>NC_059428.1:33812478-34437478 GCF_021028975.2 Sphaerodactylus townsendi | reverse complement strand
GTCCCAGCTCGGCACAAACTGATACGCAGACAACTTCATGATCGTGACCAGTAAGAACAGCTCTGGGAGCAGGATAATCACCTAAATCAAAACAAAGCAAAACAGGTAAGAAATAACAAGTAAAATAAAAATTAAATTCAGAAGCAATGAATGGACTGAACACTGGCTTTAACATCACAATTTTGGGGTATCTCTTTATCTTAGAACTCACATTTCAGTAATTACTGGTTTACTTATTTGTATGTCAGAGAAATGGATACTGCGAACACCTTACAGTTCACTATCAAAATAGCATGGCTTGTGATTAAAGTGTAACCTTATTGAGAGAAAAATCTCCCAGGTGTCAACCTTCTTTTTCGAATAATAGTGAGGTTAAATAATATTTTCTTTTCCCCCTCCTTTCCTAAGGCTTGCTGTTTGCATATACGCAGGCTATACATGAATGGTCACTCACCCGAGCAAACAGGTGATCTTCTGTAGTTATCAGAAGATTCTGTAAACTTGGAGGCCGGAAGAATGCCTGCCGTTTGTCAGCAAATGTCATTTATACCTTATGCTTGCTTCTGAAATACGAAGTGCAACAATTCTGTGGGTTTTTCCCTGTGGGTTCTTTCACTACCTTTGATCTGCTCCTAAAGCACAGACTAACATCGCTGTCTGCTTTCTGACTGAGGCAGTTTATGATCAGCTGGTGTGGGCTGGAGTCCTGGGCTACTGGCCTGCTTTACTTGAGTGATCTGGATTGTGTGCATGTGTTGTGATAAGCACCATCAAGTCGCTTCCAACTTATGGCAGTCTTTTGAATTAACAATGTTCCAACCATGCAGCCTTACTGACCGAGTTAATCCATCTTACAGTAGGACTTCGTCTTTTCCTGCTGCCTTCAACATTTCCTAGCATTACTGTCATTTCCAGTGAGTCTTGCCTCCCCATAATGTGGTCCATAATAACCTCAATTTGGTTGTTGGTAATAGCTCCTAGCAACAATTCAGGCTTGATATAAACTCGCTTATTTGTCTTTTTGGAGGTCCATGGTGTTATTCAACAGCTACGTGTTTTATTCAAGTCTCATCCAACAGCTACATTTCTTCATTCTCCAATTTCCACACCCATACATAGTAATGGGGAATATCATAGTATGATCTTGGTCCATAGCAACACATCCTTACACTTGAGGATCTTTTTCTAGCTCCTTTGTGACTTGTCTTCCTACTCTCAATCTCTTTTGGATTTCTTGACTGCACCTCTCTTTTGTTTTATGATTGAGCCAAGGAACAGAAAATCTCTAACAATTCCACTTTCTTCATTGTCAACCTTAAAAGTTGTATAATTCTCTAGCAGTCATTACTGTTGTCTTCTTGATGGTCAGCTTCTGCTTTTACTTTCATCAGTAGTCATTTCACATCATCACCATTTTATGCCAAATCTCAGAAGCGAAGCAGGGTCAGCCTGGTTAGCACTTGGAATGAGACTACCAAGGAAGTCGTGGTTGCTACACAGGGTAATGGCAAACCATCTCTGAATGACTCTTACCTAGAAATTCCTATGGGGTTGTCATAAATTGGTTACACTTTCCACCACCACCAATGTGCTTATCTCAAAGTGTTAATCTGCTTATCTCAAAGTGTTAATAATCCTTCCAACAATTTTCATTCCACCTTCATTTAAATCTAATCCATGTTTCCTTATTCTGCATACAGATTCAAGAGACTGGTGAAAGATTTATATGATGTGAAGAGAAACAAGAATATCATGTTTATTTGAACTTAATAATGCATGTCTGGTCTTTACATGGCCATTGGAACTATTAATGTATTTTTTTCTTCAGCTTTATTCTAATTTTTGGATTTTGGAAATAAGTTCCTGGTCTTATTTTAGCAGAAGTAGTAGAGCTTCTCCATCTTCTACTTCTGATTAAGTAATCTATTTGATTTCTGCACTGGTCATCTGGTGATGTCCACGTATATAATTATCTGTTTAGGTGCCTGAAATATGTATTTGCAATGAACATATGGTTGTCACAGCATTCTATGAATTGTTCTCCTGCTTCATTTTATGCTCTTAGCCCAAATTTTCAGATAATGTTTCCTTCTACTTTGTTTCCCACTTTTGTATTCAAGTCACCTATCAGCACATCTTAAGTGTGTGATCAATTTCTTCCTAGAAATTTGCATAAAAGCTTTCAGTTTCTTCGTCATCAGAATCCGTAGTTGGAGCATAAACCTCAATGGTGGTGATGTTGACATGCTTTCACTGAAGTCTGATTGAAATTATTTGGTCAGACTCTGCATTAAAAAGATCTTGATTGCCCGTGCTATATCTCACTTCACTATTAAAGGAGCGTCATTTCTTCTGTTGTTGTCATTCCTTGAATGTCCTAATCCAATGCACTATAGTTCACTCACTCTCAGGATTGCAATGTTTAAACATTCCATTTCTTGTTTTATGATTAAGAGTTTACTTTGATTCATACCTCTAACAATCTGTGTTCCTGTTGTATATGCTAAACAGCTTTAAACTTTCCTTTTGCATCCATACACATCATCAACTAAATGTCCTTTGGCTTTAATCCAGTTCTATAATTAAGAATAGCACTGTACGTACTTGTCATTTGCTCTTCCCCAGTAGTTAATTAAGTGCCATCTGACTTGGAGAAGAGGGTGTCCTGTCTTCCAGCACTATATCTTTTCCTGCTTTTGATTGTCTCATCATAGAATTTTCTTGGTATGAGATGTTCAGAAGTGGTTCACAAATGCTTTCATCCACATAGTACTAACCATGATTAGCATAAATGTCACTGATGTTGTTTATGATAGATCCTCTGCCAGTGTCACATTCCACTACTGTTGTACCCAGTAGCTACCATTCATGGTTATTCCCCTCCATGAAAAGAAAAATCTAATTGGATTTTTCTTCTTTAGATGACCATTTTTATATCACTGGAACCAGTTCAGAAACTTCTTCACCAATTACAAATAAGAAGAGTCCTGCAGGATCACATCTGGATCAGGAATTCATCTAATCCAGCATCATATCTTCCAGATCTTCCAGATGCCTCCTTGCAGAGTGCTGCTCCCTATTATTGCCTGCTCCAACAGAGTTCCATTTCACCAGCATATCTAATTGTTAAAAAAGGGTTGCCGAAGGCTTTCACGGCTGGATTCAACTGATTCTGGTGGGTTTTCCGGGCTGTGTGGCCGTGGTCTGGTGGATTTTGTTCCTAACGTCTCGCCTGCATCTGTGGCTGGCATCTTCAGAGGTGTATCACAGAGAAAACAGTGTGAAACAGACTTTTCTCTGTGATACACCTCTGAAGATGCCAGCCACAGATGCAGGCGAAATGTTAGGAACAAAATCCAGCAGACCACGGCCACACAGCCCGGAAAACCCACCACAACCAGTTATAAAAGGAACTTTTCTCCATTGGCACACCTGATCTCATTTGTACTAACCTGCATTTTTGCATTATAAACACTGTACTTCATACTGCTACATAGAAAATTTTCTTAGTTTAATACATGCTGTAAAACAGTTTCATGTACATTAAGGAAACTGAGAAAACCATGGCTTTTCATTGTGGAAGAGTCATTTTCAGGAAATAAAAAAGATCAGCAATCATATGCTATCATAGAGCAATTATGTGATTACTTTCCAGTAGAGGATGTTTCTGAAAACCGCATCTTTGGATGTGCTCCTGCATGACAGCTGGAGAATATACTGGTGCAAAAAAGCCTATAAAGATCACCATGCCAAATGTATATATAAAGCTACGCGTTATTCAGCACTGACTGTATAAATGCAGGAATACATTTGCAAGGACAGTTATACATTTGGAATCCCTTAACTTTAACATATAGCTTTCCAACTTACAAAAAATAAAAGTGGTTCAAAAGCTGGTTTTGTTATTTGATATATATCTCAAAATATCCACCACTGCCACTAAATTAAACTCCATGCAACATTTCATTTTAAAAATAAACATATATCTTTGTGGGGGGAAACAAAGGATGCTTATGAACAAGAAAAGGACAGTGTGCTAAGAGAGTATTCCAGTTTTTGGTTGGATAGTAAATAGGTGAAGAATGTTGGAAGCAGCTTCCTTGTTTTGAAGAGAGAAGGTCTGCAGAAGTGAACTCTGTGAAATCGGCAAGAAGGAATGAAGATGGGATGGACTTTCAATGCACTTTGCAGCTGGATTTTACTGTGAAAGTGGATTGAAAGTGTATTATTATGCATGTGTGGAAGGGGCCTCTGTGATACATCTGCTCTGGTCTCTAAGCAGGAAATGCACATGAGGAGGCTGTCTATTCTTCCTGATTCAATGCAGGTTTGGTAGGCCCTGCTGTACTGCAATTATGAAAAGATGTAGATGGAAAATAAACGCTGTTTAACAGGATGATGCGAGCCTTTTATGGACTTTCACTTCCTTTCAACTTTCTAGACGTGCTGCGGGCTTTAGTGAGACAATGAATGGATTAAAAAAAAGAAGAAATTATGTGTATCTGCTGCAATGTTTTCAGCAGAAGAAGCCATACAGAAAATGTAACAGGATATGGAGAGCCTCTGCAAAATTTCACATATGTGGAATATGCTAAGCTATAGTTGGCAGAGGGCTTGAACTTGTTCTGCAGTGTTCTTATTTTGAAAATTTCTATATCAAATGTGAATTACCCGAGCCAGCCTTTGAATTGTCTCTGTTAGGCATGGTTCTGAAATACCCAGTCCACGCTTAACCTGCAGGTTATCTACAATTAAACTTAATCTGGGCTGTGATCCACCTCTTTTGCTGAGGCAGATGCCTTCGAGGACCAATGTTGTTCCTGAAAAAGGGTCTTTAAGAAATCCTAGCGCCACTATACTTCCAAAACCTTTAAAATAAATTATGGCTTTGCAATAACAATGAGTATCGCTTCACCCTTCAGGGATAAATAGAAAGAAATACAAGTTTGATCAGCAATAGATTCTTCCAGGAACACTGCCTTGTGGGAGAGAAGAGAATCTCGCCCACATCATTTTTCGCTGCAAAAGAAGGAATGGCAATCATTCAAAATCTACCAAAATATTCTGTCACCACCCCATCACCACTGATAGATGCAGCAAGAGGTTAAAGGCTGTAGCGCCAAGGGTGCTAAAGGTGAAACTTGACCACCGTGAATTGAAACACCATCACTTTCAACTCACAGTAATTTCCCCAAAGTGGCACCTCTATATTGGCAGTAAAATCACTCCAGGGCAAGAAGTAAAATAATAGTGCCTGAGCTACCAATTCAGTTTCTTCAATATAATTTTCTTGAAAACAACAACACATAGCTTTTATTCCCCACAACAGACACAATATGTGACTCACTTCTGTGAAAGACAGCTTATGCTTTGATTTGAAAAGTAGAAATATTAATAACCTTATTATTTATTTTGACAGTTTCAAGCTTCCCTGAGAACTAATATTTCATATGAAATGGACAGCACAGTGGTGTACTGTCAACACTACAAGAGGGTTAGTCATTTTGAAATGCTAGCAACATCACAGTGTCTTGTTTTTGGTAAAACTATTTCCTTATCTGAAAAGAAGAACCAGTGTTGAGACTCAGCAATCATATAATTACCTTCAATAAGGCATGGACAACAAAAGGGCCCTGTAGACAATATCCCAGCCAGATTGTTTCTATAGTTATTATTCACTACTATTTTCTAGGACAACTGATCTGTTAGTAGGCATCCACAGTGTGGCAGAACTCACACAGAGCTACATAAGCCAAGAGAAAAGTCTTGGTGGAATGGAGATAGTCAGCCAGACTTTTAATGTTTCATACTCTCTGCTAGCTTATGAAAAGGGAAGGTTGAAACAGAAGCTTGCAGAACATGGACACAGAACTATAGAAATTCGGGTGTTGAACATTTTTCCCACTATGGCTTCCTCTATCTGCCATATTACTTGTATTTTCCACACATGCAGGAAGCACAGATGCCTACTTAGGTTCCCTGTGCTACTCTGAGTGGGGAAAAGAGACCACTTCAGGACTTGTAGCTACTTCCTTTCTTCTTGGAGCTGCCACTTCCTCACTGTTCCATTGTACTTAAAAAAAAACCACTCTGGAAAAACTCAACGATGAATGCTGAAAATACTATTGATTGATTGATTGATTGATTGATTGATTGATTGGTCTTAGAGACCACCCTCCCCTAGACGGCTCTGGGTGGTGAACAACCATCTAATAAACAACAACTATCAGATAAAAACAGCAGAGAATAAAATAAAACAGGAACCATATAAAAGCAGATGGCATTATCCCACCCGATCCCCACCCTCGTGACCACGGGAGGCCAGGTGTAACAACAGCGATGATCCTAACCAGACTGGCCAAATGCCTGGCGGAACAGGTCTGTCTTACAGGCCCTACGGAAACTCTGCAGGTCCTGGAGGGCCCTGATCTCCCTTGGGAGCCAGGTGGGGGCCAGGGCTGTGAAAGTCCTGGCCCTTGTAGAGGCCAGCCTGGTTGCTTTAGGGTCAGGGATCACCAACAGGTCCTCCTCTGAAAAATGGAGGGGTCTGACGGGGCGATATGGGGAAAGGTGGTCCCTCAGGTATGCAGGTCCAAAGCCGTGAATGGGTTTAAAGGTTAAGACCAATATTTTAAACATGACTTGGTACTCGGTCGGCAGCCTCCCTCTCTCTTTTTTTCAAGAGCAGTGGAACAAATGGAATACGGTGATCCCTCAGGTCCTATTAGGAAGCTTCCTCATGTTCTGGGAAGGATTTCTTTAAAACATGAGACTGTATCTGGTCCTGGACATACCATCCAAAGAACTAATACTTCTGATATCCTTTTTCTTACTGATCTTAAGCAATTTCTTATTGTGTCTCTGCACACGCTGCAAGGGACTGTGAAGGAAAATATCACGAATAAAGATCTAGTGTACAGCAGACAGTGGCACTGAGGTTGTACACAGTAAATGTAGGGCTATTTTAATTGTGGAGTTACTATTTTTTGGTGGGTCCCATTGTGCGTGCTTAGTTTTTAAAAATAATTGTGGGATTTATCTATGTGAAATAATTCCTAACCCTCTTACTCTGAGCTAAGCCAATATAGTTTCCATATGATACAAGTGGAACGACATTACAGCAGAAAGGTTTGGGTTTATCCTCATGTTGAAAAAAAGACATTGCATGCTTCTGGGTATATGCCATCCAAAAGCATACAAAACAGAGATGCAATCAATGCTTTCAATCTAATGGCCCTCTTCTCCTAGTTAATTTTGGGAGTACTTTAGAATTGAAAGATTTGCCTACAAGTGACTTAGAATGCCTACAGAAATATTTTTCACCAAATCAATGTGAATCTCTCCCTGGAATTCTTTTACAGACACATTTAGTAATTTCAGCACAAGGGGCCGGCTGCCATACTCATTTACTGAAGCACTGAAATTCCCTTTAAGCCTATGTAAAATATGTTAAGTGAGTCAAAATGCACCATAGTGCCTTTAAGGGATATTTGCAGAGCTTTGGACTAATCAACACAGTGTGGTCAGAGTGAGCATTCAGGGCAAGTATGGTAAGGAAAAACAACGAAACTCACACCTCTGGTGACTATCTGGTATGTAATGAGAAATGTCAAGTCCCAAGATCAATGAAATTTCAGGCTCTGGGGACACAACAGGAATAGCATTGATCCTTTTAAAGAACACCAGTCAAAGACTGAATGCAATATATTGCACAGATAGGCTCAAGAGGATAAGCGGCCAAGTCTAGCATACCTACATGACAAAAAATTCAATCAGCTCTTAGCACAAGCTGCTGGCTCCGTTCTCCGCCTTTTCATGCAGGGAGACGGTTCCAATTAATGTGTGCAAATTAATTTTTATCACTTCCAAATTAGTTTCTGAATTTGTGTCTGTTTCAGAAGAAAACATCTGTCCCTCACTTTTTTGCAGTTCTAGCTATTTAGGGATCTGTTCAGGCTCAGACATTTTTTTCACAGCCAGAGTCTCTTCGTTTGACAGAGATTTTAGCAGAAAAGATACAAAAAAGAAACAATTATAGCAAGTAATCTATTTAATTAAAAAAGGAGAAGAACTACAGAAGAGAAAAGATGCAAATTCAAGCACAGCCAAGATAACCCACCCTCCCAATGATAGAAAATTAAAAAAGGGAATTTAGAAACTTGCATTAAAAAAAAACCTGATTTTCTCCAATTACAAATAGTTACAACCAGTGGTAGGATTCAAATAATTTAACAACTTTTTGTTTACAAGCACCATTTTAACAACTGGTTCTGCCGAAGTGGTGCGAACCTGCTGAATCCCACCACTGGTTACAACCTCATCCAACTCAGGTCATTCTCACCTGCTTCCTCATCCAACTCAGCAGGTCATTCTCACCTGCTTCCATAGCACTCCCCACTGTTCCCACATTGGACATTGCGCATTTAGTATTTGTTCCCCTCTACATCTGGGGTCTCGCTAATATTACTGGGACCACTGTTCCCCCTCCTTCTGGGGGAGGGTTTTCATTGCGGAATGCTGCCAAATTTGTATTGATTGCTGCATTTTAAAGAGTTTTTAGCATTATGACCTTGGGGCCTATATTATTTATGTATATTTTATAATTTGTTTTTATGCTCCACTGTTTTTATTATTGTATGTTATGTTGTACACCGTCCAGAGCCCTTTGGGGGAGGGGCGGTACAGAAAATTAACAATAAATAAAATAAATAGGAGACCATCAGTTTAATATTTGAACAGGAGACTACCAAGGAAGATCAGGGCCTAGCGGAGGGAGGGGAGGAAGTGAGGGTGGCATGAAGGCATCTGGACATGGCCCACCCACCCTAGCGGAGGCAAAGGGAGGAGAGGGAGGGAAAGGGTGGCATGCAAGGGAAGGGAGGGAGGGGGAGGGTTACAACCTCATCAAAGTGAATCCCACCACTAGTTACAACCTTATACAAAGTAATTCAAGATATCAGCATACAGTGTCCTCCAAGGCAAAATATATATTGTCCCTATACAGAGTTCTCATGGTTAGAGTCTGTGCCCCAAGACAAAAACAAAAAGACTGGAATTGAATGGGTGCTGAGTATCTAAATTGAGCTCTATTTGTTCAGAAGGACATTGCCAGACAGAAAAGTTGACACTACAAAATTTATGAAGGGCATATACACTGGTATTTACACAATATCTAACCTGCCAGATCTCACTTCAAAAGTTAAAACTGTTTTCTGCTGTAAAATTTCAAATGTAAGAAGGATTACAAGTGTCTTCAGAACTCCGATGAATATGACCAGCTTCATGAGTGGCTATAAAATTAGGAAGGGGTCATTTCAATTGTGTATTCTCATGTAGTTCAGTTATTTTTTTAGAAATTACTGAAAGCAATAAGGTGAAGTTCATGTGTATGTAACCATGTATATATGACATACATATGAAGTTTTTAATTGTATGATTAGCAAGTGTTGATTAAAAAATAAGGAAGGGGATGATCCTGTTTCATATGGTTTTCTGAAACAACTGAAGTTCCTCTTGGTAATTGGATGCACTGAAGCTGAAATTGATAATTAACTGTCTTTCAGCTTAAAGGATCATTAGAAAGTCAAGCATCCAGCCCACATAATTACTGTAACCTGACATTTTTCTTTTGAATTCTTTACCTCCTTATGGTTTGTGATATAAAATACCTTATCGGCGTTTCCAGATGACAGCTTTTGAGAAACTAATCCTTTTTCTGAAAATATCATCTGCATCTTCCTAGAGATTCATTTTAAAGATGTTAACTAATTGGATTTAACCTACACTGTACATCTCACTTTCATTTTTTCTTACAAATTAAGCCCTAATCTCATGGCAGTAAAAGTACAGAAACTGTAGATGTTTCAAAGAAATATTTCTTATTACAAATGTGCTGTTGCTTTAACACTGTGCTTTCCTGTTAAAATCTAATACAGAACAGAGCTGAATTGCAACCAAATATGTTCACTGTGGATTGGCATCAAATGGAGGCAAGTGGTGAAATGTGAGGTGACCTAATGAATAAGAAGTCACAGACCAACAGGTGAAATTAGTTGGTGATACAACTATAAACCTACCCAACCACTATGGTCATCTTGTAAGGCCTGGCTTTGGGTACCCCTGTTGGGAGAGGGACTTCTCTATCGTGGCACCAAAATTCTGATACTGTCTTCCCAGGGAAACTTATCTGTAGCCTTCTTTTGCTATTTTCCATCAATGGGTAAAGACTTTTCTGTTTCGTCTGTTTCGTCTCAGTGATCCCACCTTTCTGCTCTATGTTTTAATTGCTATTTTAATGTTTTTATATGTGCATTTTAGTTTTGGTTTTCATCATTCTAATGGTGTATTTTTGCTTAGTTTTAAAGACACATTTCTGGCACTGTGGTTCTTCTTTCCCCTAAAAGTCCTGAGGAGGCACCTCCTTATGAAGATGGATAGTTGCCAGCCAACATATAAGAGCATTTCATAATTTAAAATATCTATTTACACCCAAATCTTAGGGATATAATCAGTCTGCAGAGGATCATGAATGCCTAATAGAGAGTCAGGTATATGCTTAATGTTCAAGCTGAAACTTGTGGGACATAAATGTGTTTAATTTTGGCTAGATTACACTGTAATCTATATATATAAAAAGCTAACGGTGACTTTGTTAGTCATGCCCTAATGCCGAAACGGCTGGACGGATCGCCCCCAATTTTTCACATGATGTCCCTCCCTGTTGCGGGCAGGTAATTGGACCTTCAAATCGCCGAAAGTCCATACCTGAGCCAGGTAAAATGTCTTTTTTCTGGCAAACCAGGCCATGAAGCTGGCTGTGTTTAACTGTCACCCTTAGAATGCTCGTGCAGCGTGTCTGTGGCCTGAGGGGTTGGTATGCCCTTAGAATGTTCACAGAGATGGCCAGAGATGAGCAGTTAAAACAGTAAATAGTTAATACTGTTAGGTAATACGAGTGGAAGTGAAACACATACACACTTTGCCGTGTGAGACGTCAGGTGGGGTTCCCCCCCACACACATACTCTCATACACATCCAGCTCATCCTCACACAGCTCACTCTGCCCTCCCTCACATCCAACCACCACTTACCCACTTCCTCACCCATATTCGCCACAGCTCTTTTTTACTAAAAGCGAGCTGGAGTTTGCCTTTTTCTTCTAAGAAAATCCGTGGGGTGGGGGCGAACCAACACTACTGGCTCCGCTTCTTTTGCACATGGCTTTTTAAGAACCCAGGGAGCTGGCCTCGATCTGAAGGCCTCACCACCCTGCCTCTGCTGCCTGACTGGGATAGCTTCCTTGCCCCAGTTCTGCCTTACCCAAGCCAGGACTGTGCGTGTCAACCAGCCTCATGGACAGTGGGATTTGCACTCTGGACAGTTCCATTGTGGAATGGAAAGGGTTACCTTATACTTAAAAAAAAGACACCACCATATAACAATGTGAATTGAAAAGGGACAGAGGAATTCCACTTGACCACCCCAAAAGGCTATGCTGCGGATCATTGGACCTGCATGGACATCTATGTGGGTTGCGGACTGTGATGAGAAGGACAATTGCCACAGCAACGCATGGCCGGGCCCTGCTAATATGTACAATAAGTTATCTGATGTATAAATATGAAAAGGAAATGGTCTTCCCCTACTGGATTTTCAGCAGTAATAGAATGCTGGTAAAGGGAGAAAAAATAGTTATGAATCCATTTCTTTTTGGCTCGTATAAAATGGGACTGTTTAAGGAATACGGCATCTCTCCGGTTAATAATATTGAGAATCTACTTTATATATAATCCAACCAACATGCTGTACTAGTACTACTTGCCAGCTAATGAGGTCATACAAACCATACAAGATTTCCATACCTCTGTTTTATATTACAGAAACAAGAGTGAAGAAATACCTTGCAGCCTATCATGGAAGGCTAAGACTGGATAGCAGTCCTAAGATGGTCCCATTGGTTTCAGTGAAATCATAAGATTGTGGCTTCATTGTGTAACTTTGGACAGAGTTTGAAAAAGCTGCTTGAATGATGGATCTTGAATAAAACCTCTGTTTTATTTTTTGATATGTCATCCGAACACTACATATTCTTTACAAATCAGTTATTTCTAACATGTTTCCTGATCCCTTTATTACTAAGTAAATGTCCTAAAGAAACTTATATGTCCATTAACTTATGATTATTACATCATGGCTGCAGTGGCATTATTGTCTTTCAATTTTAATGCTGAGACTAAAGTTTAAAGAAGAAACAGAAATCAGATTTATGAATTTGCCCCTGGCGAATACTTACTGCTATTTGGATTGTCACCAATAATATGATGCCGGCCACTCCAATACCACAGCAGTAATGTAGCATCACGAGACCCTGAGACTATATAGCAATCTCCACCAATATAAGATTCTGATCTGGCAAGGCAAGTGACTACATCCCAGTGGCCAAACACAATCTGAGTTAGTTTGCCTACAACACAAGAAACGCTTAAGTTAATTACTGATCATTGCATTTGGAAATTTTCTGAGTAACAATGGAAACAAGCATATTTAAACACTAGAGAAGTACCAATGAAAAGACTTTGACTGGACTTTTAAAATGATTTCAATATGTAGCTGCAATCTACTGTGCTGAAGACATTATCTTTCCCATAGTTTTACATACTGTATTTGAGCTACCTAGAATATTTTCCAGTATATACATTCTTTTGCCAGCTGAATGAGATCTGGGCCAAGTTTTCTGTCCTCCTCCTTCAGGTATTTAGCCAGGGTGTGGCCAAAGAATGATTCTTGGTTTGTTAACTGTGGTCCTGAGTGAGCTGGGCCAGCATATCCAGTATTTATTTATTTATTTGGGTTTATGCCATCTTTCCCCATAAAATAAAATCAATTTAAAACAACATTTAGAACAACATATAAACCCTTTCAACTGTTGGCAGCAGTTAATTTAAATTACAACCCTGGATCCACTAACTAAGGAAAGATGGTGGAAGAATATGGAAGCGGAAAACAAGGGTAGGCCACGACAGAAAAAAACTATAGCTGCCTTATCTGTATGCCTGGTAGGTATGCCTCTGTCTTATAGGCCCTGTGGAACTGCATCAGGTCCCGCAGGGCCTGGGTCTCACTGGACAGAGCGTTCCACAAGGTTGGGGCCAAGACCAACAAAGCCTTGACCTGGTTGAGGCAAGCCGGCTAGCTTTTGAGCTAGGGACCACCAGCAGATTTTCTTTCACAGAGCACAGAGATCTTTGGGGGGCATACCAGGAGAGACGATCCCGCAGGTATGCTAGCCCCAGATCATTTAGGGCACAGGTGTCAAACTCGTGGCCCTCCAGATGTTCATGAACTACAATTCCCATCAGCCCTTGCCAGTATAGCCAATGCTCATGTTGGGAGAGACTGATGGGAATTGTAAGTTCATGAACATCTGGAGGGCTACGAGTTTGACACCCCTGATTTAGGGTTTTAAAGGTAAGTACCAAGACATTGAACCTGATCTGCTAATCCACCTGGTGCCAATGTAGCTGGCAGAGCACTGGTTGAATATGTGCCTGCCATGAGGTCCCCATAAGGAGCCTCGCTGCTGCTTTCTGCACAAGCTGAAGTGGAGCAGGCTCAAGGGTAGTCCTGCACGGATGAGTTGGGTTATCCAGTTTAGAGGTGATTGTTGCATGGATCACTGTGGCTAGGCTTGTCTAAGACAGGTAGGGTGGAGACACTAGTAAAATGCCAGGTGAGTCACTTGTGTAACCTGAGCATCCACTGTCAGAGGCATCAAGGATGGGGTGTTTTGTATTGTTTATTTTTTTCTGTGTATTTAATTTGTATTTTTGTATTTTGTGGCCCTCAAAATGGCCCTTGTGGCCCTCAAAGTGGAAAAATGCAGTAGAAAAGATAAATTAATTGGAAGGTATAGAGGGAAAAACTGCTTAATTAAATAAAATTATTATAATGGCATTTTAGATAGACTGCTTGACTGAGAGGCTTGGATCTGGGGATGACTACAAATTCCTGCTCAGCCGTGAACATAACACCCATTGGCAACTGCTACTTTGCAGGTTTAATTCTCCATGAACAGAGTGCAATATTAACCATCAATTTCAACAGGGTTCTTGACAAGTCAAACAAGAAGGTCTGTAAAGCACTTCACACATTGGAAGTGCCAGGAAGTCATCAACAATAATTGCTGGCATAAGGTGTTAATTTTGCAGCACTCTATGCCTTGGCATATAGGTTTCACACGTTTGCTTCTGCCTTAAGTTTTCTCACTGATTTGGTATTAAAACTCTTGAGGTTTTCTCCTATTACTTTAAAGGGTCGCTATGGGACGGGGCATATGCTCAGCAGCTCACCCTGGAAAAACTGGGCTGTGTATAAAAGTTGAAACAGCACTCAAAGTCAGGAAAAGCTCGTCACTCTGGCCTGATCATAATGTTATCAAGGCCAAAGATACTACAGATGTCATAATAAACTTACTGAGTTATACATTAGAAAACTAAGAGGAGCACTGATTACTGAGGTAAAAAAAAAGCAGAGAACACCTGAGATGCTTGGGCTTGAACTGCAAGATCAGCTTGAGAGGCAGGATACATATAGTGGACCCGGAAATGTACTACATGCACTCCCAAATCAAGTTCTATTATTCTAAAAAATAGCAAGGAGAGATTAGATTTGGCCATCTTCCTCTCTTCTTATAAGCTAAAAGTGTATGTGTACCCCTCAGTGACCTGCAATTCTATCTCACAAGCCTCCTGCCAGCTTCCACAAGATCCTTTTACTTTCATGAAAGGATCAAGAACTAACACCAGCAAGCAAGTACCCTTCTGAGGGATGCTACCTTGTCCCAGGTAAGGTGCAAGGTTGCATAAGCACAATGCCTACACGCCTCCTCATACCTACCAGCCTATCTCAAAGAGTTTTTCTCTCGCTAGCTTCTCCTAAACCTGGCTTAGGAAAGGTTTTTAAAACTCTTCTAAGTTTAGTAGCAATTTGCGGATTAGAAAAGGAGCTTCTGAAAGGGAAACATCTAGTGGTGCTAATGTTTCTGAGCATTTTCCTTTCTACAGCTCTCACATGAAACATGCACACTACTTTGTAAATTCAGGGGTGTACAACACCCAACTTATTATAAATATCACAATACTGGCATGATGGATTTTTCCTAAATTCTACTACCCCACTGAGCACAGCTTATTTATTTATTTATTAAAATATTTACAACCCACTTTTTCATTTGGCTTAAATGGGAGGTCTTCTTTGAGTCTAAGGCACTTTCTTCCAACTGAAGTGGCTCTTTCATAAGAAAACAAGCCACTTAAGTTGGAGGAAGTCTCCTTAGGAAGGAGGAGGACTAGTCTGATGATGGTGGCTGGATCTACCCAAACAGACATGCTTTAATTTTCATCATGTCATGCTTCATTTTCACACTATCCAAAGGTGAACATTCAAACTAGTTCTCCACATGCAGTGTATAAAAGAGCATTTTTCTGTGCGACTTTTAAAAATAGCAGGTTACATCACAGCCGGTTATATCAGGCTCAATACAATATTTTGCATGACATTCATTCATAATAATTAAGACTGTACACAAGGTTTACCTGTTTCTGTAGAATAGACTCGAAAGCTCTTATCCCAGAAACCACAGATGAGAATGTAGCGATTATCTGCTGTGACCACAAAACAATGAGCATTGATCTGAATGCTTTGATCTACAAGGTCTGTGATTTGCCGTTTGTTCACCCCAGAGTTATTGGCTGCAGAAAATTGAAAAACAAAACAAAACAAATCAAACAATTGAATGAGGCCAATGGCTGGACTCATCGTGTGGCAGCTTCATGAGTTCATGGTACTTTCAGATGAAATAGCTCCAGGCAACTCCGGGTAACTATGTGAAGCTCCAGGCTCAAAGGAACACAAAGAACTTCTAGGGCTACTAGGCAGTCTGAACCAGAGGAAATAACTTCTCCATCTTAAGATCCATGCACTGGCACATCCCAGGGAATATTCTTCGAGGATTCAATGCCTTGTTTTTTTAAAGCGTAGGACTACATGACTACTGATTTCATGCCATGAAGCTCATGGTTGCTCACAAAAACAGTGCATGGCACACATAGAGATCTTCCTTTTTTTCCCAACCAGGTAGTCCAGTGGTGAAAGGGAAGTGGAGGGCATAGTAAAGCCAACTTCATGGTAGGTGGGTGAGTGAGGGAAATGCTCTTGGTGGTTGTTAGAGCCAGTGTTTAAGTATCCACTGTTTTGTAGGTAATCATGTGGCAGTTCTCATCTTCCTATGAAAGGGCAGGGCTGGAATCCTTCATGTGTCCAATGGCCAAATAAATGAGGCATTAAAGTAGATATTACAGTTAGTACACAAAACTATCTCAGTTTTTATCACACACTACAATATGTTCTTCAGACTTTAACAATCTTACTCCAAGAAGCTTTTTTTCTTGTATACCCTAGGAGTGAACTAGAGTGGGTTAACAGAGCTACAAAGGGATACAGTGGAAGAGAGTCAGTGTGTTATAATGGTTAAGAGCAATGGACTCTAATCTTGAGAACTGAGGTTGATTGGTGAACTAGGTTTGTTTCTCACTCCTACACATGAGGCCTTGGCTGGTCAGTTTTCTCAGAATTCTGAGAATTACCACACAAGGTATCTGGTGGGAGGAGGGGAAGGAAAAGAGTTTGTAAGCCACTTTGAGACTCCTTGAGGTTGAGAAAAGCTGGGTATAAATCCAAAACACTTCTTCTCTTCTTAACTTTTGCAGACCATGGTCTGAAGGCATAGGGTGTAAAATTCTGTTACTGAAGCTAAGCAGGTCTGGTCCCACTTTGAGGTATGATGCAAGTATGGTGTCAGAAAGTTATTCCTTATTTCACTGACATTTTGCCTCATTTCAGTCTGGTTGTGTGATGCTTATGAAGTGTGTATATCCTCAGAAATAGCCAGAGCAACTGGTATTTCATAACAATAAATAGAAGAAGAGTTTGGATTTATATCCCCCCTTATCTCCTGTAGGAGACTCAAAGGGGCTTACAATCTCCTTGCCCTTCCCCCCTCACAAGAAACACCCTGTGCGGTAGATGGGGCTGAGAGAGCTCCAAGAAGCTGTGACTAGCCCAAGGTCACCCAGCTGGCGTGTGTGGGAGTGTACAGGCTAATCTGAATTCCCCAGATAAGCCTCCACAGCTCAGGTGGCAGAGCTGGGAATCAAACCCGGTTCCTCCAGATTAGATACATGAGCTCTTAAACTCCTACGCCACTGCTGTTCCAATGCAAAAGATCACAATATCAGTGTAACATTGCACTGTGATAATACAGAAGTGCTTCAAGGGATATAGCATCTCTGGAGAAAGGCTGAAGGATTTTTGAATGTTTTAATTTTAAACAGAAAAAAAGAAGACAGAGAACATGATAAAGAATTGTGAATTTTATAGAAAATTCTTGAAGATCACCAAATATGCACCATGCATAATAACTTTATGATAAGGTTTCCTTCAATAAGATGGAAGTGTTGTTCACTGGTTTAAAAAGGATATTATGGATACCCATGAAGGATAGTTCTATCAACAGTAAACATCCCAGAGCTGAATTGGACAATTATGTTCAGATGAAAATCCTTCTGATTCTAGACAAAATCAAACCCCCAAAACAACATGTTTGGTTAGACTGAATCAATCCTTGATTTGATCCAGGAAGAGTTTTCAATGTTCCTATGTTTTCATTTCTGTGGCAATTATAATTGTATTTTTACTTGCATATATTCCTTTTTTGTAGTGAAATACATAATAAAATGCATCATAACTACATCATCATTAATCACTTCTGAACAGTTTCTTTTAAACAACAGTTTACACTGTATCCTTTGACATACCAATCAATGGATCCATTTCAATGGGAAGATGATGAGCTTGGTCCAAAGAATAACCTGGAGCTCCTCGTAGGCCTAAATAATAAAAATGTGATCAGTTCATTAAAAATCACAATGGTGTTATCTTTCCTTACCAGAATGGGACTGTTAGGTGATCATACTACTAATTTTTACCGTCTTGATCTTTCTTCCTAAGGAAATAGTTATTCCTTAACGTTATTAAAAAACCCCAAAGAATGCCCCATCCCCAGATTCTGATCCACAAAGTGGCACAGGAATGTGTAAAGAATTCAGTTTGTGCCTTAAAAAAAAGAGATGATGGGGTGATATGGATTTGGGCTTTGAATGCAGGGAAGATAATTGCACCCTGACTTCCAATCAGGGATGAAGAATTGACCTTCTTTCTTTGTCACTGCTATAACACTGATCCATAATAGATTTTTTTAAAAAATACAGCAGAATTTCTAGTCATGGAATTTTAGACTTACATGTAGTTTGGCCATGAATGGACAACCCTTTGTGATAGGTACAGAGTGACACTAGCAAACACACGTTTTCTGAGTTAGCATATATTATTTAAACGGATTTGTGAAATATAACCAAAAGTTTTTGAAACTAACACAATTGTCCCGTTATGTAAAGCCCAATATTAGATCTCTAAATGAACACATACCTACAGTATTGTGCCATCTATTCACTGCAAATAGCCGGCTGCAAGTCACAGTCACCACAGCAGGAATGGTAAGGTGGGGAAGTGTGTTGGCTGCCACATGTGTGACTGGTGAATTTGATGGAAATTTGAGAACCATTATAACATCCTGCTGCATCTGATCTTTAAACATAAGCGGACTCTGTGGAAGGAAACACTGTTGAGTAGAAAGGAGAAGAGAGCAGAAGAAAACAGAAGGGATAACACAATTAGTGAGGAGGTCTGAGGGAAAAACAAGGTTGAGAAAGTCAGGAAATATTTGCACAGACAGGGGAAACAATGCTAGCTGTGCATCTATGCTACAAATACAGGGCAGTAAAATTAAAAAAGCTACTATTGGAGCATTACACAAGGACAAATAGAGAAGAGGAATTGTTTAGGTTCATTAGGTTACCATTACAGGGTATGAAATGATAAAGTCAGCATTAACAAGAAAGAAAACCTCATTGAAATGATTATAATACTTTGCATACTAAAAACGTCTGTCAAACAGAAGCACTATTCAGATCATTCATAAGGTTACCATTATACTGAACACAGTGGTTTAATAACTTGGAGGAGTCAGCTCTAACACATATTTAGCTGTTCTGTAGAAGCAAAAAGGAAAACTCCCACTGATTTTAACGACACTGGGGAAAATCGACATGCTTTGAGAATCATGGGCTCCTGACCAAAAAAGTCAGACATGAATAAAGTTTCCCCATCTCCTGAAATAATATGTAATAAAATTTACTTTGAAATCATTGCCCTGCCTCACCAGCAGCAGTGATTGATGTGTGGATTCTAACATTAAATTGGGATCTGATGGGATCTGAACTGTCAGGGACTAAGAAGGAAAGAGATCTTGGGGTTGCAGTGAAAAACGCATTCTCCATGCTGAATACTACTGGGAATGATGTTAAAAAAATCTGGAGCTGGCCAATCTGGAGTTGTGAATGGGCAAGACTGATCCTTCCACAGACCTGAAAAAGGTCCTAGATTTGGATAAAAATACAAAATCTCTATAAAAATGGAGGGAGATTTTAAAAACCTTAAATGATAACCAGAGCACTGTAACTTTAAGCAACCGAGTCCCTCAGGCCCATTCCGCACATGCAGAATAATGCACTTTCAATCCACTTTCAATGCACTTTGCAGCTGGATTTTACTGTGCAAAATTGCAAAATCCACTTGCAAACAATTGTGACAGTGGATTGAAAGTACATTATTCTGCATGTGCATAAGGGGCCTCAGTCAGTAAAAGGCAGGGGGATGGGGCAGAACCCTTTATAGGCCTAATTTAGCCTTTGAGGGAAGATTCATTGCCAGCTGTCAGCTCCAGTTTGGGAAATTCCTGGAGATTTTGTGGTGGAGTCTGAGGAGAACAAAGTTTGGAAAGGGGAGAGGCCTCAATCAGATATAATGCACAAGGGCCACTCTCCAAAGCAGCAATTTTCTCCAGAGAAACAGATTTCCTGTTTAGTGCCTAGCTGTAATTCTGGGGGATCTCCAAGTCCTGAAGGTTGGCAATCCTAGGCCTGGCCTCAACCTCTGGATTACTCTATATGCCACAACTTGCATGACTCAACTAGGCCTTGCTGCTTGATACTGTTTAGTCTCAGCCATCCTATGAAAGCCAGTGTGTTGTAGCTGATAAGAGTTTCAGAGTATGATCTGGAAAATGAAGGTTTGAATTTCCATCTTGCTATGGTGTGGCTTGGTGGTAGAACATCTGATTTGAAATCCCTGCAGTCACCCAGTTAAAAGGATCAGGTAATAACTAGGTGATTTGAAAGAGAATGCTGCTGTCAATCAGAGTAGACAATACAGACCTTGGAATACCAATGATTTTATTCAGTATACTAAAGTGTCATGTGTTCAAATTAAAACCATAAAGCCTTTTTTTATTAGCATCAACAAAGTAGGGAGTATGCTTTTAAGTTTTCTAGAACACTATATCTGGGAACAGCAGATGGAGCGGGAAAGAAGCACTGCAGACTTAGGACTTTTATAACATGCCCCCAAAAATCTTTTTCTCCTCCCTCCCCCCCCTTTTATTTTTTATACGAAACACCCAGACTGAAACAGTTCTAAACAACTAAAAGCCAGATCCCTTCTGTGAGGCAATTTGTTTAGTCCTAATAAAAAAGTATTACGCAGTTTGTTCATTTCTGTAAAAAAAACAACCAACTTATTAAAAGTTACGTCTGGTTTCTATGGGGGCAAAAACAAAACTTCCTACACTTTGGAATTTACTTAAGCTTTACAGAAAATGCCAAATAGTGAGATGTTCCAATCAAGAGCAAAAATGGAAACAGATTTCATGGTTTCCAATTCAGCTGAGTAATGCTTTCCTCTGTAATAAATACACAAAAGAATGGATTAGGAATGATTTGGGAGTTCAAATGGAAGTTAAAGTGCACAATGTGTCCTCTCAAGAGAGTGGGCAGGAGGTTTCCCATATGATTTGAACTACAATTCCTCACTCCTGACAAGTAGCCAATGTGCATAAATCACATAAATCATTTCCTAATACTTCCTTTCTCCTCTTGCAATATGATCTCCGCCACAAGAAAATCTTCTAGGCTTTTCATTTCACACAATGGTATTCATCAAATACATATTTATGATGATAGGAGCTCATTAAAAAAATCAAAGGATTGGCAAATAAAGTCAGCAACTGTCAGCAAAAAAAAAAACCCACAAAGGCACTGTAGGATGCAATTTTTTTTCTGCACACAGTAAAATGTACAGTGTTTGTGGGAATCTCGGGGCATATAAAGAGAAAGTGTTACTTAAATTGGTATTTTATGACCTATAAAGGATCCTCGGATTCAGAGGAAATAAATTCCCAGCAAGCGGTTGTATCTCACCAGGTGCATGGCAGAGCTCCGAGGCGGATGTGGCTCAATAAGCAACTGAGATGGCGTCTGTCCAAAGTTCTGTATCTGTGCCTCCATGGCCTGCAGGGAAAGGAGAGTGATTGTCATAATCAATATGCATCAAAGAGATAGGTCAACACACTCCTTGACAATGCAAGCGTATCCCAAGTCAGCCATGAAAAAAAGTCCAGAAAATTCACCGGGTGCTCTTCTCTCAGGCTGCAGACTCATCCAAGTGTTAGTATTTTGTAGACAAGCTTTGCTTCTCCTTTCAAGCATGCTTCAGTTAACCAACTAACCAGCCTTATTTCAAGTAGCTGGAAATGCATGTGAAAATGTTAACCTGTGAGGACATGCAGCTAAGGTCTTGTGAAATTTCTCTGCGCTACGTACAACATATATACCTTAATAAAGTCCATGGTAAGGAGGAAGGTATGAGGTTGCCTAATAAAATAAGCCTCAGGGATCTTAAATTAAAAAAGAAATTGAAAAATAAAATTCATGGGAAAATCTAAAACAAAGAAAATACCAACAAATTAAAAAGCACAAATTATGAATGAAATAACATTAAGTTAAACAAACAGGAGATGGATGCAATTATGTATTTTATTTAAAACATTTATATACAACATTCTAAACTAAATGTTCATGAAGTAGTTTTCATTAATTTAAACAATAAAAATATGAAACTTAACACCTGCAGCCCAAAAATTCACTAAAAAAAGAGCAAAGAAATAATAGTGAGCCCGAGAAAACTATAAATATGACATCAGAGACAGACAAAATACCAAAATAGTCAACAACACCAGGATTAAAAACAAAGACAGATTAGCCAACAATTAGCAAACATTTGATTTTTTAAAAAGGATCTTCACCTGAATCTGAAATTGAACAAGTTTGATGCTAAAGGTAATAGCTCTAGGGAGGGAGTTCAACTGTCCTGGAAATGAGGCACCACAACAGAACAAGCTCCAACAGCCACCTGTTTACCTCTGGAAGGGTGGGTACACGGAGCAGAGACTGACAGACCAATCCAGATTGAGAGGGTGTGGATTCAGCTGGGAGAGTGGCAAGCCTATCTTGTTGGCGTAAGTGCCACTTCTACCAATGAAGACAGCAAACACACTGGTGGGCAGATGCCACACAGTTCTGTGCCACCTGAACCCAAAAGGGCTCGAAGCTTCGAGGCTGCCCCAGCATAGCAGAGCATGCTGGATCAGTGGAAGGCAGGCTGGGGGCATCCCCAGGGGTGGACCCAACTTTAGTCAGCTTACACTGAGTTTTCTGTCTGTGACGCCCCTGACGCAGCCCTCTTAGTCATTTTTTCCAATGGAGGTTTTCTGGGTGGCTACAGGGTTTTTCCACCTTTGCTTGCTGCGCCACCTGGCGCTCCACTGGAGGTGATGGCGCATCCCCTGCGCTGTTCCCAGCCACCGCAGAGCTCACCCCCATCTGGATTGGGCTTCAAAGAATCTCAACCATCAGCCAGGTTCATATGGAAGAAGGCAATCTTCAGATAACAGTGAGGTATGAGTCATCACTTTAAGTTACCCAGGTTGAGTCTGCCCAGGTTTGATACATGTGACAGTTCACTTAATGATTAAGAGCTACTGGATTCTTGTACCACCTTCGTTTCTGCAAGAAACTCATCAATGGAAGACCAGTCTGACCCAACCAGATGCAAATGTCTGTTAGCAACTAACTACTTCATTCTTGTAATTCCTTTTACTTGAATGTCTTCACCTGAAGCTTACAAATAAAGACCTGCCACCAGCACTGGATATTGCATTTTAATTGACGTGATCTATTTTGAAAGGTAATTTTTCTGAAAAACTGGATAAAAATGTAACAAACCAAGGGTTTATCCCAATAGCAAAGTAGCATGAAACTGTTGTGCTCTGCACTAGATGAATCGCTTCCAGCTCATCTTGCCATGAATCGCTGAAGACTAGTGATATAATGGAATAATTCTAACTGGAGAGATTCAGGATGAATTGAGCAGGGTCATCCAGTAATAAATAGTACTTATTTAAAAACAGTTAAAAATAATGGAGATAAAAAAAGAAAAAGATAAGGAAGAAAAAGAAAAGCTAACGAGAAGAAAAACAAAGAAAAGGGGTAGGCTGTTTCCAAGAGCACAACAATTCACTCACATTGGTGATTTTGGATTTTCTCAATTTGTGGGTTTAAAATCGAGACCCTTCCAGTTCACTTGTCAAATTAAGGGTCCCCTGTATCTGGGGAGGCGAGAGCTGAGAAAACTTGCTCTACAGCCAGCAAAGTAGCCCCTATCAGCAGTGTGTAGTCTGGGAGCACTTACAGCTAAACTAGCTTGAAATCCCAACCCAGTAATAAACAAGAGACTTCTTTTTTAAAAAAAGTTTGTTCTCTGTACTGTAAAAAGGAATTTGACTATGACATTTTAAAGCCATCTCTCCATACAACTCATGGTCCCAAAGGTAGTGAACAATATATTAAAGCAAAATTAAAAACATAAATATTTTTATTGAAAACAATCAAAACAAAATACATTAAACATTGAATAGGGGGGGAGTGTCAATGAGAACCAGTGAGGGATTCCTTCACCTATTGGCAGAAGACAATGATAGAAGGGAAAAGACAAATGTCCTTGAGGAAGAACGTTCATAATTTTCGTGTCACATCTGAGAAGATCCTTTCTTGGGTGGTCACCTATCTGATATCAGAAAGTGGCGGCACCCAAAGCAGGGCCTCCAAGGATTACCATAGCAGCTGCCTAGGTTCATATGGGAATAGGGCTCCATAGGTTATAGAGCAGTATTTCTATCATTTGCACAGGGAGAGAAAGACATGAACACAACTTGAAACAGAAATGAGGAAAATTTGAGATTCTGCCCACTTCTCAATTCACTTTCACAGGGAAAGGATGGTCTTATCACTCACAAGGGCAACTCATGCAATTTCCTAAGGTGTTAGCCATGGAGAGGTGCTGAACAGACTGCTCCCCAGCCCCTACCCAGTTGCAGAATCAAGAAGACACTTTGACTCTTAATGAGCGCCACCCATGGGGTGCCTCCTCCCTCCACAGTTAGTTATAATAAGAGAAACAAAAGTCACTAATCTCTAACTTTGCTATGTCTCTGCCTTTCACAAATACAGCAATGGGAAGTGATTAGAAACTATTCTGGTCTTAGCTAGAAGTAGGTTTCTAATTCTGTTCACAAGCTTTGGCCTTAGTTGCTAACTACTGGCTGTACTCCTGACAGCCAGGTGATATAGTGTTGGGCTAGGATATGTTCAGCTCTCCATTCTGCCATGGAAACATGGTTGGGTGACCTCAAGTCTGCCACACAGTCTCAGTCTAACCAACCTCATAGTACTGTTGTGAGGACATAATAGAGGAGAAGAAAATGATATGAGCTGCTATGAGTTCCCATTAAGGAGAAAGGCAAGGTATAAAAGAAGCAAAACAATAAAGCGGCCCAACAGCATCAATCACAGCCCATCCCCTTTCCATTTTAGCTCCTATTCTGTGGAACAGGTATCTCATAGAGGTCTGGGGAGCATTGCCATTAGAAGTCTTCAGGAGGTGCTGCAGTTTTATTTGCCAGGGCTGTTAAGGGGTCTAAACTGCAAACATCTTATGGTGAGAAGAGTGATAAGGTGGGGTCTATCTATCAATTATAAAATAGTAATGCTTTTACTGTGACATGCAAGCCTCCCTGAGCCACATGGAAGGTGGGACAGAAATATTTAAATAAACAAAGATTATTGTTGTGCAAAGGGTCTAATGTTTCAGTACTGTGTACGCATGTTCTACTTGTAACGGATGGAGTATGTGCATTTTACTGTCTTCCATGTGAGGACTTTGGGAAGTACATGAGCAAGAACAGGAGGTCCTAATCAGATAGTGCTCCAGGAGGAAAATCTTAAAACACCAGCATGTCTAGAAAAACCTTGTCCAGCATTAAAAAAACCCCCCATAAAATCAAAAATTAAAGATACATTTTCAGAAACATCTTTTTAGACAACAATATTTCCTCCTCGGTTACTGCCCTGCTGTTTTATATTTTTGTTAAATATTCACTCAAAAGAGCATATGAAGACTAATACAAATGATTAAGGCCAAAGATAGTCTTTTGAGGTTATACAGGTTTCTGGGGAAACCTCTTAGTAAACAACTGAAGCAAATAAAACCTGATTCTGACAATACTGAGGCAATTTTCTTGTGCTTTTAAAGAATCATTCCGAAATAAAAATGTTCTATTTAGAGGCTACATTAATCATATGCCACTTTTTACAGCTGTGGTTTAAGTGATGTTCCTTTCTTTTTGCAGATGCAGCAGGGAAACAAATTAAATCTTGCAAAGTACTGCATGGCCTTCATTTACACATTTGCTTTCAAGTTGACCAGTTACTGACTAATTCTGATTATACTGCTACAAATTCAGTTTACACAAGAGCTATCGATTTTACCTCCTAGTTCAAGCAGATTTATGTTAACAAAGAGGGAAACTGAAATCAGCAGTAGCTTCTCGGATAGCTTGTTCAGATGACAAGGAATGGGTGCTTAAATTTCTTCTGCCAAAGGACTCCAGTGTATTACAGCTAAACACATCTCGTTGAGTATATGCTCAGCGACTGCTTTGCCATCTGATTTCCCCCATATAGGATTCAATGGCATCCTACTGCAGCTTCAAGACATATATGGGGAGCAAATCTGGCTGAGTCTAGTTAAGTGCTCTATTTATAAAGTACAGTGCAGCTTTCTCCAAACACAACACATCCCACATTCTCCCAAAAGGTTGTAGGAACACTCCTCTGTGGAAACAAATGTTAAAAGATCCCATAAGAAAACAAAATGAATACCAAAACTATTTCTTTTAAATATGCATGTTATCATTATTTGATGACATACGTAGTATCAGACATTATTTTTGTTTGATTGACTTCTGATCGTGCATGCCGCAACACATTTAAAAGATTGGCAATCTTTTTGAATTAGCATTTATAAATTAGGTATAATCTGTATATCCCAAAAGTTTACATAAACTTGTCAAGTTACATAAAAATTTAAATAAGCTTTAAATTTAAATAAACTTAGACAAATATTACAGTTGCAATTCCATTTTTGGCCTCAATCCTTTAAACACATTTAAATTTTCTAGCACCGCAAAAATATATACATGAGAGTATGGCGGAAGTACAGCTTATAATTCAGCTGGAACCCATGCCTGAAGGTACACTATTAAAGACGAGGTCTTCTCATAGTTTTATGTTCTTCAATATAAATTGATCTATATTTTTAAAAAGATTTTACATTGCAACATAAATATTTTCCAGCACAAACTGACCACTTGGTCACTTCTATTGGGAGTGTGACAAATGAGGGAAAACTGAGGAAGCACCTGCCATCACTGGGAAAACATACAGTATTTATTTGTTTATTTTTTTTTTTAGTCTGCCTTTCTCATTGCGACTCAAGTTGGATTACTCAGAATTTATCAATGCAGTCAATAGGATGTGACAACTAATAAGCAATGTAATCAGACTAAAGATTTCAGAAATCTGAAACAAAGCAAGACGTATTAGACATGTTAACAATGCAGAAACATAAGTAGAAGACAATGTGATGTCTTCAGAAATCAGATAATGCATACTATACATAGTGGTCTACTTCAGTCTCATTCTTTGTAAAAAAAGAACCTTCCTGAACCATTCTAATATAAGCTTATTACACTTATGCCTTGACCAGGATGGGCCAGGCTAGACTGATCTTGTCAGATCTCAGAAGTTAAGTAGGGTCGATTCTGGCTAGTACTTGGATGGGAGAACACCAAGGAATACCAGGGTTATTAGACAGATGAAGGAAATGGCAAACCACTTTTCTGTTAGTTTCTTGCCTTGAAAACCCTACAATGATTGCCATAAATCAGCCATGACGTGATGACACGTTACACATACACATGGATTATGCTTACAGAAATGCCTTCCTAAACCATTTTGTTTTATATAGGCTGTTCCGCATGGCACAATTATATCAGATTACAATCGGTATCTTACAATCTGTGTCTACTTTATCCCGGTTTCTCCCTTTGCATGGCTGCCTGTTTCTGTGAAGGAATCAAGTAAAGACCGGGAGGAAATACTCCAGTTTGTTTCGCATGAGGCAGGGTCTTTTGTATTTACACCGCATACGCAAACATCCTCTGATTGGCTGTTGTTTTTTTGGCTGCGGACCTCTCCTTAACACTGAGCTCAAACAGGCTGTTTCCCGCCCAAAGTTCATTTCGGGCCACTGCCATCCCCACAAAAAGGCTGTGCTTCTGATTGGTCAACCCACAGTGAGCGGGGAAAACAAACCCCCCTCCTCTTTTCCAGTTCGGGATAGGGCCCGGCGCAGGTCTCAACACGGCAAGCGGCAGCAAAAAACAATGGAGCACAACATTACATCACATTCCCATTCACGTTCTCATATTTTTGTGATAAATGAGAGATTCCCCCTGCCTCGGTGAAATGCCCACTAACATTCAGCCCAAAGTACACATCTCTCTAGCTATGCGCTCTGAGCAACCAGTACATATAGAGAAAAGAAAACAGAGACATTTTGGGATTCCACTCCTGATTAGCCCTGGTGAAATGGCACCCGGTTGATACCATAAGCAGAAAATGTGCTAGGGGGAACTCTTCAGAAAGGGCGGGCTGCAATGGTGGGTGGCTCAGCAGAGTTGAAAACTGACATGATGTCAGGTGGGGAGATCAGGGGGCAAGTGGCGGGGAAATCAGGAGGCTGGGCAGGAAAAATAAACTGTTTCTGCCTTCATGGTGTTTGCACAGTAGTGGGTTCAACGCATGATTTTTTTAAAAGAATAGCCAAATCGGCGATTTCTGAGAATCCCAGGAAGGAAATATCCCAGGACAAACCTGCTGTAGGACTGGGAACCGTACAAACTTCTTGGCCCAACCAGGATATTTCCCTCGCTCAACACAGGATATTTGGACCATGCAGAAACGACCAAAATTGTGGAAAACCAGAAGCATGAAAGCATTCCTGAACCCCTCAGGCAGGCCATTTCACACAGTGGAGACCAGAAGAGAGAATTCATGTGTATGAGCAGTTGTTGATCTTGCTCATTTGTAAGGTGGCATCCCCACAAGGCCCTGCTCTGATGAATGAGTGGCCAGCTCACAACCATGTGTACATGCAGCCAATCTTGGCTATTTGGTATGTGCACCTGTATGATACTTGCAGATACTTGCAGTATGACACTTGTATGTCGCACATACATCTTATGAAGGCAGCTCTAAGAAAATCTATTCAATGGGGCTTAACCTGAGGAACATATCTCATGTGCTTTATAAGAACACCTTTAAAATGTAAGAAATGGCCCTGAAATACATGCTGGGATCATTTCTCCTCATGGTTCCAGGAACTATTTTGCTGGCCTTTTCCTTCATGCTATGCCTGGGGGATAATCAGAGGAAAAAAAACACCTCTTTTGAACTCCAGGGAAGCACATTTTCCGTGGAAACTGGCAGCGATATGAATAGAAGCTTGGTCAACTATCCAACCCTGAAGTTAAAGCAGAATGACAGGTATAAACTGCAGCCTTACAGTTATTTAATAAAGAAAAACTAGAAATCTATGCAGCAAACAGAACTCCAGACATTCTATGGATATACCATACCTAAGACAACATCTGCACTTCAAGTGCTTCAGGGAATATTCTTCATTTACTTCAATGAAAGGGGACGAAAGATTCATCTATCTCTCTTATCCTCCACATTTGTCAGTCCTCTCCCCTCCCCAGCTTCCTGCTGTCCTCCCCTCATCCTCTTTTTTTCATTTTTCTCCCCACACTACCTGTCAGACTGTACTGTACTGAGTGATGGCTCATTCTGACCAGAATATTTCTGATTCTGAAGTGGATACGGTGCCAATACAATCCTTTAAAAAAAATTATGGAAACTCTTCCCTTCATCAGATTCCCTGCCAGGAAACAAAAGAAATCTCTAGATTCACAATGCTTCTGTGACATTAAAGAGAACTCTATTGACATCCTTTCTTTTTCTACGGCTTCTCTGCCATTCAGAACCACTTCATTTAATCTCCAAGTGCCTTTTTCTAAATGACTAGTCAGACAGCGATGTAAAACAAGGATCACGACAACCACCAGTTCATTTTATCCTGTACGTAGAGGAGAGGTTTTCCAATGTACATAGTCTTCAAGTCATGAAACAAAAATACTAACTGGTGGCAATCCAGAGAACAGAAGTTCTTATATGAATGGTCTCCAACTATAGGTCCCTTTGCAACCAGGATTTGTTTGCACTCCTACAATGAATCACAGTGGCATGCTCTGCTACCAAGTTTGGTGAATGTCAACATCAACATATTGTGAGGCTTTTGCACGTTCAAGCAAGAGCTAACTACTGAAGTCACATGCCTAGAATCATATGAACTTGTGGAAAGATCTCTCGTTTCTTCTTCCAGCAAAAAGAGGAAGGACAGACACACAGTCACAAATAAACTGCACAGATACCCAGACAGAGCACTTGTATAGTTTGCTGTTCCTGCATTTAGTGTAAATTCATTTCTTATCCAGTAAAATTCTACAAAACATCATAGTCGCATCTCTGCCATATTATTTTTTTCTGCTAATTCATTGCAATACAACTCACATTAATGATAACATTCCTATATTAATTTAGTTGATCACAAATTCAGTATGTCAATGAATGCCAGTAGCAACCCAACATAACTCAGCTGAAAGTTTGCCCAAAGAAGGAAAATCTGGATTTCCAACAGCAGGCCATTCATAAAATTGGGGGAGCAGGGTAGGGCAAGAGAAAAATGCTCTTTCTCTCAGGCCCCCTCTTTAATTCACTCCTGTTGACCTTCTAATTTGCACCATGTTTCCATTCGCTGTTATGTCCTTTATACACCACAAGAATAGCTGTAAGAAGTTTGATAGTTATTGATTAAAATGATCACAACTTTATGGCCTTGATCCATAGTTTGTCATAAAGTCTTATGCACTTATTTGGGAAATTTCCGTATTAATAATTAAGTAATAAATAACCAGTCATCCTTAATGCAAGTAAACATACCAAACAGAAGAATACAAAACATGTGATGTGACATTGCTGTGCTCTGAACTTTCCTACTCCTACCTCATGCTATCAGCCACACGGGGCAACTCAGAGTATGGTGACATCACTTCAAGCATTTTGGATTACTAGAGGAGACAATGTGGGGCTTTAATTTAACTCACAGCCATGCAACCTCTATGCAACTTAGGGATGCTTCACTGTTACCAATTTTAAGCATATGAACTAAATCAGTTTTACTTTTACAAGGATAATTTCCAGTGTAGCCTAATGAGGCAACTGTATGGATAAACAAAAGGGAAAAACAGCATTTGCATAGACCAATAGAAAACCTTCTTCCTTCTGGACAATGGCTCAAGAGAAGTCTTAGAGTTGACTGCCAGGTTCCTTTATATTGTAATTGCAAGGCGTTCTTAATGTAACCTTTGAAACATTTTATTCAGTTTTTAAATTATCATTCTAGAGGATTTTTTAAATATAGATCTCTATTTTGTTACAAGCTTTTTTATAAATTTGTTTTTTTAAAGTATGTATTATTGTTGTTATCTGAATGCGATTAAAGGTTCCAGTTCAGGATAAACTAGAAGAAGAATATTGTTTGTTTATATTGGTTTCCTTAGGGCATACTCAAAACCAGGTAGAGATTGCTAGAAGTGCTACATTTGCACTTTCCTCAGGTGATTTTGTGCCTAGATATGCCAAGATATCTCTACACTTCCACTTTTAAACAAAACTATGGGGAATTGCCCAAGAAAATCCATAGTATTCCTTTGCAATTTACAGTGGTAAAAAGTCGTTTTGGGCTGCATTTCAGAAACAGCTTATCAGGGGCAAAAATTAACACTTTTTTTCCTGGGAAAATTATCTTGGGCATTATTACATATGGATGCTAATAAACAAATGTCACAGAAGTCGTTTCTATAATCAACATGAAAACAAAGAGAAATTAACTTTGCTTTATTTTCATGCAAGTTTTATTCTGCTGAATGAGGAGTGGCTCTGTAATTTTTAATGTTGTTTCTCTTACCAGGTCTGTATGATTAATAGTCCTTAAGCACTGTGTTCTTTAGAAAGACATAACTGACAGCCTTCTGGGTGGACAGCATGTGCAGCTTGAAAATGTTATTGTTTCATACTAACGGTGTGAGATATTGCTTTTTTATTGGTGCCTACAGCTGTTAAATAGCATTAACATCTCCAAGACTTGTGATAAGTCAGGTTAAAAAATATTGATTTCTGTTTTATTTCTGCATGTGTACAAGGATGGAAGAGGTTTCTAAATGAAGCACTGACCACAGACAGTGAAACATTTGCAGTGGAATTCTTAGGATGTGAAGTAACAGAGATTATAAATCATGAACAAGCTAAAAATTATTGTTCTATATACTAACAGCCAAGTAAGACGAATCAGAAGATACTTAAATCCAGAGACTGGACCCATGAATTAAACAGATCTTTCTACAAACCTGAAAAATGCCCTAGTTTGGAGGAAAAATCTGAAATCTTATAAGGAGAATCTGTAGTTTTAAGAAGAGGATGCAGTCAGAAGTATATGAAATGCTGTCATTGGTGCTTCTGAAGAAGCAAATTATTGCCAGCAATCCATCCTGGTAACATTATTGGCGGATAAAGGAATGCATGAACCAAAAACCCTATTTCAACTAAATTATGTGAACCCTAATTTGCTGTGGATCCCATATCAGAGCCAAGTCGAGAGCATCTGGGTAAAAATTAAGGGGGAGGGAAACAACAATGATCGCACTGTTATAGACTCGCAAGCCAGACTGAAGAGTTTGATGATGTCTCCCTGGAGCAGATGACAAAATTTTCAGAAGGGAGAGAAGTAGTAGTAATGGGAGATTTTAATTATTCTGATATTGATTGAGAGTCAAACTCTGCCAAGACTATAAGGTCCAACAAATTCCTCATTTGCTTTGCAAACAATATCATGGTCCAGAAGGTGGAAGAGGCAGCAAAGGGATTGGCTATTTTAGATATGCTAAACCAGTGGTTCTCAATCTGGGGGTCGGGACCCCTTTGGGGGTTGAAGGACCCTTTCACAGGGGCCGCCTAAGACTCTCTGCATCAGTGTTCTCCATCTGTAAAATGGATAAATGTTAGGATTGGGGGTCACCACAACATGAGGAACTGTATTAAAGGGTCGTGGCATTAGGAAGATTGAGAACCACTGTGCTAAACCAACAATGACCTGGTTAACAACTTGAATATGAGGAAGAACTTCCTGACAGTAAGGGCTATTCGAAGTGGAATACATTGCCTCAGAGTGTGGCAGAGTCTCCTTCTTCACAGGTTTTTAAATAGAGACTGATGGCCTTCTGTCAGGATTGCTTTGATTGTATATTCCTGCCTGGCAGAGGGTTGGATTGGATGACGCTTGTAGTCTTTTCCATCTCTCTGATTTTATTATTTTATCACAGGGAGAAGTCTTTTCCGGTTCTCCTCCTTATGATCCCCAAGTGAGCTGCCATATATCTTTAAATATATGAACAATGTAGTTTAGTGCTGTCATGACAGACTAATTCAAGAAAGCCATGATTATTTGATTTCAGGCTCTTATGATATAACTGGAACGAAAAGAAATGAAGACATAGGGAAGATGAAGGTATCATAGTTGCTCGAAATAACGTTGCTGTCAACATATATCTATTCTAATTATTGTGTATTTTTTAAAATTGTAAACTGCCTTGAGTCACTAGAGATATGGAAGGACATACATACATACATACATACATACGTACGTACGTAAGTACGTACGTACGTACATACATACATACATACATACATATTGTTAAACTACTGCTGCACAGTAGCAGTATTGCTCAACTATAGTGGTTTTTAGGACATGGCTGGTCCTTCCCCCTGCATTTGATTTGTTTCAGACATGCCCAAGGTATTAATGGGAAGCCACCCTTTACACATTTTTTCTGCCACTATTCTGAGGACCTCCTTTTTGTGAATAGGTATACCACATTTTCTTATGCCCTCCCCACTACTTTCTCATCAATTTGCTTTTATTTTAATATGAGAAACAGCCCTGGCTTTAATTACATTTTTAAGGAAGATGGTGTTGTCTGAAAAGAATCGTATTCCCCCTAAAAATTAAACGCTAAAAAGGAAAAAAATGCAATTTTGAAATGACTTGCAAGCAGAAAAATGCCTCCTCTCCTGATAAAAATGCTTTCACTACTCATTAAGTTATAGTCAATTGTTTACAGCTGTCTAGTTAAGTTTTTATTTAAACAGTTCAGTAGCGGTTTTAAAAATTACGAGACTAAAGTATGCCATGTTAATTTGTGAGAAATGCACTTTTTAGAAATATGCCACTGAGTTCCTTTAAGAGTTTCTGGCTTGCTTTTATTTATGTTTGGTAAACTCTTCATTTCCACTGAATGCTTTTGCTAAGCTCTGAACTGAGATTCAGACCAAGGAGCTATACAATGCAGCTCACGAGAGTTTTTTTTTAACACAGTGTTCTAATTGAAAAATGCCCCTCGGGGATGGGGCGGTCTAGAAGCCCAAAGTATAAATAAATAAATAAAATAAAATGTACTTCAGACATCATGGTGATTTATAAACACATGTAAAAAGACAGGCGGTTTCTGCACGGGCTGAAAGCAACGGCTTCAGCCCGGTAAAACACCGTTTTGGCAGGGACCCTTCACACAGGCGCCGCTGCCAAGTCGATGCAGCAGCGCTCTGTGCCCGCCCAAACGGTGTTTTCGAAACTCACTTGGGGAGGGAGTTTTCCTGTAAACGCTGCCTTCCATCCGCTGCCATGCGAACAGCAGCAGGTGGAAGCCATCGTTTTCCCCTCCCCTCCTCTCCTCTCCCCAAACACCTCCTTACCTTCTGCTGGCAGCCATCGCTCTGTCGTCACTCTAAAGAGGGAAGGGGACACACCCCCTGGCCTCCGGTGCTTCAGCCGTAGCTCTGGCCATGAGGGCGTGTCCCCTTCCCTCCTCAGAGTGACGACAGAGCGATGGCAACCAGCAGAAGGTAAGGAGGCATTTGGGACCAGGGAGGGGAATACGCGGCTGTGCGGAGCTTGCTCCAACAGCTGCGCATCCCATGGGGCTGTTTGTGTGATTAATGCCGATAACTGATTAATGCCGATGCAGGCTCTCTCCCTTGGCTGTGCAGAAACAGCAACTGAAAAAGGTTATATACATATGGAACACAAAAACATGAACAGTCAGTCCACCAGTCCAAACTCTTTATTTGCCAGCAAATGACTTGAAGAATATTTCTGCAAGCAAAACTGCTGCAGCCCACCCCGCTCACCCATCAATAGCCTGGCACGCCCCACTTGACCTGCCCTGCTCGCCCACTGCTCGCCACTGCTACTGTGCTCGCCTGGCGCACCATGGTCAGAAAGGTAGCAAGAAGGGGAGAATTTTTGGAGGGAGGACACAATTTGGGGGTCACACGTTTAGTACTTGCCCTGGGTACCAATTACTGAAGGTCTGCTACAGGTCCCACATTGATGTGTACTCCAGAAAGGCCTGGACCTGCTCCACAGCTATTCTTTCTACTTGGCCCAGAAAAAAAAAGATAGGCTACTGGAACAGTAGTTGGAAGTTCAGCCTGAAATTTCAAGTTGGTTTTTCTTTACTAGATTTTCCCCTGTGATGATTTTACAATAAATTATTTTTCTGCATTATTAGATATTAGTAACAGCACAACATGTATCTATATATCATCAGAATACATAAATACCAAAAATGTTACCATACTAATATCAAATTAAGCTTTTAAGTTATTTTGTTTTCTTCAGTGAATATCATTCACCATTAGGACCTCTGGTTAGTAAGGATTACGTTTCACCTGGTTTAGCCCTCATCTGTCCCCAAAATGCCTCTAGGCACCTGTTCTCAGTTTCCACTGCCTACCTGGGATCTGCTGAAAGTATAAGATAGCTGAGAGTTATCCTCTTTTTATAAGGTCAGGACTTCCACCCTTCCTTTGAGAACATTCCCATTCTCCAACATCTAAGTAGTTTTGGGGGTTCATTCCAATGAAATGTGTAACTAGTTCTGTGCACCCATATTAGCTTTGAACTTGCAGATTCCATTTTAAAATAATTTGCCATTCTGTGAGCTAGGGTAGTATAAAAGATGGATGTACAAGCAGTGATGTATTTACCTAGGGGAAATGGGGTGCCCTATGTATCTGGATGCCCCCCCCAGTGGAGGGCGCAAAAATTTCAGATTCGTTTGTGTTTCTTGTGTTTTTTCAGTTTTTGGCCTGCAGGGGGCGCAGGTTTTAGGCTAGCAGCACCAAAATTTCAAGGATCTTTCAGGAGACACTCCTGATGATACCACCCAGGTTTGGTGAGGTTTGACTCAGGGAGCCCAAAGTTATGGACTCCCAAAAGGGGTGCCCCACCCCCATTGTTTCCAATGGGAGCTAATAGGAGATGGGGCTACACCTTTGAGGGTCCATAACTTTGGACCTCTTGAACCAAACTTCACCAAACCTGGGTGGTATCATCAGGAGAATCTCCTGAAGATACCCTGAAATTTTGGTGCTGCTAGCTTAACAATTGTGCCCCTGACAGCAGACACCCTCCAAATTTCCCCAGATTCTCCTTTTCTTCGGTATTGACTTAAAGGGAGAATGTGAGATCCCCAGTTTAAACATTGAAAGTGATGCTGGTTCAGGGTGGGGGAGAATCCACCCCAAAACAGTATCACTTTCAATGTTGTTTTAACTGGGGACCCCAGATTCTCCCTTTAAGGTGGATTTAAAAGAAGAATCTGGGCTCCCTAGTTTAAACACAGAGGTGGGATCCAACCAGTTTTCACCACTTCTCTAGAAGTGGTTACTAATTTTTTCTGAGTGCTGAGAATGGGTTACTAAAGCAACTTCCCTGCCCAATAGGGACTGGAGGTGCGTGTGTGCAGCAGTGCCACTGTTTGAATCCCACCACCATCAGAACCTGTTATTAAAATTTTTGGATCCCACCACTGTTTAAACACCATTGAAAGTGATGTTGTTTAGGGGTGGATTCCACTGGAGGTGTTTTGTGAGAGATGATGCTGACATTTGTTTGGTAAATGTTTTGCTGGGGATGATTTGTGAAAGATTCACATGCTTAATAACTACTTGCACTGGCTTGAAGCTGTTTCTCAGGCTAACAACCTACCTCATAGGGTTACTGTAAGGACAAAATTAGGAAAGAGAGTTGGTGGGGAGAAAGCCATGTATGTTTTGCTGGGGGTGGGAGATGTTTTGTGAGCTGGTGCAAAAAATAATTGTTTGGTTGTGGTGGGGAAGTGTTTGTGTGTGTGGCCCATGGGGGGGGGGCGCCAAACTCAGGTTTTGTCCCAGGTCTCCAGTTTGCCTAGATACGCCTCTGTGTACAACAGACTTATGTTCCAAGTTACTTTGGGTGCACAGAACCGACTGCTAATGAGAAGTTAATATTTAGGAGATACTTATTCTCTATTTTTAAATATTTTATTTCTAGCTGTCTGATGATGCAAACAATTTACTACCTACACTCTCTCCATCCCCCTCTTCCTACTGAAGCGAGCAGAACAACATGAGCTAGGTTTGTTTTGTACTAATAATCATTGAATGTGGAAAAGAGAGAGAGTTGCCACTAACAAAGTAAATTTCTTCCAAGATGGAAACAAACTGACATGTTCTCATTTTCTTCTCATATACAAATTAACCTCACATATACATTTAGGAATAGTAAACACTATTTAGTTTTCTCTCACGCTTTATGCTTTATATTTAAGAATGTACTTTGTGGGAACAGGAAGAAGTAGGGAGGGGGTTAGTGGAAAACACCAGATAAACCTTGGAGAATTATTTGATCATGTATTTTAATGGTGGCTTTTTTTGTGTGTTTCAAGCTTATTATAGAAATAAAACATGATCATGTAAGGCATTATTTTTAATGCCCAAGACAGAGAAGCAGACACAGTCAATAAATCAAAGTATGTAATGTCCATATTTTTCTTACTTTATATACATAAAGTTATATTAAAAATTTAAATGCAATTTTATGATCCGTCAGTACAAGAAGCGTGCTAGAGAAACAAGAGGACATGGAGGTTAAGCATTCTTTCTTCATGATGAATTCTGGAATACCAAAATAAAAAAAATAACATTTGTTCAGTTACTACCCTTCAAAATCCATTGAGTATTTTTCCTGCTAAAATTTCCTCACTGTTTTGACTACTGAGAAATAAAAACGGATATATTTCTACTGCCCTGGCACTGGTCCAGATTTCTCGGGCTGTCATGGAAAAAATAATATCGAAACTTTATTATGTTAGAGAGGAAGCTTTTTCATATTTGAAGTTTTTGTATATTGCTACAGTAGCAACTTCAGGAGTCAAGAGTCTTTCCAGTTAAGTGCTTCTTTGTACACTTCCCCAACCCTGCGTGACCCACAATTACAGGAGGGAATCTAGGCAATACAGGCACATTACATCTATTTCTACTTTACTCTTTTCCCTTTGCAAGCTTCCCTTCTACTTTACTCTTTTCCCTTTCCCCTTGTAGCTGGACACTAAGATTTTGTAGGGCATGGCTTCATTCTGAATAGTACTCAACTGCTAGTTTTTGTTGATCCCTCACTCATTGCATTTCCTCGTATTGTTAGTTGGAAACCAACTTCTCTTCTTATACTTTTCACTGAAGTTATTACCAGCTGAATCAAACCTTGCCCTGAAGTTATGCGCCTAAACATTTGTTACCTTTGCTGCTGTTCATTGTTTGTGGTTGATCATATCTAGAAACCTGCATCTCGATCTGCCAGCTACATTCATTATGTTGTTCTGTCACAAGTTTCTTAAAGACTTCTCCGTTCCCCTCCACAGAGGGCCACTCCAGATGGCTGGAGTTTACAAACCAGAAGCCAGCTATGGAACCATGTATGACCTTATTTCTTAACTATAGTAAAGGAAGTATGCAGTTAATGTTAGTTGTCTAACTAAGGTTACCCTTTAACAAAAGACCTGAAAGAGACTTCAAAGTACAGTTTCAAATTTTCACCTTTAACCATGTTTAACGCTGCCCCCAAATGCTTAATTGTGGTTAAAACAAGTGAGGAATTTGGTTCAGCAGAAGACTGAGTGTCTGTTTTAGACCATGGTTCCCAGTTAGTTAATTCATTTATAAGGGACCTATAACAGCAACTGTTAAAATAGGTCCGCATGGATCAAAAATGGCGTCCCTGTCATTCCAGGGGCACTGTTTGCATGGTTGCCACATGTGCATTGAGGCAGCGCCATGCTTTCCCCCCGAAACTGGTGGGGAAACACTGTTTTCCTGTTGGGAAACAGTGTTTCCCTGCCGTTGCGCAAACGGCACCAGGTTGGAGGCACTGCTTTTTGGCACCTCCATTTCCCCCCACACTTACCTTCTCTCCCTGCGGAGCTCTGCAGGGAAAGATGGTAAGTATGGGGAAAGAAAGCAGAGGCGCCTCCATGCAGAGGCGCTTCCTTGGGCTGTGGACACTCTGGGGCTGCTTGCACCTCAGCGTGCGAACGGCTCCGGGGCTCCAGCGGCATCATATATGCCAGTGGTAAGCCACTGTTGTGGCCCATGCGGAGTGGGCCTTGGTCTAAGACAGGGGTAGGGAACCTGCGGCTCTCCAGATGTTCAGGAACTGCAATTCCCATCAGCCTCTGTCAGCATGGCCAATTGGCCATGCTGGTAGGGGCTGATGGGAATTGTAGTTCCTGAACATCTGGAGAGCCGCAGGTTCCCTACCCCTGGTCTAAGAAGAACTGGCAAATGGTTCCTGGTTATGAAGGAGTTCAAAGGTTAAAAACACAGGACCTTGAACTGTTTTCAGAAACAAGCAGCAGTCAATGCATTTGCTGTAAAAAAATAGCGCAGAGCACCCAAGTCAACCAAAAGATGGGAAGGTACATTCTGCCCAAGTTGAATATTCCAACTTACCTTCAGCAGCCACCCTACACACAGCATATTACAACAATTCACTCTGAAGGTTACTAAAGTCTTGGAAAGTGAATGAGATTTTGAAAAGTATGTAAATAAAAGCCACTAGATTCCTCAAGTCCATGGTCCCAAAAGCAAACAAAATTGCCACACTGACAATGTGTAAGGCAGTCTTATCATACGTATTATAAGACTTGAGAAAAATCTTTAAAAAACCTTTAAAGTGAACTTTCCTTTATTTTAAAAAGAAACACAAAGTTATTGCAAGGAATTTAGATCAGTGCATAATATAACATTACAAACCCGAAATGCATTGTAGATACTGGCTTTAAAAGGGCATTAGAGGATTGTTATCAATATGTTGAAAGCAGTTAAAATGATCAACTTTGCTTTTTCTAACAGAAATGGTTAATTGCCTAGCAATTTTCATTATAATAAACTGACAACTGCAAAACATTGTAGAATAATAGGTAATTTATGCTGAGGTAGTGAGTGTAATCTAAATAAAATCTGTGCTAATAGAATAAAAAGGGGTTCAGTAATTTCGTTCCTTTTCCCTAGAGCAAAATATTACTTTACAATGAATAGTAAAATGTTTGCTACAAATTTCTGAGAATTAAAAAACACCACCTGTAAACAGAATGCAATAAAGAATAAAATGCATAGTTTTTGAAAAAAGGTTGTGCCTACTTCATACTTTGAAGCAGCAGATGGTGAAAAGGCAATAACTAGCAGTAATATTTACGGGTCTTTCTGACTACTAAAATAATTCAAAACAATATTCTTTTGTAGCCCCGGGTAGATATATAAGATAATTATACTATACACATTAAAACATAATATATCAATTAAAATATGGTGCCATATTTTGAACTGATGAATCTATGTATTATGGGTGAAACTTTGTAGGGACTTGGCAAAAGTTTATAACATTATGAATGGTGCAAATGGATTTGATAGAAATAATATTTTGCCTTCTTTTGTAGATATTTATTACCAGCATGGTAAATATAAATTTTAAATAAATACACAGGCCCTTCTTTGTGCTGTTTGTGATTAGTATGTTCCTTTAATGTATTGCCAAAGGCTTTCATGGCCAGAGTCAACTGGCTGTGCCACCCACAGAAACACATCTTGTTGTGACATGCCTCTGAAGATGCCAGACATATGAGCAAAAACTACCAGACCATGGCCACACTGCCCAGAAAACCCACAACAGCCACGTTCTTTCGATCCTGATTCCCCATTAAATTATCACATTACAGCTGTAGAGTGGGAACTACATTTTGCAGCTCTCTTTTCAGTTGCTGTGCAAGGAGATGTTCTGCTACAGTTGCAGTCAAATTACCAGATTAGCTTCCAGTTTCAACTACCGATTCAGAAAAATTAATTGCCAGGTTAAAAATTAACAAAGCTCTGGCAGGTGATGATATTCCTGCAGAAATATGAATGGTTTTTAATGGGTGATTCCTTTACTTGCCCATGTATTCACTTTAATAAATTCTTCAGGAATAATGCCGATTACTCAGTGAAAATTTAATGATACTCCTATTTATAGAAGAGGTTCAAAGGATAACCCCAGTAATTGTAAACCCATAAATCTGTTGTTCATTATAGCAAAATTTATGTATTATATTTACGAGGGTGAATCTCTATCAATAGTAAATTGAGAGCAATCCGGAAAGCTTACTTGTACATAAATATGCTAAAGGCCATGGCAGTATCCTAAGTGGCTTTCATTCTTGTCCAGGCTGCATTTAACAAGATATTATATGAAAATCTGTGGTTTAAATTCCAAAGGACAACAATAGATTCTAGACTATTATTTTCAACTATATCATCATACAACAATGCAAGTAAACTGCAATTATTTTGTTTGCCTTACTCCTGACCTTTAGTGTGTAAAAGTGTTTGGCAGGGATATACGCTGGTTCCTCTGCTATTTCATCTGCATTTAAATAACACAATCCAATTTTCAAGCAGAGAATTTACATGCTCCTAATCTGGGTACTGAAAGAATTTCAACATTATTACATGTAGATAATATGATAGTTACTTTATCAACAAAGGAGGGTTAAAGAGAGCACATATTATTTAGGTATTGTTATATAATTCAAATTACTATAAGTATGGATAAAATAATCTCATTTGAAACCATATATCACCAACTTATTAACTGGACAATAGGATTAATTGGACAATAGAAAATTTTAAGACTGAACAAGTTCAGTCCAGGGATAATTTTTGATGACAGTGTCAGAAATTGCATGTGGAATCAATAATGGCAAATGCCAAATGGGAAAATAAAGCAATTTTAAACATGCTTAAATTAGAATCTTACATTAGAAACAGGTTAAATATTGCTTATTAATCTTTAAATTTAGCCTTTAAATTTAGAATTCAACCTTATTAATGATCAGAATAAATTTCTGTTTGATCCAGTGATCTTCACACTCAAACTTGGCTTAAACTTGGTTTTCCCTTTTCTTTCTAAAATCTATAGGGCAAAGTAAAGCTATGATCAATTAAGGATAACAATTACCAAGAAATGCCAGCTAAAAGCCTGTGTTTCCATCTTATGCAACTTGGCTCCAACAATTCCACATCAATGTGGACATTATTTATCAATAGTTCAAGATACTGCTGGACAGATTTACTATTTTACCACCTGCATCAATGACAGGAAGATATATATTCCAACTAATTGTAAATTTTGTATTTGCCCTGATAATTTGATTGAATTCCAGGCTAATGTATTGTTTCATCGTAGATTTTACACTCAAGTATGACTGCAATTACTGGAGCCCGTTTTGGTTGATAAAAACTGGTTTGAAGCAGAAGACTATTAAAATTGTATTGGCTGGGGTTGACCAAAGAATGTGGCTGGAGTCAGAAAACTGTGATTGGACATTTCATGATCCAGAATGGAGAAAACATCCCTGACTGACATCTAAGGAAGAATGGCAGATATGCATTTCTTCCACGGATTAGTTTTAGACTTCAGTTGAACTGATGCATCCCAATCCTATCCATTTTTACTCAGGAGTATGTCCTACTGAATTCCATGTAGCTTACCTCAAGTGCTTAGAACTCAAGACCTAATTTTTCAAATTCTTTATCAATATCCATAAATGCTTTCTATAGAAACTAGAGGGTAGGAAAGCAGTTTGGCAACAGAACTTTTAAGTGATCAGTACAGAGAATACACTTCAACTAATGATCTGGTGGGATACATTTTGATAAACCTGTTGGATGAATTAAACAGATAATGAAAGAAGCAAAAAAACACCCCAACAACTAATAACAAATTAAAAAAAATAATATGGGAATCCAAAGAAGTGGATTACACCAATTAATAAATATATTAGACGATTTATTCATGCAATTATTTTACTGCTATATGTGTGTGTGTGTGTGTGTGTGTATGCTATAGATGTGTATATAGCTTGATATACATAAGCTTTGAGAATTGATACAGTAGGCTAGCATCCAGTCTATTTTGTTAAAATTTATCTGTCTTGTTGGGTCTTGACAGCGCTATCATGTCAATCCCTCAGTAGCAGCACAGAGCTTTTCCAGCAAGGCGAAGAAAAAGTAAAGCCTATGCTTCCTGTGGGCATATTTCAGTATTTTAGATCCTAAGGGATGATTTGTTATTCCTGTCAGATCAATGAAAGAGATAAGAAAGAAAACAAAGCCTAAAAACTAAAATCCAAAAATGAGAGCAATGCCACAAAAAAAAAACAAGGCCCAAAACATATAATGCCACTTAAATGATTTCAACTGCTATTCGTCTATTCATTTTTTTTTCAGTTGGTCATGTGTGTTGTCAGTCAGGTTAACCAGATCGTCTGACAGAGAGCTATTTATAACAAGTAACTGAGAGCATAATTCACTAAAAAGTTATTTAGCACAGGGCCTATGGAAACAAATGCAAACTGTTTAAGGGCATGATCATTATAGCAAGGCTTGCGCAGAAGAAATTCTCCATCATTTATGCCGTGAATAAATAATTCTTAGGCCTTGAGTTTATGCAAACTTGTGCTCTGGCTTGAAACAACTGAAGAGCTTTTTGTTTTGTTTTGTTATGCTGAGTCTGCAACAAACCAAGAATTGAAACTGTATGCCATAGATTTGAATACCTACAACTAACAGTGTAATTCTAAACAGAATTACACTTTTCCAACGCAGGTAGGATACAACTCTGCTTTGGGCTGCCCTATGAATACAGTTTAAAAAACAGACCAGGAGTCATATACAAAAGAGCAATTGTCAAATATAATCCTTCTCTAGCTTTTAAAAACTTTACTAAGTATGATCAGACTGCATTTAGCAAACATAGATGAAGGTCTTGCAAATATTTGAAAGATGAACAAGTAAATAAAATAAAAGTGTACTTGAAATATAACCTTGTAAGCATATACAAAGTCTGTTTTCAATGTGGAATCTGACAAATTTAATTACATTTGGGAAATCAAACCAACCCCTGCCATTTAACCATTTTAATCTTTAGTTGCACCAGAGTGATAAACTATTATTGACATCACTGTGTTAAATTATTTTAGTGTAAACTAATGTCATACCTTGTGGGATTTTTCCTAGAAAAAATGTGAGCAGTGTGGGAATAGGTGTATTTTTTCTAAAAGTGACCTTTTTTTGGTTTAAAAATTGGCCACAACAGTAAAACTTTACAGAAAAAATTAACCAGACCACCAGACAGAAAAGCCTCCATCCTCTGCAGGACTCTCCATATTATTGGAACATGCCTAGAAATTTCACCTATGCATTAAAAATTTAAAATGGCACCAGATAAATATGACAATGTCTAGCCTAGGTCTGTTTCTGTATGGGAACTGCATAGAACTTGTGCAGGAGAATGAAGTAATGTAAATGGTTACCTTGTAAAAGCTGACCAGATTTAGGATGTCTGTAGTAAATATAACAAAGGGGGGAAAACCAACATAAAAACATTGGGGACTGGGTGGAAATGTTTTAGATGTCTTTGTTCTTTGTTCTGTGAATTAGCATTCTTAACACAAGACATCTAAAGGCAGCTGAACCAGTCCATGAGAACAGGTTTGGATTATGATGTACACCAACAGCACAAGACAATTTCCAAATAACATCTAATGTCCAATATAACTGCTGTTTACATATTAAAAAGAGATACAGGCTTTGTACCAAGGATGTTCTGTCATGTTTCTCCACAGAAGAAGGCTGTCATGGTAAAGTTCATTATCAATTACTGCTTTACAAGAGCAAGACGAGTTAAGCTGTCATAATTTTCTCAGCTAGAGATCCTGTGCTGTCAAAGAATGTCAATTTTTAATCTGACATAAGGAAGAAAATTATCTGTTATTCTGACCTCTAATTTCTTGACATTTTAATGCCATAATTGCTGTGGTTAGTGCTGCAACCATGATTCCACCTGTCAAGGAAGAATGAATCAATATCCTTGAGCTGTTCATTAAATTTGCAGCTTTTACTTTATGAAATTTCTCTAGGGTTTTTTTTTAAGGAAATCAGGGCTGTATAAGCATACCTGCAAATATCATATTCTGAAACTACAGATAGTAAAATTTCTATTTTGCTTTCATGCGTGACAATAGTTGAGTTTTCCCACCCTGTGCACTACTGGATTGTACCACGAATAAAGTTCTGACATATGCAGAATGAATAAAACGATCCCAGCGATAAAGAAGCAATTCTGTTTGCAACAAAGGCAGTGCTTCTTCTAATGCTTAACTAGGCATTCAGATCTCCTGAATATACATGGCTGTCCACCAGTTTCAATTCATTTTGCGCCAGAATGCACACACAAGTACATTCTCTCCACTGAAACGCATAGGAAGCCTTTCAAAGTCTCCCAGAATATATTGGATAATTTTTAAAAAGACAATCTGCCCCATCAGTTCTTGGAACACATTACTATCATATCTGGAATATTTTGTATAAAAATAAAATATCTATGTGGTACATATGTGCAGTATTCTCATTGATAGTACTAAATTTGTAAGCTACCTTGTGCAATCCTTGTGCTAATAAGTATCGTAAATACGTAAATAAATTTGTGTTATGAAGCTCTATTCTGACTAGTTAATTGTCACCCTGACTAGTTAATATACACAAATTAGGTATTATAGTTATTCTCTGTCTCCACAGCAAGGCAACAGCTATGCAGCTGTCATCTCCTAGTGCTGTATTCAGGGGCCAGCAAGAACATAATGTATGTGCCATCCACAAGAATGCTTGCCAGGTCAGATAGGTTACTAGTAACATCAGGAGTGGTCTTTAACTTGAGTCTAGTCTTGGTCCACCTACAGTGGCACTCAATTTGTTTCTGAGCCCAATCCAAAATGATGCTGAACTTTAAAGCCCTATATAGTTTGGAACTCTTACACCTTATACCTTAAGGACCGTCTACTCCTGTACAAACCTATCTGATTACTGTGGTCATTCTCTGAATCCATGCTTCCAGTATCCTTGTTCTGTCCTTGCTGGACAAATAGCAGCTCGAGAGTGGCTTGTCTTCTTGATAAGGAATTCTTTTCTATTATTTGGAATTCTTTTCTATTATTTGTTTGATTGCTTCTATCACTGTTTTCCATCAAGGTGAAGGTTTTTTTTGTACTGCCCGATGCCTCCATTCTGCCTTGTGTTTTCATTTTCTGTTATTTTTAGTATATCAATTTAACTCAGTTTTAGCTGGTTTTTATTTTACTGGTTTTGTGATGTATTTTAACTCTTAAAATGACATATTTTTAGGAATTTTAATTGGTGTATTTTATTATGCTGTTATAATTGTTAGCTGCCCTGTTGGACCTGATCAGGTAGAAAGGCAGAATATAAATGTTGTAAATAAAATTTACAGTGCCTCTTTACTCAGAATCCTACTTAGATCTATTCAGTGAGGTTTATTCCTAGGACAGAATCCTCAGGATTGCACTGTTAGATGTACAGAAAGGCATAAAGATGGATAGATGGACTATGAACTATATCCCAAAATGAACAGTCATTTGTTCTTCTTTACTTCATTTAGTGTGCGATCCAGATCCTGGAGGCATTTGGGGATAGCACCACTGCTGTGCCACCCTGCCACTTCCAGAGGGCTTTCAGGCTGCATAGGTAGGCAAAAGAAACAAAAAGCCTCTCTGGCTGCTGGAAAGCCTTCCATAGGGGAAAACGGAGTTTGTCCTCCCTGGCACTGGCATTCCTAGGGCAAAAGTCTGGTGGGTGCTAATGCTGGCTCTGGTTCTAGACACCCACATTTGCACCAGCCTACAAGTTAGGCCAACGCAACTGTGGAAGTGGAAGCTGGATGCAAGTTGGGTGCCATGGAGCTCTGCAGTGCCTGCCTCCGCATTTGCCTTCCCAGCCAGCGTAAGTGCCATTTACGCCAGCCAGAAAGCCCAAACCACTCCTATGGTCATTCAGCCCCCCCCCATCTGGATTGGGCTGCCCAATGTATATCCTGCCCTACCCAAGCCTGAGGCTCAGTTCAGGGCAGCTTACACACAGTCAATATACTACAATAAAATTCAGCTTAATATAACTCATAATCCATCTCTTAACAAATAATTAAAACATAAAACTTTGGCTCAATTTCACTCTCTAATGGGGATAGCAAATTTAATAAAGCCTAACTGACCTTGTATACATATATGACATAATTTCTTTTGGCTAATATTGTACCACAAACAAGTGGAAAAATAACTTGTGGAGTTATCAAAGAACACATCATGGGAAATGCAGATTTATACCAGTGATAGCAGCAATACTAATAATGATTGTCTTTCCTTAGTGGTACTATGATGTCAAAACCCATTGTCAAAATTATCCAAAGAAACACCATTGGACCTTGTCAGTTTCCTTGTCCTAGGAAATGACAAAACTCAGAGATGAATGCCAGCTGAGTCAAAGGGAAATTTAAAAACAGACATGCATGCATATATTACAAACACAAATATCTGTATTTGTGTTTGCTGCTATGCTTATTTGAAACATAATCAGGGGCTATGCTTATTTGAAATTTTTACCATGGCCCTTCGAAAAAAGCAAGCTATTCTTCATCTGAACCACAGCTTGCTTCTTTGGCAGTGAGACCTACTTCACTGAAAATGTCAAATAAATTTCCAGCTGTACACAAGGTTCTCCCCTATGGCTGCGGATACTTTCTTCCCAGTGTAGCCACATACTATAAACAATAATAAATTTGTGAACTGTTTTATGTGTAACACTGATATAGAGGTGTAAGCAGATATTGTGCCAGGATTGTCATGTTTCCTTTCAACTGTAATATCAAGCATTAAATTTTATTTGATTTTCTGCACCTTAAATTTTTAAAAAAATTATTGCCTGTAAAAGGTATTTTTATCATACTTTTTTTGCGCAGAGAGAGAGAGATTTTGGATTTTCCTATTTACAATATTTTGGCTTCAGATGGCCATAATGATGCCTAAACAAGCTAATTCACGTATGCAAGGAAACAGGTTAAAATATTACATGAAAATAAGAGACCAACAATTCTCTCTACATCTCTTCGAAATATTCTATGTAACTAGCTATGCTTCTGCGCAGGGCAGGGGTTCCTAGCACTGGATGCATAAAACCATACAAACAGTACAACCTTTCTAAACATTAACACAGCTTAAAACATATATTTTCAGAGACTGCCGTCTATCAGTTTTCAGCTCCTGAAGTTTAAGAGAAAAAATGCCAAAAGTATTACACTTTTGACAATGTATAAATTATTGCTTGTTTTGCATACAACAGATGGCAAATGTCATGGGGAATGGAAGCCTGTTTGTGTGTGTGTGTGTGGGGGGGGGCTTTGGAACAGCAACACTCGTCTAGCAGCTGTTGCATCTTCACACTTTTCATCCAAATTGAATCATTTTCCAGAATGCTTTAATACTGGTAAAAGTAATCTTTTAACAATTATTTTACTAAGAATAGCTGACAAGACTAGGAATAGCACGTGGAAAAATAATCTGCATAGTGTATAAATTTATTGGGGGGGGGGAAGGGGAGAACATTATATAAAGTAACGCTCAAATGCTAACATGAAAGAATTTCCCTTTTATTTTGGGATTCCTGTTTGGCTGTTTTGTTGTTTGAACTTTTAATAGGGGCAACAAAAGTTCATGAATATGCAAAAGTTTATGAATATATCACACTTCATATATTGTTATAATGTGGAGAGAGTGCATTCCTTAGTCCCTTACAAAATATACCTAAGAGTGTTTTCAATGTGTAGCTTAGACTGGAAACTGGGATCCTCAGGGCTGAGGCCAAGATCTGTATATTCTCAATCTGTAAAGGGCTAACAGGCTACCTCAATCCCCAAGGCCTATTTCCACTAACTCTCCTGGACATGGGGCTGCTATGCATCCTTCAAAAGATGGGAACATCTCCCCAAACCATTTTAAATCAATGGCTTCAGCGGGCAAGAGTGTTTGTTAAACAGAGAATCTCTGATATGGAGCAACAAACAGACTTAGCGATCTCACCCGGGTACCTGTCTCCGGACAACTTAAGATACAAAGTAGTTCCGGCAGCTTACCTATATTTTCTGGAAGTCAGCAGTATGAGGAGAGTGTTCGCTCTAGCTAGAAGTAACTTCCTCTGTTTTGGACAGAAGATATAAGAAAATCTCGTATGAGAAGAGGCTTTGTGCCTGTCCCTTTAAGGAAATTGACACAATTGAATATATGTTTTTCAAATGTCCTTTTTAACAAAAATTTCATAATGAAACTATAGGCCCTCTGATATGCAGGTTGCCTGGCATAGCAAGTGTAAACTGGACTATCTGGCCCTTTCCGCACGAGTGGAATACAGCGCCCTAGGGACGGCAAAAACGCCGTCCCTGGGGAGCTGTTTGCACAGCTGGCACTGCCAAATCACTGCAGCACCGGCCGCACCGCCCCAAAGTGGCGTGAAGGCACCGCTTCTAAACCCCGCTCATGGAGTGAGGTTTTTTAAAAGTGGCGCCTTCGTGCTGGTGCAAACCGCACCGGCAGGAGGGCGGCACTTTTGGCCCCTGTGCTGTGCAACAGGAACTTACCTTGCCTTCTGTGTGCAGCTCGGGACGGCTGCAAAGACACGCCCACGCTGTCTTCTGACCTCTGGTGGTCGGAGGGCAGCGTGGGCGTGTCTTTGCAGCCATCCCGAGCCGCACACAGAAGGCAAGGTAAGTTTCTGTCGCACAGCAGAAGCGGCTCCACCCCTCAGGCAGCAGCAGCGTCGGGACTGGCCGCACAGATTTGTGCGAGCAGTTCCCACCGCTCCACCAGCTTACTTTAAGCCAGTGGAGAGCCGCTGCCTTGGCCATGCGGAAACAGCCTCTGCTTCTGGGGAGAAACCACTGAATTACATTCATTGCGGCCTGGTTCTGTTAACCTCTTTGTAAATATAGGAAAAGTTGGGAGGCAGCTGGACTCTAGGGAGTGGTGATCTATTTCTGGTAAACTTAGAGGTTCTCCCAAAAATACTTCCCCAAAAGGGAGGGAATGTTATAAGTTTTTTAAATGATTTTAAATTTAGAAAGGATTTTTTTGCATGCATAGCTTTTAGTTTGACTCTGTTTAATGCTGCGCTGGCTCTGTATGCTGCCGACTTTTTTGATAAAAGTTATTTTATCACTGTTCTGCTTTGGCTTTGTATAATGCTACTATGGCTATGCATAATGTTGGATTCCGTGACAACTGTAATTTCATTACTATTCCTACTTTGTACGCTGTTCTGGTCGTTGACCGGTAAAATAAATATTCTTTTCTATTCTATTGTTATAATGAGAACTTATCCAGGTTCCACAAAGAACTGATCTTGGCTGTTGTGACAAAACAGAACAGGTTTCTGTACCTATAAAACAGGGTTGCCAGGTATCCGACTATGGAGGATGATCTCTTGCTGACAATCCTCTCTTCCTACTGCTGCTTGGGTTTTCCACAGAAGTGATGTCACACTGATGTGATGTCTGTGTTCCCGCCCATGTCTTCTCCCCAATCTCCTGCCACGTGCCAGCCATCGGCTGGCAATCTGATACAACATGGAGCCTAGAGATCATAACTGAAACAACTCCAGCAGCTATCTTTACCAAAACACCACAGCTTCTTCTTCCCAGATCCTACCAGGAGGCAGATAGCCTTTCCTCCAACAGTAACACTTCCTTAATTGCATCATCCACTGTACCACATATACATGATGTACATGCCTGTATACATACACAAAAACACAAAAGTGCAAGAAATCAAAGGGGAATAACAGTTCAGAAATTCTCCAATAGTAATGCTGAACTGTGGGGTAGATAAGTAGTTTCTAGCAAACCCAATCGAGAATGCAGAAGTTTAGCGCTTACAGCACCATTGGTCAGGTTGCTCAGGTTCAAAATCAAGTCAGCTGCAACCTGGTATGGGAACTTTTATTAACAAGACAGCAACGCCTCCCTCTCTTACAGACTTGCCAACTGTTGCTCCTGACGGGTGGATGAGGCCCACCCTGGCCTCTGGCCTCTCCAAGCCAGCAGAAGAGCAAGTGGGCAAGTGAGCTAAGGAGGTCTTCCTCACCCCCATTCTTGCCAGATCACCCAAAGCTCTCAGAGTACGCAGAGTACTCCATTCTCTACATTCTCTACAGCCTTGCTTTTTTTGTTAAAGGTAGCTGGTTGGGGGAATGGGATTCCCCTTGTGAGTTTTGTGGGCTCCCAGTTGTGTAGTACTGATGCTGAGAACCTGAAAAGTCACAGCCTTTGTTCTGCCAGCAGAGAGCTTTTTTTCTGTTGACTGAGGGAGCAATTTTCTTGATTCACCTTCCTTACTGTAGCCCCTGTACATCCCTTGTGATTCCCTTGACATTCACCATCCCAGGAGGTCACAGAGGGCTGATGAAATAAGGACATGGTGGCAAATTCAGTGGTATCTAATCCAAGCCCATGGAATGCAGAAGACTCTCACCATGCTTGTGGATGGTCCTCTTTCACTGCCTTAGTGAAAGCCATTTGACCATGAACTTTAGCGTTCTTTGGGATAATTATACATACACAGAAAAAAAGCCTAGCTCTTCTAATTGATTTTTAATTATGTGATTGTCCACCTATGTTGCACATTTTAATCTTACATACTGATGAAATAAAATATATGAGGGAATAAAACATAGGTCAAGGTCCAGATAATTATTCCAGCACGCCTAAAGAGGTTTGCACACTTTCAGCGCACATTTCTCAGGGTTTTTTTTCCCTGTGGCAGTACAGATCTATATTACAAATTATTTTGCAGCTCTTCTCGGTGTCATAAGTGGCATGCCGTGAGGCAATAAGGGTTGGTGTTTCAAGAAAAACAAATTCAAAACCCCTGCTGGCCATAAAGAAACATTTCCATCTCGATTGGGATCTTGGTCAATACTGTATTGCACATAGATTTAAAAAAAACAAAGTAAACGAATCCTATTGACCAAATGCCTGTTTTGCATCTATGTGTCTTGGCAGAGTTTCCCGTTGTTGTGAAAAGTAACAAAAGGTACAGTGGTGGGAATAGACACGAAGGCTGCGTAATTAAGAGTTATAATATTTACATTTTGTAACACATTCTTTCTTTCTTAGAAATACTAGAGAACACCTACCTCCCTGAGCACCGGATCAGTGATACTGTCAAGGTTAACTGAACCTTCATATGTCAGGTAGTGGAATACATTAAGAGCCCGCACGGCTTCTGGTCCTCGTTGCTTGTAGCCAAATATAAGGTCAATCCACTGGTGAAGCTGACAGGACACAAACTCGCTCTCCAGAGCCTAGAAATGCAATTGAGAGTCATGAAATAAAATTTCTCTCTTAGATTTCCATGTTGATATTTTCAGCACTTCTTTTATTTTTTGTTTTTTAGCAGAGAACATTTTTCTGGAGTCTTATAATATGAATTATGACTTTTACGACCCACCAAATGTACTTAGGAAAATCTTTACAAAGAAGCCTTGTTCTATTTTATCTTCAGATAATGCAATCGTGACTAATTATCAATCTGAAAATGTCATAATATTGCTACTATTCGATAGCCACAAGGTTTCTGCCTATTCTACCTGATGCACATTCAAAAATGAAAGAAAGGGGATTTAGAATTATGAAACAACTCCACAGATGGGGGAAGACACAATATTTTTTCTGAATGATGCAATCCTATGCAGAGTTACTTCAGGTTAACCTCATTAAAATCAATGGGGCAAAAATGGAATTACTTCACATAGGATTACACTGTAATAATCCACTGAGAACAGCAGCCTTGGAACAATATTCCTCTTTTTAGGACCGCACTGTCAATTTACTTATTTCTTTGACTGATTTCTATCTTGTATATCTTTAAGAATAAAATAAAGGCTAAACAAATTGCTAAGGGACGTGGCTTCTTACCTTCCCAACCCATGTAGTCCCTTAAAAGCAGACATGGATATGTTACAGCTGCGCATGTAATTTATATCAGAATATTTGTACAAAACAATACATTGAATACTATAGAACTGAATTAATTTTAAACCCATCATTTAGGACAATTATGTAAGATTGCTCATTTTTATTAAGTAAGGAATTTATATTTGGCCTCTCAGAGGATCAGACAAGTAAAAATAATACAACAACTCTAACAATGTAAAAAATCAGTATTAAAAAGAAGCCATCAGCATTAAAAAAAAAGCACAAAACAATAATTGAGCAGCCTAAAAAGTATTTACCAAACTGACCTCAAGCTAAAAGCAGACCATAAAATCAATAGAAAAGATGCAATCCTTTTTGTTCAAGGATCACATTTTTTTAAAAAAAAAATGAATTGTGCCATGCTAAACTTAAAGGAAGGGATTCAGATTGGTTGCATATGTAAAGAAAACACTGCTTTATTATACAGACAATCTTTAAACTTTTATATAGAATTTTAAGCAGCTGCACCAATATTATCTAGTTATGAATATCGCAACAGAGAAGTCTAGGTGGATAGTTCAGAGCCAAGATTTTGAACTCTTTGTTTTATTCCTGTCTCAGCCTTTTTGATCAATATTTCAAGCATTTTATTAACTGTTCTATACACAGAACACAAACCCACTGCAGCTTCAGATTGGAATTATTTAGAATGCAAGAATAAAATTGTCTTAGGTTTAGATTTGTAAAAAAAAATGCAGCTCTGAATGTGTCAAAAATCTGGCAAGTTTTGAAGATAATACTACCAGTGAAAGGAGATTCTTAACACGTATAACAAAATTACAATCAGATCAATTTTCTAAAGCATTAAAATAGTTTTCTAGAACAAACAAAGCAAATATTAGACCGAACAATTATATTTAACTACTGGAATCTAGCTTCTGCCTCTTGGCCTCCATGTTGTGTACAACTGTCATTAATTTTGTTCAGGTCTATTCCTCTCCATCCTTTAACAGATTCTATTGTCATTTATTTGAAGCATGTATAAACAAATGTCAATTTGGTTGTGGTGGGTTTTCCGGGCTGTGTGGCCGTGGTCTGGTAGATCTTGTTCCTAACATTTCGCCTGCATCTGCGGCTGGCATCTTCAGAGGTGTATCACAGAGAGAAGTCTGCTACACACTGTGTCTAGTGACAAAAGAATGTTTGGTGGGGTATATATTGTCCATGTCCCAGGGTGAGGAACCAATCAATAAGTGTTTGGGTGGAACTTGCTATGCAAAGGTGTGGTTGAGTGCATTATATTGCGGGTGGCGTTATCAATCCATTCACATTTGTAGTTGCATTTGCATTCCCTGCAGCAGCAGCAGTATTGGTGAATGCAAATCCTGTGTCTGGGTGCAGTTCATTGTCCATGAACTTAGCATGCCTTGACCTTTAATTCTGGTGTTTTTAAGTACTGGTAGTCAAGTTTTGTTAATTCTCAGAGTCTCTTCTACCGGACCACAGGGCAGATAACCCACAACAATCAGTTGAATCTGGCTGTGAAAGCCTTTGACATACAAATGTCAATTTGTTTGTAACTGCTCTACACTTTCTTCTGCTTTTTACATTTTAAAAGAAGTGTGACTGAGGCTGTTTCCACATGGGCAGATAACAGCATCCCAGGGACGCTAAAAACTGCACCCCTGGGGAGGAGTTCGCATGGCCGGTGCTGCTGCATCGCAGCAGTGCCGTCCTCTCAGCCCTCAACCAGCGCAAAGGCGCTGCTTTCAAACCCCACTCAGGGAGCGAGGTTTTTGCAAAGTAGCGTCTTCCCGCTGGTGCAGTGCGAACAGCATCGGTGGGAAGACGCTGTTTTCCCTGTCCCCTCCACTCACCTCTTCTGGCAGCGTCACTCTGGAGGGCTGGAGGGACACGTCCATGCTGCCCTCCGACCCCTGGAGGTCTGAGGGTAGCGTGGGCGTGTCCATCCAGCTCTCCAGAGCGACGCTGCCAAAAGAGGTGAGTGAAAGGGACCGAAGGAGAGATGGCTCCGTGTGGAGCCATCTCTCCTGCTGGGGAGGAAATTGGGGCTGCTCGCACGCTACGGTGCGAACAGCCTCCGAGCCTCCACCGGCGTCCGTTTCCGCGCGTGTGTAGAAAGGGCCATTGTTTTGCTTACTGCATTGTGCCACCCTTGAAGACAACATGGATAATACAATAGGTCAGAATTTGGCAGTGGTTTATTGTCAGGAGCTGGCCAATGGAAAAACATCTCACCAATTTAAAAATAATTACATTGGCTGTCAGTTTAGTTAAATTAAATTCAATGTGCTGATTATTATGTTTACAGTAATGACGGTAACAAAAATGGATTAGTTTAATTATTTGATAATATCCAAATGAATATTTTTGTTTTGAATTTTGATATCCTTGCAATCAACAACCCCTAAATTATATTCTTGCAGCATAAATTTCACATCCCATGCCCTCTGAAGATTAGTTGCAATGAGCCTGGCACTGAAGACTTAGAAATGGATCACAGAACTCTGGAAATGGAGGGATCCTTTGCAGTGAACTTCATATACTGCTGAGGGCAAACTGAATTGTAAATTGTCTTTCACTTTTGAATTATGCTTCAGCTAGCATTTGACAGCTTGGAAACATCAGTCTTCTGACAATAATAAAATAAAATCATATCTTATCATCATATATGCTAATACCCAACTGTGGCCCCAACCTGCAGACATCTGTATCTGTGGATTCGGGCCATGTTAAAGGAAGGGAGATGTTTCTCCAGTCAATTCCCCAAGTTTGCACAGAAATCTTAAGAAATTTTTCCAAAAAGAAGGGTGCTTAAAAGGGGAAGAGGACCATGAATCTTCTCCTCCCCACAGACAGGAAAGGGGAGTGTTAGGGAGGGTGTATCACACACTTGAGGCTGTGTGAACAGAAGATTCCTTACCCACTTGACTGCCACTAATAGCATCACCTAAACTGCCCTCCCCAATTCTCCCCTCTACTGCTGAGTGCTAAGATTGAGGCAACAGCACTGGAGATGGGCAAGAAGGAGTGAGAGAGTTTACTTGGGAGCAAGCTCAGTGGAGAAAAACAAGTCCAACTCCTTGGGAAGCATGCATAGAAAAGGCAGCTTTAATATTTTCCATGTGTAGCATTAGGAACATCAAGCCTGAGGATGGTGGGTGTATATTTGCAAAACATTGTTGTCAAACAGCTTTGGGGAAGGGCATAACTGGTAGCAAGAACAGTGACAGATGCCTATGGGATTATTTTGCAATGGGTGAAAAAGTGTCAAACCAAGCTGATTTCACCATGGAGAAGCATGTTCGTAGGACTTTAAATAAGAATGCCATTCTGCACTTGCTGAGAGGCATATTTCTCAAGCAGCCCCAGCAGAACTACAGGAACTCCTCCCATCTTTGTTGCTGCTGCTTCTCTGCAGGTCTCTGCTTACATTTTCTAATTCTCAGTGCTGCTGCCTCTATCTTTTAATGACACAAACTAAGCCTGGAATGTCTACCAATAGCGATGCTGCTAGCCCTGCCATAGCCCACAGCCCCCACCCCACTATTGGCAACCCTGCCAGGCCCACTGAAAGTGAAGGAAACAGGCAAGTTGTCTGCCTCATTCACAGAAAACACATTTGTTTCAGGGGGGATTTTACCCCCAAATAGAATTTTTAATAGTCTCAGATATTCCTGCAAACCTGGAAGGTCTTTTATCTGTTTTATGTCTGTTTAATGTCAGTGTGGCCCCAATCCACAGATTTAAGTATCTGCACATTAGGTCACACTTGAGTATTAAAATGTAAGATGAGAACAGTATGTTAACAACAAAAAGATATTGTCTGAATCAGTGGCATAATTCATATTGTAATGCACAGTGTGTGCTTTACTGATGGAAATATGAATATAGTTAATTTTGACCTATGAAAGAACACATCTTCAAATAACAGAATGCCTTATTGTACAGGTTACACTCCAGTATTTTCCACTACAGTTTCTTGGCTCAATTTGGCATGCTCGGCTTCTAGGCTGAATGTGTTCTATTTCTGGCTCCCAGGACCAGCACAGGTCTATTGGGATCAAAAAGCTCAGTAAGACAACGAAGTCACATCTGTGGAAATCCTCCCCTCCCCATTTTTTTTTTGTAAAGTGGAAGATTATGATTGATGAACCCAGCATTAGGGTAATGTTAGCAGGGACACTTACAGCTTCTGTCCTCTGTGACATCACTGAGGTCAGACCCTAATCATGTTAGCATTGAACACAATGCTTTATTAATGTTTCATGGGTATGTCAGTAGTAATCAGTCTAGCTAGCTATGGATAAATTAAAGTAGGCCAACAACCACTGATGTATAAACTGAATGCTCTTAAAATCTACTGAAACATCTCCAAACAGTTACCTGATTTAATCACTTCCCCAGGCTTTCTAATTAGACCAATTTCCGAAGGAATTTTTGTTCAATAATAAGTTACATTTCTCTCAGAGCGAGCATTTCTAAAATGCAAAAATACCCACCCATCTATTTAGTTGACAGCAATATGTCAAATACCTGGTTTATCCTAAATTAGATAGGAGTCCATTTATCATGCAGTGACTAAAGTGTTTCTGCTATATAAAAACGCCCATGAATGTATAAACAGGTTGCAGGTAAAAGATTTATTATGTCCTAGGATACACATCATTGATTTATGGGGAGATGTACTGAGTCAGTAACTTCAGCACTTGCTATTCCTCATACACAGTCTCAAAAATCACAAAAAAAATCCCTATGAAGGCTCTAGGCTTCTGATCACGGTTTCACCACTAGATCCAAGTGGAATCAGGTTGTAACTGCACTGGAGTTACAGCAGGGGACTTCAGTAAAATACAGTAAAAAATTTCAGAATGGTGCAACATCTTTTCAGCTTTAATGGTTTAATGAGGGTCAATTGTGTTATTTTTATGAAAAAGTAATATCCGGAACACCACTAGAAAAGTGATACAATCACAATAGCTATTATTGCTTGTAACAATAATAACCATTTTTCTTGTCTAGTTGGTGTGAATACTTTTGGTCATAGTATTTTAAGCCAGTTAAAGTATTATACGCTAATGTGAACATACCCAAAACATCCAAAGGGAAAATAATGGTCTTGTGACTTTTGATGTCTATTGTTTTAAATCGTAGACTCCATGAATTCAAACTGAATTGTGGAATTTTTAAATAGCAGAGCCAAATGCGTGACATTAGGATCATAGTAGGTGGGCAGCAGTCAGTCTAATAAAGTTGTCTGTTCGAATAACAGTGAATTGAATAACAGTAAACAGAGCCCCTCTCTGTTGCCCTATGTGTCATCGGCTTATGTGAAAATCTGCCAGTCCCCTCCCGGGGTTTTACCGCATGTCATCCACCTAATTTATTAATTATGGAAGGTTATTGCTGCTACTGTTTTTATTGTATTTATTGTTTTAATTGGGATTATTTGATTGTTTTAGTTGCAATGTATTGTGTCTGGTTGCCTGTATACCGCCCTGAGCCCTTCGGGGGTAGGGTGGTCTAATAAATCGAATAAATTAATAACAACAACAACAACTGGTGGCAGAGGCTTACTGCAAGTACAGCAAACAGCGGAAGAGGAGAAGTATGCACTGGCCAATTATGTGAAGGAAAGTCAAGAACAGGCATTGATTGAAGTGAAGAACAGACATTTGCTGAAGACCCAGAAAACCAAACAAGAATACAGAAAAAATGTGATCAAAATGAGGACTGAAAGCTGGCACAACAAAGCACTGCATGGCCAATTCCTGGAGAAAATCAAGGACAAGATGCACAACGAAAAGACCTGGCTGTAGTTAACAACTGGTACTCTGAAAAAGAAAACTGAATCTCTGATTTTAGCTGCTCAAGAGCAAGCCATTAGAACAAACTCGATCAAGGCCAAAATCGAAAAATCCTCGGACGATGCAAAATGCAGATTTTGCAAAGAAGCTGATGAAACTGTAGATCATGTCCTCAGCTGCTGCACAAAGATTGCCCAGACTGAGTACAAACAGAGACACAACTCAGTGGCCAAGATGATCCATTGGAATTTATGCAAGAATTACAACATAAGAACAGCTAAGAACTGGTGGGAACATTGTCCAGAGAAAGTAATGGAAAATGAGAAGATCAAGATCCTGTGGGACTTTCGAATCCAAATGGACAAAGTTGAAACACAATATACGAGACATCACCGTGATCAAGGACAAGAAAGTGACCCTCATCGACATAGCAGTCCCTGGTGACAGCAGGGTCATTGAAAAAGAACACGAGAAGGTCACTAGATACCACGATTTGAAAATCGAGCTTCAGCGTCTGTGGCACAAACCAGCTGAGGTTGTCCCAGTGGTAACCGGCATGCTGGGCTCCATCCCGAAAACACTAGGGCAGCACTTGAAACATCTTCGAATTGACAAAATTAACATTGGTCAAATTCAGAAGGCAGCCCTGCTGGGATCTGCACGAATATTACGCCGATACATTACAACTTCCTAGGCCTCTGGGTGAGGCTCGAATTGTAATGAAGGCCAACAACCAGCTAAAGATCTAGCAGCTGTGAAATCTACAATAATAATAATAATAATATTTCAACCCAAATAGCACTCATTTTGTAAAATCGTTAATGTAACTAACCTGACTGCAAGAATTTTTCACATTTGACGGAGCGAGGGGCAGAGCGAGGGGAACTTGCACCTAGGGCATGTGTGTGCCCTGTGCTCTGCCCTGCCCTGCCATGCCTGCCCTGCCATGCCCCCACAGGGGCATATGCCCAGTGCATCATGCACCCTTCATCCCACCCCTTGGCACTACACCACTGTTTGACAATCACTGGAAAAATTTGTATCTGAAAGTTAGTCTGGCATCTTTGAGCTGCAGGTCACAAAATCTCATAATGAAATAAATGCTCATCTTCAAGGTACCAATGAACTTTTATTGTATTTTGTTATGACAGACTAACACTACATTCAGTTTCCAAGACAACAAAGTAAGTGGCTGGGAGTTAGTGGTAGATATGCACCCGACAAGGATGCCATCAAACCAAACCAGTTTACTGATGTGCCCGCCAAATTATGCTGTTTGGTATTTCTTTGGAATGTTGTTTCCATTTTCCACCAAGCACTATACTATCTCAGTGGCTATGGAGGGGCTTTTGAATTATATACAGCACAAGTTGACTTCTATTTTGTTTTCTGTTAGGGAGAGACAAGATTTTTTTGGTACCCAGGTGTAGGCAGGCAGGTCTTTGCAGCCTGGGCTTCATCCCATACATCATCAACAGGCAGTTCTTATAGGGCTGTGGTTTTCAATGTGGTGCGTGTGGCTCCCACTGTGCCCTCCAACATGTTTCCTGGTGTCCATCAAGTCTTTTGGGAAATTGGGTGGGGTCAGGAATGGCTTTTTCCAAGCAAGGCTTCTGATTGGCTTTGCAGATTTTTTTAAAAAAGTTGGATTGGAAGTAGCTGTCACCAAACAAAGTTCTTCATTATGTGACTGAAGGTAAGTGCAGCCGCACTTTTGTGGCTGGCTTCTCCTCCTGTGGTGGCCATTTTTCTGGCAGTCATTTGGGGGCTATATCCACAGGCTCAAAAAGATTTGAGGCACCTGCTATACGGGATAACAGAGGCATACATCTAATACATTGTCCCTGAACCATATCTGCCCTCTTTACATGCTACTAGACACCTGAGAATCATTCCCAGAACCCCAGGAACAACAGCAGTTGTAAGCCAGTTGGACATCATCCTGAGATGGTGAAGTGCTTACTTGGCAATACCATGCCTCCCATCTAACTTCAGAACATGAGATTCTGACATACATGGTTCCAGGATCACATCATGTATGGGAAAAGACTGTGTCATGTACTACTGTCAAACTTCTCCGTTATCTAAACCTAATTAAATGCCTAATATGATAGTTTTAGTGACTTTATGGACAACTCTTTTACAGCTTAGTAAACAAGTTATTGAAACTAGTCCAGCTCTAAATTAATTTTTCTTTGCTGGACAGTTCCCTGGTCTTGCTTGCTTGCCTCTCCGCTCTTGTGATAGCAAGTAGGTGGGGTTACAGATTGGGGTTGCATAGGTAATGGCAAAGCTTCTTTACATGACAGACAATACACTTGGTATTTGGATGGGGGACGAAGAGGAACAGAGCTTTTTAACCTCCAACAGTGACTGCACACCAAACCAGTCAGGAAATAAGAAATAATCGATGAAGATGGATCATATCATCTCTCTATGAGGAGCTGGAGATCTCTCAGTGTCTTCAGTTACATACAACTACAGCCATGATTTTTCACCAGTGCAATTTACCTTCTTCCTCCCCTGTCCAGCTACTATAAGACGCGGCCGCCATTGCTCCCCAGGGAAGGGAAAGCACTTCCCCAGCCATGCTAGTTGCCCACCCAAGGGTAAGTGGTTCGGCTTCATTCCCAGCCCTGAACATGCACGAGGGCCGGGACTCGTCTCGCAGTCGTGTCCCACTATCGCGAGATGTGACCATGACATCATCAGTGAGGGCCTAGCCAGGCACTTATAAAAGGAGGCGCCTCCATGCCCAGGCCCTCACTCTTACCTGGAGCTTGTCGCAACAGGCCACCCACCCAGTCCCTCTTTTCTGGAATTGTTAATGCATGCTTTATTGTCATAGCTTGTCAGGTTATGCACGGGGGTGGGGGGGGGGCTATCTGTTTAGTAGGGAAGGCTGTGTGCTGACCCTGTTGGTTTCCTCCTTAGGAGGTCAGGGGTGGAGCAAGTCAGTGCCGGGAATGCCTAACGGGGGCTAAAAAGGCTTGTGCTCCTAGCAGCGAATTGGGGGAAGAACTAGACAGGGGCTGCCTGCCCAACTGGAATTTTGCCCCCTAGATTCAGCTGCTGTAGTCATTTCCTCCAGCAGGCGAGCTGGAGGAATCTGGTTGCACTGGGGGACAGCCCTTGGGCTGCCCAGTAGCTTGGATCACCTCTTCCATGCTGCACCTTCTGCTTTCTGCGCTTCCATGTCAATAAATTCCAGGCTATGGCTAAATTATTTTACCCACTAAATGGTTGTTGTATACGTTATTGGGGCAGTGCGGATGGATACCTTCATCGAGGGACAATCCCCATTAGAGAAAAAAGGACACTCCCCACTTCACAAAAGCAAGTGGTGTTCTATTTTTTAATAAAACAAGAACACACAGACAAGAAAAGATGTTATGCCTTACACAGCTTCATGCATTTTCCTCTTAACTAGCCTCTGATACTGTCTGGAAGTAAGTTGACCTGAAAGATTACACACGCCTTCCAGAGATACAATAGTGCAGCCCACACAAAAAATATATACAACTTTCACCAGCAAACCTTGATTGGAAACAGAACACTGTAAGAGGTCATAAAAGCTAAAATAATTCAAAGGGAAGTGCTCACCAAATGAATGAATAAAAAAGTAATCTTTTAAACCACCAAGGTACTTTTCCTACAGCAGAAACACAATGGAAGTGCAGCTATAGCAGATTAAAGGAGCAGGCAAACATGAAAATGCTCTTGTCACATATGAGAGCTCTTTTCTACCTCACATAAAATGCTCAACTCTTTAAAAATTAAAAAGCAAAAAACCCCACTCCAGTTGCAATTTGCAACACAAGCTAAATTGCTCAGTATCTGGCCATACTCAGCTACAGAAATATATTATCATAACCTGTATTAGATTGTCAGTGTAAATTCACCACCTATAAATACAGTATTGATTACTGCATTATAACCACCACCATCCCAATCCAAATATCATAAAGAGCTGAAACCAAAATCAGTGATACTTACAGGAATGTTAGTTATAAAAGCTACTCATTTAGGACATTAAGTATGCCTTACGGAGCAATGGCCCTGACCTGGATAGCCCCAGCCTAACCTGATCTCATCCAATCTCAGAAGCTAAGCAGGGTGGACCCTGGTTATTGTTTGCATGCGAATGCCAGGATCACGATGTGGAAGCAGGCAATGGTAAACCATCTGTTAGGCTCTTGCCTTAGGGTCACCATCAGTCAACTGTGAGTTGACAGCACTGTCACACACGTGCGTGCAATGGAGAGAGGGATGAGGTCCTGCCCTGCAGACCAAGATGTTCCTCAGAAGCAAAGTTCATCTTATAGTCTTGGGCAAGGGGTTATCAGTCTGATACGATACTCTACTATCCAGAGACAGTAGCAGTGCTTCCAAAGTTGGTGTAAAGTGATTTTGGCATCTAGAATCATGCAAAACCCTTCTGAGCATGTATAGGGAAAGTGAGAAAGACACACCCTGCTTCTCAGCCCCCTCTCTCTTGTTCTAATACAGGAGGTATTGCTGTTAGTCAAAAACATGGTGCCTGCCTGACAAGATGCCTACGTTTCTGCCTGGTAGAGAGCTTGTGTCTTGAAAGCAACCATTAACATGTAATATTTATATGAAATCTAGCATTGACATAAAAGTTACTTAACGAGGCACTTTCTTTTAAAAAGATAACGGGCGTTAAGGATTGCCCTGCTGGATAAATTGTGAGGAGTCTCTCTTATGCTGATTTATGCAGAGACAAAGCAGTTCTGAAATGTGGGAAATGCACCTTAATGAGCATATCTAAATATTCTTATCAAATACTAATACCCACAAATTCTGAAGTAATGAATATTTACCAAATGCTTCCAATCACTCCACTTTGCCACTTTTGCAATATGACATTATATTTAGAAAGTGGAAAAGGAGCTACACCTATTTTCCATTCACACCTAGATAGTCTGGCTGAACTGGTTGCTTTAAATTTGAAAAGCAGCAAAGATGAAATTCAGTAACCATGCTAGTTAGCAGCATACCATCTTGGAGAACAGTAACGAGAAAAAAAAACTATATCCCAAGAATAGTAAATTAACTATAGGCATTTTGTCAGGCGGGCACCATGTTTTTGACTAGCAGAAATACCTCCTGTATCTGAACTGCTTTCCCTACAAGATATTTTCACTCCTGTATGCTTTTTATGTTTCTGGAAATTCTTTACCATTTTGGTGGACTGGGCATTTAACATTATGGCTGGTGCAAAATAGTCTCTGGGCAGACTGAAAATGTTCCCCTAAAGATTGTCCAAACCTTAATTTTTTGTACCTGTTCAGTTTGTTTTTGTTTTTCTCTTTGGACTTCAGATATCACATTGTGTATGATGATGATGGTGTTATAATGCCAAACAGACCACTGGACCACTGTAACATGCCATAAAGCCAATCCAGAGAGAGCACATGCCAGCCCTCTGGATGGGATTTGCGTTGAACACACGTTGCAGAAATAAGCAGAGCAGAACTGCCATTGTAATCAATGCTACCAATCCAGCATGCATAATGGTATGGATGTTTCGTCTCCATCACTTGCATTGGACTTTTCATTGCACCGATGAACTCTTCACAACTACTGAGATCAATTGGTGGCAGGTCTTATTCAGTTGACTTCTATCCCACAACTTACTGTATTAATACCCCTGTCTTTCTATTGATTTACATGAGGCACTCAGTAAAATATCATCCAGGCGCTGATCATTATAAATGAAAATCCAATACAAATCTACTGAACAATAACTCTGTAGAGTGCTGTCCAAATGCAACTAACCACCATTCCTACACTTTTTGTTCTATACATTTAAAGCCTAACCTTACAGAGATGAAAAGCTAGTGATAAATTAACTGATGAAATCACTGAAATTGTTACTCAAGCTTAACTACAGTGCCTCTTACCATCCTGTTGATCCGTACGAAGTCTTCAGGTTTCTTTGCCCAAGGGGGAAGCTCAACATCATTCACAACAACTTCATCTTCTCGGATTCCTAGACTGTATCCATTACTGTTGACAAACATTTCTGGTAGGTAGTAGAACTCTGGAATTAATTCCTGTGGTAGAAGAAGCAGATTTTATTAGTAAACATATTGCTCAAATACCTGCTGACAGGGATCCTGAAATGTGTGGGGCTATCTGGAAAGGCTCAACAACTCACTAGCGGACCACATCTTTTGCTTGCAAAAGGTCTCAGACCCTGTGTTTCCAGTTAAAAGGATCTCAAACCTATCTTCCTGTGCTCATCACTGGTAGTCATACAGACGATAGTGGGTGAGATACACAATTTATTTATTTATTTATTTGGTTGGTTAGTTCATGTGCTGCCCTCACAGGCTAATGGTTTTGGCTTAATAGGCTTCATGTGTTCATATGTCTTTACACTTTTCAGAGGTCCCTGAACAATATATACTCCTCACATATTCTGCTTCTAGTGGTGACAGATTTTGCTGGTGTCTGATAAATGATGAAATACCTCGTTATTGTAGACCCATGGTGGCGAACCTATGGGAATGTAGTCCATGAACATCTGGAGTGCCATAGGATGGGAATTGTAGACTATTAACATCTGGAGTGCCATAGGTTCGCCACCACTGTTGTAGACTATTTTGATATTATCAATTGCCCATTAATGTATTACTTTCAGATTTAATATGGAAGAGGTATAATAATTCCACACTGCTGAGCATGACTAGGATTATGCATGGGGTCAAAGTTCAGTGCTGTTAAGCTGCATTATTTTGAATGCAAGAGACCATATGAAACACAAGTTTTCCAAGTCAAACCAATGGAATTCAAAAGGTTTAACTTTGATTGATCATGCTAAGGTTCCTGTGATGGCGACTATTTATTGTAAAGTAAATATTTTAAAATCTGATATTGAGATATTGTCAATTTAATTTTGAGATATTTTTGAAATATTGTCAAATATTGTCAATTTTTGAGATATTGTCAATTATAATCTTTCATGTGCCCTGATTTTTATTTGTTTCTTATTTTAAATGGACCAAAACCAATATTATAACACACATGTGATATCTAGTTTATTTTAATACCTAAACTAAAACCCAAAGGTATAGTTAATAGTATAGGTATATTTAATTGCATGAGTTATGATTAATTGCATGTGTTATATCTTTGAATGAGAGGGGGGGAAATGCAAAACACATTTTCTAATTTACAAGATCGGGACATACCCAAGTTGTTCAAAAATTAAACTGTTTTGTCTTGGTGTTTAAAAAAACCACAATCAACACTATAATAATTGTGTAACATAAGCCTTAAATCTGACATGTCAGTTTAATAGTTCACTAAGAACATACCATTTTATGACCTCTCTCTGAAATCCAATCCAATCCAGACATTTTCAATTTTTTAAATATAATAACTCACTGTAAGGCTTTAAAGTTGTTAGTCCCCCTTCCTATTCCTCTCTTTTCCCCAAAAGGTTGATCCTCTGGAATCCATTAATTCCACAATTGCCTTATATGTCATTAAGTTGTAAGGACCCCCATTAACTTTATTAATTTTCAATATGTCACCTTAATGCCATTCTGTCACAGCTACCTTTTCTGACATGTGCACAGTGTAGTCCAAGAGCTCTAAATGTGCATGAGAGGCATTCATAAAGATTAGTTTTCAATGCTGAGTTCTTTGGATGTCAAAATTTCAGAAATGGAAAGGGAAATGGAAAGGAGGAAGAAGATGCTGTGAAAAATGTGAAAAGTAAAACCACTAAGTTCTGGTTATTTTAAAATAGTATAAATGCTGAAGGATAGTTCCACTATTATTAACTGATAACTGTGGGAAAAGGTCAATGTTAAAAGATGAAAAAAAATAAAGAAACAAAGTCTGTTTCTGCAGCGCCAGCCTCACCACCCCCAAGCGGCACAAAGACACTGCTTTTAAACCTCGCTCGTTGAGTGAGGTTTTCCAAAAGCAGCATCTTCTTGCCAGCGCGGTGCGAACTGCACCAGCGTGAGGGCGCCGCTTTTGGCCCCTCCAGTGTGTGCAGCTCGGGATGGCTGAAAAGACATGCCCATGCTTCCCTCGGGTCAGAGGGCAGTGTGGGCATGTCTTTTCAGTCGTCCCAAGCTGCACAGGAAGGCAAGGTAAGTCCCTTGCACACACTCAGGGCGGCTCCATGCGGAGCCGCCCCTGCGGGCAGCAGTGACATCAGGACTGCCCGCATAGAACCGTGCAAGCGGTTCCCGGTGCTCCACCGGCTTACTTTAAGCCGGTGGACAGCCGCTGTCTTGGCCGTGCAGAAACGGCCCAAGAAAACATTGTTATCTCCTAAGAGGGTTTTCTCTTGCATGCTGTTGAGATACTGAATCAAACACAGCACTGTGTGTTGTTTGTTCATTATTGTGAACATCTACCTCTGAAATTTCCCTAGTTCAAACACATTGATTTGATTTATTAGATTTGTATGCTGCCACTCCCTACCCAGGCTCCGGGTGGTTCCCAGCATAGCCAATACAAATTTACATTTAGCAATTAAAAGTATAAAAGTTTCAACTTCAACAGCTAAAATCATAGTAATTAAAAACCTCACAGATAAAATGTCTCTACAGATGGCACTAAAATTCTTAAGACCCCACCAAAGAAACCAACAGCTACCTGAAAAGTGGTAGAGTGAGGAGAAGAGTTAAAAAAGAGAAAAAAAAGGAGAAAAGGGGAAACGGAGAAACGGAGAAAGGATGGGAACAGGAAGGAAAGAGAGAAGGAAAGGAAAGGAGGGGGCCCTTGATGGAAATACAGTAGCTGTCTCAACCATATGCCTTGTGGAACAGCTTTGTTATACAGGACCTGTGAAACTACTATGTCTCACAGGGCTCGAGTCTCATTAGACAGAGAATCCCACTAGGTTGGGACCAGGGCCAAAAAGGTCCTGGCTTGGATTGAGGCTAGCAGGATCTCTTTAGGGCCAGGGACCTGGACATTCCACAGGTATATATACACTCCACTTGCTTTACTACCATCAGATCCTCTGAAGATGCCAGCCACAGACGCAGGCGAAACATCAGGAGAGAATGCTGCTAGAACACGGCCATACAGCCCAGAACCAAACAGCACCCCAGTGATTCTGGCCGTGAAAGCCTTCGACAATACAGTGATGTATACAATTTTATTATTATAAAGTGCGTTCTGATGTTGAATCTTTTTGGCCAAAAACTATTGGCTTTTTTGTAATGTTGATTATATATCAAATGACATTGATTTCCAATGGAATCCAAATGATACGAGGACCCAGTAACTGTTTAGTTTACCTTTTTCTTTGTTCAACCAATTATTTCTCTGTTCTAAGAAAGGGCAGAAATCCAACACATAAATAATGTAACTCACAGAAACATCAGTATAAATGGGCTTTGTGATCATAAGTGCCTATAAAAGGGTTCTAGCAATATGCATTTTACAAAGACAGAGGTACTACAGACTAAATATAGAACAGTGACTTCAAATATCTTCTCTGGTTTCAGGTTTTGGCAGGTGCTTGATGGTTATTTTCTCTGTATATCTAGCAACAAGACACATTTATGGAAAATTTAAAATCAAATAACACACAAACTTACATATTATGTGCTGTCTGGAAATACTACACTAATTCATGACCAGGAAAGGATCTTCGAATACAGCAAGAAAACTAGGTCACTTTGACAAAGTCCTATGTAAATACTCAAAAAGCTTTGTATGCAGCAATGGCTGTATAATAACAATGGTAAAATTATCTTGCTCTCCGGCTGTTTCTATGTATTGTGTAGATATTGGTTTAATTTAATGTGTACTGTTGCATAATATCCCCAGGCACAGAAAAGTAAAAGCTAAGGTTTTCAGAAAAGCATACAATTTAAATGTGTCTTGTCATTAACGCTTTATTAATTGCCTCAGGCAATGCAAACCCAGAGCTCAGTGAGCTATAACAATACGACACTTTAAGGTCAAATTCAATCTTTCTGTGTTTATGGCATGGGCCAAATATTGAGTTAACAGCAGGAAAGAGCAATTTATTGGGCTTTTCTCTATCTTGTGATTATTTGATTTAAATTAGAATAGATTTTTTTTGCAGGAACAAAAGACCTTTTAAGCAATCAAATATTGGAAGAGTGTTTTCCAGTGGGTGTAAAATATGGCTTTTTAAATTAGTGATGCATGGTACAACCTCTCCTTTTGTTCTTATGTGAAACAAAACATCACAAAGGCACTCAAGTCAATGACATAATTACAGAATGATATAATATTGACACAATCCATTATTTTTCATGCTTGCATGCAGAACCTTAACCCTACCTTAACATCTGAAGTGTCTCTTTGGCTGTTTCTCCAAGATCTTGCCACAGATGAGAAGGTTCGATCTGGGTGATCAAATTTCCCATCATTTGCATTGAGGAAGAATGTGGTAAAGGGCTCCTTACCCCCCAAAAAAAGAATAGAAAAAGGAAAAAAAGAGAAAGGTTACACTGCAGTAAGTAAAGAGATCATACACTGACATCTGAATCTGGGGGCGAATCCCCACTTGAAACTGCAAGCGGATCCAAACCTGTTCCTTGTGAATCCGTGTCCTCCTCATTGCAGTTTCTCCCTCCCCACCACAGCGAGCACACAGCAGACACTCCCAGGTGCAGGCATCGTTGCAATCCCCACAGCCATGTGATCGCGCTTCATTGCCCTAATCTGATTGGTCGGTGTTCAGTTGGGCGGGACCTGTTAGCCACTTCAGAAACACTACCCATTTTTACCCATTAAAAAACCTGTGCGAACGCTGAAGTGCAACCACTATGAATACTTGTCATTTACTGTAAAGCAACTATTTTCTGAAAGTTTTACTGTTAAATCAGTTACCAGGCGACCGTTTACTTGTATTGCACATGCTCAGAAATGTGATCGTTCCATCAACCCGGAAGTAGACTGCGCAAGGGTCAAATCAATCTGATTGGCTGCGCGAAATGCACGTCACGCTCTGGGGCGGGGAACAACTCCAGGTTCCAAACCTTGTTCCTCCCCTCGGAACAGCCGGAAACTGTGATAACGGGGCCAGAACCACTTGCATCCAGGTTCTGCCAAAATGCGGATTAAAAGGGCGAACGAGCGTCAGAAACGGTTGCTGCCACAGAAGCCATGGGGAGGACGTCGATGAAACCATGTTAGTAAGTGGCCCGAAACCGTGCTAAGGAGGCAGTGGGAATTCGCCCTGGGAGCCTTCTAGGCGTAATATTTAAATTAATTAAAGAAAGAATTAGTAATAATCAGTACTTCACACTGCTTATACTTAATCTCTCTATGCAACTATGAACAGACCAAAAGCATCTGAATTTTGAATGGAAGGATTCCAACAATGTGAAAATATCAACTTACATTAGCATTCCATGATCAAGATATTAATAGTTGACACGTAACCTTACACAATATTTTGTAATATTTGTAACATTTCTATTTTATTCACTATACTACATAGTTACTTGTCATGGATTTTGTTGTATGTGTGCAAAATATATTCTACTTTCAGATACATAGTTATGAGCTAACACAGTCACACACACAAGTACCAATCCAGAAACAGCTACTAATAGAAAAATGATTTCGCCAAGATCCAGCATGCACTTTACTCTCCCACTGAAGCTAAAAGCACTGATGTTTACTTTTAATTGGATTATACCATACAAAGCTTGTAACTAAATATGTTTTAATATTAGAATGAACCCACGTACATAAAAATAAAGTTTTGTTGTTGAGCAAATTATTTATAAAAGTGGCAGTCTGAAACTAAACCACCAAGCAATGATATGTATGGTAATTTTTTTAAAAAAAATACACAAATTGTAAAAATGTGACCAATTGGACCCTCAGCCCTGCCCTCTGGATAGAAAGGCTACCAAGGAGAGAGAAATTTGGTAGCAGCAAACTAGTGCATGAAGCATCCCAAGGGAAACCAAGAAAAATGGAAAATATGACCAAGTCATGCCCTGATCCTGCTGTTGTATAAAATATCCCGGACAAGTTCTTCAATGAAAGCCTAAAATTGATATATAACTGACCTACCAATGTTCAGCCATTGTAAATTAAATAAATAATCATTCTTTTTTTTGCAAAAACCTTAAAAGGAAATGCTCTGAAATAAAATCATATTGTTTACTGGATCCCTCCCCCCTCCCCGAGAAGTGTTAACATCGTTTCTAGCTCCTTCCTTCTTCTCCACTAATTAACACTGAAATAATATCCTTACATATAATGATGGCATTGATGTGCCCAAACCCAAAAAGATGCTAAATTTTTCTCATATTTCCTAAATTAATTCTCATGTTTTTGGTAGAGCTGTGCTTTCTCTTTTGGAGACTCCAGTAGGTGAACTTGTGTTGTTCACGCCCGTCTGTGTTCTCACTGTACTTGTGTGGCACCAAAACCAGTGCTGCTTGTTCTTACTTCTGTGGCTGAAAAGCTAAAAGCTGTTCCCTCAAACTTTAGTCCTTACGTTGTTAGAAAGAAAATTTCCTGTGGCAGAGCTGCCCCACTCTCCATCAGACATATACATTTGTCCTCCAAGCACAAATAGCTTGCATCAAGAAGAAAGGAAGGCATGGTAAGTACATGGAAAGCACATTTCATGGTTTGTCACACAGACAGGAAGAGAGTAAAGCATGGCTCCATTGTGTCATACCAGGATCCTCTACGTACATGTGCTGTGTCTATACGGTAACTGTATTGTGCGAAGTAATATTTTAGTTTCATTGAATGGAAGAATGGTTTGGTTTGAGAGACAGCACTCACATTGTTATCTTTCCCCTCCATATGCTCTCTAAAAATTGACTGGACCAACAAAAGAAAAAGTAAGTTTCTGTGTTTCTTGATCACTTTGGGAACAGGTGATTAATAACATTAATTATGGGGATAGCAGCCTAATTGTTTCCTGGCCCTTTAAGAGCAGTCCTACTCTTTTGCCTCTGTTGCTTTATTAACAGCTTAGTTAGTAGCATGGTAGCCCCAAGGAGCAATTTTCATGAAGACACGATTAACATATGTCCAGTCTGGGTTTTTTTTTCCAAGGTATCTGTCAAGGCTGGCTGGATAAATTCTGATCAGAGATGGGATTGCCAGGAAATTCAGGGAGATTTATAAGCACAGTCTGAAAAAAGGTGGAATTTGGGAGAGGAGAGACCTCAGCAGAATATAATGTGATACAGTCCACACTCCAAAGCAGTCATTTTCTCCAGAAGAACTGGTATCCATAGTCTGGAGATCAGTTGTAAATCTGGGAGATCTCCAGACTTTACCCAGAAGCTGGCAATCCTAGTGGTTAATTCTAAAGCAGTTGAAACACTGTTAGATTCTGAGGTTTCGGGCCTTCAGGCTCCAAAAGAGAGAAATACCTGGTAGAGCATTTAAGTGGGGTGAGAAGGAAGGGGCATAGATGGGATCCTTGGGAGATGGATCAGAGATGGGATGATGCGTTTGGTTGAATTTGCATGTGGGAAGTGCACAGAAATCTGCAGGAAGTTGTTCTTTTTTTTTTTTAAAGGCAAGTGTGAATGTGAAAGCCGGGCAGCTTCTTTCATTAGTCTCCAAAAGGAAGGAACGAGGTTGCTTGCCATGCTGAGAGTGGCCAGAATTTCTAAGTGCAGCTTCTATGCCCTTGTAGAAGGCTGCTATGCCCTTATACCATCAGCCCCACCTACCTCACAGGGTGTTTGTTGTGAGAGGGGAAGGGCAAGGAGATTGTCAGCCCCTTTGAGTCTCCTACAGGAGAGAAAGGGAGGATATAAATCCAAACTCCTCCTTCTCCTCCTCCTCCTCTTCTTCTTCTTCTTCTTCTTCTTCTTCTTCTTCTTCTTCTTCTTCTTCTTCTTCTTCTTCTTCTTCTTCTTCTTCTTCTTCTTCTTCTTCTTCTTCTATTGTTGCCAGCTAGAGTTGCCAGGTCCCACCTGGTCACCAGTGGGGTATGGGGGGGGGTAGGACTGCAAGATCCATGTTGAGATTTAGAGATGGCACCTAGGGAGGACAGGGACCTCAGTGGGGTACGATGCCATAGAGTCCACAATCCAAAGCATTTATTTTCTCCAGGACAACGGGTCTCTGTTATAAGCTATAATTCTGGAGGTACCACAGATGTCAACTGGAGGTTTGCACCCTGTTGCTAGCCCGTGATAAGGATTTAATAATATGGGGAAGATTTTCCCTCAATTGAGTATGGCAAATCAGACAGGGATATCTGGTGGAGATATCCCAGGGGGAAAGTGAAGATCCTGACACCGGGCTTTGCTTAGACAAGCCAGGATTTCAAGACTGTATTCCCATCAGAAAGTTAGCGATGATGACTGGACGTTTTAATTAGGCACCATTTGATTAAAAAGAAAATTGCATAAACATATATAACAGATTTTAAGCTCTAAATGATCAGGTTTTTATACCAATAGTGAAAAAAAAATCTTAAAATCCTATTAGCCTGAATAAAAGTAAATGAGTTTTTTAAAGTTCTTATACCGCAATCTTCTAAGAAAAATACTGTGCACACCTTTATTTTGATTTGAAGACTGCTTTGAAGCTACTTATTGGTACAAGCTGTGATTCTAAAATCAGAAGCAAATGGGGATTATAAAAACAGTAGGAAAATGTAATTATCGTAAATTATGTTAAAGCATAATCCTAAATTCCATGACAACACTATTTAAGAGACTGAGACAAACACAAAACCCAAGAAAATTCATAGTGAAGGATTAAGCCTCTAATGGTTGAACACTACAGGGTGCCTCATTATATCAACCTATGGTGTCTATCTTTTGGATTTTTAATCCTGAACAGCAGTGCCGACACTCTTTTATATGGATTTCATAGCCCCTGTATTACTTGAAAACATTATTTCAAAAATTATTTAAACATACACATACACCAACAGTGATTAAAAAAAATAATTTTAAAGATGTAATTCTACTTTCTGTAGTTCATTTGTAGGTATTTTGGGTGTATTTGCGATAATATTTGGGTAGATTTCTACTTTCATTTCTCCAGTTGGAGGTTGTGGTGAAATTGTTGAAACAGAGCCAGCTGAAATTAAATCCAGAAAAGATGGAGGTACCGTGGCTGGATTGGGTAGTCTTGGGGGGTGGGGGATGGCCAGCCCCAGTTCTTGATGGTTGCAGTTAACACCTCTGCTGACTGTCAGGAGTTTGGGTGTGAAACTTGATGCCTTCTTTTCCAAGGAGGCCCAAGTCACACAAGGGGCCAAACTGGCATTCTACTGTCTTTGCCAGGCCAGGTCACTGGCCCCCTACTTGTCACACCCTGACCTAGCTACAGTGGCCCATGCAACAGTCACCTCCAGGTTAGACTATTGTAACTTGCTCGATGCTGAACTGCTCCTGAGACTGACCTGGAAAATCCAACTGGTGAAGAATGCAACTGAATAGGTCCTCACTGGGGCCCTGTAGTGGGAGCATATATGTCCAGTGATCAATAAGTTGCATGGGCTACCAGGTTTTGGTTTCAACCTTTAAAGGCCTGAGCAGTCTAGGGCCTTCATACCTATTGGACCACCTCTCCAAATATACCCCCAAGATAGCATTTTGCTGCATGGAAAATAACTTGTAGATGTCACAAGACTCCATTTTGGTTTTGCTGAAACAGATGGCAGAATTGCAGAGATTTAAGAACAAAGTGCAAAGTTTTAATAGTTATTAGTCAATCTAGGTGATGACTTAGATGCCTGCCTAGCCTAGCCATAAAAAACAACAAAGAGAATAAAAACAGCCATAATAAAATAAGCCATAAAAACAAACCAAGCAAAAACAAAAACAAAATAGAATAACATTCAGCAGGTTAAAATGATATTCAGTCATCAGGCTAGAATCAGACTACATAAGCAGCTTTAAAAATGAGATTTTCTCAGTTAGATGCTAAAAGATAATAAAAGGTAAAGGTAAAGTTTCCCCTTCAGTCGTGTCCGACCCTGGGGTACCACTGCAAGCAGTGATTTCATAGGCAAGCCATTTTTGTGGGATAGTTTGCCATTGCTTTCCCCGGCTATTCTTTACCCCCTAGCTATGAGCTAGGTACTCATTTACCGACCAAGAAATGGATGGATGGCTGAGTTGACCATGGGCCAGCTGCCAGGATATCTGACCCACAGGGGGCTCGAACTCCTGAACATGTGAGTGGCAGTGCAAGCACTTAACCACTACGCCATACGACTCCTAAAAGATAATAAGGTAGGTGCCAAATAGGTCCCAAAGGGAAGAATGTTTCAAAAGTGAGGTGCAACCATTGAAAACCCTGTCTCCTGTACCGCTGTCCACTTGCAGGTGTGGGAACAGAGAGCAGGGACTGGAAACTTGGCCTTGGAGAGCAGGGATCTTAACTGGCCAGACTGGACAGTACAGGAATTTCTATCAGGAATCCTAGCCTCAAGACATTTACAGCCATACAGGTAAGAACCAGCACCTTAATTTATCCCTGGAAATAAATGTGCAGCCAATTAGATCTTTCAGTGTGGGGTGATGTGATCCCTGTATTTAGCCTCAAGTGATAACTTGGCTGCCTCATTTAGAACCAACTGAAAGTTCCAGACAGTTTTCAAAAGCCACAGGAACCACATTAAAATAATTTAACCTGGATGTTGTCACATGAGATAGTGGCGATCTGTCCCTTTTAGAGTTGTGGAATTAGCAAGGACAAACCTTTAGCTTAGGAAGGGGTCAGGCAAGCTCGGAACCTTTGTTGCCAACTTTTATGGAGAACTGCTTAAGCAAACAATCCACAGAAGAGTGAATAAAGTTTAACAATTTTTTAAAGGAATAATAATAAACGTGTAAGCACGCAATCATCAAAGTAGCAGAGTACACACACGGTCCTAGGATATAAAAACTGTTGAGTGGATAGGTCTGGAATAGATGGAGGAATTTGGGATATAGTTGCCTGATATTGGAGAGAAATGTTCAGAGGAACAGAGCTGAGCAACCTGTGCTAGCTCTGGTAGAAAAAGAAACAGCCAACAGAGAGGCGCTCAGCGATATTGAAGACTGGCTCTGGGAGAGGGGGCTTCTAATAGAGGAAAAGGGACCCTCAGAGTTGTGAAGAATGACCTTAATCTCCCAAGACAAAAGAGAGTCTTGACTTTCTGGGGAAAGACAAGAGAGGAATGATTAACTTGAATGCTAATGCTCAAGTTGATGGGTGAAGTACAGCCCGGAAAACCCACCAGAACTACTTGAAAATGGATGAAGTACTTGAAAATTAATGGACTAAGCCAGGGAGTGACTCAATTACAGCTGCAAAACAATGAGAATATAAATAAGGTGGTCTTTAGAGAGAAATTAGTTGGAGAAAGATATTAGCATAGTACTGGCAGGAACAATTGGGACGATCATATTATCAAATTCTTTGTCTTTAGCAGGGCAAATAGTCCAGGGCCGGAGGTATAAAGTGAGGTTCCCAAAGCAGGGCTTTGCGGCAGGTAACTATGCAAGGCTAGATATTGGGTAAGGGCAAGTCCAGACAAGTTTTTGTGTCTTTGTGGGAACACTAGCTGATACACAGGATGTCCACCCCATCGTGGCTCTGAACTACTAAGCACCCACAAGATTGGCAGGCTGGGTAGAGATACTTTTGTCTTACAACAGGGTTCTCCCAACCCACCATGGGTCTGTTGGTAACAATGTGGTCCAAGCATGGATCACCATGGTTATAAGCTCTCTGAGGAACAGAAATAGTTGATTAAACCAGATAAGATAAGAACATAAGAACTAGCCTGCTGGATCAGACCACAGTCCATCTAGTCCAGCACTCTGCTACTCTCAGTGGCCCATCAGATGCCTTTGGAGCTCAAATGCAGAATGTGAAAGCAATGGCCTTCTCCCAAGCACCTGGTCTGCTAAGGCATTTGCAATCTCAGATCAAGGAGGATCAAGATTGGTAGTCAGAGATCAACTTCTCCTCCATAAATCTGTCTAAGCCCTTTTAAAGCTATTCAGGTTAGTGGCCATCACCACCTCCTGTGGCAGCATATTCTAAACACCAATCACGCATTGCGTGAAGAAATTTTTCCTTTTATTAGTCCTAATTCTTCCCCCAAGCATTTTCAATGTATGCCCCCTGGTTTTAGTATTATGAGAAAGAGAGAAAAATTTCTCTCTGTCGACATTTTCTACCCCATGCATAATTTTATAGACTTCAGTCATATCCCTCCTCAGACATCTCCTTTCCAAACTAAAGAGTCCCAAACGTTGCATCCTCTCCTCATAAGGAAGGTCCTCCAATCCCTCAATCATCTTTGTTGCCCTTCTCTACACTTTTTAAAATCTCTTTGATATCCTTTTTGAGACGTGGCGACCAGAACTGAACACAGTACTCCAAGTGCGGTCGCACCATTGCTTTGTATAAGGGCATGACAATCTTTGCAGTTTTATTATCAATTCCTTTCCTAATTATCCCCACCATAGAGTTTGCCTTTTTCACAGCTGCCATGCATTGAGCTGACATTTCCATGGAACTATCAACTAAGATGCCCAAATCCCTTTCCTAGTCTGTGACTGATAGCATTGACCCCTGTAGCGTGTACGTGAAGTTTAAAAGGTGCTGCATGCCATGGAGGACAGTTGAGCCTCCATCTGCAGTCCCGGATCATAATGTGAAAACACCTTGTCTCTAGACCTAGAAACGAAGGACTTACATTTCACACCCTACAAACTTATTTTTAGTAAACTTTTATTTTTTTTATAATTTTTTTATAATTTTTTATATTTTAATTTTTTATATTTTTATATTTATATTTTATATAATTTTTTATAATTTTTAAATAATTTTTATAACTTTTATTTTTTTTATAATTGAGGATTTAGGGGGTGCTTATTCTCCTAGTCCTCAATGTCTTGACTCAGATGGTATTCATCTGAGCTATTATGAGGGGATTATGGGCTTGAAGGAAACACACAGTAGGCTTGAGGAAAACAACTCAGGAACAGGTTTACTTCAGTGGTATGAATGGCTTGGATGTTTCTCTGTTTTCCTTTTTTCCATTCCTCTCAGTATTATAGTAACAAAGAGTTGGGGGCCTAAGAACGTGTAAGAGTTACAAAGCAGGTCTCTTGTTTGAATGAATCAGACTTATAACATGAAACAGAGAGACCTTTAACTGTTTTGACCGGAACAGTATCCAAACCCTTCCTACCTTCAAAACACCTAAAGACTTGCCTAACCAGCAGACCTGCTAACTCTTCTCCCATCAAAATCCAAAAATTGTCAACTCTTGTCAGTTGACAAGGAGTAAAACAGTTCACCTCACACATACCGCTCCAATATTTGAAAGTGATTGGCTGAGGTTTCTGGAGGACAGAACCTGAAACCATCCATCACAGCAGCTTTACCCTAAAGCTATGAACTTGCTCCTTCAGAGAGACTATAACACACTCCAGGACAATTTGAGGCTTCAATTCTCGATTTACTACTCACAGCTGTTATGAATATTCACTGTTTTTGTTATTTTGTATACTTTTGCATTTTGCTTAGCAATTTCATATAATATACTCTTGCATTTCTTAAAAAAATGAGAACAAGGCAAAAATACTTACAATACGAACAAGCCAGGATAATGTACAAATAGACGTTGAATAATGAGTGTTATAATGATAAGGCGGAGTCTGATCATCTTCCCACGTCTCATAACGCTCTGCATAAAAGACTGCTCTCTTCGGGTTCAAAGCACCAATAGGCTGTTAAAAAAAATTGCATAACTGTATAAAGAGTGTGGAAGACTTCTTTGGAAATCTAAATACTGTAACATTTTGAGACGACATCCATTTAGAAAGATTCACAATATATATTGTCTTCAGCAACCAAATGTTGATAACATTCTATGTTATGGTAATCTGTTTAAACTGGTTGATATAGAATTGTGGGAGTTCTATTTCGGAGGCTTCAGTAACTAAACGTAAGAGTTCTTTTAAAAACCAAAAAAAATGTACATGAAATATATCTGCAAAACTTCAAGACCATTCTGAAGCAAAACGGTTATTCAGCAATATTATTCTGGAAGCATACTTCTAAACCTGAATTTCAAATGCTTTCAGACCAAAGTTAACATTACTCTTGTCATTCACCATAATGACACAGCTAATGAAATGTGACTTCTGTTCAAACAGGGTACTTTGTAATGTGCATTTCATGATGAAAAGATTTTACACAGAAGGGCTTGTGGTGTTTGGTGATCTTAAGCAGAAATTCTTGGAAGTGAGCACATTCTAAAAAGCCAGCAATACTTCAAAACACAAGAAGACAGAAACTATTTTTACACACAACCAATTTTCACTGGTGGGGGAGCTTTCTTAAGGTGGGGGAGAACAGAATATTCATTCCTGCCCTATCTTGCAAAAACAAAGAACAGAACTAATTGTAAATGATGCTACAGCTACTGCAGGAATCCAAAATACATGGTGCCACCCTATCTGACAACCAATGGAAGACCCATCTAAACTCATTAATAGGGGTGTCCACAAAAGTTTTCCCAAAATGTAACTATTCTTAGAAAACCCTTTTGCTCCCCTCATAATTTATCTGTTTTTGCCCCAGAAAACCTCCGTATTTTCCTTGAAATTTTGTTTTAGACAAAAATTGATGGCAACATTAATCGTACTTTTTGAAAATTGCACTAATTTGCTGCTTTACCAGTTATAAATCAGGATATCACTAAATAAATATGGCATGGATAGGAATTTGCAATGGTTCTTGGATGAGTTGCTGCAGTGGCGTAGCACCTAGGTGACAGGGTGGGGCACAGGGCACACATGTGCCCCAGGCGCAATTCCCCCTTGCTACGGCTCTGAGTTGCAGTTTTTGTTTCCTGCAAACAGGCCTGTGGAAAGGTTGGGTCAAGATGTGCACGAATGCTTCCTTGAGAAACAGAATGATCCTGGAGGAGCCATTTGTGAGGTCACTTCTGAATAAACTATCCCTGGTATCTGCTAAATAGTTCTAAACTGCCTGAAATGAAAGGATATTTATCCCATTATGAACCTGCATATTATTTAAAACAATTTCCTGAGACCCTTCTTTAAGCACTCTGGTCTTTGGACTTTAGGTGGATGGTTACTGAAGAATGCACCCTTTATTCTGATGCAGATCTCCTTCCTTACTAAAATAAGCATAGTTCAAGAACTAGGGCCCTTTCCGCATGGGCCAAAAATGACGGCCTGGGGGTGGTAAAAACGCCGCCCCCAGGCCGCCGTTCGCACAGGCGGCGCTGCTGCAACGCAGCAGCGCCGACCTGACTGCGCTCCCCCTCCCCCAGGGCGGTGTCAGGCCGCCCTAAAAAACAACCCTTTAAAGGGTTGTTTTTGAGGGGAAAGCGTGTTCCCGGCGGCGCGGTGCGAACAGCACCGCCGGGAACACGCTGTTTCCCCTCCCCGTCCCACTCACCGTGTCCCCGTCGTCGGCCTGCTGGCCGTCGCAGCCCCGCCCACGCTGTCCTCCGACCCCTGGAGGTCGGAGGGCAGCGTGGGCGGGGCTGCGACGGCCAGCAGGCCGACGACGGGGACACGGTGAGTGGGACGGGGAAGGGGGAAGAGGCGGCTCCGTGCGGAGCCGCCTGCCGCCTGCCGTCCTCTGCTGAGGCCGCCCGCATGCGTGCATGCGAACGGCCTTCGCCTCCACGCCGGCGGAATTCTTGCCGGGGTGGAGGCGACAGGGAGGCCGTGCGGAAACGGCCTATATGAGTTGATTCCTCTTGCCTTTAATGTTTAAATTAACTGAGCACCTACCTACCTACCTACCTACCTACCTACCTACCTACCTACCTACCTACCTACCTACCTAGTTGGACTCAAACCTGCTTTGCAACAGGTTGTACATTTTTGTCTAAGCAATTTCTGACATTTCTGAATGCAACCCCCTATGCTACATCTCACACGGGTTCTGAGAGGGCCTGCAGTATAAATGTAATAATTGCAGCAAAGCCCTGTTGCTTGAGTAACTTTATTCTCAGGGTTTTTAAAATCCAACCTGATATACCTTAGTAACTTTGTTTTCATTTTTATGGCAGGGTTATATAAATCATTGCAGTCTTTTATTATTTTATACACCAACCATCTCAGTATCTATGTTATTCTGTAATTTCATTCGTGAGTATATATTTTACAGTCATTTTACTCCTACTTTAACTTTCTGAAGGCAATATCTGAGTAATGACTGAGCTGATAAGAATGTCATCAAAATAGATCAATAGCATATACTGAGATTAGAGACTGAATCAGATATTAATTTACTCAATTGCAGATTTTTGTAAAGTAAACGTTTGTTAAATATGAAGCAAGATAGCCTTGTTTCACAGTTCAAAATATTAACTAAGGTCTTCTTGTGGTTAACTGTAGCTTAAATTAACGTTAAACCAAGCTTTTGGTCTCCCTAAACCTCCTGATTGTTTAATACTTTGCTGTGTCAAGGGTATGTTAATAGCTTTCTCATGTGTGTAAAATATCTTAGTAATCCCTTAGGATAAACCTTATCTGATGCAGATTGCACTGCAAGACCTCACAAAACATTCTTGAAAGGAAGCCATGACCCATTTGTTAATCTTTTCCAGGCATCCACCCAACTACTAGAAAGAACAACAATAAAATAAATATTTACATTTTTCATGTTACTCATATTTCATTGGCTACTCAGGTCTTTTGCAATTCAGCACTGGAGATGGCAGCAGTAGCCCTGGATTTCTGGATTCTACATCATACCTTTAGCAATGACCTGTGTTTAAACAATTCTTCTTCAAAACAAAACGAAGAAATTTGTGGGGCCGTTTTATCATTTGGACAAACTGCAGCAAAGCAGCCATAAGCAGTATCATACGATTTATTTTCATATTCCAGAGGTTAATGACATTGACTGTGGATTGCCAGCATAGCCTTTGAGGCTAGTTTCAAAGTTAGGGGCTTGGAAGAACAAACCAAGTTTTTATTTCAAATATGCTTGTGATCAGTCTTGACAAGGAAAGGAATGCTGTCTAGTGATCACAGCAGGGACGGGAATTATGAGACCAGAGTTTTACTTCTGTCTTTGATGGCATGTAGCCCTCACAAAAGAGTAACATGTTTCCCTCTCCATTTCATGAGCTCTAAAATAGATAAAACATAGAAAGTTGTGGTGGATTTAAATAATGATCAAAAAGTAATTATTGTCTTTTTATGGGGAAGAACCATATCAGACTCTTATGAGGCTCCTTAAACCCAGACATGCGGGAAATAGAGGAGGTGGCCTAACCTTCTGTTTCTGAGAACGGTTCAAGTATATGTTAAATTAAGAGGTGATTGCTACAGTTTATTGTACTTATTAAAATATTTAGAACCTACCTTACTCTTGTGGCTCAAAGCAACTTACAATTCTAAGATATAAAACTCAATACAATAAAATCTATTAACCCCCTAACCCACACATTCCTTTTGACATTAGGCAGCTGGAAAATAGTTTTGATAGAATTGGCACACGAGCATACAAGTGTAAATTGAAAAACGGTCCTTTCAATGCAAGTAGGCTGGATACTAACTGCTGCAAACAGAAGTTCACAAAAGCGGGCCTACCCTGCTTTCCATCTCCTTGCACAAACCAAAAAACTGTGTCACAAGACCATTATGAAAGATGTGCCATAAAATAAGTATAGACCCTCGTGAAATATGGGCCATAAAATAAGTAGAGCTGCAGGAAGAGATAGTACTGGGCAAAACAAGTGGAGCAAGCCTAAGATTGCTTTAGGTGCAAGACCAAAATGAGGTGATTTTCTCCATTCTACATTCTTCCTACAGCCCCTTCTTACCATACTCTATTGCATGTTGTTTAGGAGGGTCAGCAGCAGCAGCTTTTGTAGAGGTGCTGAAGATTGCTGGGTATGGAAAGTAAAGCAGGTAGAGTTGCCAGGTTCAGATTGGGAAATGTTGGTGCCTGAAGAGGGGGGAGTTTGGGGGAAGGAGAGGGACTTCAATGGAGTATAATGGCTATTTTTTCCATATGGACTGATCTCTGTCAACTGGAAATCAGTTGTAATAATGGGAACTCTCCAGCCGCTTGGATAAAGATGTACTTTATCCAAGGTATACATATTGTAAAAAGGCAATGAGGATCCTATCATGTAGTAGTAGTAGTAGTAGTAGTAGTAGTAGTAGTAGTAGTAGTAGTAGTAGTAGTAGTAGTAGTAGTAGTTTATTATTATGACCTTTAGGCCAGCCAACTATCATGTAATTTATCGTTGAAGGAGTTTTTTTAAAAAATCAACATAAGACAGCCCTGCTGGATAAGACCAAAGGTCTATCTAGTCCAGCATCCTGTCTCACACAGTGGTCCAACTCATTACCCTGGAGGGCGAACAAAAGAGCATACAAGCCAGGGCCTTCCCTTGACATTGCCTCTTGGCACAGGTATTCAGAGGCTCATTGCCTCTAATAACCTTGACTAGTACCCACTGTGTAATCCCCTTTTAAAGCCATATATGCCTGCAACCTCTAGCAGTGAATTACTCTTTAATTTTGTCCTACTGCCCATCAACTTCACTGGATGCTCTCAAGTTCTAGCATTTTGGGAAAGGGAAAAAGTTCTTTCTATCCACATTTTCTACTCCATGCACAATTTTATAACTTCTGATGTGTCCCTCCCCATCCCCCACCGCTTAGTTGCTGCTTTTCTAAACTGAAAAGTGCCATAATCTTGAACCTAGTAGATGGATAAAACAGACTTGGAAGGTGGTGACTATATCTTAAATCTAATTTTGCTACAGTTAGTGGCTTGACCTTCTGGATTTGATACAGTACTGCTATTCTAGCAGTGACCGTTGCATTTATTACTAATTCCAGATCCAAATTTGAAATGTTACAATAAAATGCCAAGAAGTCACAGGAAAAAAAAGGCAAAATATGTAAAAGCAAAGCTGAATAGATAATGCCCTTAAATACAGATTACATTTCTATATGATTAAGTTTGAAACTGTTTTATCTATCTGTCTAGTACATTTTTCTCCTCAGGGAGTTTAGGTCGATGTAAATGACTCTCCTGTCCTTATTTTATCTTCACAAGAACATTGTGATATAGATTAGATTGGCTCTAGAGCATGCAGCAATTTTGATGGTATGGTGGAGATTTGAATCTGATTTCCCAGATACTCGTCCATCACCCCTAACTCCTCCACCATGCTAGCTGAACAAAATACATGTTTACGTCCCAATTCCAACAACATCAGGCTCAAGTAATGAATTAAATAGGAGCCTTGAATTAAATAATGAATGAAAAAGGAGCCTTGAAACAAATATTGTGGGCTGCTTTCCTCTTCAAAAATCTGTCAGTCGATATGACACTGAAAGATCACTGCTCTTTATTCCCAGACATTCCTTTTCCTCAGACGCTCAAGTTTTCTTATTCCCAGCTGAGAAACAGAAACAAAAACCACAGAGATGTGCTGTACCAGCATTTATAGTTTAACTGCTTAATTTATAAAAGGAGCAAACTGTAGTCTATCTAGCCCAGTGGTTTGTTATCAACAATGGCAAATAAGATGCTTCTGAATAGTTAAAAAATGTATCAAGGAGATGGTTTTGCTTGCTGTTTGTCCCAAGCTTCTGATACTCAGACATATACTATTCCCATCTGACTAGGATTCCCTCTTACATATGTGATTATTTCTTTGTTCAGTCATGTATTTATGGGACTCCCAAGCAGCTGATTATATCAGGCTGGGATCTAAATGATGGGAAAATATTGTAGCTGGACACATTGAAACACTGTTGAATGTAATAATGGGTTAAGTAGAATAAAAATAGTGAAATTTGGAAAGGGAGATAGACGGATGATTTTAATTATTTTCCTATTATGGCAAAAAGAAATCTGAACAAATGGGAAAATCTCAAAGAAAATTGCTGTAGTCAGAGGCCGAACATCTAAAAACAGGAAGTGTTGCTCACCTGAAAAATGCATGATTCCGCTAATTCATCAGCATTATTACATTTATAAACCTAAAGGCATCATCACTTCCTTTTATTTAAAGCAACACAATCAGAATCTGCCAGTTCAACAACTTATGAATTGACAAAACAAAAAAATTTCCCCCGTTGGCAAATGGGCATGTACAGCATGTTTCATGTATGTCAATATCAGTAAAACACCCTGGCTGGTGATGGAACTAGTTTATTTGGCACGATGAATGACTGGATGTAAAGGATGGGAAATCCCATTCACACTTTAATAAGCAGGAAGAATGCAGCACGTCAAACTCATGTTATAACTACACCTTAGTAATACACAAAACTCGCATGAAAGAATTACTTATAAGGGAATCTAGCATACCACAAAGGCAAAGGCTGCAAAAATACTCCTTGTATGAGTGCGCACTGGTATTTTGTACAGGAATATCCAGTCAAGGAGAAAATAAGCAGATCACCTGATGGGTTGTTAGTGCAAAGATAATCTATGTATCTATGACAGCCGCTTTCATTAGATTTTCAACCTGTCAAACAATAAAAGCAATCTTTGACCTGGGGCATGTCTTGAATAAAACTTGAGAAGCCAGAAATGCCTTATTGAAAGAGTAGCTTGAGTGCCACTTCGCTTTTCTTTTAAAACTTCCGATTTAAATGCCTAATTAAATATGAGAAAGAGACCTATGTCAAATGTTTCATTGGGGGAAAAAATACAAGGCTCTGAAAGAGCAATCCTGAACAGTTACACTAGGTTTGCCAACCTCCAGGTGGGGCCTGGAGATCTCCTGCAATTACATCTGATCGGCAGACAGCAATGATCAGTTCCCATAGAGAAAATGGCTGCTTTGAAGGGTGGCCTCAAAGGCATAACACCATCCTAAGGACCCTCTGCTCCCCAAATCCCACTGTCTCCAGGCTCCACCCTCCAGGAATTTCCCAAGACAAAGCTGGCAACCGTAACTTATACTCTTCCAAACCCATTGACTTCAATAGGCTTAGAAGGCTGTAACTGTTAAGGGCTGCACCGTTAACTATCCACTAACATCTGCACTAGCTAAAGTGGGTAACTCAGGGATGCCCAACTTTGGTGCTTCAGATATTCATGGACTACAGTTCCCATCAGCCCCTGCTGGCATGGCCAATTGAACATCTGAAGTGCCAGAGTTGGACCCCCCTAGGATAACTGATACACTGGATAAAAACAAAAATGATTTATTTGCAATGGCTGTGAAATGCCTTGTATATTGTCCTTATTTCCAGATTCTTAGACATTCACAGACCTATTTCAAGTAATTATAGAAATTCTGAGCAATTATAGAAATAATTATGTAGTTTAATGTAGGTCACATCTAGGGGAAAGAAGGAGGGGAAATGCATTATAGGGCAAAGCTGGTCGAAAAACCCACATTTTTTTTTCTAAACTGATTTTCGTTACAGACTGCCATGCACTTTAATTAATTTTATCTGGTCAATTTCAATAGTCAAAGCAGCTTGTTGCAGTTCTATATTTATTACAAGTTAATTTACAGAAAGGTTTTAATAAGGAATTGCTCATTTAAAGTACCTGATATAAAGGCAAACAGTCCTTAAAACTGTATCCAATTGCCACACAAATAATTGCACTAATTAGGGGGAGGTAAAACTAGCAACTTGAAGTTGAAATGCATCCCCCTCTGAATATCATATAAGAATCCCCTGAACAGAGTTTGCCACACTTAAGAGTATTGAGGTGCATGCTTTTAAAGTGTGATTAAAATAATAAACAAGAATTTCTAGAAATAAACAATGTCCAAACCTTATTATTATTTAATAATTTTAAACATTTATACGCCACCTTTCCACACAAATAGGGACTCCAAGGAAATGAACATCAAGGCATTAAAACATTTAAAACATACAAACAGCATTTAAAATATATGTATAAATATTTAGCAGAAGAAGAAGAGCTGGTTTTTATACCTGGCTTTTCTCTACTTTTAAGGAGTCTCAAAGCGGCTTGCAATCACCTTCCCTTCCCCTTTCCACAAAACAATAAAAACAAAACAATAAAATATACAAACAATAAACAGAGACAATTAGGGTGGGCCAGTAAGAACTGCATTCTCAATGGCATGCAACCAACGTTACTTTGAACTTGTAGTTCCTGACTAGTAGTCCCTCACGCTACACAGGAAAATCACTTTTGAAAGGGTCATTTCAAAAGTAGTGATTATGCATTGAGGTGTGTGAAGACTGTGGTTCAAAGGGGGGGAGGGAACCCCTTTTAAAATCCACTGATTATACCCAAAGCGTGCTTCAAGTATTTCTCCAGATATGGCTAATAATAAAGCAATAATACTTTGTTTCTGCACAAGCTACTGCTTTTCATGTTCAGGGAGTATCACATATGTTATGAATCCTTGAAGCACTCTTGCAAGCTGCACCAATATAATATCCCAGAATACACAGAAGGGGAATGTTGAGACTGAAAAGTAGTAGATTGCCTCAGGTTAGTAAGTTTAAGATGCGAATCAGAGATTTCTGTGGTTCACAGTCATAGAGCAGCTTTATACATCAGTCATACTCCAACATAGGATTCAAGCACTCTTAAACAGATCACAATTCATTGGTCACAAATATGTTTGCCTCTGCAATGGATTGTGCTCACAGTTATTTGAAACCGTGATCATCTGGAAGGGCAGCATGTCCATGTCATAATAATGCATCTTTCTGGACTGCCTCTCCCTTAAAGTTGGTTGAGGCACTCTTTGCCCACAGTTTTTCTAATATAAAATATAGCCCAATTGTTTGAGTCACTAAGGCCCCTTCCGCACATGCAGAATAATGCACTTTCAATTCACTTTCAATGTATTTTGCAGCTCGATTTTACTATGCGGAATAGCAAAATACACTTTCAAACAATTGTGAAAGTGGATTGAAAGTGCATTATTCTGCATGTGCAGAAGGGACCAAAGTGAGCACAGGTGACCACACCAGTATGCAACTGAGCTGGTACTGGATTTCGATCCCAGTTCTGATGAGGAAATGCTAATCAGCACTGTTGCATGTATATTTACACCAGTTGTGCTGACTGTATCAACTATAGCTCATACAATGGCATGATATAATAGAAATTACTGAACGCAAATGAGAACAGTGATGAGACAGCCTCTCCTTCAACTAGTATTTGATAGGTTAGATATGGTATAGGATTTCATCAGCAATACCATCAACCACCTCTTGCCCACTCTGAGCTGACTGAAACACAGCTTATAGATGATGTTATCATCTATCATGAAAGCTGTGTTTCAGCCAGCTCAGAGTGGGCAAGAAGTGGTTGATGGTACAATGCCACATGCATGATTGTTCACGATAATGTCATCTTTGATAGCAGTGAAACTTAAAAGCATTTCTCCAGATCCGTGGTACCCTGGGGTGCTGTGAGTATGTCCCAGGGGTACCGCGGGAACTCTACCAGCCCCCCTCACTTTTGTGGTGTATCCCGCTGGCACCAGTAAGGACATAGAGCTGGCCCAGGAGGCAGGGCCTGCTGCAAGGACAGCAGCCAATTACCGCACCCCCCTCCCCCAGTGCTTCCCTTCACGCTGGGACAGGAAGGTGGGGGGTGGTGTTAAGCAGGGGCACTGGGAGGGGACGGGGGGGATGGCAGGGGTACCGTGAGATATGAAGCGTGAGGTCAAGGGTACCGTGATGTTGAAAAGGTTGGGAAACACTGCTCCAGATGATCTTAAAGCTGGAGGTGCAGGAAAGAATATATTAAACTTAATTTGAAACATTAAGACAACGGGCTATTAGGCTAATTTTTCATGCCCGGTGTACCATGTGAACATAAATCCTAGCTATTTCACAACACGGTATTTTACATATTTGTTCAGTGAATTCACAAATGTCTGTTTCACACGTGCAGCTGAGTAAGGCAGGACTGAGCAAGCAGAGCCAAGGCTTCAGAACTCCAGGACCCAAGTCATGAGTTATGAATTTAAGTGCTCTCCACTATTGCCTACTCCTTGAAAGTGGCAAACTAGCACAATAGGGGATGGGTAGGGAATGGGAAGACATGATACTTTACTTCATGTGCAGGAAACTTTATAAAAGGGAGAGTGTTTAAAATGGTTATCTCCCACCTGCAGACTGAAGTGGTACAGTCTGCTTCACCATTTCAAAATTCTATTACCACATTCTGCTGCAAGTTTAGACCATACCAATGATTAATGGTCCAATCCTATGGGGGAGGCAGATCACATTGTGGAGGCATTGTGAGGCTGCACCAACATGTTTGCCCCCTCCACCAGCCCAAGAGGCAACCCTGCTGACAGAGAGGGCAAAGGTGCCAGAAGCAGGCCACTACTTAGCTCCATGGTGGGGAAACCCAAAAGTTCATACTGCTACAGAGTGTCCAATCAGACACAGGTGTGGGGGGCGCGGGCTGAAGCATTACAAGGAGTGGAGCAAGTGTTAGCTTCCATCCTGGGTTTGTGGACAGTTGTGCGGTGGCCCAGGGATTGGACTCTTTTGGATGGCATAAATTTATTAAGCCCTACAGAGGGCTTTCTGGCAGCAGTGTGTGTGTGTGTGTGTGTGTGGGGGGGGGTTAAGAACATAAGAACGTAAGAACTAGCCTGCTGGATCAGACCAGAGTCCATCTAGTCCAGCATTCTGCTACTCGCAGTGGCCCACCAGGTGCCTTTGGGAGCTCACATGCAGGATGTGAAAGCAATGGCCTTCTGCTGCTGCTGCTGCTCCTGAGCACCTGATCTGTTAAGGCATTTGCAATCTGAGATCAAGGAGGATCAAGATTGGTAGCCATAGATTCACTTCTCCTCCATAAATCTGTCCAAGCCCTTTTTAAAGCTATCCCGGTTAGTGGCCATCACCACCTCCTATGGCAGCATATTCCAAACACCAATCACACGTTGCGTGAAGAAGTGTTTCCTTTTATTAGTCCTAATTCTTCCCCCCAGCATTTTCAATGGATGCCCCCTGGTTCTAGTATTGATATGCAGAAAGAGAGAAAAATTTCTCTCTTGTCAACATTTTCTAATTCCCATGCATAATTTTATAGACTTCAATCATATCCCCCCTCAGCCAGTTCTCCTTCTCCAAACTAAAGAGTCCCAAACGCTTCTGCAGCCTCTCCTTCACTCAAGGAAGGTGCTCCCAATCCTTTCAATCATCCTCGCTAGCCCTTCTCTGCACTTTTTTTTCTATCTCTTTCTCGATATCCTTTTTTGAGATGTGGCCAACAGCTGAACTGAACACAGTACTCCAAGTGCGGTCAGCACCACTGCTTTTATATAAGGTATGGGCATGACAATAACCTTGCAGTTTTATTATCAACTCCTTTCCTAATTATCCCCAGCATAGAGTTTGCCTTTTTCACAGCTGCCATGCAGCTTTTTGAGTTGACATTCCTGCTTTGGAACTATCACACTAAGACGCCAAACTCTCTCTTCCTGGTCTCAGTGCACTGATAGCACCTGACCCTGTAAGCAGTGTGAAGCTTGGATTTTTTGTCCCCTATGTGCATCACTTTACATTTTAGCTAGCCATTGAACCTGCATTGCTGGCTTAATTTCTTAGCCCACTCCTACCTAATTTATTCAAGGTCCGCTTGGAGCTCTTCGGTAGAAATCCCTGGGGTAGGTTCCTTACCACCCTACATAATTTGGTATCATCTGCAAACTTGGCCACCACACTACCCACCCCTACTTTCAGGTCACCACACTACCCACCCCTACTTCCAGGTTTCTGCCTTCCACATTGCTCGAAAACCCTCAGTGGTGGACTGAGAATTGGGTTGTAAATCCACCACTTACAGATCTCTGGAACAGTTGCATATACATTTTCTATATAAATAACTAAATAAAAGTTTAGCTGGAAGGGAACTGGATTTAAGATGAGACAAACAGTATACAAACAGTCATTTATGGGATTTTCTGTGAATTCAAATGGTAGGAGCTCTTTAGAAACTGCAATGAGTTAAATGTTTTGGCTGGGCACTGCCCTTTCAAACAGCTTTATGCATAGTGAAGTATTCTAACACACCTGTACAAACATAAATCCTATGAGTCAAAGATAATTCACACATTAATAAACTACTTATTTCCTGTCACACCTATCTGCTTTTAGATGGTTTCCCACCAGATTAAGAGATTATATAAATTTCATTAGCTTATGAAAATTCAATATACTACATTATGGGAGAATTCCTAACCAGAAATACACAGATGTAAGTCCCATTTTAGTCAATGTGACTTACATAAAACTTATTTATAATTACTTTTTTGAGAGTTTCAGGAAACCTTTTCAAAGGTGTGCTACTCTAAATGGTTGGTTTACAGTGCCTGTACTTGACACTAGAAGCAGAATTGCTAGAATGAATTCCATTTTGAGGCCCATTTTATAATGAGGCCCACTCTAAATTCATCTTCCCATTGTTGGATTAAATTCCAGGTGGTTCTGAAAAAACATGGCTTGAAAAGCTTCTCTCAGATGAGAACCTGCAGTTGAGAACCTGTAAGTGTCCAGTCAACCTGCAAGTTGCTAAATTCTTTGCAAGAGTTTACAAAGTTTGGTCTACCATCAATGCCAAAGGTAACACTTTACAACTGGAAAATGATTTTATGGCTTTACGCAAGTTTTTTAAATTTTAAAAATTTGTTCAATTTGAGTCTGTTTATAATTTTGTGGCAACCTACTGTGTGTTTTTATCTGTCAGAACATAATAAACTAATTAATAACAATAATGATGATGAGCAGGATATATATAATAATACAACCCTGTAGTTAATATGTTGTTTGGAACAGCAAAGAGTTTCTATGTGTCTGTTAAAAAGTAAATGCTTCCCCCACAGATGGGTGTGGAATAGTCCATGAATCCCCACTAACAATGGGCTGACTTGGAGTCCTTCAATGAGTTCTAAAAATCAAAATATGCAAAGGAGAGGAGCCTGAGAGAAGGAAAGATATTATTGTATTGTTGAAGGCTTTCAAGGCCAGAATCACTAGGGTGCTGTGTGGTTTCCGGGCTGTATGGCTGTGTTCTAGCAGCATTCTCTCCTGACGTTTCGCCTGCATCTGTGGCTGGCATCTTCAGAGAATCTGATAGTAGGATGATGGATATGATGCTTCTTCACACAGAGAGAACACAGGTTGGGTTCAGGTTCTTTACGTCCTGACTCTTCAGTCCGGAAACCACACAGCACCCCAAAGATATTATTATTGCATATTTCAACATGGCCCCAAGTACTGGCTCTGACCAGATTCCCAAGCACACAGGGAAGAGTTACCTCCTTGGAGTAGAATGGGAATCCTCCATAACTGTGGAATGATGCTAAAAATACATGTTTTCATGTGATACAAGTGTTTAAATAAATTTTAAAGATACAAGTTCCAACAGAAATAAAGGATGGATCCCAAGGACATTTTTGTTTGGTAGAAGGTGGGGGGAGGGAGGAGGAGAATGATTTTCCTGATTGCTTCAGCTGAGTTCCACTCCCCACCCCACTATTTCAAAAAGTCCAGCAGCAGCATTTCAGGGTGTTCAGTGGGGTGAAACATGATGGGAGAGCTGAGAAAGTTTTCCATTTATTTGGTGAAAATGCCTGTATGTAAGTCTATCTGGGACTGGAGCATAAAAATGTATATTCAATATGCACTAAATGGAAAGGCAGAATTGAATCTCATTTTTGCCTGCACTTTACAGAAAACATTTTCTTAAATTTCTTAAGTTTTACTGGTCACTCTGAAAAGGCCAGAAATTCCCTCTGAATTCTTACCAGTAGGAATTTTAACTCATTAAGCTACTGCACAAAACAGACACTATATTTATTTATCTAGATCCCACCCTTTCCTGACCAAAGTCGGGCTCACTGAATCACACCATACAGATGATGGTACTATCTTCTTACAATAGACACAATATGCCTCTTTGCCAGGTGTGGCTGTTTATCTTAACTAATGTTATTTTTTTTCACTGGCAACAAAGCCCAATGAGTGAGAAAATACAACAGCTCATGAAAACTGTTGTTCGCAAAACTTGATCCTGGCTTTACAAAGGAGAGAAGCAGGGTCCCTGTGAAGATGGGGAGAGTTCTCCCCATCTTCATAGGCACACTCCACCCCCACCTCCATTTGCAAAGCTGGATCTTGGCTTTGCAAAGAAAAATGGGGGAAGCCAGCAGAGTGCCTGTGAAGATGGGGAGAACTCCATAGGCACACAAACACACACACCCCATTTGCCAAGCTGGTGGTGGTGGGGAGCCAGCAGGATGCCTGTAGCCTTTGTGTAGTTGTTTTTGCAATGTTACTCTCTCCTCTTTAGAAAACACCTGTGTGAAGGCAATAGTGGCCTCTACAGCGGCAAGGGATGATGGGAAGTGTAGTCTTCGCTGCTTCAGGAGGAGCTGGAATCTTGGCCCTCCTGGATGACCAAGGACTACACTTCCCAGTAGCCCCAGCTTCTTTTGTTTCATTGTTGGGAACATGATGATCAATACTTAGTAAGATGAATAAAAACTAATCAAACAAACCTACTTTATGCTTAGAAAACAAATGGCTGAAACACACCTTTGAGAGATCTCTGAAGTTGCCTGGTAAGGTTAGATCCAGCTCCTCCGATTCATAATTTGTTAACACCCATGGAAACACAGGGTATTGGTTTAGATCATTATATGTCCGTCCTGAGAAAGATAAGATGTAGAAGATACAGAAAGGTTGTTTTACAGATGATAAATAATGACAGACACACATATATAATGACAGTCTTTATAGCAGTGGCATCATATATGTTGAATTTCATTTATTGTAAGAAAATATCCCAAATTTCAGGAATAATTAGCCTTCCAATAGTGCATATTCCATTTGTATTTGTATCAGCATTCAGAAACATTACTCACAAGAAAGAGACCAATGTTCAAAGATGTAAAAAATTAGCAAATAATTTTACAGAACCACACAACTTCTGAACAACCAAATTCAAGCCACCCCAAAATTCATTTACTTGACTACTATTATTTTTGCAGGGCAGTCCTATGCAGAGTTATACCCTTGTAAGTCCATTGACTTCAGTGGACTATGCTATTAGGCAGGAAGTAAAAAATAACATTTATAAAGTTCCTGGTGGATTACCACACACAGTTGTTGAGCACTGTCTAGCTTGGTGAATCAAATGCTACACAAGCCTTATCCCATACCCCCACTACTACCAACATCTCATATTTCAGACACTTATATGTGACTTTATCACCAATTGAACACTCTTGATTCCCCTGAAGTTCAGGTAGGCGGTTACTTCAGCCTCCAGTGCACTCTGCCATCAGAAGGAAAACTTCAAAAGAACTGGTGCAGGAGCAGCAGGAACAATGAAATCTGCACAGCTTATTTCTCACATTCCCTAGTGAGTGTTAGGATAAAGGAACCTTGTTTCCCCCATGGGACTTCTTATATTCCTAGGTATGGGCTACAGCTAGGAGTGTTGAAGATCAATGGCTGAGGCCTAAAGAAAAAAAATGCCTCTTACTACACAGTCTCTGGCTGCTCAAACACAACCATGATGTACTGCAAAAGTGTATGCAATGATTAGCGGTATGTTGTACCTTTACTGAAAAGGCAGACTTTTTCCTGCAACTAGGCTTATAAAGATTAATGTTAAAGGCTGAATATTAAATATCGCAAGCCTCTTACACTAATCTACTTGAACAATAAAAAAAACGGAGGCACGGAAAAAATTAGATTTCAGAAATACCGAATATGTTTCTTCATTAAAATAACTTTTTTTAATTAAACCTTCCAATTTAATGTTTTTTTATGTGGCACTTTCGTTTTGAAGGCAAGGTGATGTAGAGACAGCTGACAAAGAAATTATAACTGCAATTCCTTGGTGAAAATGTTAATGACAGCAAAATATTGTTTAATTAGATGATTGCAGCATCTGGATTAGCACTCTTTAAAAGCGATGTTCCTGGGCTTGTCTGCTTCTTCACACTTTACAGACATTTTGTCATCTCCAGGTCATTAGGAAAGAATTTTTAATGGTTTCTCTAGAAGCAAGCAGTTCGAGTTACATCTAATTAGATGACAATAATAAGCCCAGCACATGCAGTAGCTAAATATATACATAATTAACCAGTGAGGGCTTGTACATCACAGACTGAAAAAAAGTGGAAAATGCTAAACAGGAGGGAAAGAAAAAAGGAGGGGGAAGAAGTGGGGTTGAATTCGTTACCTGAATGTGTCAGTTTTCCACTAACATGTTCAGAATGCTCCCAATCCCAAACAAAAAGGGAACGTTTCCCCATCCTTTACATGTTAGGATTTTTCAGCTTCCTATATAGATGCAAATACTTCTTTTAAAAAGCTAATTAAGGCTTTGACATACCAAATGTCTTGGTTAACAAATATTCTCCTATCCTTTGTGGGGTTTTATTTTAAGCAAGGTTTGTTGGTGTGCTTCCTCCTTTATTTGTTAAAATTGTGACATACTAGGTATTTTTCATGATTTCTGATATGCAACATGATTCAGTTGCCAAATAAAAACCTGTTAGCTTTTTCTAATTTTTGGAAGTGTGAAAGTATACTACTTGTTATTCTTGCCAGTGTTGTTTTTGTTCATATATGTTATATATATATATATACATATACCCTTCACTGTGTAATGAAAGAAGTAACAGTCTCTTCTTCCTCTTAGCTATAAATCAGGGGATCCTGGAGAATGGAGCATTACAAGAATAATTTATAAAACAGTCCAGTCAGGAAGTGCTATATCTACAAAATGAGGACACAAACCAGGCCAAAGAGAATATAAAACTTAGTCTGACTGATAAGTAGCAGGGTGCCATGTTTACCTTTGGGGGGAAAACCCACACTGAGCTGTAAACATGATGAAATATGTCCAGTGACAAGAGGGGCAGAGAAGAGGTGAAGACCTTAGAAGCAGAATGAAGTGGTGAGAAAGCAACTGGGTATGCTTGTCAAGGAACAATTCTCAGAATCAGGAAGACGATTCTGCTTTCAAAACAAAAATGCAGCTACAGCACCATTCTGTGTATCTTCACTCAAATGTGCAAGTCCCACTGTATTTAATGCAGCTTACTGTTAAGAATGTTTAGGATTGAAGTTATACATATTTTAACCCCACTTTCATTTAATAACTTCCTCACTGTTTAATTAATAATAACCAGACTGTTGCATTACTTTGGTTCATTGTGTCCATATTTACATGGAAGTAAGTCCCATTTGAATGAAATCTTCTTCTCAAGTAAAGATGCATCATGAACTGTCTAAGGCTTTCATGGCCAGAATCAACTGGCTGTTGTGGGTTTTCTGGGCTGTGTGGCCGTAATTCTGCTAGATTTTGCTCCTAATATATTGCCCACATCTAATCGCTAGCATCTTCAGAGGCATGTAGTGGTAAGCAGTGTTTCCCTTCTGATGAGCAAAAACTACCAAACCATGGCCACACAGCCTGGAAAACCTCATCAGCCAGTGCATCATGCAGCTTCATCACAATCCATTATAATAAATCCCTCAACATAAGGCAGCAAACTCTGAAGACTCAAGATATGTTGGCTTCATATATTTCCAGGCCCATGCCTAGTCATGACTAACCAATTATCTATTTATTAAATGTCACATTTTGAAAAAAAAAACAAAAACCCAAGCCTGTTTCCACTTGCTTTAGAGCTCCAATTGTCTCCTTCGGCTCCCTTCTACAAAAACAAACAAACAAAAATAAACAAAAAGCTCCACAAGTTTGGGAAGTTTTGTTAGTGCAATCCTAAAAAACACTTCCCTAAGAATAAGAAGTACAGAAAAGACCTGAGTGGGATTTCTTAATATGTTGCTGTTACATGCCATAATGTTGGTAGATTGACACTCATAAAATCTGAACACTTGTATATTTAAGCTTGCCCACTAAAATGAAAGTACAGTCTCATTAGTGACCACCAATACCATTTTTTTCTTATTAGAGGACAGAATAATTTTGAATTTAAGGTCTAATCTCATACAGTTTAGAGGACTATAGGAAAAAAAAGATGCAGCAGTTTAATCGTAACACCACCCAGGCGACATCTGTACCAGGCAGACTACTACTGTTATTTTGCTGTCTAGTTGCTGTTGCTAAGAATGACGAAGTAGCGAAATTACATTTTCCCGTTATTATTTCAAGACACATACTGGCAATGGTTTGTTGACTCTAATAAAGCTTCAGACAAAGCTGTCAGCAGAGGAAATGGCAGAAGTAGAGCAAAGAACAATCACCACCACAATAAATAAATCTGAAGTCTAGGTGATGGGTTGTGCATTTTTTGATAACATTTAATGTGAGTTTTTTTGGAATCTATCATAGAGCTGCAGCTGAACTCCAGAGGGATAAGTGTATTCTGTTAAGTCACAGTGCTCAAAGATTTTGACAAACATAAACATATTATGAAGGATTAAAGAGACAGAAGGCTTACCTGCTATAGTATTGAGAAACATCAAGTATTCAAAGTTTGAAATCTCCCGTCGCTGCCATCGCTGAGTCATGTTGGAAGATTTATAAAGTTGACGGGGAGTAGCCAAAGAAATACGCCTGGGAATTAAATTTTGAAGAAATCTATTCTAAATATTTGTTTCTAGTTTGCCACTAGAAGAGCAAGTTTATCAGTATGGTTAAACTCAAAATTACTTAAGTGCTTGCATTTTTGTTGAAAATCACTTAAAAAAAATTAAATCACTATTACTATTATTAGAAAGTGGTTATTGGGAATACCGTGGAAATATAATTATTTTATATTGTCATATATGAAAGTATATACTCAAAGTAATGGCAGAGGCTCTTATATTTTTAAAGTTAAAATAATGAGTAAGCAGTCCAATGGATTAGAATAATGGATTAGAATCACAGAATCATAGAGTTGGAAGAGACCACAAGGGCCATCATGTCAAACTTCTGCCATGCAGGAATACATAACCAAAGCACCCCTGATAGAAGGCCATCCAGCCTCTGTTTACAAACTTCCAAAGAAAGAGACCCCACCACACTTTGAGGCAGTGTATTCCACTGCCCTTACTTTCAGGAAGTTCTTCCTAATGTTTAGGTGGAAACTCTTCCTGCGCTTTGAATTCATTACTGTTTGTCCTAGTCTCTGGATCAGCAGAAAACAAGCTTGTTCCATTTTCAACCTGACATCCCTTCAAATATTTAAACATGGCTACCATGTCACCCTTTAATTTTCTCTTCTCCAGCCTAATCATATTTAGCTTCCTAAACTATTCCTCATAGGACATGGATTCTAGATTTTTCACCATTTTGGTTGCCCTCCTCTGGACCCATTCCAACTTGTCAATATCCTTCTTGAATTGAGGTGCCCAGAACTAGACACAGTCTTCCAGGTGAGGTCTGGCCAATGCAGAATAGAGTGGTACTTAACTGTTCCTTAATGCAGACACTATACTCTTATTGCTGCCGCCGAGAATTGCATTGGCGTCCTTGGCTAGCAGATCACACTGTTGACTCATGTTCAGCTTGTGGTCTACTAAGACTTTCACATGTAGTGTTGTCAAGCCAAGTGTCACCCATCCTATATCTATGCATTTCATTTTTTCTGCCTAAGTGTAGTATCTTACATTTATCTCCACTGAAATTCATTTTGTTAATTTTGGTCCAAGTCTCTAATCTGTTCAGGTCATTTTGAATTCTGATTCTGGTCTCTAGGGTATTAGCTACATTTCCTAATTTGGTGTCATCTGCAAATTTGATTAGCATGCATTCTGTGACATCATTCAAGTTGTTACTCAAAATATTGAATAGCACTAAGCCTTGAACAGAATCCTGTGGTACCCCACTAGTCACTTCTCTCCAGAATAAAGATGAGCCATTGGTGAACACCCTTTGGGTTCAGTTGGTCAACCAATTACAAATCCATCTAACAGTAGCATTGTCTGGCCCACATTTTACTAGATTAAACACTGTTTATTTCAACAAGGCTTACATGTACATGTGTGTGATATGCACTAGACCAGTGGTGGCGAACCTTTGGCACTCCAGATGTTATGGACTACAATTCCCATCAGCCCCTTCCAGCATGGCCAATTGGCCATGCTGGAAGGGGCTGATGGGAATTGTAGTCCATAACATCTGGAGTGCCAAAGGTTCGCCACCACGGGACTAGACTGTAGATTGAAAGTAGAACCCAAGAAATTTAGATCTAGTTTAGTGGGTAGGTCTCTTATGAATTTAACTTTCTTGAAACAGGGTTGGCCTAAGGCAGAACATTCAGAAATCGTACATCCCGATCATAGTGTTGATTCACAATATATCTTCACAATATGCAGCTGTGGAAAGTGCCGTCACATCTCAGTTGATGTAGAGTTTTCAAGATGAGAGATATTGCCTGCCTCTGAGTAGAAAACTTTTGACTTTCACTGTGGAATCCCATTCAAATACTAATCAGGGCAAACCCTGTTAGCTTTCAAAATATGAAGAGACTGAGCTAGCCTGGGCCCTCTTGGTCAGGGCTCTTCACAATATACCATGAAGTCATACAATGTCAATGGGTAGCATGGGTTTTTATTTTGTAGAGGTGATTGTGAATGCAAAATATATAATATTCTGGATAAGAAGAATTGCATAAATGTTTGGAGAAGGTGAGAACAAAGTTAATTTTTTATTCAGGCTGAGCCTGAGACTTTCTCAATTTCCCCCCCCCAACAATTGCCTATTAATCTCAATCTTCTTTCTTTTCTGATGCTTAACTGTTAGCTTTTATCCTTCCTCATCCTCAGCTGTTTGCTTTTCACTTGTCTATATTTCCATTCTTCAGTGTTTGCCTGCTCCAGTACTTGGTTTCCACCACCTTTTCTCCTGTTAGTCATCACACCTCAAACTTCATTTGACACCTTGATGTCTAGATAAATGCCTATGGTACCAGAATCCTAGAAAAGCTATAGTTTCTCTGTATCAGCACCAAGAGGTTGCGAGAGAAACAAGACACCACAATGAGTGCACAGAATGTCCTGAAAAGCTTGGGAAGAGTGCTAGAATCCTAGAGAGATTGACAGAGACATTTCTGCAAGATGACACTACACTCACAGCTACTTGGCAGCCAAAATGCACTGAGCAAACAACAGTATAGGAGAATGTAAGAGCAACTAATACCATTTGAGATGAAAAAGACTCTGAAATCATAAATAAATGCACATGAGACAGTAAAAAAGAGAAAAGATATGAAAAGTAATGCCGAAGCACCGTCACACCATTGGTTTTCCCCTAGCCATCTAGGTAGCAGATGAAGTCTGGTGTGTGCTGCTGACTGTCAGGAGAGAAAGACCATTAGACCATGTACTTGAGCAAGTGAATAATAGAAAGATACAAAGTAGTGGTATCATGTCCACAAAATATTAAAACGTAATTATGTACTTGTTTTGAACTTTCCCCAGTGTTATGGTATTGGAAAGGTTTTTTGTTTGTGTGTAAAAATCTGAGGAAAATCAAAATTACATCATTTGGAGTATAATCAAGTTTTAGTGTTTTCTTACATGCTATCCACCAACCTGATATTGTACCTTTTCATTATTTACCTGTTTACACATTTCTTTTGGTCTTTCCCCATTTTTGTACTGCCTGCATTGAAGACTTGCTCCTTTCTTATTGGTTAAATGTGAGCGAGACTCAAAGTAACAATTTACTAGCTTTGTTAGATTACACCTTGAAGAAATAAATGGCCAAATCAGTCCAACAGTGCAAAAGAATTACACATTACTGAACTTGAGTGGACTAAAGGTGTAGCTCTGCTTGGGATTTCACTGTAAAGCACATTATATTAACATGAAGAGAGGGATATTTGACAAGAAAATTGTGCTGCTATATCCTCTTCTCAACAGCCTCTTGCTGAACTGGTCTGCTTTAAAAACTAGAAGAACTTTTCTTTGGAAAGAAGCAGAAGGTAACAGATATGGCAGAAATCTTCCCACTTATCAGAATATTTAAAATTTAAACTTTAAAAATTGATCAGAAAATCCAGTTTACAGCTTAAATGTAAAATTATTGCCTGGTTTAAGTGATTTTGGTAAGTGAAGGGCATGCCAACATATTTCACAATAGTCAGGCCAAAAATGTGGAATCCTTGAAAAGGAGGTATTGCATATCTTACGATTTCAGAAATAATAAAAATTTCTTAGGCTTAAATTTGCAGTCATGCATAAATTAAAAATTTCACTTGTAAAGAAGAAAACAATCTACATTAGACTTGCCAACTGGAAAGAATTCCTAACATTATGGTCACTTTAAATATGTTATAGAATACATAGTCCATCAGCTGGCTGAAATATTGTATTGTTTTGTCCAAGCTTGAAAGTGAGATTGATATTAGCCTACAGTAGGCTGCAGAAGTAAAGTTTCCCATTCAAGACAAATGATGCAGTGGTTTCACTAAGGATGGCACTGGTAATTCTCAACAAGTTCTATGCCCAGATTTGATATATAGCTTTCAAATGAAGCACAGACGGCAGGGAGTTCAAAGGACAGTGGAGAGGACACTAAATTATTTGGAATAAAAGACCACAATGAAATACTAAAACTACTGTGCAGTCAGATTAATGCTTGTCCTAACCATTTCAATGAGGACTACTAAAACTATATTTCCAAGTACATTATAATGGTTATGTGGGATTTAGAAGGTACATGGATGTATATCTGAAACAAATAAGGCCAATTCACAAGAAGACATAGTTGTATATTTTCTGTGAATGCTCTCTCTCCCTTTCTCTCTCTCTAATATGTTTATATTCCTCTTCACAGCTAACAAATAACGAACCAAATATTTTCACCAATAAAAATAAATACTGCTAAAAGTATCAATTACTCATAAATAATTAATAGCCCCGCAGGATAAATCTTAATTTACCTTTAATGACGGGCAAGGACCAATGGGTACTTCAAGCACTCAGCTCCACCCTATAAATAAGGCAATAGCCAGCACTTGGAGCTGTGCCCATGCAAATGAGCAGCCAGTAATCAGCACTTGTCAGCAATCTTGCCACAGCATTTTTGTTCCCATTGAAACTTGCAAAGAGTTTCCAAAGGCATCTGTATCACATGCTGCAGGAATCTTTATATTCACATGACTGGTCACATTTTCCCTTCCAAGGATATCACTATTTTATCGTCATAATTCTGTTAGCTTTGGGAGAGAACCAAGCTAATCCAGTGAGCTTTTTGGGGGGAGAACTGAGATTTGGTCTCAGGTTTCTCTAGTCCTTGTCCATTACTATAACCACCACAACACCCCCCTCATTCCCTGGATGCGCAATCCAATCTGACCAGAGCATGGATAAACATGACCAGATCCTGTCTACTAACCAACTGTCTAACTGTCTACTAACCAACAGCTGCAAGTGGGATTAGGCAAAGGGTCTGCATGCCGCCCAATGTTGAACCTCCTCTAGGGAGAAATCATGCTCTAAATCTGTGTGAGGTGGGGCTGCCCCGCTTGGCTCCAGCTCGCATTGGCTCTTCCTGCCCACCTTCTCCCTTTTTTGTTTTTGCAGTTTCTGGAATTCTGTTCTGATTTTTCAATGTTTTTGATTATATGACATGACTTGTCAGGTTGTGCATGGGGACTGATCCATTTTGGAGAGGAGGAGCCTATGTGCCGGACCTCTCCATTATTGAGGACCCACATAAGGGGCATTTAGGTTGGAGCAAGACTTGGTGCTACATGCCCAGGTGGGGGCTGCTAATGGGCTTGCACCGCCAGGCAGCAAGGGAAGATTTATTGTGGCCATTGGCCAAATGGCTCCCATGGTCTGATTGCTCTTGGTTTCCTCCATCACTTGGGGGAAGGTTGTCACCGGGGATGAGAATGCTGCACAGTGACCAAATAGTCCCCTATGCTGTGCCTCTGTGCAGCAGTGGCGTAGGAGGTTAAGAGCTCGTGTATCTAATCTGGAGGAACCGGGTTTGATTCCCTGCTCTGCCACCTGAGCTGTGGAGGCTTATCTGGGGAATTCAGATTAGCCTGTGCACTCCCACACAAGCCAGCTGGGTGACCTTGGGCTAGTCACAGCTTTTCGGAGCTCTCTCAGCCCCACCTACCTCACAGGGTTGTTGTGAGGGGGGAAGGGCAAGGAAATTGTAAACCCCTGCAGGAGAGAAAGGGTGGATATAAATCCAAACTCTTCTTCTTCTTCTCTGATAGCAAATCAAGAAACAAATCGTGGCCAATTTCCATTCCACTAAACAGTTGTCTTGTGTATTCTTGGGGGCCTTGAACTTTATCTGCCCTCCTCAAGTGGCAAAACATTTTAAACAGAACTGTCTTTTAAAAAAGCATTGTGAAGAATAGCTGCTGCCTCAAATGGTGAAGAGTTACTGTTTGATCTGCACTTAACATCACTCCCTCACATTCTGTGGCTGGCTCTGCCTTCTGTAGTGGCCATTTTGTAGTGGCCTTCACCACACTGTGTCCAAGATGCCTACAGGCTAAAAACGTTTGGGGACCCCTTCTCTATGATTACTGAAAGTGCTTTCTGAATACAACTGATGTACAGAGCTGGTACATCAAATGTACACAGAAAACCATTATTAGTGGTTAATCACATATTTTAAATATTTGTAGACAATATTACCTATCCTAAGCCTTTGGGATAGGATGGGATAAGAAATAACTGGGCAATTAAAATGTTAACATGATGTTTTGTATTTTAGAAGCCTTTATGAAAATAATCTTTTGATGACCATCACGAATCTTTGATAAGAAATATTAAAATATAAACAAGCAAATGCAATTTAATGCTCTTTTACAAATGAAGTGTATTACCAAAACATACATGTAATTTATTACATTTATATATTGATTAGATAGCTATTGCTCCCTTTGGAATAGCAAAGAACTAGGGCAACCTACTTATTTTTAGGCACCATTTGACTTCTTTAAGGGATTTTACTTTCTGTATGCTAACCTGGGATTTGATGGAACATGTAGCAAAACAAATCTCTTCAGAAAGCTCCCTACTGGTAAGATAGCTGAAGAGACTCAAAGAGTGTGAATTACAGTAGCAGTGTCAAATAAATTATGCACAGTAAATTGGTTCCATGGCCGTGTTTTTCTGATCATGTAGGAAGGACATAATGCTATAATTCTAATCTGCCCAGCTTTGATCAAGCCAAAGTTCTCTTTGGATATACCACCACAAGTGTTTATACGAAATATTATCTTTTTTTAAAAGAATGACAGCATCTCTGCAGACCAAGGAATTAATTTTCCAAGTGCAGATATAGCACCACATTCACAATTTCAATGAAATGTGGTTTACTTTATGAGTTGTGCTTTAACTAAATATTTCAGCTAAATGAATTGCTGTTTCTTAATATTTATTTTTATGACATTTTTCACATCATAATTGATAACTGAAGGAAAATTTTATATTGACATTTTCTAGGCATTTCACAGTGAAGGTACTAGCAATAATAGAGTTATCTGTTCTAGAAAACATTGTATCTACAGTCTTGAAAATTCCATACGACATCGCTGTAAGTTGGCCGTGACTTGATGCTACTTTATACACACACACCATGTTCTTTACTGAAAACTTATTCATTTGCACGGATTCAGTACACCAGCTAGAATTTCCTCCAAAATCCAACCTTGCTGAGCTAACTTCCACAATACAAGATTCCTCCTCTTTTCCTTATTTGTAAATGCTCCTGGGACATGGAAAATCCTTTCTTCTCACATTTGGTTAATCAGAGTTCATCTGTTAGTTCATCTGGATCTTCCTTCCTTTTCTCCAAGCCACTGCAACTGGTAGAGTGTTGGTTGGATACATTCACATGATAGATATTGCAGATAATTAAGCTTTCAGACATGTCAAACTCATGTGAATTCACTTGGAAAGAAGGTAGCATTTAGCTTTTGGGGAAGGGGGATTGTTTGATCTATCCTAAGTAAAATCATTATGGGCCCACTTCCCTGGTTCTGGCATTGTTTGTGTGCTCTTATTAAACTATTTTACAATTAAAAATGTTTAAATTAAAAAAATTAAAAATATGGTTATCAACTGTCCAACTCATTTAATGTTTCTATATGTGCCATCTTGGAAACTTGATCAGGTGAAAAGGTGGTATAAAACATTTTAAAATATATGTACTGCTCACCAAAAGACAAAAAGAGTAGTTGTCAATGGAATTTCATCTGAATTTCATCTGAATGGTGGCCAATGGGGTGCCACAGGGTTTGGTTCTGGGCCTGGTACTTTTCAATATTTTTTATGAATGGTGGAGGGGTGGCAGCAGAAGATAATGGGTTTAAATTATGGGTGGAAAGGTACTTGCTGGAGATTAGGAAAATATTTTTTACAGCAAGAGTAGTTCAGCAGTGGAATCAGCTACCTCGGAAAGTAGTGAGCTCCCCCTCACTGACAGTGCTGAAGAAGTGGCTCGACAACCATTTTTCAAGGATACTTTAGGCTCATTTTGCATTGAGCAGGGGGCTGGATTTTAGGGCCTTCCTGGCTCCTTCCAACTTTGTGATTCTATGATTTTAAATGAATAAAAAATAAGATGGAGAAAGTAAACACATTTATGTTACCTTGCTTGTGGCAAGCCATAGCTGGTTCCCACTCCAACACGAGGTAAACTGTATACCACTTTTTTTACAGTTGCTTGGTCAGGAAAATTAAACATTACAGAGGCTGTAACACAAAAATAATTCAGAAGTTAGAATTCCACAAAAAATACCAGAGAAGTGTTTTAGTGCAATTCAAATATTCCTTCAAAAATACACTAAAATACTACATTTTCAAATAAAACAAACAGCCATACTTTCCTCAGGTTTTTTTTCTCATTAATTTCACATAGCAATATTCACAAAAAGTATGAGAAAATAATAATAGTATTTTTCATCCCACAAGTGCAGCAGTATATCTATATCCCTTCTTCCTTCCATTTCTGTTTGTGTGGGCACTATTGCACTGTCTCGGGGTTGGCTGAGGTCCCCACCACCAGGGACAGCCTTAAGCAGGGCAGTCCCCAGCCCCCATGGGACAGCCACCTGAGGCTGTGCCACCACTGTCCCGTAGTTCCCGAGACAGCCAGGAAACCCCTGGGGCGCCCGAGACTGAGTCACCACCTTCCCACAGCTTCCAAAATGACTGGGAAACCCCTGAGCCACATGAGACCATGGCACCACATCCCCAACCCCCTAGGCTTGAGTGGGGCCCCAAAAGAGAGCAGGAGTCCACTTATCCTTCCCTAAGACACACTCATTTGGTGGAGAGAAGGCGGAAGCAAGTCCAGACCTCAGCATCTGGCAGAGTGAGTGGGGCATGGTCAAAGAGAGGTCTTCAGGAAGGCAGGGTTCAGGCTAGACAGACAGCTTGGGCCAAGGAAGGATGTACTCAGCCCAGACTCAGAGTCCCTGGTTGGTGGGTGAAAGATTTGGGTGTGGGACTAAGCAGTTAAAAGGCAGGACAAGATAGGCCAAGCAGGAAGCTTCAGCTGCCAGTTCCTGTAGAGCTGGGGAACTTGCCAAGCCTAAAGGGAGAAACAAGTGAGCCCTCCTCTCTCAGAATACAAAGGTAAAGATTGCTTCCTGTACTGTTATTTTCTCATCCCTCATCTCTTCAGGGCCCCAATTCACAAGTTTCTCCTAACTAGAAGTAAAACAAATGAGATAGCAATGAGAACATCCCAAATTTTACTATTTTTGATTGAGCAGATATTTCTAAAAAACTGCATTGACAACTAAATTACTTAAAATAGATAACAAAGCTTACTTCTATTTGCCATGAACACTTCCAAAGCTGTATTCTGAAGAAGATAACGTCTTGAGAAAACAGCTCGAATTTCACTAAACATCCATTTTCCATGAAGGCCTTCTGTATAAGCAAGTACCTATAAAAAAAGAGAGAACATTCTGAAGACTGATTATCTGTTATCTTACTATATAACTGAGCAGTGTGTTTCTGACAGTGAACCAGAAAAAGTGAAAGACTCTGGGATATGTAGTCCAGAGGGTGCCATTTCTTACATACAGAGGGGCTAATGGGACTGCAACTCCCACAATCCTTCTCACTCAGCCAGTAACACTTTTTAAAGCTCTGGGGTCCTTGCACGGCTGTCCTATTCCTTGCCTGAGCCAAATCTCAAGCAGTGAGTCCAGCGCTAGTGGCCAGGACTGAATAGGCTATCCCACCCCAGGCTCTTTAGGGAAAGGAGGAAGGCCTCATCGTACACAAAAAGGCTCTGGTTGAGGCTGTGAGACTGGGACTGTGGGAAAGAGGCCTCATCACACCCACACAGAGCACTTCAGGCAAGCTACCAAGAACTTAGCATGGAAGAGAAGAGAAAGAGAGAATTGGAGTAGGTGCGGAAAGAAAATAAGTGCTGGAAAGGACTAGAAAGAGAGAGATAGGGTAGGTGGTCAGAAAGAGAAAACAAAAGCTGGGATAGCTTGGCAGAAAGATAGAGAACAGAGAGTTGGGATAGGAAGAGAGTAAGAAAGTAAGAAAGTACTAGGCTAGGGAAGGCAGAAAGAGAATTGGGGTGGAAAGACAGAGAAAAACCAAAGATGGAGTAGCAGGGAACAAAGTTACAAACAGAACTGGGATAGTGGGACAGCAAGAGACAGCTGGGATAGGGAGCCAGAAAAAAAAATTGGGCTAGTAGGGCAAAAACAGAGAAGATTAAGAGAAGGGGTGGCAGGATGGAAAGTGAGATATAGAAAAGGAGGAGGAGAACAGAAGAAAAAAGGTGAGGTAATGTCTTCCTGAGTCCCCACTTGCAGGTTCCCAGTTGGTAGAGCCCATTGTATTTCACACAATAGTTTCCCTATCTTCACAGCCACTCTTTGGCTCCCCAACCCTGCACAGACGGGATCCATCTTTGCAAAAGGGGAAGGTGGCAAGAACTCTTCCTACATTCACAGGAATCCTGCTGGCTCCCCTTAAGCTTTGCAAAACTAGGATCCAGCTTTGCAAACCAGGGGGGATGCCTATGAAGATGGGGTGAACTCTCCCTATCTTCACAGACATCCTTCTGCCCTTCCATGGCAATGTTGGGATGTTTGGGCGGGGAGGGGGGGAACGACACAATTTCAGTGTTTGGGCCCAGTCCCATTTCATGTAGATATGCTCCATCCTTGTCTCTTGCTTTGGGAGGAAGAGTTTTCTAGAGCCCGTTGCACTTTTTTCACGCAATGGGCTTTATTGCTAGTTAATAACAGAAAAGCCAATTTAACATTTAGAACGTGTTTACAAAAACTGACCCCTCTGTCTGTCAGATGAACTATCTATCATATATCCTACAGATAATGGGATAAATTATGCAGAATTTCAACACAAAAATGAGAAGAAACTATTTTTAACAGCAGGAAATAATGGGTAAGTGATTTCACAGGAAAGCACAGAAAAAAACCTTGCCCCAAGTTATTTATGAAACAATCAAACATTTTACTCACAATTTTGACCTGCTTTGTAACTTATTACTATTGCTATTGTTATTATATTTTATCCCATTCATCATTAAGGAACAAAGAGCAGCATGTAGGAAGTTACCTCTCCACACGGTTTTCTGAATATCAACTCTACAAGGTGAGTTAAGCTGACAGAAAGCTAGCCTGTCACAGTTTTAGTCCAATCCTGAAACCACTGCATCATATTGATTCTCATATACTGTACCTCTACCCATATCATCTCTCTATTCCCACAAAATCTAGCTTTCAAAGACATGACAGGAAAAGTATATTAGGATGACTGCAACCATAGATGTTATCTTGAGATGTTACGTACTGCATATGTGAACCTGTACTTCATGTTGAACATTTATTGTCCTAAAACCATAGATCTCCTTGTAATAAAGACTTTGCAAGACATATTCCAAAATGAATTATCTTCACTATTGTTTGATTCACACAATTTATTCTACTTTACTGACTGATTATTTAGTCACAGATCCTGGAAGGTCTTTGTCTATTAGATGAAGGCAATTTCTAGCATCTGATGTCCTCTATATATGCAATTGCACAGTGATTAAATCATTTTACAAGATTATCTGATAACCTTTTAGTGTTCTTAGATACATAATAACTTACTACCATTGCCACATATGCAAAACTTGAGACAACTGAAATCAATAATCCTTGTTCTTGTCCTGGTTTCGATATAAAATTTCCATATTTTTAGAAGAAATCAGACAAAAATCAATGCATTTTAAATGCTAAGAATGTTGATCTACAAACATGGATCTAGGAGTTGTATGACACAATGGATGCCATGGCAGCAGAATTCCCTTAAATGTTAACATGGAATACCCTTAGATTTCCACCTGGAAATACCTGGTTGACATACACTACAACCAACAAAAGAGACAGTGGTAAAGCCACTTTTCTCCTACTGATCTATCCAATTACTGCCTAGCATCAAACCTTTCATTCTTGGGGAAGGTAATTGACAGAGTAGCAACAGAACAGCTCCAGGTTTTCCTGGATGACTCATTGGCTCTGGACTCATTTCAGTCTGGCTTCCCACCTGGCCATGGGATGGAGACAGGACTGGTTGCCTTCATGGATGGATCTTTGTTGACAACTGGATCAAGGCATGTCATTGCTGCTGTTATTCAGAGGCAGAGCTACCAGGGGATGGGGGGTGCGCATTGCATTGGGCGCACACCTGGGGTTGAAAATGCCACCCCCTGTGGCTCCCCCCTCGCCCCCCCCCAAGTACCTTGGTTCAGCCTGAAAGTGCAGGCTGGAAAAGCAGCCTGTTCACTTGAGACTGAAAACGGCCTGGTGGGACCTACACTTCCCAGGAGACCTTGCAAGCCCCAAGGTCTCCTGGGAAGTGTAGTTTCCACCAGGCCGTTTTCAGCCTCAAGTGAACAGGCTGTTGTTTTTAGCCTGCAGTTTCAGGCTGAATGAAGGTAAGTGTGTGTGTGTGGGGGGGGGCGTGGGCGGAAAATGCAGAGTGTGCACCAGGCACAATATGGCCCAGCTATGCCTCTTGATCTGATGGCAGCGTTTGACATGGTTGACCCACTTGCTGATATTGGTTTATGCAGAACAACCTTGAAGTGGCTAGTTTCATTTTTCCAGGGTCAGAGGGGAGAGCAAGGGGAAAAGATGTCATCACAGAACTCTCATGCGTGGAGTCCTTCAGGAAGGAATCCTCTCCCCAATGTTATTTAATGTCTACATGTGCTCCCTTGCCCAACTAGTCCAGAGTTTCAGGCTGATTTGTCATCATATGGTGATGACACCCACCTATATCTTTTGATGGGCAGACAGCCAGATACTGCCCCAGGTATATTGGCCAGTTGTCTGGAGGCCGTGGTGAACCAGTTGAGACTCCATCAGCTGAAACTGAATCCACTGAAGATGGAAGTCCTTTGGGTGGGCCAGAGACCAGGGATTGGGGTATCAGTTTCCCATTCTTGATAGTTTACAATTGACATCAACACTGGCCATCAGGAGCTTGGGAGTGACTGCATGTCTCCCAGAGGCGAACTGGGGGTAAATGGCACCCGGAGACAAATTGTCTCCAGGACACCCCTTAGACTCTGCCCCCAAATCATCTGGCTGCACTGTCTTTTCAGCTCTGGCTTCGTCTAGTGGAACTTTCAGTCAAATGAGACAAAGGCCCTGTAAGACCTAATGCAATTCCACCGGGCCTGTAAGGTGGCGATGTTCTGTCCAGCCTATGGCTGAGGACTGTGCCAATTCCATCTTGCTGCCTCCCTCCTCTTCTTTTCTTTCCTTTAATTATTGATTGCTCCCACTTGTGTATAAGACACCGTTGAGTTTTACAAATTAGGATTTAATGTATTTATATATTTCAATTGCTGCAATTTATTGTTGGAAGCAGCCCTGAGCCACTTGCCAGGAAAGAGCAGAGTAAAATAAACAAATAAAAACAGAAATATAGAACTTAAATAACATGCAATATATTCTCTATGAGTAATCCATTGTAGATGTGGATTTAAGTCATAAATATGGATATAAAGTTTTAACAGTTAAGAAATGAGAGAAGTATATATATTATTAATGAAGAGACTTGAGTCTGCAGTTGCAGAATAAAAAAGACATATTTTCCATATATTTGAAATATATATGAAATGCATAAATATACATATGCAGGGAAGGTGACATTGTGACTGTTCCAAAAAAGAAAGAAAAGTAAAGCATGCAAGTTCAGCATATATCTCTACACTCTACTTACTGTTACAGGAGGACAAAAGTGACTCAATGACAGACAAAAGTGACTCAATGAGCTCATAACCTTGATTTGCTACAAACAACAAGGACATAGTATAAGTCATATCTTCCCCACAGATTGCCAAACTCCTGGTAATGTCTGGAGGTCTTCTAGAACCTCTAGATGACAGAGAACAGTTCACCTGGAGAAAATGGCTGCTCTGGAGGGTGGTTTCCATGGCATTATGCCCTTCTGATGTCCCTCCACTCCCCAAAGCCCATCCTCTCCAAGTTCTACTCCAAATCTCCAGGACTTTCCCATGCTGCAACTGGCAACCCTACTCCTCACTGTGCCCCTGATTCACACACCCCAACTATCTCCATTATTTAAAAATAGCATGTCTAGAGTCTCAGTTTGGCCTTTATTCTTGTCCAGCAGTACACCGGGTTCTAGATTGCATTGATCAAATAATGGCGTAACTGGCAGAACCAAAATCCACTCCTCTATCTATGTAAAGTGTGTTTGAGATCCTTGGTGAGAAAAAAATAAGGTTTTCCGGTCTCCCTGGCCACTGGTGGGGGATAGGGAGGTACAGTTACAAGCTCTAGGAAACTGCTGGAAATTTAGGGTTGGAGCCTATGGAGGACAGGGACCTCAGAGCGATAAAATGCCACACAGTCCACACTCCAAAGCATTCATTTTCTTCAGGGAAACTTAACTCTGTAATCTGGAAATGAGATCTAATTCTGGGGGATCTCCAAGTGCATCCTGGAGGTTCGCATCCCTAGGGCCAGGGGTAGGGAACCTGCGGCTCTCCAGATGTTCAGGAACTACAATTCCCATCAGCCTCTGTCAGCATGGCCAATTGGCCATGCTGGTAGGGGCTGATGGGAATTGTAGTTCCTGAACATCTGGAGAGCCGCGGGTTCCCTACCCCTGCCTAGGGCAAATGCTGGTGAACATTGATTACATTTCACATCAGTGCCGGTATTTCCCTTAATGTCACTTGTCAGGAATTAAGAATTCAACCAGATATCTGGCATTTTAGATCCTTGGAATGCTATGTGTCAGTGTAAAAATCTTAGCAGTATCCTCTAAACCAGGGGTGTCCAACTCTGGCACTTCAGATGTTCATGGACTACAATTCCCATCAGCCCTGATGGGAATTGCAGTCCATGAACACCCGAAGCACCAAAATTGGATACCCCTGCTCTAACCCTTTCCTTCCTGCCCAACAGCCAACTTTTTCCTGCTCGAGATCGCTTCTATGCCAGACATTTTAGGAAAAAACAAAAGCAAAATCCAAAACTGTATGACCTAGTGAAAAAAAATATTTCCAGATTCCAAAATAGCAACCAAACCCTGAGCTACTTTTAATTTCCAGATAATCTTTTTATAATTTTGCCTTGATTAAGGGATTAAACTGTATATTGCCTACTTGTTTTAAACAAATTAATATGGTTTCTTGCTGGAACATTTAAGTTTCCTTTCATGTATGTCCTAGCATTTATAAGTCCTTACTTGTATCTTTTGCTACTTACCTTCAAAGCTCTGAATGGTCTGGGAGCAAAAACCTACTGGTGATCACTGGCCCAAAATCTATTTAGCTATTAGCCTCTACCACTGCCAGGCCCTTCTCAGCCTTGGTCCCAGCTTGGTGGAACATCCTGGCAAAGAAGAGCTAGGGCCTGTAAGACTTTATGAAGTTCTGCAGGACCTGTAAGACAGAGCTGTTCCATCAGGCTGAACTCCATACAGTGGTCTCCCTCCTTCCCATTCCCTTCTTCCCTTACTTTTTGTGTTTGGGCTGTGGGAATTTTAATATGCAGTTTATTGACATTTTGCTGCCATTGGGATGTTTTATTGACAGGTCAGGCTGCTGGATCTGTTTATTCTTTTAGAGTACTGAAATTGTACTTTTTCTTTCTTTCTTTAGCCTTTCTTTCTTTCTTTAGCCTTTATTTAGCCTGTAGAACATCTGGAAACTGATGGGAAGGTTCATAGATCAAAATGAATCTAGATCCCAAAAATCTTAGGAGGCTTGTCACACATGCCTTGCGGCATATATTGTCTGATTTTTTAGTTCTTTTGAATGCTATGTGTCAGAGTAGAAATCATACCAATGCATTGTCAAAGGCTTTCACAACTGGAATCAACTGGTTGTTGTGGGTTTTACAGGTTGTGTGGCTGAGGTCTGGTGGTTTTAGCTCCTAATGTTCCACACACATTGTTGGCAGGAATCTTCAGTGGCACGGCACAGTAAGATGTGTTTTACAAAGTCACATGCCTCTAAAGATGCCAACCATAGATGTGGATGAAATGTCAGGAGCTAAAACCACCAGATCATGGCCACACAGCCTGGAAAACTCACAACAGCCACACCTTAAGCCAGGCCCCTAGGCTGCCTCCTGCCATATAGTCCATTTTCTTGACTGAATTCTAAGCTCTAATGTTAAGTGACATTAAGGGAAATATTGGCACTGATCTGAAAACATCATTCCTTCTCATCAAGGATATCAAACCCACTTTTTAAGCAGACAAAGAAGCACTTCCCCTACCATTGAGGCAATATGAGAAGAGGCCCATGTCGAGAAAAAAATGAGGACACTTCTGGTAAGAAAAACTTGTAGCAGTCAAATTCAATGAATATACTGCCTGTAAATACACATATTTAAATATGAATGGAAATCAGGTCCATAACAAATTACAATGGATAAGACAATGGGCAGGGGGGAAGATGCTGACTGTCCTTTCACTCTATCCAACCTGGAGGGGAATCAGAGTAGAAAATGGCACCTTAACACCACCAGCTAATTAAGATGGCTTCTAGAGTCATAAACCTGTTCAGGCCAAGGGCACTCAGCATCTTCATCTTTGACATTTAAAAAAAAATTCCTATGTCCACTGTACTGATATGTTTTTCTCTCTGTGTGTATTTACAATATCACCACTCATGGTTTTCCACAAGGGTGTTAAACTTCAGTGACTGCAAGAGGAGCCAGAACAGTTTCCTCACTTCTATTACAGAATCATAAAGTTGGCATAGACCACAAGGACCATCAAGTCCAAACCCCTGCCATGCAGGAATACACTATCAAAGCACTTTTAACAGATGGCTATCCAGCCACCATTTAGAAACCTCCAAAGAAGGAGACACCACCATATGTCAAGGCAACATATTCAGCTGTTGAACAGCCCTTACTGTCAGGAAATTCTTCCTAATGTTCAGATGGAATCTCTTTTTCTGTACTTTGAATCCAATACTCCTTGTCTTAGTCTCTTGAACAGCAGAAAACAAGCTTGCTTCCTCTTCAACATGACTTCCCTACACATATTTAAGTAATTATGTCACCATTTAACCTTCTCCTCTCCAGGCTAAACATACCCAGTTCCTAAATCTCTTCTTGTACAGTATGAAATCCAGACCTTTCACTATTTTGGTCACCCTTCTCTGGACCTGTTCCAGTTTGTCAATATCCTCCTTGAACTGTAGTGGTACCATTACATTCCTTGATCTATACTCCGATTGCATTGGCTTTCTTGGCTGCCATGACGAAAACTGCAGATATCATGTGATAAATTAAAATACTAGCATTTTCCTTTTGAAATGAAGCATTTTCCTTCATTTCAGGAGATGAATTATTTACAAATAGGAACAAGTTTATTAATAAACAACATTACTTTAGGAAGAAATAATATTTAGTAAGAAATAATATTATTTTATATTTGAAGTTGAGTATTCTTCTACAGATAAACAAACAGAAATGACAACAGAGAACTATCTCATACACTGCTGATACTAAAATTATTTCCTTCCCTCTTTTGATTTTGGCTTCCAAATAATGTGCATGCTATGAACAGATTTGAGAGATTTCAGGCTCAAGAACTCAACAGCTGCATTTGGGTTCCTTTCGGCTTTATCTAATGTTGCATGCACAACCATAATTAATACTGGTAATAGAATAATTTGCCCAAAGGCAGTGACATTAAAAAAAACCCCTATTATTATTAGAAATAACTTTCAGTGTTTGTGTTCCATTAAATAGCTTGCATTCCCTTCTCTCCAGCTACTATTAGTCAATACCAATACCAATGCTGATTGATATTCCCCTGTGGCTATTTTCTGCCTATACGCTGTTGGAGAACATACGTAATGGTAAAATAGTCTGCACATGGCTAAATATGAAGTTCTCAAATAAACTAGTATCTGCACACTCTGAGGGCAAAAAAAATTACAAGTCCAAATAAAAAAAATAGTTGTAATATCTCATCTTTTAACATTTCAGGTTTGCTTTCATTGCAATCTTAAAGAGAAAATCCAACACATGCCAGATGACAACCGAAAACTAATCCCTTTCCTGCAGTCTATTTCTTTTTCATGAACTGCAAAGCAAAGTCCAAGAGACAGCCTCTGATGCATCTCAAGTCCAGTATATGCCTTTCAAACCTAATCAAGAGGGTGCAAAAATGTATATAGAAAGATGAAAGTGCCTTTGCCTTTGTAACATATGGCAAAAAAGCAGGAAAAGGCTGAAAGAGATGTTCCATAGGGGAAGGTTAAGTCTGATGCTAATGCTTATTTAAAATGGTGACAGTCTGGAGTAGTGAAGCCTTGCTGGGCTGCTTTAATTTCTCCCTGGAATAGCTCTCTCCCAACCTTCTGCAGCACATCAAAGTCTCTGGAGCTCAATTAAAATTGGATTATATTGAAATGCTCTATCTATGGGACTGTGGGCTCACTAACACTTTTCTTTCCGTAATACTCCAGATGACAGTTGCCCATCCCAGTTTAAACAGTTGTCATAGAGACCACAAACTAAAGCAGCAGTAACTAACAATACAAAGGAAAGGTAAGTGCTCAGATTTCTATGAATGAAGGGGTTGGCTTTCAGCTACACTGGATATACCACAAGCTGTTAAATGCAGCTAACATAAAAGGCTGTAATATGCCAAACAGCTTGGCAGAAAGAGGCAAAGTAAATGATTCCAGTAAAGAATTTCATTTGTGCCTTGATAGCAACCCTGTAATTAGACAAGCATTTTGTGAGCAGCCATTCTTCCACTATTTAAAATATCCAAAATTAATAGACCGTCTCTAAGGATCACCAGTGAAGGCTGCACATACAGACGATAGCCAGCAGTTTGTAAATTGAAGGAGTCAATAATTAGTTTCTAATTACCAGTTTCACATGGTGGGAATAATGACTAGGTACTGCATTTCAATAAACAGATTATTTGGTGCTTTAATAAACATGGAAGAACTTGCTTTCATGTGGATGTTTAACGTGGGAATGCCTTTATACAATTGTATAAAACCGTGTATAAAAAGAATTATACATTTTGTTAGCATTGAGAAAATGCTATATATATATAAAAATTGGAGTGTATACTCTGGTTCAGGTCAAGCAAGTATATATCCTTCAAAACTGGATGTACGTTACATACAATAATTATCCTGTTATCCAGGGAATGGATAAAACAAAAAAAATATAATACATTTATATTACATTTTGAAATAACACTTTGAAATGTTTGTTGTGGTCAGTTTAAGAATAAGAACAATTTATCAGTCAGTAAATTTTACATAATTCTGTTATACTGCCTCACAGGTTGTTAAATGAAAAAGAAAAACAAACCCCCAATTCAGGCACTTTTGAAAAAGCAAAATATTTCTGTGAAGACAGCTTGTGTTTCAGGCAGTGCCACAGAGCTATACGTTTGACAGTGCAGATTGCTAGTAATGATATCATGTTCTCATGTAAATGGCATGTTTTTGGCACCATAAAAACTCACAACTTTTCTGGTAATTGGCTTACTGGGCGTCTCAAGGTCTCTTCCCCCCTGCCCCATTCTTGTGCTGATCACCATGGAAATGAACGATGATTGTTAGTTTACTGCATGGCTCTATTTTTCTTTAAAGCTCTGGGTAGGCATGCTCCTCACTCTCTAGGGGAGACCGTGTTAGGATTTTGAAGCAGCAACAAGGCAGAGAGCATAAAGTGCAGGCCAAAAGGGGAAGGAAGCAAAAATGTGTCAGAAAATCTAAAAAGTGCACAGATCAAAATTTGTCAAAACAAGGCCTGGGTTTAAACCAACACGAAAGGCCCCTACAGCTTGGGCCTTGACAAAGCATGGCTTTTTATTTGTTTGTTTATTTATTTATTTATTTTAAACCCAGCTGTAGAAAACACCATCTAATGAACCTGTCTGGGGCTCCTGTCCCCATCCTGTCAGACATGTCAGGAAATGACAAGCACTGGGGACAGGCCGCCGCCAGTCACAGACAGGCCTGCCAGCTGGAGAGTTCAGCCCCAATCTAATCACACCACGAGAAAATAACTTTTCATGCTTTCAGCTTGAAAAGATGGGCTCAAGGAAAAAAAAGGGGGAGAATGAAACAATGCTATTTGGTTCAATTACATATGATTCTCCAGACACATTTTTTTTTAAAGTTCACGTGTTTTATGCTAATTCATATTAACAGGGCCTTGAGCTATCTTCACTAACATAGCCGCAGTGGTTCACCAGCGTAACAAACCATAAGTATGGCAGCTCTATTTCTTGTGTACAAAATAATTCAGATTACTGAAATCCAACAAAAAGTCCAATGTCTTCTATTGCACATTTAAAAATAATAACTCTCAAAGAAGAATATGTTGCCATTGTTATGGTATGACATCATATATTGTTTTATACTAACTGTGGCTTTTTGAAAACACTATATCTACAAACTTGTTAATTACGCTGGAGTATTCCCTTCTCAACCACAGAGAAGCAATGCTTTTCTGGGGCTAACAACTGTTTAGGGGTTAGTAATACAAGCAAAAGTTCTTCTCCAGCCATTTCTATGTCATTCAGAATTGCATAATTTATTGAGCTTCATTTGCAAAAACAAACAAATCAAAGACCAGCAGTAAATATCTACCTTTTAATTAAAAAAATAATTTTGGCAGAAAGGTAATGTGAGCAGTGGTAAAGCACTATGTTGTATTGCCTCAAAAGACAACACCACCTTTCCCAGGACAACATTCTGAATGTGATATGAAAGTATTCAATATGGTAGATTCTTTCCATACAGTTAAGAAATTGCTTCAAGAACATTGAGGCTGAGCTAGGAAACATTATGTGTAAATAAAAAATAAACTCTATAAAATGCCTGCCTATCGTTTTCCTCCCCTGTCCTTTCCTTTTGCTGCTTATCTTTTTGTTGCTTAGCTTGTCTTTCTTTAGGCCTCTTTTGCACATGCAGAATAATGCACTCTCAATCCATTTGCACAACTGTTTGCAAGTGGATTTTGCTATTCCGCACAGCTGCAAAGTGGATTGAAAGTGGATTGAAAGTGCATTATTCTGCATGTGCGGAAGGGGCCTTACTCATGTGAGCCACTTTGGGAGACCATTGTCAGGAAAGCAGGATATAAATGCACTAATCCAATCTGGTCACCTTGTCCTTGTGCATTACATTTAAGACTATAAGACTGAACGGAATTAATCAGTGGATCACCATTGCAGTCGATTAAAAAGGAGAGGCAATTCTAACAGCTCTGGCCAAATTTAAACAAACACTTTGCTTATTTGTTGAAGCTATTTTGGTTCCAATGTGTCACTTTAGCAAGGAATAAAAAGGGAAATACGCAGAGTGGCCTTTCTCCAATGAGTGACAGCTTTTGCTTATTGAATTGTAAGCAAGCCGTTTCCTTCAGTACTTCCCACAGCTCTGGGCCCTAGGAAAAGGGATATATATGTAAATAAATTATATCTTATAAATCATAAGCCATCAAATACAACTTTCCCACAGGATCTTTCCATCATTCATTGCACATAATTATCCCTAGTAGCGACTAAAAGGTAGTAGTGAGATTTGCATTATCAGTTGGGGTTCATCCCTATTTGCTGTCAGCGAAGGAGTAGGTTAAACAACCTTGCTTCTTTTAAAGATTCAGAGGAATGGATGGTGTTCTGTTTACAGCCTAACACCAGGTTCCTTCTTTTTAACTTGCCATGTTTTCTCTGCTTCTGTTTTCATTGCAGCTCCCCCTTTCTAATACACTTCAGTCACACCGCCTCCAACCGTTTTGCTGGCTGTTTTCCACAATGTAACCTTGATTTTTTTTCTCTTTCCATGGAGACATACTTTCTATTTATTTTGCTGTTCCATCAAACTGAGTTCAGAAATGGGTTTAATTAATCTCTGTTCTATGGGCCTGTCTTTGGAAGAGTAGGTGTTTGGGTAATGGACCAAGGTTTGAGGTGGAAGAAGCATGCATATTACACCCGTTCTGCAACCACTCCATGCTATTAACTACCAGGTTCAATTCAAGGTTCTGGTTATCACCTACTAAGCCCTTCATGGCCTAGAACCCACATACCTAAAGGACTACCTCCCTCAATATACTTCACCATGACAGCTGTGCTCACCTGAGCATAACATTCTGAAGGTGCCAACTGGCAAAGAGGCCAGATCAACAGCTGCCTGTATCTGAGCATCCACTGTTGTGGCTCCCATCTTGTGGAACAGGCTACCTGAAGAGGTCAAAAAGGCTCCTACACGTCCATCATTTCAGAAACGCTATAAAGCTATACAGGAGGGCACTTCTATAAAGGCAATAGGAATGTCTTTGGATTCAATTCCATATTTATATTTCTGGACTTCTAAGAAAACACAGATGCCATAACCAATTAAGCAATAACAACAATAACAGAAAGTCTCATCCCCATGCTTTTGATATCTGGTCAGATGAATATAACATCTCCTAAATTGTGCTTTCTCTCATTTAGGTTCTGGTTCTCTGGTTCTCTAAAGAGAAGGAAACTGCTAGATTGCTGTTTTTAAGTCCAGAGCAGGGGTAGGGAACCTGCAGCTCTCCAGATGTTCAGGAACTAAAATTCCCATCAGCCTCTGTCAGCATGGCCAATTGGCCATGCTGGTAGGGGCTGATGGGAATTGTAGTTCCTGAACATCTGGAGAGCCGCAGGTTCCCTACCCCTGGTCCAGAGTATATTCTGTGAATGGACATTTTCCCTAGCTTCCTGTCATGTTCATAAGAAAAAAAATACTTTTTAAAATGTTTCATTCTTTGTGATGACTATAAATTCCGAAGTTATAAAACTGTGAAAATACGCCATGGAAAAATACCAGAAGATTAACCATGTTAATGCATAGTAGCAAAAGTGTTGCTGCATCTTACTAACATATTTATTCAAAATATTTATACCCTGCTTTTGCCATACAGTCCAAGGCAGCTTAAATGTTACCAAAGGCTGCATGATACAATTAACAAGGCAATTGAAAGCAGAGTGACACCCTTCTAAGCCCACTAATATTGAAAGACTTAGAAGGGTATATCTCAGCTTAGGACTGCACTGTAAAACCAACACAAATGTATTTCACCAAGGAAAACAAAACTACATAAATCACCTCCCAGTGAAAAGCAACATGTTTTGCCTTAAAACTTAAAACTGCTCCTTGTAGAAAAGCTTTTTGCGAAAGAATGATTGTACCAGACTAACAAAAAGCCAGCAAGACTGGAGATTTCCACTCTGCCATTGGCAATTCATACAGTGGAAGTAGGTGAAAATCCTTGGAAATATTATTATTATTATTTATTATTATTTTATTCGATTTTTATACCGCCCCATCCCCAAGGGGACAGCAGTGGGGCAGTGAAAGGAGGATCTATTGTGAAGAGCACAGTTGGAGCAGAGGCTGACACAGTTTTTTAGTGGCATGAACTTTCACAGTAGCTTTCTGGCCCGCTCTGCATGGGCCATTAAACATGGGGGGGGCACTTCACACAGATTCCGCACCTAAAGTGAGTCAGCCCTGTGTTATTTCCCTCAAAGTGGGTTTTTTGAGAATCAAGCTATTCATGAGTCTTTTGAAAAATCCCAGGTTGCAGCTGCTTATGAGCAAACAACCAGGCAGCAGGTGTTTTATTCGGCTGCGCTTTCCTTTTTTAAATTTCGTGGCTTACATCTGCGTAGCCATACAGATGTAGATGGTCGCATTGTGGCATTGTGAGATGTCAGCATGGTTGTGGGGGGGTCATTTATGCATGCCTGCATAGCTACACATCGGTGGGAGGTAAATTTAAAAAAATAGACACGCCTCCGTGCAAAGGTGTGACAGCAACCTGCATTGTTTCCATGGGCTCCAATCGCTGCCAGCATGGATGCATGCGAACGCGTAAACAGGAAAGCGGGTTACTTTATCCAGACTGCATCCCACTATACGTTTGCTGTGAAGAGTGGGCATCAGACTTTCATATCTTATGTCCCACCGATCACTCTATCAAAGAAATTGGGCTGCATAGCAAGTTGTCAGGAAGCAACACATCAAAGACTCTGGCAGGTGGTCAGGAAAAATGGAGGATTGGGAGGAATGCTAAGTGTCAAAGTTATTGTGTGTCTTCAGTGCCATCAAGTCACTTTTGACTTATAATGACCTTATGAATTAATGTCCTCCAAAATGTCCTATTGTGAACAGTCTTGATCAGGTCTTCTGAAGGGAGGGCTGTGGCTTCCTTTATTGAGTCAATCCCTCTCATGTTGGGTCTTCTGCTTTTCCTGCTGCATTCAACTTTTCCTACCGCTGTTGTCTTTTCCAGTGACTTTAGCTTTTAGGGAAACTATCAGCCAGTGATGGCGAACCTTTTCGAGACCGAGTGCCCAAATGGCAACCCAAAACCCACTTATTTATCGCAAAGTGCCAACACAGCAATTTAACCTGAATACTGAGGTTTTAGTTTAGAAAAAATGGTTGGCTCCGAGGCATGTGTTACTCAGGAGTAAGCTTGGTGGTAGTCAGTGGCTTTGCTTTGAAGCAACCGTGCAACTCTTCCAACGGATGAATCACAACCCTAGGAGGGTTTACTCAGAAGCAAGCCCCATTGCCAGCAACTGAGCTTACTCCCAGGTAAAGAATCACGCTTTAGTTCTTCGTATGAAAATCAGTGGGGTTTAACAACTCTTAACAGGGTTACCTACACTGCTTCCCCAAAACTAGGTCTTAGGTTTAATGCTAAAAATTGAGCTCAGCAGCCCAGGCCAGCCTAGATGTGGGGGAGGACTCTGTTTGCACGTGCCCACAGAGAGGGCTCTGAGTGCCACCTCTGGCACTCGCGTCATAGGTTCGCCACCACTGCTATAGGTTTTATTTGGCATAGAGCCCACTTTTTAATCTTTTTGGCAGCCCATGGTATCAACAAGACCCTCCAACACCACATTTCAAATGAATCAACTTTCTTACTGTCGGCTTTTTCCATTACCATCTTCTTCTGGAGAGCCTTTGTCCCTATGATGATGTTAAACAGACATAGACAGATGATCCATGGCAGGTAAGGTCAGCAGAAGATGATATGTCACAGTGTAGGTGGACATAAGGATTGAAGGAGAGTGAATTCTTAGTAATTGTTATGAAAACCCTATGACCCTAGACTGCTCCTGGATACTACTGGGGATATAGGTCCCACTGGTTGCCAACTAGTCAACATTAAAGTATGCCTGACTGGCACATAAAGATGTGCAGTATGTAAACATCAAATTAATAAGAATAAAAAACAATCGACTCCCTTCCACTCAATAAGAGTCTTCATCCAACAGGGAAAAGGCTGATTTTTTCCTGCCTCCAATCTCCATCATCTTAACATAAGAACATAAGAACAAGCCTGCTGGATCAGACCAGAGTCAATCTAGTCCAGCATTCTGCTACTCGCAGTGGCCCACCAGGTGCCTTTGGGAGCTCACATGCAGGATGTGAAAGCAATGGCCTTCTGTTGTTCCTGAGCACCTGGTCTGCTAAAGGTTCTGGAATGAGATTAGCTCGAATCCAAACCCATGAGAACAGAGACTCTACAAAGCATAGTCTCAGTATTGGGGCACTAAGTATGTTAGAAAGAGAAAACAATCTACTAGGGTGGTGCAACATCCATCCATAATATCTGTTAATCTCTCAATCCATGATCAGTTTATGAACAATAAAATCTATGATTAGTTTATGAACAACCCCAAAGGCAAGGCATAACTCTCTTAGGTAATATGGTTTGACAGCTATTTCTTTTATGCCTTTTCTTACACAGGCAAAACCTCTAGGTAGGAACCACTATGTATACTATATGAAGAATGCAAGTTTATTTTGATAGTTCACAAATACATGAGTTCTCCAAGCAAGACATGCACCTGCCATAATGCCATAGTGTAACTTCATCTGGCAAACCCTACTTGGTCAGCCACAGGAGACAGTTCCGGTGGTCAATAGCTGTGCTATTTTCAGAGAAAGGGATTTTTATATTTGTGAAAGGAATAAATGTTTTTGGGTTGGAATTGTTACCAGGAGAACAATTTTGCTGCAATCCATTAACAAATTTAGACAACTACTTCAGACTTTTAGAACCTGTCTCTAACACCCATGTTTTGATTGTGTGCTTCATAGCCACAACCCAGCACAGATATTAGTTCTTCCACAAGGAAATCACATGATTATTGACTTTATAAGCTGACAACAAGCCTGTGGGGTAGGTAAGAGGCAGTGACTGGTTCAAGGTCACCCTGTAAAACAGGTCTTCCAGTCCTTTTCTGATACTCTATACCACACTGGAGTGTGCCACCCACTGAAATTGCTGGCTTAAATATGTTAACAATGTTGGTAATTCAATGCCTAGTTTAATTTGGATTTTAGGGACTTTAAAATCTGCCCTTGTGTTAAATTGTACTGCTGGATATATTCCTCAGTGGGATTTTGTTCTCCAAATGGTTAATAGAACACCAACAATGTGAACAAAGGAGTGTTAGTAGCTACAAGTGCTCGGAAAAAAATCTATTTTATCTTACAGGCTGAAAGCTGAATCAGACATACAAGTTAAAGCATCTTTTGAACTGGTTAAAATATCATTTATATGTACCAAATTATTTTCTATACAGTGTAGCATAGTATAATATATACTATTATAGTATATAGTATAGAATATACTATGGTATAGTGTATACTATACTATAGTAGTCTGCATCTGTATTCAAACTTGTAATGCACTGCTTTGTCATTAGCTTACATATTGGTGTCTTACAGTGATATTATTCAATTCATTTCATTCATCTAGAAGCAAAGAAAGCTCTGACCTCCCGACCCCAATTTTCACTTAAAGAAACAAATTTCTTTTTGCAAACAAATTCAATTTTTCTCCTGTCAACCTTTACCCTTGCTTTAAAATATTAACCTTTTTTTTCCATTAAAGCAAGCAATCAGATTTCTACTATCCAAATTTAACATTAATCTCTACTTCGTAGTCTGGTGAGAATCACACCTTCATTTATTCAGCTATTGTTAACGCCACAGTAGCAAGTGCACAATCCAGCACATCCTGGAAATAGGTAAAGTTTTTAATTTAAAGTGTATTTTATTTTATTTTTGCATGCAAGAAAAAAGGATAAGCACACAAAGGTGAGCTCCACACGAACAAAAATAGGCTCAGATCCAACAGAGTGTTTCTGTGGGCGAGAGGATGTCTGTACACAAAGCAAGACTGTTGTGCCTTACCGAGGGGTCCCCAGGAGCAGCATTTCAGAGGCATTTGAAACTGAAATGGGCGGCGAGAGAGAGAGGAATTGTCTCTCCTTGCCACAGTGTGGTAGGTTTTTACTGCTTTTTAAAAATGTGAAGCGCCATTTGGATTGTTGTATTGTTTGGAATTCTGGGTTTTAATGCTGTATTTTCTAGGTTTTAAAGATTATGCTGTTATTGTATTGTCGAAGTCTTTCACAGCCGGAATCACTGGGGTGCTGTGTGGTTTCTGGGCTGTATGGCCGTGTTCTAGCAGCATTACGGCCATATGGCCCGGAAACCACACAGCACCCCTATGCTATTATTGTTATTACTGGATTGTTGTGAATACTGTTGTACAGAGTCCAAAAGAGGAGGGTCTGCCTATTAAATCTAAAAACAAACAAAATAAATAAAGGAGTGCCCCCACAAAGAGAAATCTTCTGTTCCTGAAAATGCTCCCGTGGATCCAAGTCATGTTTTGGCAGGCCTACCTTTATCATGAATCCATTGTTAGTGGCAGCACATTACAGAAGCAATGCGTTTTTTTCCTGCCTACAATCTCTACCATTCTAGAGTTTCTAATCATCTCATTTAACTCTTTTCCAGGAACCAACTTTAAAAGATTGGTAACTGAGTCAACAACCAGTTCTGACACATTTCATATATATTGACACCAAACTCTGGTGCTTGCAACACAACTCCTGTAAAAAAGAAGACATTGAAAATATCATTTATTTTAAAACACTTTGTTGCTGCATCACACTGACATCACACACTACTACTCACTAGACTAGTGTATCCTCCATCCAGAGAGAAAAGAAGGGGGAATAATTAACTTTTACCTGCTACAACTTCAAGAATTACAACCTATCCTTGTTAAAAATCATTAGGATAGCTGCCAACTGTGGGGTGACAATACTGTGTGTTTTCACATTTTCTTTGTATCCTTACTCAGCCTGATACTTGAACAGACCAGGTGTATTCTTTTTATTTTTGTATATTGGATATCCTTATCTTTTGAATGACCTTAGCTTGATCTCTCTAAACACCCCAGCCTATCTGATTTTGCTATTTTTAAGAGTGGTAAAAGGAAGGGACAGCAGGTGAACTTGAGAGTGATAATACTTTTACAGTTTCAAGCTATCACTCTCAAGTCCCTGCACTACTTTGTAGGAGTGACGCAGGAGAAGTAGCACCTAGGTGGAGCCTCTAAATAGCCAGTAATTTATTACAGTCACAGACCAGCAGAATAACACATAAATGAATGGAGCAGCTACAGGGACATACATACGAACTTCCTTTTATTGGAAGCCCTAAGACAGGTGCATCACTGCCTACCTACCAGCTCCCACAACAGGCCGCTCCATTTGGTTCCTCTGCACCTGGCCTGACCAATGGAGCCCAGTTACCTACACCCCACACTGCCCACCTGGCATTGGGGGAATCGTGAGACCTATGCCCCCTGCTCAGGAGCCCAGCTGGAAGGCTTAGTGGATCACTTGCCTGCATACTGTCTCCCATAGCCCACTTGCCTGCTCTCTCACTGACCTGCTTGCTCGCCTGGCACCCAGCACAGTGCCATGCTCAGCTCTGGGCCAAGGGGGGCTTCCTGGGCTACAGGGGGAGGGAGTGGCTAAATGCACCCTCCATGTGACCCAGGTAAGTATCACCTGGGGAGAGAGCCCCCCTGTGGCCCCCAAGATCATCCTCTGGCCTCTGAAGCAACCCTGTACTTCAGTAGACTCTGGCAGCTACACAGAATCTGGCAATTCTATCTGAGATTTCAAATTCAGCTAAATAGCCATGCAGATACGGAGTGCTAGATGGCAGAAGTTACTACTATGTTATAAAGAAGAGGAGGAGGGGGAGTTCATATTTATATCCCCCTTTCTCTCCTGTAAGGAGACTCAAAGGGGCTTATTCCATCCCCTTCCCTCCTTCAACAAACACCCTGTGAGGTGGGTGGGGCTGAGAGAGCTCCAGAAAGCTGTGACTAGCTCATGGTCATCGAGCTGGAGTGTGTTGGAGTGATAAGGTTAGTCTAGTTCCCCAGATAAGCCACCACAGCTCAAGTGGCAGAGCAGGGAATCAAACCCAGTTCTCCAGATTAGAGTGCACCTGCTCTTAACCACTACATCACGGCTACTGATACGCTCTGGGAATAAGAAAAAGGGGTGGGGTGGAGACTGGGACGGTCAGAAGGTTTTCCAATTTCATAGGACTTCAGGAAATCGGGCTTGTGAGTCAGTTCCTTCACAATTTAAAAACACAATGTTGTTTATATAATTCTGGGCTTGTTTTCAGTTTCACAGAGATTGTGCAAGTGCTAGAAAAAGTATCAATGTGTTTCTAGCCCTGCTATGGTGACATATATACTGGAATTCATCACCAGAACTGGCTATAAATTTTTGACTGAGATCAATATTATACAATTTATCATGCGGAATATAAAATAATAGAAAGTCCAGATTAATCCACATTTTTATTTTAAAATTGTTTATATGTTTGTAGACTTCTTTATAACAAACTAGTTCATTCCAGTGTTTTCTTTGTTCCTATATAAGAGATGAATTTCATAAAGGGGTAATGGCAAATGGAGAAGGTGAACCACAATTTCCGTACTTCCTTATTATACTTCTCCCACTTTTTTTCCTGGGGAACACACTACCTCCCCTACTAGAGTTAAGAAGACAGTGCTTTCTAATCGAACAGGGAGGGGGAGGGTAAATGCTTTCTTATTACCCTGAAATAACAACCAGATTATTGAAGTGTCTGAATACTAAATTACTTCTTTTGAAATGGTTTCTAGTTTAATTGGTACTCCTTGAGTTAAATAAGCAGCCCCATCTTCCCATACGAACTGTCTGAACATTCCAGCTTTAAGGGCGATTTTAACAAATACCACTTAAAAGTATTTCACCTCAATATTTCACCTCTAGGCTCCTCACCACCCTTCAATGATTGGATCATGATTTCCATCCCTGATAAATCATACTCAGGACAAAAAAAACAAAACAGGTCCTTTACCTTCAAGTCTTGCTTCACAAATGTCATTAGCATTCATATTTACAAAGCTTCAGACTACCTTTACGGCAGGAGTGGCTCATCTGAGATTAACACACTGAGCAAAGTGCCTCCTCCTGCTTCAACACACCACATATACAGAAGAGTTTCATATGAAATCCTCTTTAAAGAAAAAAAGAGACTGCAACAAAGAAAAAGCCTACACCTAGCTTTTATGATGGTGCTTTAGGAATGGGGTTATAGAAACTGAGTGGTGTCTAAAAAGTGTCCTGTCAGTTTTCTGCTCCCCCTTGCCAGCTGCATTAAAATGCGGCTCTGGGCAATTTTTTTTTTTTTTTTGGTCTGGAATTTCAGGAGCTCCGAGTACAAAAGAGCTGATGAGCAATGAATGCTTCACCCTTCCTCAATTAATCTTGTCTTTCTACCTTTGCTTTTGCTTTCCCTCTACATGAAGGTAATAATGACACCCTCATCCATTATCCTTTTATCCCTGTTATTCTCGTGAAATTGCTTAATAATATGTTACAGATTCGTCTTCACTCACATAATTCTTCCTGTCATTTGCAGTATATCATCCTGCAAACATACAGCCCACTTTCACTAGCCGTTCTTTGAAGATTATTGTCAGTGACATCTTGAGGATGCGTTTGGAATCTGGAGCATCATTTCCGTTGTGATGGGGAATTACACTGACTTATCTGTCATTGCCAAAAGCACAACAAGCAATTCAGTGTTAATGCAAAGGTAACATAGGTTTTTATCATGCCGCCAGAACAAGAGCTCTTGTGAATTTATGCTAATATGGCTCTTTTATAGTTTAATAACCTCCTCCCCTACTGGAAAAAAATATTCACGCATGCATGTGCACTCATGCGCGCGCACACTTACACATACATAATCTGCTAGTTTGATAATCTGTGTCATGGTGTGGTAGGTAATTTGTAGATGATCCTCTTGTAATTATTTACTGCAAATCTTTTTATGAATGCTAATCTTACAGAGTTACAGCAGACTGCTAGTGCTGTTGGAAATGGACAAGTATGGAGAGCAACCAGCTCTTATTGCTCTTGGCTAAAACTAACAGTGATATTGTTCACAGCGCACCATTTCTGTTTCTTTTTCCAAAATAAGTAAAGGATTTAAAAAACAAGTCACCATGATTGCTGATTCAGTTTGCTTTCCTCATCAAGAGATCAGCAATACTCCAAGCGAGCAGTTTTCCTTGATCCAGGGTGGCATTCCAGAGAGACCAGGGCTATCCAGCGTGCATGCCAAATCTGACAACACATGACAAGCTGGTCGGCGTGCAGTAATTTGACTAATTGTACTGGATTAGAGAATATTAATGCAAGCTGTTTTCTCCAGAGCTAATGACCTGCTGACTGGGTTCTGTAAGGCCCCACTAGGTCTGCAGACAGCTAAAAAACAAAACCCTGCCTCCTAAGCCCTCATCATTTCACATCAGCAAATGAGTATATCAAACTACTGAGCAGCAAAATGCAAGCGACATTTTGTCTGCTGCAAGCCCATGTATCCTCCCCTAACTTTCTCCCTCAAGGCTTTATTTGATACAAAATTAAAATCCTCTTTTGAGGATCTGAAAAAAGTGTCCAGAAAGTAAGGAAGAGTTTGCTTTCTAGATTTTTTTTCTTATTCAAAAGAAACAGAAAAGGGAGTTAAATGTACATAGTTTTTTTGTTGTTTTTTAAAGAAGCTACCATTATATATCAACTTTTGTTTTTTAGCTGTCTGTAGACCTAGTGGGGCCTTACGGAACCCAGTCAGCAGGTCATTAGGTCTGGAGTTTATTCCCTATTATTTACATTATGTTTATATATTTATATATATTTATTTATATATTTATATATATTTATATATTTATTAAAATAACTTTTCAGTTGAACAGTTTGTGCGAAGTTTTCCTTGAATTTTTTTTCTTTGCTAAAGATTAATCCTTTGCAAATTGCTGGTTGTGTACAATATACTGGATGGCATAGTGACAGGGATTAAATTCACCACCATGTATATGTATTTTGATTTTTGACCAGAATTTTTTTCTGAGTGTTCCTTCATTACTAATAATTTATTCTATTTATTTTTATTACCAACAGTTCCTTTATTACTAATAATTTATTCTATTTATTTTTATAAATAGTATTCAAACTTGACTTCATTTTAAATTGTAAATTAATTTTTATAGGTATATTTTACCAGATTTGCAGGAATTTGACATTTAAGATGCCTGAAAAGCATGCTCTGCACACATAATTACAGATCTGGGTTAAATGTTCCTCGGTGATTCTGAAACATGTTACTGACATGGCCAGCTTTGAGACTGCTCACCACCTCAGGGTGGAGGCAGGACAAGAGTCAGTTGCCCCAAACAAGTGGTCGGTAATGCCAAGGGCGATCATCCAGGCTATGTTAGGGCACAAGAACTCCGACCCATTTGCATGCTTGCGTTGTGACTGCCAGATATCAGATCAAGCCTGCACAGCTGGTGACGCACCACAACATACCTATGGCAGCTGCCAGGAGCTCAGTACCAAGGAGCTGGTTTTGCTGCTTGCTTGAAAGCCTTATCAGGTCATACGAAAAACCTGAAAGGCCATGGCAGATAACCTACATTAAATAGCATTCAATTTTAAACATCATAAATAAATAAAGACTAAATTGGCAATTTTTACTGATTCCCACTTCTCACCGCAGACTTCCTCCCCCATGTCATCCACAGTGGGCTCTCAGAACAGCCAAGAAGCTCTGTTCTGCCTAGACCCAACCCTGTATATATTTGGGTAATATCTTTATACCAGCAAGGTATGATATTCGTATTGTGGCATAGCGTAATGTTTACCATTTTAGTGTTTGCTTTTTATTGCCTGGTTAACTAATAACACAACAAGCCGGCATTTACTCTTGTGGGGCCCCATTAATCATTGTGGGAGGAGAAATGTAGGAATATAAAGAGGAGAAATTATGATCTTTACCTCCTATATTTTTCAAGAGAACAGGAAGAGCAAGGGAAAGAGCCTCCTTTGCTCTCAAAGCTAATTTCTGCCATGTGTCATTCATTGGTTTTGCTTTGAGGTGCATTTGGGCTCATTAATAATTTTAGATTTGTGTTTGTGGAACTGGTTGGAGGTACTTTCAGTCAGTCCTTCTGATGAAAAGGCAGCAACTCGACTATGACGAGATTATTGTAATCCATGCCTTTATAAACCACAATATCACAATAGGTGGGTGGAGGTTTAATGCTGCTAGTCTCAAAAGAGTCCACAGTATGGCTACTTTAAAAGCTTCTGCTAGGTCCCATTGCTTTGAACAGCTTTGGTGGGAACTGAGCAGAATGAATACTTGCATATTAATTTTGTGGGCTTTTCATCACTGCTATCAATCCTGTCATAGTTCTTGGCTGCTTGACAGGAGATACACTGTTTTGCAGTAGTACTGGAAGACTGTAACTTACACTATTTATGGTATAGGATCCAGCAGGGTTCCATTTTGTTTCCCAAATTATTTAACACTGGTAAAGGAGGAACTGGGAAAGATCCTGTTAGTTTGCAGTTGCTGAATTACGTCTTGCTCAGATTGCTCTGCTCTTTGTGCACAGGCATATAAGGCCTGTGCCTAGAGGCATGAGCCACAGGGCTTTCAACCTTTAGCTGTACGCCTGAGGGTTAGGCCTAGAGCTGAGCAGATCAGCCAGTCAAGAGATAAGACCTGATTCACCAAGGGAAGTCTCCCTTCTCTTTGCCTGTGGGTTTTGTTGGCTTCTCTGGGTCCCTTTCAGGGAGGAAAAGTGAAATATAAACATGCTAAATATATAAATAAAATATCAATGAAACCGCTGGAGGTTATCTGGAGTGTGGTCCTATGTATATGCTGAAGATGCCCATTCTATCCCTCTTTCCATCAGGCAGGCCTTAAAGGTCCTAAGTGAGTGTCTCCGATAAATGATGGGCTGGATATGAACAAACAAATTCAATTCTATTCCATCTAAGATGGAAGTTTTGTTGCTTTATGGAATCACAGATCCAAGGTTAAGTGACTAGCTTGTTTTTGTATGGATTTGGACTCTCCCTTTGGAATCATGTACACAGCTTGGGAGTGCACCCAGACCTAGCTCTGTTCTTTAATGTCCAGATACTGAGTTACCTGTAGTTTAAACAGTTACACCAATAGATTACACAGTATATCTTTCCTTTCCTTTATTCTGTAAAACATATTTGCAGGTCCACCTTTTCTGTCATAACTCCAAAAGAGCCTTGTGTTCTTCTTATGATAATCTAATTATCCCTGGCCCAACAACCTTCTGGCTGTCTACAACCAGGGACATGGCTTTTTGGCCATGGCTCCTGCCAAGTGGAATTCTCTGTTCAAGGAAACCCAGGACCTAATGTATCTTTCCCAGTACCAGAGGTCATGTAAGATATAGATGTTCCTCCATGCCTATGGTTGAAGGCACCAACGATTTTACATCTGTTAGGCAGGAGCCTTACAATATTTTCTGTATACAAGTCTGATTAACAGCAGTATTTCTAAGAAAAAGAAATAAAACATGGATTTTTGTTTTTATGTATGACAACAGCAGCAAAATACTGTATACGCAAAAATGGAAGTCCAGCTATTTCTACAATTGACGAATGATGGGGAAAATATTAGAATTGGCAGAAATGGCTAAGCTTATTGTTCAAAGAAAGGGATTTGAACAATTTTGAGGGTCACTGGAATCCTACAATAGAATATATTGATAAAAAAAAGAAAAAAAGAACTTATGACTAGCGTTTTTGAAGTCTATTTTAAAATTAAGACATAATAGAGAAAAAGATGATGTTTAGCAATTTAAACAGTATAGTATTTAGGGATATAATCTTGATTTTGTTAATAGAGACCAAGAGGTATACTTTCTCGGAATTAATACTTGATGCTTTAAAAAAATAAAATAAAATAAAAAAAGAATTAATACCTGATGCAGACAAAATTGGAAGTCCATATGATCAATAAATGTACCTATTTATATTTGTAATCTTTGTAACTTGCTTGTTTTTAATTTGTTTTTAGGTAATAAAAAATTTAACCAAATAAAAAGCTCTTCTGAAACAAGATTTCTGAATCTAGATAAGTAAATGTGTACTTTTCGACTAAAATATTCACAGTTCAATATTATAATCATGCTCTTGTTTTACTAACAAAGTCAACAGAACTGTTTGGTAGCTCTGCTTTCCTACATTATCAGTGGCAAATACATTTGTAACATATGTACCACCATCATGAATACGTGGCCAGGCAGCTAGCTAAAATCCTATCTGAAGATTTTTCTCCACTTTCCTATGGCCAACTGAATCAAACATGTGAGACTAATTATGGGTGCCCGTGGGGACATTATCAAATTCATCATTTATCAAGGGGAAAAAATAAACCCCTACAGGCAGGATGAAACATGTATGCATGGGAAACATGTATGCATTTATACAAGACAGTGAGGGACTACGGTAAATCGAAATGAAGTCTGACAAGGATGATAGTTGGGACTAACCCTTAAAATTCTCTTGGCTAAAGCTGGACTTAAGCTTGTGTAATTGGGTTCAGGATTGCAGCTTAAATGGGAATGGATTGTCTACTAGGTTTTCATTCCTAGAGTAGCCTGTAGGGTCTTCCAGGTCAAGCAAGGGTGAGGCATATCAACAGGGCAGGGTGAGAAAGCCTGTCTTGCTTGTGCTCATGCATAAATAAAAGCCCTTTAGTCTTCTGGGCTGTCAATCCAGATCTAAATTCTTCTCTGTCTCTCGCACACAAATGTAGATAACTCTTGAAAAAAGATCCCCCCCCCCACACACACACACAACAGCACTACTTTTGGGCCACAATCTCAAAGAAGTGAAAATTCTGTCATTGTAATGAAATAAATAATATCTGCTCATAAAGCTTTTACTTGCTTTTGGGATCTATACAAAGAATATAGAATGGAAAAGATATAGGATGAGTAAAAGGAGATAACTGCAATGCTTCAGCAGCTATAGATATCTTACTTTATATTTGCAGATTATAAACATTAGCATCAAGTTCACTAATGATACCAATACTGAGGGGTTACATTGTTGTTTTTACAACTTAATTTTCAGCTCGTGTATGTAAAGTTTCTACATTGGAGAATTATGCAATTATTCCATTCTACTTGTTCATTAAACATAGGTGTCTTCCCTCATAGACTGTAATTGTCATCAGTGTAGTCAGGAATCCGTGACACAAGTCTTAACAATGCAAGTGACTGTCTTCCCTGGTGAAAATGACATAGTTTAAATCATATTGCCATCTTCCCTTATAACAATGTACAGATTCTGGCAGGGAGAATATTATTTTCAAAACCAGGCCTAGTTTTGGAAAGCAGCAAAGAGGCTAAAAGGTTGCTTTTCATTCGCATGTTTTTCTATATAAAAGGGATACTTGCATGTAATGATTTACTTAAAATCCTTGGTAAACATAAATTAGGTTTCAGTTGCATTTAACCTTTTTTAAAAATTTTCCATCAGAGTTTATACAACCAGCTGTAAGACAAAACTGTTTTTATTTTGCTTAGGGTTGGATCACATCTGAAATAGTACTCCTTTATATTATATGTGTATGTTTAATCCACCAATAAATGAGTACTGTGGGCTACATGCACTTAACTTTTGTGCATGGACCTGTATGCACCAATTCGCTGACCAGATAGTTGATCATACGAGCAAGTAATGGTGATAGGGAACAATCCTAAGTAGGCCTACTCAGAAGTAAGTCCAATGTTGTTTAATGGGACTTTCTCCCAAGAAAGTGAGTTAGGATTGTATAATCCAACAGAGAGAAGCGGTCCTCTGAATGGGAGGGGGGGAGGTCATTAGTCTTGTACCCATAATCTCCCTGCTCCCCTTCCAGTGATCAGTGCCTACTAACTTATGAATCCAAAGCATGTATCTGTTGGGAATGAACATATATTTTGAACGTATCTGGTGGTCAAGTCCCAACATTTCTAAATACTGACATATGATTAATAATTGGATTTGTGAGATAACATCAGTTAAGTTAGTATTGAAAAAGATATAAATCCAATTTTATTCTGCATCATATCCAGCCTATCTACCCCATCTCCCCAAAAGTGGGTTTATTTATTATGTCTGATGATGATTGCAAAAAATGATCTCAAAGCATTCCAAATCAGAAAGTTTATATGAGGACTGGTTCTGGTGGGTTTTCTGGGCTGTGTGGCTGTGGTCTGGTAGACCTCGTTCTTAACGTTTCTCCTGCATCTGTGGCTGGCATCTTCAGAGGTGTATCAGAGTGTGTAACAGACTTCTCTCTGTGATCCACCTCTTAAGATGCCAGCCACAGATGCAGGCAAAGCGTTAGGAACGAGATCCACCAGACCATGGCCACACAGCCCAGAAAACCCACCACAACCAGTTGAATCCAGTCGTGAAAGCCTTCAACAATACATTTATTTGAGGAGTTACATTAGTAGCCAAAATGGAAAAAAATGTTCTTATCAAAAGGCCATGGAAAATAACAAGAAGAAGAATAGTTAGGATTTATACCCCACTTTTCTCAACCATAAGGAGTCTCAAAGTGTCTTACAAACTACTCCCCTTCCTCGCCCCACTGTGTGAATTCTGAGAGAACTGTGAGTTCAGAGAGAGTTTTGGGAAAACTATGACTAACCCAAGAACCGTGACAGAGAAGATTATTAAAAATTGTTCTCATAATCATGGTTAATCAAACAAAGTTCATTTTTAACTTTAAAATTTAATTTTAAAAAATAGACTACTATTGTAATCATTGCACGAAAAACAAATACAACAAGAAGGTATAGTGAGAAAAACCAGGTGTGGGAATTTTATATAAAGGTGCACTCTTAGATGTGAAAGTTGTTCTGGTGAAAAGGGCCTTTACGGCAGAAGTTCAAGTCAGAACAGACAGCAATAGTGGACAGCTTTGGAGAGCATAACTTTGAGGAAGAGTTTTCTCCCTAAAGTATCCAGTCTTGTTGCTGAAGAAGGTGGGAGTTTATCTCCCTGTGAAACAGGATTCATTTACATTTGGAATTCCCATCCTATTGTTCTTATACTGGATTTGTTCTGCTGTGTTGAGTGACTATTTTTACATATTAGATTGTACAGCTCGTTTGTGCACAGTATCTATTAAAGTCTGTTTTTCTTGAAAATGCTTTTCTTGCATGAGTGCACTTGCATATAAAAGTCTCACACCTTATTTATGAAGTGACATGGTATAGTGTTTGGGGTTTTTTTGTAGCTATTGCAATCAGACACATAAGCGAGGAGGGGGAGTAAGGGATGAAGTTTATGGTCAGACATTTTTTATAAAAAATCCTTATACTTGGAAACAATGGGATATTTTTAGTCAATAACCTAGATGTGCTAATTTTTAACCAACATATTTACTAGTTTGACACAGAATTGACAGAAGAATCCAGTGCTCAAACAAAGAAATTAGGAGGAAATGTATGTTCAGATTTGATAGCTGTAACAAAGCATGTTTCTTCCTTTAAGAGACTATCTGCGCAGACAAAAATGTTTGGTCCTCTTAACATTTTTTTTAAAGCAAGTTTTGTTCATCAGCCAACTGGATCATTCAGACCAAATCCACAGCTTGGCAGCAAAATCTGTGGCCAAGCTGAATACTCATATATATGATAAAAATAAACTCTATGATCTTTTTTCCACCTTACATTTTACTACAAAAATCACTTTGGGTAAAGAGTAGCACTGTTTTGTAAAGCTGTGACTAAATACACTTGTTCAGTCAAACTGGTTAAACTCTAGTATACCCTAACTAACTGAACTAAAAGTGTTGCGACACATAAATCAGAAAACACTGATTCTCTCAGTGATAGTTGCATTGTGTCCTTTTTGAAATAAACTCTCAACAAAACAAAAGAAGTGAAAAATAAAAGAGATGAGGCTTTCTACCATCTCTAGCATAGAACATAGCTTCTTTTCTAGTCAAGCTTAAAATTATTTTTATTGTTTTGATCAGTAAAAACTCAAAAAGTAAACCAATACATATACAGCTCTACATATACAAATGCAGCTCTACTATCTAAAAAAAATACAGAGAGACATGCATGACCTCAAGTGATTTTGCTTTTTAGCTATAACTGGCTAACTGGCTTAAAACCTTTGAAATAGTGCTCTAAGCAATTGCTTTATAAATCTGGAATTTAGTGAATAATATATTTTAATCTACTTTAAATTAACTCACAGAAGTAAATTGTATAAAATCAAGAGCACAATGCTGCAGCAGCTGACTGTGGAAAAAAACCCACAAAGGTTTGCAGCGGAGGGCCATTAAACATTTGGTTGGCGTTGTCTTTCCAGTGCTCCAGTGGAAAAGAGTAAGCTGCAAAAAAACGGGCTTCTAAGAATTTCAAACCATATTGTACAGAAGTCACATCAAATTAATAGTGAGGACCATTTAGAGCTTTTATTCTGAAAAAGCTTTTGAAAAGGGATTAAACTATGAAAACTCGCATGATACTAAAGTACGTATTAATGGGTTGTGGGGTGGGGGGAGGAACAATGAAAGTGTTATTTTTAGATAAATCGCTACTTTGTATGTCGCCGCACAAAGCGTTTGCTGAGGAGATACAGCAACAGTTCTTTGGCAATATCTCATACATCTGATTTGCAGGCGGCTTTTTGTTGTCACAAAGAGGGATGGGGGGGGGGAATGGATAAGACCCCATTTTCTTTTTGAAAATTCTTGGACAAAATGGGAACAAGCACAGTCAGTATAACGACTGATTCTGTGGCACCCAATACTGAGGCGTCAATATATAATGGATGTTCTGTCTGCTTGTGTCATCCTATCCTGCCACTGGTCCAGTAAAATACTCAATTCGAACCCCTCCGGATCCTTTCCGCATAGGGTCCCGAGATCTCAAAATACTGTAGTTTAAAAGTTTGGATTGTATGATACCTTTAACAAGTAGAATTCAAAAAAAAAAAAACTCAGGAAAAAGCAAGAGACATGAGAACAAGAAAGCTGGAGAGTTGTCATCTCGTCAAAAATAATGAATTCTCAAGAGACTTCTAACTTCATGTCTTCCCAGTCATTTGTCCAATAACAATAGGCTACCAAGAGAGAAATGAGAAGGCGTAGAGCATACACTTCTTTACCAGCTCTGGCTCACACCTGTAACCTCCCCGCAACTATGTACCGGCTGAAACCTACAACACAACAAGCCCAGAAGACAACTGGAAATGTTGTTCCTAGCCTGCTGTGACTCCATTCAGTTAAAGGATGCACCACATGGTGGATGACAGCTTTGTGTATATCCCGTCTTGCGGTCTTCCCTCCCCCCTCAGCCCCTTGACAGCCATGCACACAGAAAACAGTCCTATGGCTAATGATGCAAACATGAAGTGCAAAGTCTCCTTAATTTGACCCTTGTTAAACTCCTAATTGGATTGAGACAGGCTCTGTGGAAAGCAAACCCCAGATTATTTAAGAATGCTTTTGCCAAATGAAGACCAATTTACAAAAAAAAAAAGGGCTTCCAGTTTGGCTGCAGGACACCAAAGAACCAGCAATAAACTGCAGCTGTCACTTAAGTTAAAAATCTAATCAGTTGCCTTTTTCCCCCCCTATAAAAGAAGGTAACTTTTTGAACAGCTTCTTCATTGTGGAACTCTTTGGAGTGTGTTTGACCCAAATTTAATAAGCTCTTATTAAAGCAGAAGAGCAGCTGTAGAACAAACCTTGTGGAATGATACTAGTGTGTTCAGTGTCTTAATTATTTTAAAATGATTACAACCACTGCTTCATTCAAGGGGAGTAAAGCTTAGAGCTCTTTGCTCAACAATGTCTTAACACAAACTGTCTGAACGGGCAGCATTGATTTGTCCTTCATGAACCCCAAAGGTCAGCTGCATTGCTGAAAACATCTCAGCAGTTTAATTGTGTTTCTTCTGAACAGAGAGGAAAGGGGGGGAGGAGAGAACTTGAAGATTCCTCCTCTATAAAAACTAGCCCCTTTTTTATTTGCAAGGAAATATACTGCTTAAGTACAGAGACAAGGAGTGCATGATATGCAGACAGGTGTAAAACATGAAGTAATTATAGAAGCTCAAATTAGTTCCTAGGCCCGAGGCAAAAAAGAGAACAGTGCCTTGACAAAAGGGAATAGCAAATAAGGATAGCAAACAAAAATGGCTTGAATGTGTAAATTAGCAAGAAAAATGAGACAGAAAAGCAGCTTTACTCTACTATTATTCCCCACATGAGAACAGAGCAGCTGAACATGATCAAGAGGGCTTTGGAGGAGAGAGGCAGGCATCAACACCCAAGCGAAGCCAAAGAGTGGCAGCTCCGCACTTTCTAGTCAGTCACTCATTATGTGGTGAAGTGCTCTTGAGAAGTGCCTCTTATACTTGACCTATCATATTACTTCTTCTGTAAACATATAATCCCTGCTTGTTAGGTGGTGTCAACACTTGCATTCATTCCTTGTGGTAGTCCTTTTGTGTATAGGCACTTTAGAAGTGCTGCCAGAAAAGGAAGAATTGACACCATAATAAAACAATTTGCATTTCAACCAGGTAAAATACTAGGCTTTCTGCAAAAGAAAAGGAAAAAAAGCACAGCGCAGAGCATTACATCCATTTTCTCTTAGTTGAAACAAAGCTGCATGACTCTGACTGGAGACTACAGCAAGACTATTTTTCCTCACTATAGGTACCTGAGATGCCATAATGACTGCCTGCTAATTAACATGATTAATGAACAAGATCTAAGGCCAGAAATAATAATAATCAAATGTATTTCCATAACTCATTGTGAGAAAAAAAGTGAAACAGCATAATCAAAACAAGTTACTTTTAAAATTCTATATGATACGTGATATAAATAATTGGCCATAAATGATCAGATAAAGTAAAGCATGTCTGAGCATTGGATTTATTGTTACTTCCACAGATTTAATTCAATCTGTTCTTCAGGTTAAGAGTGAGCAATGATTTTTAAAAGACTGCTGAAGTAACAAATATGAAATAGTGGTAACACTGCATATACTGAAAGGAATCTGACTTTTTGTTTAAATCTTCCACAGTACTGAACATCATGTCGAGGTCCAGATTCTGGCACACTCCAGTTCCCACATGGATATTATTTCATGGATTCTACCAAACTCAGTAGTGTCAATAGATGGTTATTGATAACAGAAGGGCATTTTCTGATGTAGCACCTCACTTCTGGAACACCCTCCTAGTTGAGGTCTGTGGGGCACTCCCTCCCACTCTTCCTTCCTTCCTTCCTTCCTTCCTCTTTCTTTCTTTCTTTCTTTCTTTCTTTCTTTCTTTCTTTCTTTCTTTCTTTCTTTCTTTCTTTCTTTCTTTCTTTCTTTCTTTCTTTACATATTTTTAAAAACCTAGGCTTTTAATTAGGGATTTTATTTAAACCCCCCGCCTTTTAATGGTCTGCTTCTGGACAGTTTTTATGCTGTTTATATCAAATTGCTTGTTCTTAATGTCTTATTTTTATACCAGCAGTATAGCCAGCAATAGTAAAGAATTCTAGACAGGCTCCAGATGAGGGTGGGGAATTGGGCCGGCAGGAAAAGTGGTGGGAGGTGGGGGCTGGGCAGGCTGCATGGGGGCTTCAAGGTGAAGGGAGGACAAATAGGTCCCTCTGGTTGGTTTTGAGGGGAAAGGCAAAAGGGTGGGTGAGTGGGCTGACTTGCTCTGTGGAGGGTAGGAGAGGGCACTGCCCCACTGGCCCAGATTGTATTTGGGGGCTGAGAGGGGGTGGGAGGGATGATGGATGGATAGGTCAGTGGTGGGCTTGGCAGAGCACTAGGCAACAAGGCGATGCTGCCCCAGTGGCCGAACTTGTCTTTAGGGGGAGTGGGACATCTTTGGAGGGTAGGGGATAGCAGGCAGGGGAAGGGAGGCTTTTTGTTGGAGCCTGTGGGGTGGGAGATGGCGAGCGGGTATTGGGGGTGGGAGAGGTGGAAGGGGAAGTGGGAGGCTTAGGTCTGGCTGGCAGGGTATAGGTCAGGGGTAGGGAACCTGCGGCTCTCCAGATGTTCAGGAACTACAATTCCCATCAGCCCCTACCAGCATGGCCAATTGGCCATGCTGATAGAGGCTGATGGGAATTGTAGTTCCTGAACATCTGGAGAGCCGCAGGTTCCCTACCCCTGGTATAGGTGATGGGGCATTGGGGAGGGTGCCGGCCTTCCCCACTGGCCCCAACTTCCTCCTGCGATTAATCGTGAGCTTTTCAGTATGAAGTGTATAACTCTACAGTCTTTGTAAGAATGTTTAACTCTGGGGGGTTCAACAGCTGACAAAAAAACAAAAGCAGATTTGAAAACCCCCATAATATTTTAGGAGCCAACTATAATACTAAAATGAATGATAGCAGAAATTCCCACAAGAGTTAACATTATTTTAAACTACCAAGGGCTTTATAGCATACTAATAAGTATATATTTTAATGATGCTCCCTGACCCTAATTTGTTGGGAAAGGACAAGAATCAAATAAATAAATAGATCAATAAATGACACCACATTTGAAATCACTCACATCATATAAAATGTCACATAACTACCTAGGCCTATGGAAAATTACAAACTATCATTTTGAATGTAAAATGAAAAGTAACTACTGCTCACTGGATTGAATTTTCAACAACTATTACAGAATACTGATTTACAGAAGCACTTGTAATTTTATCTGCTTCACCTTTTGATCACTTTCCTGTTTTAGACACTGGTTTAAGCAGGTAACTTGAGTCTTATCCCCAAAAGTGAAAAATCTATCACAATTGTTTGGCCAATATGAACCAGAACTAGTTTATATTTCAAACTAAGCACAATATCAATTGCTGTGTACAGAAACATATCAAAACACAAATCTTTAGAACAGTGTGAGAATAAAATTGTCAATGCTTCAAAACAAAGTATTTTAAAGTAACAGATTTAATTTATTTTGTCATCTTTTAGTTTGTGAATGAATTCACAGAAATAATAATCAATCCTGATTATTTTTAGTCCTACATCCTTTATGACACAATGTCTCTAAATCCCACTGTAAAATCCCACTGAATTAGTAGTTAATATTGTCATTGGGTTCTAGTTCCCTGTAAGACAGCCTGATTTATTGTGGCATGAGCTATTGCAGGCAACAATCACTGATGCCACAGCTACTACAGGGTTGCTTTTATGGAGTTATAATGTATACAATACTCCTGCCCTCTCAATACTTCACATCTATTATTTCTGAATTATTTCTCTCTCTGTACATGTAAGTATACAAATACATATTCATAAACAGAGTTCTGAGACACTCCTATTTATTACATTATACAAATTTGGAGAGTCTATGCTGAATAAGAAAATATCGTTCCATTCCATCTCCTCTGTATTATTTTTTTTTTAAAAAATATGCCTTACAGATGGAATTTCATAATTAGTTGTTGAGGTTTTCAAAATTAAGTTGACTTCATTTGCCAAAGAAAGCTGAATGGTGTCAGACTTTCACGGGCTTGTTCAAAATATTGGGCATCAAGGAACTATCTTACAGCAATTTTCAAGAATCAGACAAGAGACGAATAAATTACATGGAGAACAAGGCAGTTTCCAGGCTTCATTAGTTGTAATTACACCCCAAATATGCTCAACACAATGCCCACATGTCAGCTGAAAGTGACACACAATAGAGTGGGCAACTTATAAACTCTTCTAAGCACCAAAAGGAGTCCATAAAAACAACTGACTTGTGCATTTAGATTCATGTGATAACACCTCCTCCCGCATAAACCACCAGATCACACAGATGGGGCAAAACCAAACATGAAAATGCTTCTTTTGTTTTGGAATTAGGATCTATTCAACCAACAAACTACACAAAGCTGTGAACAAAACACTGCAATCTTTGCTCTTTTTTACATCCCAGACAGTGTAACTGTTGCATAAAAGAATATGTCATAAAACACCTGCGACTTGCAAGGTCTTTAAACAAAAATTAATTGCCAAACTTCATGTTTCAAAATTGGACTACAAAGAAACTGTTAAAGTGAATCAAAACAGAAATTTTTATTTATATTTATACAACATGCAGAAGCGCACACACTTTCCCATTTGTTTTACGCTTTCAAGTATCCAACTATTTTTTAAATCCTTTCCACAGTACTGAACAGATGTTCAGCATATACTTAACTTCAGTTACTTGAATAGTTGTACCTAAGCTGGTGACTGAGATCACCAGCCAATTAAAGGTATTTCTGAATTAACTATTTAGATTCAAATATAGTTTTGCTACTCTGCCTGACAGAAAATTGGCTGCATCACCGCAGAGTTGTTCTAGCTAAACTACTGAAAAGCAGCTTTTGGATTACAATCATTTCAAACCTCAAGGTCTAGGTGGCTATATGTATTTTTTTCTCTGATTGACCAGAAATCTCTATATGTATCCCCAGGACAAGCTGACATACTGGTCACAGACTAGGAGTTTCAGAAGACAATATGTAAGAAATGCTTGGATAGATATATCACTTTCTTTAATTTTCTATAAGAGCAGTGGTGAGAGCTTGGTTTAGGCAAGGGCTGGAATTTTATCCTTTCAAAAGAAATCAACACCTGTGAACAGCTATTCGGTAAGGAAGAAAATCAACTGCCTTTTCCTCATAATGGGCACAAACCCATTCAGGGAAGGAACAGACATTGATTAAAAACCCCTCCCTGCAGCACTGTGGTCCAAATCCAGATCAGATCTCCCATGACAGTGTTTTAAGAAAATGAAAGCTGTCTGGAAATCCAATCACAGATATCCCCAGCACAGACGACTTACTTTCTAAGACAACCCTTTGTAACTTGGTGTCCTCTCTACCATTTAGCCTTGACACATCCCATCCTTGTTCTTCTGGGGCTGTTCCATGTTGTCTCTCAACAGGCAATTGTCATTACTGTAATATTATTAGTACTTCCTGTAACATATCTGAACACACACCCCTCCCTGCCCAATTCATGAGTGAATTTTGGTATTTTATCATTCTTTTGCTCTATGCATGTCTGTGGGTGTGAAATACTGTTAAGTCACAACCAACTTATAGGGTTTTCAAAGCAAGAGACATAGGCCCTTTCCGCACGGGTGAAATAGAGCAACCCAGGGACGTAAAAACACCGTCCCTGGGCTGCTGTTCGCACAGGAGGCGCTGCTGCAATGCAGCAGCATCCTGGTCGCCCGGGAGCGGCGTTGAGTGAGGTTTTTGCAAACCTGCGTCTTCCCGTCGGCACGGTGTGAACTGCAGCACTGGGAAGACGCCACTTTTCCCATCGCCTCCACTGACCTCTTCTTCCAGCATCACTCTGGAGGGCTGCAGAGACCTGCCCACGCTGCCCTCTGACCCCTGGAGGTCAGAGGGCAGCGTGGGCGGGTCCCTGCAGCCCTCCAGAGCAACGCTGGAAGAAGAGGTCAGTGGAGGGGCCCGACCGAGAGCCTCTCTGGCTGCAGGGGAAGTCGGGGCCGATGGCACGCTAGTGTGTTTGTTTCCACGTGTGTGCGGAAAGGGCCATAGTGAGGTGATTTGCCATTGACTTCCTCTGCATAACAACCCTAATATTCCAAATACTCACCAGGACTGACCCTGCTCAGCATCTGAAATCAGACAAGATCAGGCTAGCCTGAGCCATCCAGGTCAGGACTATTTCTTTGATATAATTATTTAAATATTTTTATATGTACTTCATTTTAAATGCTGTTTTAAGACCTGTAGCATTTTAAAGTTTTCATGTTCACTGCCTTGGGGTCCTATGTGGGTGGAAAGGTGACATATTTTAATTAAATAAATAAATAAATTGAAATCACAACATTCTATCCATAAACAGAAGACAAAACCAGAAATCTTTTACACAATGACTTGGATCTAGTGATGTGAAAATGGAAATATAAACATTGCACTTCTACTTGCATAAAACCTTGTTTTACACCTAGCAATTCCTTTCTCATATCTTATATCTGTTCTTATATCTTATATGCTCTGTGACTAAATTAAAATTCTTTTTCTGACTTGGCTCCCAAGATCCATCTTAATCCTACTATGACAATGGGCCTAATTCTACCAAACAAAACAAAAGGCATGGGATCAGAGTTCTTAAAAGCATCTACTGGAAGTGTAACAATTTTGGCTAATTCTACCATTCTAGGTTCTGCGTGTTCATGTTTTTTGGCTGTTTTGCAAAAATAGCTAAAAGTCAAGTAGGATAAGCTCTATGGGGATAGGGAAACCTACCATCTAGGCAGCAGCCTAACTTCCTAAAATGGAACCCCGGCAAGTGGCTCAGCCCACCCCGGGTGCCCCTTGAGCAGGTCATGTAAGAGGTGTAGAGTTTGGAATGGGGCAGGCCTGTTCGATGACTGGCTTGGCTGGGTCCAGTTTCATACTGCAGGCTTCGGTCAGGTGGGGCTCAGGGGGCGGAGTCAACAGTATAAAACTGGAGCCGGTCAGCCTGACTGCTCAGTTTGATCCTGGGCTCGCTGTGGCCTGGAAGCCTAAGTTTAAAACTCCCCTTGCACTGGGTGGCTCAGCATCCAACTGTTCCTTGGCTCCCAAATTCCATGTGGGAAGTGTTGCTGAGGCCTCAGAACTCCAGCAGCAGTGACCCATGCAACTTGTTATTTATTTCCATACGATGCTTGGGTTGAATTCTGGATAGCAAGAAGAGGCACGGAGAACCTTTGTCTGGGGCTGTAGTGACTCTTGGCAGATCTGGTTCTAAGTAGACCATAAATTGATTGTTTCCAACTCATGTGGAATGCTTGGGCTATCTGGAAAGCTGTCTAAAGAACTGTGGAGATTCTTCTATAGTCTAAAGACCGCCTAAGCAAATAATTGCAAAGGTGGGAGTGTAGGAACAGCCCATCCCAACATGAAGAATGTAGATGACTATCTATTAAACCTGGTTAGATCCCATAAATCTCCTTATAGGATTTTTTTTCTTTACAGGAAATCTTTCCATTACTGCTGAAAATCTTTGAAAACCTCCAGCTTCTCATTTTAATTCCTCCTCCTTATATTATGCACACATGTACTGTAATAATTAATGACTTTTAGCAAGACATTCCTATGATATGCTTCCCACCTGAAAGTGTCTGTTAAGTACAGAACTATGACAAAAATAATTATACCAGAAAACTCTAAACCTAAACTCTCTTTCTCATACAGGTCTCCGCTGAATCTAACATGGCCATTCATATACATAAGACCGGGGAAATGTTTAAATATCTTGTTCAACTAGGGCCTAAGAGTGGGTTCCAATGAATAAATGAAATGTGGATTAGACAACTGATTGCTCCCAGACTTGCTCACAGTATTAACATCCAACAAAACTAGAAGATTATTTTAAAACTCCAGGCAACACTCTGCACTAGTCACTTCTGTGAATGCAAGGGGGCTGTGAGCCTCTCTGATACCAGTGGGGGCATAAATGTAGTGCTCTGTGCTTACTTCAGATAGCACAGATAGGCGCTATCCAAGGTCACTATACGAATTCATGCTGGCACCCTGCTTTTACTGCTTAGAGGCACAATTGCGTCAATTGCCTGTTCTTATAGCATAACAGGCACATGAACTATTTGTGAAAATACCCTTGCATTAGCTTTAAAGGAGAAAAAAAAGGAGAAATAGTTATTTAAAATATCCCAGCTAATAATTTCATTCTGACACTTGAGTTTAAAAGGTTAAGTTACTATCTGAGGAAAGGTAATCTGGCTGCCTTTCACAGCAGCCTGCAAACTCGGCAATCTGCATAGAGAGGGGTATTTGTCATCATTAGCTGAGCTGTGACAGCTGGTACCCAGGGTGTCCCAGCTTCAAGAAGTGGTAAAGGCACTCTCTTCCTTTAACTTGCCATTCGGTATAGTACATATCATAAGCAACAAGATATTTTGCAATACAGCACGAGTCAAGAGCTCTTGAAGACATCTACATTTTCTGCAGTATGAAAACACCCTAATGCTGCATAAATAGCATGTGCCTCTAGGCCACAAGACATATGCTGAACAGCTAATGCTCGCTTCTGATAAATAACTGGACCTTCTTGCATACAGAAGGCAGTACAAGCTAGCTTGAAGGATAGTTTCATGCTAAATTGTGACTAAATGCCAATTTTTCATGATGTGCTTTGAAACCAGTAATGATCATTTATTTAAAAGGAACATCGTATAAGGTTGTGTGGAAAAAATAATAATTTTCACTGTCATTCTAATTGATAATTACCGTTATTAAAAAAAGCTTCAGGCATATCAGGTTAGTAACTTCTTTAGAAATTTAAAATGCATTCTTTATGTCTGCTTAATGAATGATAACTCAGTCATGGTTTTCTATTAAAATATGTACATTCAAATACACAGATAGAATTGATTACAGCTTTTGCCAAAACAGATTTTTCTGTTTAAAAAGTCCAATTTCCTAATAAAAGTCTGGAGTACAAAAAACTATATCTCTTTAGAAATATTTGCTTTTAAAAAGCAAAAACGCATATAGGAAGAAAAAAACAGAGGGGCGACTTGATCTAAAAAAGGGGGAAAAGTGTGTGTGAGGGGGAAGAACCTGCAGATTTGTTTGATGTACCAGCACCTACTGTTTTCCCCCAGCAGGTTTATAAACATAATTCATAATACTGCACTTTGCATGTAAACTACTTTTGCACAAATAAAACTAATTTTTTCTGTTAATGTAAAATCTATGCAAATGCATGCAGTCATTTATCAGGAAAGCTGACAAGCATTCCATATTGGAAAGGGAAAATGAAACTGCCTCAAGAATAGAGGCAATTAATTATTTCTGTATTTTCCCTTCCTCTGACTTAAGGCGCAAAAGTTATCCATCCAGTTAAAACAGCAAATGAAATAAAGAGGGTTTTTTTTAATTTAAACACATATGGCTTTTCCCTGCAATTCTGATCACCACAAGGTCTGCAGATGCCCGTGGCTAAATTGTATACTGGCAGATGGACACAGGGGAAAAGTGTGCTAATGCAGCAGGGTGAGCAAAACAAATGAAGAACTGGATTTGTTGGGAAAAAGGCTCCCCACCACAATGCGATACGCCATTTGCCCATAAAGTGCAGATTAGGTTGGTGATACATTTATGATGACAAACATTCTACACGTACAATCCATAAGCACAACTATTAAAAAATCTTATGCAAAAAATGAAAAGGTATAGATACATATGCCAACTGTTTTAAAGCAATGATGATATAATAGTGGGTTTTGCCAACACAAATTACCTTTGGGTTCTCTTCTCACTTGTTAAGAACTAATAGTGCGAACAATGAACATCTTTAATGAGTTACAGGATGGCGGCTGTGCCCTATGTATGTTCTGTTATTTTAACTTGGTAATAGGCAATTCATCTAATGTGCAGTTGAAAACGGCAAACACCAAGGAACAATCTAGCAAATATGATATTGCTTACATATACTTCCTACCACCAGTGTGAACTCTATATTTATTAACTGTTTCATTTTACAGGGTTATTAGAGAAAACACATGGGTGGGGGGAACAAAGTTAGCCTTTGATACACCTGAGAAATGATTTCAGCAGAAAGAATGCATGCATGGTAAAATATTTACTGAAAGTTGTTTGGTATCATTTAGCTAGCTATAAGTTTTGTGCTAAAAGGTCTGCAATTCTCACAACATTGCCTTGAAATTACTCTTGCAGTAAATCATACACTCAATTCACTGTTTTAAACTCTGCTGAAAATGAATTCACTGTTTTAAACTCGGCTGAAAAAGATTAAAATGTCTTCAAAAATATTTTAGTGACAATGCATTGTACTCTTAAATACAATATATGCTAAGGTTTTTGCTTTAACCTTCAAACCTAATTATTTATGGTCCGTTCTAAAAAGAAACATAAAAAGAAACATATTGTGCAATAAAGGACAAAAATATTAATCAACACAAAAACATTAATAAACGAAGTCATTATAAAATGAACAAAATACCATTTGGAAAGGAGATGTTAATAGAATCTATCATCTGATGTAAAGCATCAACAGTACCAGTTTTTCATTTTACAATGGTAGAGTCTGAAACCTTGTTATTTATAATACTAACTGTGGTCTGTCCATCATCCCTGGTCCCCCTGCCCCCCCAAAAACAATGTTTTTAACCTCAATACAACAGCTGCAAACTTGAATCCCATATACACAATGCTTGCTACTTGGGCCAAGAATATGGTTAGATCCAGAAATGTTGCTTAAACCCAGCAGGCTTGGACCTGACCAGACCTTCAGTGTATACTATCTTGGGCTTCTTAACAGAAGAAAGCCCTTCTCTGAAAGCCCTCCCATAATTCACCTCCAAATTTGCTTCTCAGTTTCCCTTTGGGCTTCCTATTTTCTTCAAGGGGAGGAGCATTTTTGAAAGTTATATGAACATTTCCTACTACAAGTGTCAAGAAGTTCTTGCCCTTTGGGGATGGGGCAGGATATAAAACTAATAAAATAAATAAATAAAAGATCACCACCTGTGACACAAGAATAATGACCCTGATTCAGGATACGTATATTAATATTTCACACTTAATAGCAAGTATGATTTCTGAATGTGAAACATACTTCTATGGTTGTTATCAGTTATTAAATACTTTTAAAAATTACTAACAGAAGTTCTGCAATGCTATACTTTCTGGACAACACAGACCTGGTTCTAGTATTCCTACTTACTTGTTCATGGAAAATGTTATATGCATTACTAAAACTCTTTGAAAATAGTGAATTAGATTCTATCAACTTTCTGCTCGCACAAAAGGGAGGAACAACTCTGGACCCCGAAACTCTGGACCCCAACCCCTATGCCGGAGAAAAAACCCAGTTAATTTCTAACTAGAAATAGGAATACTTGGAATACCATATTTGGAAAACATAATATGTCTGAAACAGGGATAGGGAGACTATTTTGAGTAAGTGGATTATTTATTATTGATTAGTTATATTGTCTCAGTTTGCAGCCAACAAATCCACATGGCCGACAGGACTTAAAATCTAATAAAAATCATGAGTTCAATTCAGTACAATTCCTTGGGGAGGGAAACTCTCAGTTTAGCTAAATGCTGGGATGGTAGATAGGAGCCTGACTGCTGTCTCCAGTCCTTCTGTCGCTGACTTCAGTTGGAAGCTGAAGAGGCAGAGGCATTCCTCCCATTGGGCAAAGTGGGCAGTTGCCCAGGACGACCCCTTGTGGGGGGCGCAAAAACTGTAGGTTCGTTTGTGGGATGTTTTGCATTTTCAGTGTTTTTTCGTTTTTGGCCTGTAGAGGGTACAGTTTTTAGGCTAGCAGCACCAAATTTTCAGGGATGTTTCGGGAGACTCTCCTGATGCTGTCACCCAAGTTTGGTAAGGTTTGGTTCAGGGAGTCCAAAGTTATGGACTCCCAAAGGGGGTACCCCATCCCCCATTGTTTCCAATGGGAGCTATTCATAGACAATAACTTTGCCTAACCTTTCCTTATACTTACAGATAACAAAATACTCTAAAACAATTAATTGTTCAAGATTATTCTGAGTTGCTGTTTGTCTAGTATCTTTTGCCAAACAAGCTACTGTTAATTGGATGACCTCTAGTTTTAGGGCTTTGAAAAGAAAATAGTTTAACTTGTTCCCTCTTCTATAACATACACATTCAACTTCTATATTCATCTAGTCTATTTTTTTAAACCCAACTTTTAAATTGAGGAATATGTTTAATTCCTGTGATGATTTTCAATGGTGTTTTTCTGCATTTTCTTCAGATCTATACTTTTTTCAAAAATGAGATAGAACTGTACAGTTCCTTAGGGAACTTTTATGAGCAGCTTTGTCAAAGGTCTTTAGAAAATCCAAGCACACAATGTCCACCAGATCTTCTCTGCATACATTAGCATTAACAAGGAGAAATAAAAGGGCCATACCAGTTAGAGGAGATAGAAAAAGAAGGCCAAGGCTAATGGTGAAAAATAGGTAAAAATATTTTTTTATTATTCAGATAAAAATTCTCTATGTATTTTTATAAACTCGGTAATGTTATTACATTTTTATAGATTACAGATTCCCCTGAAGAAGACTCTTGGGCAAAACACATAGGGAATTTTCTATTTGAGTAATGAAAAATATTTTCACCTGTTTTGCATCATTAGCTTTGTGCTCTGCTGAGACGCTACCAGCATGGAGCACCCCCCACCACTACTTTAAGACTGAGAGCTGTGTTATGCTTAGCTTTGCCAAAGGCCATGTGTAGCCTTGACTGCTCATCTGATAGGCTTGGCCTCCCCCCAAGAGCCTGATTTTACTCCTTAAGAAACTGGGGGGGGGGGGGGCAGGACAAGAACAGAGGGCCTGTTCACATGCATTATGCACCATCACCACTTCTGAGATTAATCAATAGCCTCCAAAACGTGTTCTTGGCAAGAGCCTTGCTCAGGTTGTGCAAACTGAGGAGCGTGTCTTCCTTTATTGAACTAATCCATCTCATGGTGGGTCTACTTCTTTTCCTAAAGTCTTCAACATTTTAACTTGTTAAAGACAAAAAAGGCTATGTTGAAAAACTTTCCACTTAAGTTGGGTTTTTATGTGTGCAGAAGGTTGGGGGAATAGTCAAACAGTATAGATAAAATTATTTAACAGTGCAATTATTCATCAATAGAAGTCAACGTAATTTAATCTATCATTTAAGACAGAATTATTGAATCTCTTAATTATGTACACACATATAAAGAAATACATATGTATATAATATATGTCATTTTGTACTTTTGCCCCCATTCCAAAAATGTAGTTCTGGCTCTGAAGCTCAGATTTTTAGGAGCCAGAGTCAAATCTTAGATCATGACCTACCTAAACAAACATTTTATATTCTTTGAACATCAAAATCAGGTAATTGCATATTTGAATTTTTTCACAAATATACATTTTGCCCAGTTAGAGGGGGGAAAGCATATATATTTTAATTATAGATACAGATATAAATGTTGAATATTAAGTACCCAGATGATCAAAAGTATATTATTCTGGTTTTAAGTGCTGTTTGGAATCTTTATTATATTTTTAAAACACGTTTATTCTTTTATTGCATGACAGCAACATCACAAAACATGTTTTTGAGATCCTTTCTCAAAAATAGTTACTGCAATGAACCATTAGAAGAAGAGGAGGAGGAGGAGGAGGAGGAGGAGGAGTATATCCCTCCTTTCTCTCCTGTAGGAGACTCAAAGGGGCTTACAATCTCCTTGCCCTTCTTCCCTCACAACAAACACCCTGTGAGGTGGGTGGGGCTGAGAGAGCTTCGAAAAGCTGTGACTAGCCCAAGGTCGCCAGCTGGCATGTGTGGGAGTGCACAGGCTAATCTGAATTCCCCAGATAAGCCTCCACAGCTCAGGCGGCAGAGCTGGGAATCAAACCCGGTTCCTCCATATTGGACCTGCTCTTAACCACTACGCCACTGCTGCTCCCTATACTCCCTATGTGTAGGGAGAGATACACATTCTATTCTATAAGGTATAATGTTATGTGGCTGAGGCTTTTGTGGCTGAGGCTTTTGCCATCGAGTCACTGCTGACTTATGGTGACCATGGAGAGTTTTCAAGACAAGAGAAGTTTGGAGGTGGTTAGCTATTGCCTGCCTCTGCATCATGACCCTGGTATTCCTCCTTGGAGGTTGTTCATCCAACCTTGCTTAGTTTCTGAGATGAGATAAGGCTAATCTGGGCTATCCAGGTCAAGGTAAATTTATTATTGCTAGCAGCAATTAAGCTTTGAATTTGAAAAGAAAGAATAGGCATTAATAAAATATCCTGAGTCTCCCCATTTTCTGGATTACAGCTAAAGAGACACAAGGTTGTGGATTAGAGAAATAACTACAATAAAGCAAGCATATTGTATTAATGTTATTTCCCGTTAAGACACACTGTAAGGTGCCAGCAAAGGGTGTGGTTCATAACATCTGCACTGTACTGAACTGCCCTGTACCAGCTAATACTGATCAAGTCCTAAACCTGGCTTGGCTCTCAGACACTTCAGTATCCAAAAGCCATGCAACAAAATGCACTTATGGGTACAACTTCTTATAAGTTATACTTCTATGTTACTCTTGGGCATGTGCTATTAACACATCTCCATCAAGCCATAACAGGGGCTTTTTCTCAGCCATGGTACACCTAAAGACAGAGCAGTGTAGTGGTTAAGAGTAAATGCATTCTAATCTGGAGAACCGGGTTTGATTCCCCACTCCTCCACCTGAGTGGCTGAGGCTTATCTGGTGAACCAGATGTGTTTCCGCACTCCTACATTCCTGCTGGGTGACTTATGGCTAGTCACAGTTCTTTGGAACTCTCTCAGGGCCACCTGTCTCACAAGGTGTCTGTTGTGGGCAGAGGAAGGGAAAGGAGCTTGTAAGCCACCTTGAGTCTTCTTACAGGAGAGAAAGGTGGGATATAAATCCAAAACAATTCTCTCTTCTTCTAAAATCCAGATACATCTGGGATTTACCAGAAAAGATGGTTATCTATATATATATAAAGCTAACAGTGACTTTGTTAGTCATGGCCTAATGCCGAAACGGCTGGACGGATCACCCCCAAATTTTCACATGACGTTCCTCCCTGTGCGGGCAGGTAATTGGACCTTCAAATCGCCGAAAGTCCATACCGGAGCCAGGTAAAACATCATGGCACCAGGCCATGAAGCTAGATGGGTTTAACTGTCACCCTTAGAATGTTCGTGCAGCATGTCTGTGGCCTGAGGGGTTGGTATGCCCTTACACTGTTCGCTCAGATGGCCAGAAATGATCAGTGAAAACAGTACATAGGTAATACTGGTAGGTAATACGAGTGGAACTGAAACACATACACACTTTGCCATGTGAGATGTCAGGTGGGGTTCCCCTCCTCACACGCAGGTAACTTTCACTCTCTGTGCCGCACCCACTACTACCACACAACACACATACTCTCATACACATCCAGCTCATCCTCACACACCTCACTCTGCCCTCCCTCACATCCAACCACCACTTACCCACATCCTCACCCATATTCGCCACAGCTCTCTTTTACTAAAAGCGAGCTGGAGTTTGCCTTTTTCTTCTAAGAAAATCCGTGGGGTGGGGGCGAACCAACACTACTGGCTCTGCTTCTTTTGCACGTGGCCCTTTAAGAACCCAGGGAGCAGACCTCGATCTGAATGCCTCACCACCCTGCCTCTGCTACCTGACTGGGATAGCCTCCTTGCCCCAGTTCTGCCTTACCCAAGCCAGGACTGTGCGTGTCAACCAGCCTCATGGACAGTGGGATTCGCACTCAGTTCCGTTGTGGAATGGAAAGGGTTACCTTATACTACAAAAAAAAGACACCACCATATAACAATGTGAATTGAAAGGGAAAGAGGGATTCCATTTGACCACCCCAAAAGGCTATGCTGTGGATCATTGGACCTGCATGGACGTCTGTGTGGGTTGCGGACTGTAATGAGAAGGACAATTGCCACAGCAACGCGTGGCCGGGCCCTGCTAGTTTATTATATCCATTATGAGATGGCTGTTTGTTATATACTGCTTATTATAATTACACTGTTATATCCTTGATGAGAAGCAGTATGGAGATGACCGGTAACATTCTTTGGATTTTTTTTAACCTAAAGACTGTAATTTAATGTTATTTAGTGCCTTAAATAGAAATAAAAACTGCTCAATATCTGTTAACTATGGAGCATAAAATAATTTAAAAGTGCAAATTCACAAATGTAAAAGCTGAAAAGCATCAATTTCTAGACTTTGAAACAGTAACATCCATATTTTTTAGCATTCAAACATTTCAAGTAAAAAATGACTTTGTGTGTACATCTCAGGTACTGTGTGTTATGTAAAAATCAAAAAGTTTCTGAATTTGAATTAAAGCTTGCAATTGATATTTGTGCTAATTTTGAGGGTTTTTGTTTAAGTCAGTAACACTCACTTAGTGGCTTACAGAGAGCCATGTTTACAGTTAACACCCACCAAAAGAGCCACATAATTATTGTACACTCTGTGTGCCATCTCACCAAACATACACATACTACAGATATAACTACAGTGGAACCTCGGTTTTCGTTGGTAATCCGTCGGAAAAGAATTGATGAAAACCGAAACCGATGAAAACCAAGGCAAACTTTTCTATAGGAATCAATGTAAATCCAATTAGTCCGTTCCAGGCACTCCAAAAAACATACCCAAAACACATTTTTGGGTGAATAAACATAGTGTTTAATGCTGAAAACAGTAACAAACAATAACACTAGGACCAGCTTCAGAGTCAGTGGACCAATTTCGCACCAGAAAGCTGTCCAAAGAGGTCTGTTTCTGACGCCGCTTTAAGATTTGTCTGAAATGGGGCAAGACATTGTCATTAAACAAGTTGCAGACACAGCCTGCAACAGCTTTGTCCGGGTGATTTTTCCCCACACCTTGCTGCAAATCAATGAAAACCGAGGCAAATCGATGGAAACTGAGACAAATTTTTCACTGAAAAAATCGATGAAAACCGAAACTGATGAAAACTGAAGGCAATGAAAACCGAGGTTCCACTATATTAGTATTGAATCTATCATTGCTATCTTTTAAATCAAAAAAAGTAACTCTCTGCTTGTAGGACTATCACTCCCCATTATTGTTGAACCACAGCTAATCCTTATGTAGAGAATGGAAAGAGCCTCTCTCTCTCTGTCTGCCTTTCCGCTCTCTTCTCAGCAGCTCAAGTGAGGGAGTTGGATTGTCAAAGTGCCCAAAGGGGCACCAGCAGGTTGTGGAAGAAGAAAAGAAAAAAATGCCACCTCTATCCCAATGAGGCCAACAGGCTCTTAGTGGCTGCCTGGGTGCCGGGATGAGAGTGCAGAAGCTGTGGAGAAGGCCAGAGGATTGGTGGAGTGGATGAACCTTCTACTTCCATCCCTGGCATGAGACCCCGTGGCCCCCTCCCCCATGTTACATAGCAAATTGGCTTTGAAACAATTGTTTCAAATGTAGTTTGTGATTTGGCATTGGGTTCAACTGCTTTTAAAAAAGCAAAGAAAAATTCTATATGTCTAGTACCAGTCACTTATGTGCGCATAAAGAATTTTCAGATTCTAGTTGGTCTGTTTTTCAGAACTAACTTACAAAGAGAAATAGTATTGTCTTCATCAGTGTATTGATAGCAGCTCAGTGCCACACATGGTTCTTGTGAGAATTATCACTCTTTGTTCCTGTAAGCACTGTCACGGCATGTTTCAGGAAAGATCATTGTCTGATAGGGCTTGTGGTTGGCAGGTGGGTCCCATTTCGAAACAACAGCTACAGTAGGAAAAGGGTAAACTGTGAGTTTCCCTCAAGGTGGGGTCCAGTACAATATAAATCTAGCAATGCAGTCACATGAAGAGTTGCTTCAACTTGGAGCAACTACATAAGATTGCTCTGTAAAGCCCACTGGGTTACTAAGACTTTACAGCCAATTGGATCCTCACCCTACAAACTAACATTGACACATTTGTGTAGATTTTGATAATGCTGCTTTCTTGTCTGGACATCTATTCTGTCTTTCTTATAATATATTCTGAATTATATAAAAATAAATATATTAATAAATGGCAACACAAACAGTGCCATCCTAAGTAGTCAGATAGTTGTAACTCTGTTCAGGAGTGTACTGTAAATTTCAATAAATGATTCTCATACCAAACAGGAACGATGTCATTCAAGAATACTAAACACTTCTAATGGACTTCTTTGGAGTGAGGGTCCATAGACCTCCTGTGCTGGACTCAATAGATGGGGAATTTATCAGACAAGATTTACTCCTTCAGGTAGACAGCTTTAAAAGGCAACTCGATCACCCTAGATTGGCACCAGAAACTAGCAGAAAAACAGTGCTATTAATATATTACTTTTATATTTTCCCATCAATGTACAACAAGGTACAACTTATTACATCCTAAACTAGCTAACAACTTAGAATATGAAACTAACTTATAACCATAAAACATGCAACCTAAACACACCAGTACCCCTGTAAAGCAAATTGGAACTGGAGGCAAAAATAGCCAAGTTTGCAGGTGATGCCTAATTATTAAGCTGGTAGAAATCAAGGTAGATTTTGAAGAGCTATAGGACGGCCTCTCTAAATCGGGGGAGAGGACAACTATATAGAAAACGAAGCAAGTGTATATTTAAGAGGATGTATACTGGAACAAAAATTCCTGATTTTGAACAGGAATGCTGACGAGGTCTGAACTGGCTGAAAATAAGGTTGAAAGAGATATTGGTTTTATAACAGACTGCTTGATGAAAATGTCAACTCACTGTGTGGCAGTCATGAAAAGGCAAACTGCATGCTGAGAATTATTATGAAATAGGTTTAAAATGAAACAGCCAATAAAGGAATGGCCACATAGCTACGCAGCCTTGTTAGCAATACTGTATTTGGTTCCTGTCTCCGTATCTTGAAAAGCATATTACAGAATTGGAAAAAGTACAAAAGAGGACAACCAAGATGATTAAGGGATTGGTGTATATTTCCAATGAGGAAAAGTAGGGCAGTGTGGCTCTTTTCAGTCCATGAAAAGGATGGCTAAGGGGAGGATATGTTAGAGGTTCATAAAATTTTGTGTAGGAAGTGGATAGGGCTCTTTCCCCCCCTCCTGTAATACCACAGCTTGGGGGTACCTGGTAATGCTGGTGGGAAGCAGGTTCAGAACAGACAAAAGGAATAAATCTATACTTTGGAATTAAACTTTGGAATTCACTGTAAGTTGACATGGTTAGGTACATGAATGTGGATTACTTTAAATGGGGGTTGACAGATTCATGGAAGATGGGTCCCTCAATAGCTACTAAGGCCAAATATAGAGGCTGCAAACCTTTGGATATCAGTGCTTGGTCTTCCATACCACAATTGTTTGGCAGCTCTGTTAAACAATGTGCTGGACTAGGTGTACCACTGATCTGAACCAGTAGGTCCTATTTAAATTTTATATACTACTGAAGTCATGGAGTTGGGGGTGGAGAGTTAGGTGCTAAGTACTTAGGCAGCTCATATATAGAAATTCACATTTGAAACTTGTATTGTGGAATCATTCTGAGGATCACATGACCTTTAAAGAAAACCTTGTGTGATTCATACATGGTGTTCTGCTCAGAAGCACACATGCTATGGATGTGATAAATACATGCCAAAGCTGTTCTTTCCTGGATGCAAACTCAGCGGGTGTTTATTCTTATTTAAAGAAAGGCCAAAACACATTTAAACAAAAATATTTTGCAGTAAGTTGTTTGAGTTGTGCAGCAAGCTACCGGTTTGAACAGGAGAATTCAGGGAAAACCGCGAGCTTACATTATTTTACTATCTGGCAGCACTTTCAGTTATGCCAACTTCTGTACGCTGTTAAATAATATATTTTCAATACTTCATTTATATGGGAGATTACTTTAAGCTTCCAAAGCTGTTTATCCAACACATGCTGCTTTATTTTCAAGGTCAGTATTGAATATTTTAGTTGCTTAATCACATGCAACATGAAAGAGTAATGAGAGTTCTGCTGGATGACACACTGTAGATGTAGTAGATTAAAAGGACCTAATCTCTTCTGAGTCTTTAGCCCATTCTGGGTTCAGGGAGAAAAAAAAAGAACATTCTCAAAATAGGATTCTTAAAACGTTGCTGCTGAACTTAAGGAAAATCTGGTATGCCAGGAATGTCTGCTGTGATGCAATTCGAGGAGGAATAAACAAATAATAACAGTGTGTGTTTTTCTTTTTTATTTGACATCATAATGCAATCTCATTTATCTTATAACCTTTTATTACACATTCATATTTATCTTCAATTAATTATTTACATGAGTGTTTGAATTTTTTTAAAGTGCTTTCTAGAAGTATACTGAAAACATTACAGGGTCCTCAGGCACCAGAATGTAAATAGATTTATTGTGGCATAAGGATTTTGTAGATTTGAGCCTACCTTCATCAGACACTTCCAGAGTGTTTCACAAACATGTATACACAGGAACAAAATACAAACTTTGGGATATGTCTACTAAAACTTATGAACTAATAAACTCGACAGTCTTTAATGTGCCACAAGAATTCCAGCTAATGATATATATAGATTTGTATAAAAGTTGTATTTTAAAGATGTAGAAGGAGAAGTTGGAGTAGCCTAAACAACCCTTCCCCCCTGTATTGGTCACTGACTTCTACTTCCCCTTCCCCCCCCCCACCCCACCCCACTTGCTTCTAGAATGAAGTTTGAAGTTATGTTTTCTTCTTTTCAGCTGATCTACAATGGTCTCTTCAATCTGAATGGGAGGGGGGAAGAAGGTGACAGTCAACTTCAAGGATTTCAGACTTTCCTTGGTCTTAGGTGGAAGCACATTTGGTGAATATACCTTTCTGTCTGAAAGTATAGGAACACCCAATTGCAGCAACAGCCAAAATATTTACTTTAAAGAGTTTTCTCTCCCCACTGCTGATAAGTTTGTGACATCATGCTAGGGGAAGCATTAACAAAGCTCTTTCCAGACAGCATGTATAGAAAAGCTGTGAGGTGAAGTGATAACCAGAACTCCATTCAATATTCCTTTAAAATAGGAGCATTAGGAAACTTCTTATTGATATTCCATTCCAAGCAATCCTAAACTTATTCCAAGCACCACATACCATGCCTTTATTGAAAATATAATAATGTATATTTTTCACAGATGAAGATCACAGTGTGTCAGTTATACACATAAAAATAGTTGGACGAAGCTATTCAGTCCTTTAAACCTAATTTCCTTCCTTTAGCCATTCTTGAGTTCAAAAAGTCACTTTAAAATATACAAAAAGATTAAAATGACTTACAATGGAAAAATGACTTTATTTTGTTAAGACAATAAAGTTGAACCTTCTACAAATATATGTGAATAATTTCTCTACTGCAAAAGAAAAGAGAACGACATTTATTTTGGCTGGCAGGATAATGTCTTATGAAAAAGGGGAAAAAACATTAGACTATCAGATACATTCAATGAGCCTTCAAACCCACTCCAACGGTAGGGATAAATAATTTAATAAACCCTACTTCATATTCTGTCTCTCTAGCACAATAGACGGATATTAGAAAATAAAACTTTAAACTCATGAATAGTGATGTGCAAAATCAAAACTACATAGTAAGTAAAATGTGATAATAATATAAAGACTTAAAACAAATATATGCATTCCAAGCAATCAAGGGATTTCTCTTGCTGTATTAAGAGAAATTTCAAAAAAGCAAAATAGCCAGTTCATAAATGGCCAGTTCTTATACTTATTGGGATACAGAATATCTTGTTTGCACCCATTCCCAGCAAATAACTGTACACTGCAGCAGAGGCTACAAACATGTGCTAGGCTAAGCAACAGGATGAAATGACGTTTGAAGAAAGCTCCTGCGTCTTTAATTCCTTAACACAAGACACCATCAATAATAGCTTGAATTAGATTATTGTAATCTTAATTAATGTCTCCATACCTAACCAAAAATGGAATTTGGTTACACAGCATTACTTTAAAATAGGGGCCTGGAATGGAATTTTGGACTTGATATAATATTTTATTTTAAATACAGGAACACATAGCATAATAACCATTTAAATATATTGATTTTTACTCGATGAGAGTCTGAAAAGCATTTAACATTCATCCCAATCACAGACTAAATAAGAGAGAAACACCTTGTTGTGTCTTTATTTTGTTCCATTTGGGTTCAGTGGAATTAGAGTCAGCAAAAATCCATGGCCATTTAATTGTCTTGGATGATTTAAAATAAATACCTCAATCACTACACCCTGTTTTAAGCATCCCTGCTGCTAGCATCCATAAGCAAAACCCCGAGGTCTAAATGGTTTCTGCTGGGTTTGAAATTGATTTTAAAAACTACCTGCTAAATTCTATGATTTCCTTTAGAACAGTAAAGTATTCCCTACCTAATTTCCTTTGTTACACAGATGTCATCAGTTTAATTTCAACACTCTTAATTTTAACTGATTCTGTTCATTAAACAATCATCAAGCAACCAGAAGGTTCAGCACCAGGTGAAAAACAACCTGATACACCTAACTATTAAGAAACTGAGTCAATGGGGATAAATCCTAATTAAATCAATAGCAGGTGCTGCATGTTTACTCGGAAGCAAATTCTACTGATGGCCATTAAGCTTTACTCTTAAACAAAATGAAAGTCGAAATCGCAGTCCTCCCGTTTAAGTGGACAAGTCTATATATCCCTCTCCAGTTGGATTTTTCCCCCTATAAATCCTGCACTTGCTTATCAAGAGTCTGCATTTGCCTGATAACAGTGCTTCACAACCTGGCGCCAGACAACTTTGCCCACTGATGTTCAGTGGCTGGATTCTGTGTTGAGAACTGGACCTTCCAGCTGCAGGTAAGCTTGGCTTTATTTGCCACGTCCTCCTCTCTACAGAAGAAAAAGCAGCCAGCGGTGCTTAGGGCGTCAAACTAGCCTTTGGAATTTCAGTTCTCAGGGAGAATAATTGGGTGGACCTCTCCGCCCGAAGAACAACCCTGCCCCCCCCCCCCCCCCCAGGTCTTGCAGTAATAGTCCCTTCTCCATTTTACCGTCTAGTCACCCAGTCAGCCTTCAGCTGCTGACGTTAAAAACTGAGCAAAGCCTCTCTGCCATCTGGCCCTGGCTTCTGCGGAAGCGGCACCGCAGACCGGCACGAAGGGCCGCCCCACCGAGAAGCCGAGGCTGCACTAGTGGAGCCAACAGCGACCCGGCCAGAGTTGGGCTACAAGCTCGCGGCTTCTTCTGGCCCAGGCGACTGGTCCTCTCCGGCCGCGCTTTCCCGGCGGGGCCAAGGCTGGGAGACGAAGAAGGGGCTCGCGCGCCCCTCGCCAATGGGGAGGAGGGGAAAAACCGCGCGCCTCCTCCTCCTCCTCCACCTGTTGGCGACCGGCGGGTCTACGGGCCGGATTCGCTGGATTGCAACCGGCCTGGAGGTCGTGTGAAGTGAAGGGCCGCCTTTCTTCCCCCGCAGCCTCAGCCCAATCGCCAAGACAGGCCGCGTATAAGTGGGGCGGACCCAGGCGAACTCGGTGCGAGGAAATCCGGAGCGTGCTGAGGGGGACTTGCAATCCACAATCTCGGGCCAGCCCAGGGAGCTGACCCGGGTTGTTCCGGCCCAGCGGCCAGTCAGCGCCTCTCGGCCAGGGCCTCGCGGGTGGTGTTTCTGCGCCCGGACTGCAAAGCTTCCGAGCCCCGAGCGCGCCCTGCCAGCCACACACGCCAATCTAGCAAGCCCGCCCAGAGAGAGGGAGACACTTTGAAGGCCCCGACACCACACACGACAGTGACTGCACATGTTGGACGGACCATCCTCAACACGGGTCAGGTTCCAGCCACCAGCCCGCCATCCTCACCACGCGCCTTTTCATCAGGGCAGTGCCACTGAAACACGCTCAAGGTGGTTAACCATAATGTAAACAGGTTTCCTTTGAGAGACACACACACGGCCTCTGGACTCTGGCACCCCCGGATCTTCGACAGATTACGCCGAAGTGGCGCGATTGGGAGTCTTCTGAAAGGCATACAAGGGAAAATGGGGGTGGGGTGGGGGGAGGGGCAGGAGGATGCTAAGCCAGTGGGCGGCTGTTAAATGCACCTGAACGCCAATGAAATCGGTGGCATTTAAGGGCTCGACTCTGCCTGTTTTAAACGTGAAACCTGGAAGAAAGCTCCGAGGATTTCAGAAGAGCGGTTTCCGAGATCTGTCTCGAGGGGCAAGGCACCTCCCATTGATTTCCAAGGAAGTGCTTTTTTAACTTTCGCCTGTTAATTTTGAAATTGGGACGCTTATAAGTTCTTTGGAGCCCCCCCCCCCCCGGGGGAAAAAAAAAGCTGCTCCGGTTGTTTGTGCGGATTCGAACTATTCTTTCTTCTGAAAGACGAAGGAGGCGTTCTCGGAAGGGGCTCTCCTCGCAACGCTCCGCGCAGCAATAGCCGCCACTGCCCGAAGGTGATCTTGGTCCACGAGGGCCGCCCATGTCCGGAAAACATCCAATTTGGGCAGCGGGCGCGACTGCAATGCCCACCAACCTATTCCGGGCCACCTCTCCGCACAGTCCTGCGCGCACATTTGTTCAAATCCCTCCTGACTGCAAATTCCAATTCGCGAGAAAATAAAACCACCCGCTTCAGCCTATTAATAAACATTTATTTTGCAAACAATATATATATATCAGTAAACAAAATAAAGCTTAGAATGGCCCCCTATATGCACGTGTGTGACACAACCAAGGTAAGCCTGCGACTAATTTGATAGCAAGAACTGACGTTGACCACCACCACCAGCTGCATAGCTTTGGAAACTCAATCCGGAGAACTGTCAAGCCCAGTCACCGACTGGATCCCTCACTCATCTGCTACCAATCTAGGAAGCCCGATAGAAATAAAACAACATTTGCATCCAATCGATTAAGACCCGCCAGGTAATGCCCTTCAAACTATTTCATGGGGAAGGGGGTGGGTAGGTGGGAGAGAGAGAGAGAAATATTTGATGCCACCGCATCAGCGACTTCCTAACAGTCGGCTGAAACGGCTGAGGAGGAGAGAGGAAAACTTTTTGCCCTGCGGTTTGCAAAGGTCTACATCACGCAGCTCCAGTCGAAGGCAACTTTTCAAACGGGAGGTCTCCCCCTTGTCTTCCCCGCAAGCGCGTCTCCGGCTCCCCCGTCGAAGGATCCCCGTCAGCGACATCTGCGAGTCCCGTCCTTGCCGCGACCCGGCTCTGGGTGCCCGGAGACGAGAGTTGCCCGAAGTTCTTCCTCGACAGCTCCGGCTGGCTTCCCACCCGGGCTCGGCGGCCGGCCTGGCCCGGCGCTCTTCCGCCCTCAGTCCCCTACCTCGAGTTTGCGTGTTTCTCGCTCTCTCTCTCTCTCTCTCTCTCTCTCTGCCTGCGAGAGGGGGATTAATTAAACGGGGCTGCAGCTGAAGGAGGCTGCCGTGACGAGCCCAGTGGCGATTGGCCGCCCGCCTGCCTGGCCCTGCCTTTATAATTTCCACACGAGCGCATCTGGGCTCTTAGACAAACCAACAGCCAGCTTTTTCTGACATATATATATACATACACACACACACACTGAGAGACACAGTGACAGAGAGAGAGAGACCCTGCACTTTCCCCACCGTCTGACTGAGAACCCCCGCACGCACACGCAGTGGCTACTGCAGGAAAAGCATAAATAAAGACATGCCCAGAGGTGTTATTATTTTGACTATTGGAAGCCTTGCGGTGTCTGGGTTCAAACTTTGATCTTACAAAAAAAAAAAAAAAAACCGACAGCTCTCCATGCTTCCAACTGCTCAGGCAACGACCCTTTGAAATAAGCAGGCTTTTTTGTTTTGTTTTTAAAAGAGATCTCCCAGATCCAGCCAGCAGCCAGAGGAGACGGCATCTGAGACAGAGCAGGACCGGCTCGGCGGCGGCAGCAGCAGCAGGAGCAGGAGCAGCAGCAGCAGCGGCCGCCCCGCGCCTTCCGTCAGGCTCTCTGGCCCCCGTTTCCCGGCGCGAGGCAGCCCGTTTCTCCTCTGAAGTTGGCTCCAGCCCTAGCAGCCGCATTGGATCCCACAGCCTACTGCGAGACTCCGGTCTACAACCCGGATCTCTGCCCCAACATGATCGCGGCCCAGGCGAAGCTGGTGTACCACCTGAACAAGTACTACAACGAGAAGTGCCAGGCGCGCAAGGCGGCCATCGCCAAGACCATCCGGGAAGTGTGCAAAGTGGTCTCGGACGTGCTGAAGGAGGTGGAGGTGCAGGAGCCGCGCTTCATCAGCTCCCTCAACGAGATGGACAACCGCTTCGAGGGCCTGGAGGTCATCTCGCCCACCGAGTTCGAGGTGGTGCTCTACCTCAACCAGATGGGCGTCTTCAACTTCGTGGACGACGGCTCGCTGCCCGGCTGCGCGGTGCTCAAGCTGAGCGACGGGCGCAAGCGGAGCATGTCGCTCTGGGTGGAGTTCATCACGGCCTCGGGCTACCTGTCGGCGCGCAAGATCCGCTCGCGCTTCCAGACGCTGGTGGCGCAGGCCGTGGACAAGTGCAGCTACAGGGACGTGGTGAAAATGGTGGCCGACACCAGCGAGGTGAAGCTGCGCATCCGGGACCGCTACGTGGTGCAGATCACGCCGGCCTTCAAGTGCACGGGCATCTGGCCCCGCAGCGCGGCCCACTGGCCCCTGCCCCACATCCCCTGGCCGGGGCCCAACCGCGTGGCCGAGGTCAAGGCCGAGGGCTTCAACCTCCTCTCCAAGGAGTGCCACTCGCTGGCCGGCAAGCAGAGCTCGGCCGAGAGCGACGCCTGGGTGCTGCAGTTCGCCGGGCTTGGTGAACAGGTTTGGTGATGCATGCTGTCGCAAGTAGTTGTCGCCTCTCCGTCCTCAAAACGCTACGGGATCGCCACCTGGAGCTGCCCGGGCAGCCGCTCAACAATTACCACATGAAGACGCTGGTCTCCTACGAGTGCGAGAAGCATCCCCGGGAGTCGGACTGGGACGAGTCTTGCCTGGGCGACCGCCTCAACGGGATTTTGCTGCAGCTCATCTCCTGCCTCCAGTGCCGGCGGTGCCCGCACTACTTCTTGCCCAATTTAGACCTCTTCCAGGGCAAGCCTCACTCCGCCCTCGAAAACGCAGCCAAGCAAACGTGGCGGCTGGCGAGGGAGATACTCACCAACCCGAAAAGTTTGGAAAAACTTTAGAGGGCGATAAAACTGGCGGCCTTAAACTATTAAACATCGCCTTTTTTTTTTTTTTGCGTGCGTTCGCGTTTTCGAGCATTCTGAGTAAAAACAAAAGGAGAGAGAGAAAGAAAGCGAAAGGATCTCCATGCGAGAACACAAACCTGGTGGTGGTATGCTAAAAAGGAGAGACCGTCCACACACACCTACCCACCCAAAGCCAACAGCAAGTATTATGATTATTGTTTGCATCACAATTTTCTTTAAAAAATTTGAAAACGTGTATGATTATCACCTGGGAAAATGCAATGTCGGCTGGCTGTAATAACGCCTGATTGTGACCACTGCCTACCAATGGATTATAAAAAGGCCGGTATTTTTTATGTAAACCTCCATGTGAGTAAAAGCTTATTTGGATATACCCTTCAGAACCGCAACTACAAAAACACTTCCCTACCATGTACATTTTTAATTTGTTTGGGATATTGTGATCTCACATTTGTCTTTTGAAATTGTGGATGTTAGTGTTTTGTGATTTGGTGAACAGGAGTTAAATTGCCATTTTTGGATACTTCAGGACTTTTTTTCCGCTTAAGAAGATACCATTTAAAAGGTAGATTTTATCATGGTACTTTTTGTTAATTGTCTTTTGAAGTGTCTGAATTTAAAAGTTTACATTTTTTGTTTCAAATATATTGCTTGTTCTATTTCTAACATTCCATAAATATACTTGAAATGTTATTTAAATATATTCAGAAGAAATGTGGATTTTCCTTATATAATTGTGAATATTGGAATTATATATTTGAAAAAAATGCACTTGAAATACACTGGATAATTACTTTTTTGTGACTTAGATTTAAATTTCTGTTGATTTTATTTAATTACAAGTTAATAAAGTAAAATAAATATGGTTAAGCGTTTCTGTGCTCGGTCTGGTTCCATTTGGTGAAGCATTTTGCAAACCTAGCAGGGCTGTTGGGTTATAGCAAAAAGAAAAAAAAATCCTCAGCCTTTTCATGTCTCCTACTGGTTTTCTTTTCTTAAAATAATATTAGAAACAACCTTTTGTAACATATGCGAAATATGGGGTCCTGGAGGCCATCACCAGCTGTCACAGTCCAGTGTGTGGTAATTTACCGAGTAACATTTTTACAACCACCAGAAAATAAATCTACTTTTCAGAGATTTACTGGGCCAGGTTAAGGCGCCTCTGGAGTTTGGAAACGGAGTTGGGGCCCTGTTTGCCCAGGAAATCTAGTTCCTAACAAAATTAACACTTCAGGGAGAAGGGAAGAAAAGCTGTAAAATTTATTGTTTCAAGGGATCCCGCCAACAGCCTTAAGGTGAAGGGCGAATTCCCTCTACCCCAAGCCTGCAGAGAAGGTAGCCAGCGCCCAGGTGCTTTTAGGGAGACCCAGCGCTGCACCCTGGGGACGCCCCCTCTACCATCACTCATGCTCCAGTCCTGCCCATTCAAAGCAGCATAGGATGCAGACCCTGAGAAGCCAAAGTAGACACTCTAGCTGTGGTTTCTGTGTAGTATGCTAATAACGTGTGTAACACTGTTATTAATGAACCCATTTCCCCCTGTTGGCCTTCACCCCTCCAGGAAGCGATTGCCGACAGTCCGCCAGTGTAGTGATTTTTTTTTGTGAAACCCAGGTTGAAGGAAATATAACGGGCAGAAAATATAACGGGCTGGGCTGAACCCGTTCTCGGGAAGAGCCCTGGGCGAAGTTCTTCTCCCAAAGCGGATAAATAGGTTCCTCAGCCCGTTATATTTGGGCTGTGCGGAAACCACCACAACCCATACAAGGCGAGCAGCAGCCAAAGCCTCACTATCGCCATGTTGCCAACTCACTCTTTTCTAAATGATGACACACACACACACACACAACACGTTATGATCTTCTGGACAGGACTGCCAGGCGGGCAAGGGGCAGGCCGCCTCCACAGAAAGGCCCCGCAGTGACTAGCAAGCCTTCCCAGTGAAGGTTACCTTCAAACAACACCAACGCGACTCTCAGATACCCCCGTTTCCCCCACCCCCTTTCCCTCTGGCTGCCGGCTCAGCCACAGATTCAAAAGCGGGGTGGGTGGTTGTTTTCTCTCTTTTTGTGGCCAAGTGTGCCGGTTCCCAAAGATCTCTGTTTCTGGCCACCCCTGCGGCCTCCTCTGCCCGCCTCCCTCCCCCGCCGTCTGTTTCTGACAGCCCCTGCAGCTCCTACAGAAAAGGGGCGCAAAGTTCGCCTCTAGGAAACGGAGGCCCTCGAAACCAAGCCAGTCGGCTGCGCTCCGCGGCAGAAAGGCCCGGGCCATGGATGCCTGCCTGCCTGCCTGCCTGCGGAGACGGAAGCGCCCCCCCCCCCCCAAGCCACCTCCAGGGATTTCGACGCAATTGGCTTAACTGCTAAAGCTGCCCACGTTCAGACAAAGGCCCGGGAGGGGGGAGCAGTGGTTAGAGAGCCAGCGCGGGAGTAATAGCGGATTTCACATCATTAACGCGTTGGGCTTTTTGATGGAAAAGAAACCTCTTCCCCGCAAGCGCGTCTTGGGGGGGAGGGGAGAGGGAAGGTACAGGGGTTTCTCCAGGGGCTCCCGGGTTTTTTTGCAGCGCTTCCCAACCCCCTCCCCCCATTGCAGCCCCACCCCCTCCGGGCCCAGGACTCACTTTGGGGTCGATCTTCTTGAAGGCCGGATCATCCTCGTCCACCTCGAAGTAGATCTCAGTGGTGGTGATGGACAGGGTCCCCTTGGCCACCACGACAGGGGCGATGAGCTGAGCCGGCGTGCTGAGCACCACGGGGCCTGCAAAGACAAGAGCGGCTGCGTCAGGATCCCGCAAGCCTGGGCAGAGAGGCCCGAGCACAGCCAGCCGGCTGGCCTCGGCACCCTCCTCCCCGGACCAAGGACCCCGCCAGTAGCCCGTTCCCTGAGTCGGTGGACTGCACAGGCCTAGTCAGGCCCCAGAGCCTGAAGGTTACGCCAGGGTCTACTCTAATTCGAAGTTGCAGCGGCTTAAAAAGACCTGCTCGTTCACAAGAGCAAAGCAACAGGAGCACACCCTGCACAAACCCATCTCGCCCTTTATAGTGGAAAATGCCCTCTCCGACTAAAGGGGCAGCTCGAGGCCAAACCAAGGAGGTTTACTTGTGAGCAAGCCTCGTTTTGCCACCGCCCGTGGTGGTGGTTTAAAACTCCAGCCAGCTCAGGCAGGGCTCATGGCCCCACAATTTCATTGGGTCTCCAGTCTTCATCTTGGACAGGACGGAGGCTGACTGAACCAGGCATTTGTGGTTCACTTTCCTGCTCCAAAGGGTCAAGCGACATCATGTCAATTACCCATCACACTGGGCCCTGCAGCTCCTATGGACAAGAGCAGGGTGAGGCCGCATGCCCCACAACTCAAAGCCTTGCTGGGGGCCTTCGAGGCCCATGTGCCTTCTAAACCCTTTCTGTGCAACACCAACCGTTTGGGTTCAACAGAAACCATTTTGCTTGGTTGTAAAGTCAGTCTCTTTCGCCCTCCGCCAACTACCACCACCCGGTCTCTAATACCAGATCTCAGAGACCACAGCAGTGACATGAGAAGAAGATGGAAAGAGCCATCCTATACTCAGTGTTTACTCAGGGGTTCCATGTACATTCACACATACATCCGCATGGGAGCGCAGCCCCAAGCACCCGTGCTTGCAAGCAAACTTGAAGCCAACACCAGTTTTTTTTTCACGAATAAAGGGACTCGTGCCAGCTATTGTGATATTCAGGCGACCCTCCCTAATCAGATCCTGAACTAACTTCTTGGAAGCCTCACGCGGAACAAACGTGCTCAAATTGACTGAAACTAAGGCCGTTTTTAGAGCCCAATATGGCGACGCGGGATGCTTGACATGTAGGCAATGCGCTGATGATTTCAGGGACGCTTTCCCGTGGAGAACGCCCACCACTGGGCCTACTTCTCCCTTGTCGTAGGGACCGGAAGAAACTGACTGCAGGCCGGCGCAGTGCTCTGTGCAGCGTGCCCGGCCGTGCAGCCTTCTCGACTGGTCCAGTCTCCAGCTGCTTCCCCGAGTCCCTTGCTGAGGGCAGCGGGGCAGGGAAGGCCGGGCGGGCTGGAGGCGCAGGCAGAAGGCGCAGCCGCCGCTTCCCGCCACTCCCGTGACCCGCATCAGGCCGCCTGCTGGGTGCGGGCTGCGTGTTGAGCGGGACCTTCCTTCCCTGGTCAGCAGCGACAGGCACAGCGGCTCGCCTCTCTGACGGCTCTCGAGCCCGCCCGCCCGCCGGGGGCTGCATAACATTGATGCAAACTCTATTTTCTTTCATTTTCTTGTTGTTCCCTCGCCTAATAGGCCAGCCTGGCCTCTCGACCCCAGTCAGCTGATCGGGATGTATCACATGCGCCGCAGGGCTCTTCGCCGGCCGCCCTAGCCTGCCTGCCCGCCCCTCTCTGGCTCTCCCTCTTCTCCGTCTCCCCCGTGGCAGGGCCGTGTAGAGCGGCGCGGCGAGTTGGCGGGGCTCCTGTAAAGGGCAGGGAATCGATCCGCAGCGACGCTTTAAAGGCTCATCAATCTTAATCTAGGTCCCCCCAGTCATTATGCGCGATTCTCTCGGGCGATTACAAGTGGATTTGGGTTTCCAGGTCCCCCGGCCTTTGTGTCGAGTGGCGGCTCTCTCCTTCCCCCCTCCCCACCCCCGTCCGCGTCCCTCTCCGCTCCCTCCTCTGAACCCTTCCCCGGCGGCTGCGGCGCACCTCCCGCCTCTCCCGACGCGGCCTCGGGGCTAAAAGACCAGGGCGTGAAAGATGAGGCAGACCGAGAGCAGCTTGATAGTCTGTCATTACAAGAAGGCCTTTCGTGGGCCTCGCGCGTTCCCAGAAGGAAGATCACGTCGTTGACCCAGTTACCTCCTCCCCGTTCCCCGCCTCGTGTTATATGCACCAAAAACAAAATTATTATTTTTGTTAAGGAGTTTGTGGTGGTTCACGGTCAGAAGGCCAAATACTATAACAAGAAATCTTCACCAAGACAATATGCCTGAACGTTATTTGCGTTATTAGGGCTTGTGCGTGTGGTTGGGCGCCGTGCATTAAAAACAACAACCACCACCGAGGTCAACGGTGAGCAGGATTTCGTTTGAGAAGCTGCCCGGGACCGGTGCGCATTTACGCGCGAGCCGCGCCGAGTCACCCTTCGAGCCACTCGACGGGGCGACCTAGTGAGACGCCGGGGCAGATTCGGCCACGGCGAGAGACAGTTTTTTCTAAAGGCTCCCTAAATAATTCCCACTCCCGAAGAAGGGAGAAACGCTCTTGCTGCTGAGGAGAGGAGCGAGGCTGATAATTTTATTATGGAGCCGGGCGCATCTGACGAGAAGGCCTCGGAGAGGGAAAAAAGGGTCTGGTCGGGAGCCTCTTAAGCCTCCCCTCCGCACCGAAAAGGCACAGAATGAAACGTTCAGTCTTAATAGGGTGTCGTTTTTACACTTGTCCTTTGGAAATCTCCAATTACAACTCCCAATACCACGGCACATTTAAGGAGCGCTCAGTCTTTTTGTTCGAGCCTTCAGGGAGCAAACCAGCCACTGAGAGAATACAAAATTAATCCACTACAGCTATAGACCGAGAGGATTATGGTTTAATCCCCCCTGGGACAGGCTCTGGATTTTAAGGATCCGACATTAAAATGTTTACACAAGACATAATCAAACCAGCGCAGCTTCTCCATATGGCCTCGAGATAGGCGAGGGCAGCGCCGGCTTCCGTGCCAAACGACGGCGACCGAGACAAAAGCGCACCTGACCCTCCGCGGCCGCCCGTCGGGCTCTGGCGCTCGGGCCACACCCGGGCCACGGGCTGTGCTGCTGGGAAGCCGAGCGCCACGAGAGGCCGACCGGCCGGCAGGGGCCGAGGCTCTCCGCAGCCCACCGTCTCGCAGGGCTGCGCGGAGCCCCGCAAGTGGGAACGGGCCCGGTGCGAAATCTCCCATCTGCGCCCCGCTCCGCTCGCCCAGGCTGGTCCGGAGGAGGACAGTCCGCTTTGTTGGCCTCCGAAGGCAGAACAAAGAGCCCAGGCGGCGGCTGGCAGCGCTCGGCCTTCCAAGCAAGACAGCCAGCCAGCGGGACCTGCGCCCAGCGCCAACCTGGCCCGCCGCAGCCAGCTGCCCAGGAAGGGCTGCTTGGCTGCCTTAGCTGGGGGGGGATGTACTCTGCATTTCGACGTGGGCCCACTCTACCCACCCAGCCTGTCCACCAAGGAGCGACGGCCGGAGGAAACAAAGGCTGCTCCTCTCGCTCAGCACCTCGGCGGAGCTGGAAATCACACGCCGACCGTGCAAAGGAGGCTTGGCAAGTTCGCTCCCGCTGCACGGGAGAGGAGGGCAGCATCTCGCGCTGGAAAGGCCTCCAGCCGCATCTGGGACTCCCACTCTGGGACTAACCGAGCGCATCCAGGCCCGAGCTGGGCATTTGCTAGCCAATATCACGCAGGCCCTTTCAGCTCCTGCGGCTGGCCTTCCAGACGAGTCTCAACTTGCGGGGGTCTGAACGGTATTAAAAATTAACCTCCCTTCAGCCGATAATTAAAAAAAAATTACAACCACTGCGAACAACATTGTTTTATTATTTATGGAACCTGGCCTATATTAACAGTCATTCAAGTAATTGATGTAAGTAGACTGGCATTCTTCCTATCCCATGGGATTTGCCATAAACTTCAAGAGGATGGAGACCGATTCCATTAAAAGGAAACGGGAATAAACGCTGCACAGAAGCAGGACTTGTTAGGTCGCTTCCTTTCCCTGCTAGATTATTAACACAGCTTGATGTAGCTGCCAGGACTCAAGGTAGCAATAAAATAATGCTACTGTAATATCCCCCTCTCTGCATTGTCGCTGTTCAGCTTTATGGACTTCTGGCCAGTTTTAAAATGGACAAACTACTATGCAGTATCAAACTGGACAACAAAAACTGAAGTCCTTTGTCATGGTTTAAACTAAGCACCCAGCCTTGCTTTGTTTAAATTAAAATACATTTAAAAGTCAAAATATAGACAGGGGAAAACACAATATTAATAAATGTAGGGAAATATAAATAATTGTAAATATCTTCTAAAACTCGCCATGCCAAATTATTATTTTAATATGGGTGCCCAGGAAGAGCTACAGGGAGATGGAGAACAAATGGCAAACTTCTCCCCTGACCACCACCAACAGCTCTTAGGAGCAAGAACAGATCCATTTGTTCTGGCCTTTTAAATAATACTCAAGTCCTCAACATTACAGTCTTTCTTCCAGGCAATTATGGTGCTCAGCCCTCATTGGGGGAGGGGTTCCTTTTTTTAAATAGATCAAGTGCTATTTTTTCTGCACCCAAACTTACTTCCAAGAGACAGGAGAAAAACCAGCTACTTAGGACATTAACTCTGAATGGTCCCAGAAGGAAATCGACAGCCTTAGGGTTGGAATGTCCTCTTTATAGGGATAAGAGGTACAAATCAGCAACTGAACTATCACTTTCTGCACCAGCTGGAGCACCTGAACATTCTTGAAGGGCACATTATGTTCAAAGTTTATCACAGTAATCCAATCAGGATTGTTACTATGCAGTGCATCTAGATTAGAGTCCAGTATCATCTAAGAGACCAACAAGACTTTCCCAGGGATGAGCTTTCCAGAGCTAAAGCTCCATTCACCAGGTACAACACTTATATTTGACCAAGGGAGCTCTGACTCTCAAAAGCTCCTCCCTGGAAAATCTTATTGGTCTCTAAGCTGCTACAGGATTAGAATCTAGATACACTGGGGCGGGGGGGGGGGGGGGGAGACAGAAATAATTGCTACTCAAAGTAGAATGGGTAACTATGGCTGATTCCACATGGGCCAAAAACGGTGGTGTGGAAACGGTGTGAAAATGGTGTAAAAGGATTTAAAGGATTTACACCATTTTCACACTGTTTTCACACCGCTGTTTTTGGCCCATGCGGAATCAGCCTATGTGAGAAAGCCTTATTCAGTTATAACCCCTAATGTACAGAGGAGTCTTGGACAATTCAACAGTTGAAGGCTTTCACAGGAATTAATTTCAAAGGAATTAATAATTTGTGGCTTCAATCCACAAATTATTAAAAAAGTTACCACAAAAATAATGGAGAACATCACTTAGCCTGGAAACTGTAAACACATTTAAGGATCACATTCAGCCCCAACAATAATTGTGCTAGACTGTTAATTATGTTAGGGTTTTTTTGTTCCTGTCTATGAAGAAAATTACACTTCACAAACATACTATCAAGGGTAGAGGATCCTTTGGATCCTGAGTTGTTGGAAACAAAGTGAGGTTATAAACATTTAAAATAAATAAGATAGCAAATTGAAGAAATGATGACTTTCTGAACAAACACTACCATGTGGGGTTTCCAATTACTTTGGCCAAAAATACTCTTTCAAACAGCATCATTTTTTTAAATGCACTTGCATGACAAATCTATTAACAAACATCCAGTGCAGCACACAATAAAACCATTTTTATAAAGCACAAAGAAGATGGCTTACCCTGATATGGTGAAGTCTACCATGTGCTATGTATATTGCTGGTTCGAGGATAACTGGCATGTAAATTAAGAAGGGCAACATTTCTTTCTCACTTACACACTTTCTGTTTGTTTATAGTGAAAGCATTTCCTCTTTCTATACATTTATGCTGTGGAAAAAGTCCATGTAGATATCCTGGATGATGTCTACTTAATCAATTTAATTCCTTTTTTCCCTCCAGCAGACGCATACAATGATTTGTCTATTAAAATTAACTTAATCCATATTGCAGAAACATCATACACTCCGGTTTCTCCACACGACATTGTGAAAAAGTAGGTCCTTGCTTTCTAGTGTAGATAAGTCTGAACAATGCTTTTGAACTGTGCTAGAATCTAACAGCTCACATGGATTTAACATGGTCGTGGACACAGTTAAAAGCCCCTCTCATCTGATGCCAGATGATCATGTATCAGCAATGGCCAAGACTACTTTTAATCATTTGCATCTGGCACGGAGGTGGTGACTGCTTTAGATAAAGAATTTACTAAAAGAGTCTAGATTTGTTCCTTTGCCCTCCCAACTTTTGAGGATGACTTTGCAAAACCGTGAGAAGTTTCTCAAAATGCAGAAAACAATCTCAGAAAACAATATTAGGTAAGTTAAGATGTATGCGCTAAGGCTGGGCCAGAAAACAACAGCTTGCTTGTCAATCAAGTTTTCCTCCAGCATTATATAACTTATACTCATAACTACCTGAGGGATGCTGGTGAAGCTAAGGTGATGCTGTCACTTCAAACAGCCCTCAATTGATGGATACATTTTGAACACCCATTTCCCATGCTGCACAATACTAAGTAGTGATGTCAGGAAGGCTCTTTATATCAGAACTTACTTCTCATGTTGACCTTGAGATCTGCAGAACACTAATTTTCAGGATATGTTCCTAAAGATCTTTACATATAAACAAATATTTGTATGCTTAGAGAATATGGAGTATCTTAGATTGCTCAGGTTTACTTCCTGTAAGGAATTCCCAGGATAAACAGATTTTCCCATCAGTAGGTTGTATGTAATCTTTCTATCATATAAGGTCACTGGTTTCTCTTCTCATTTTAAACTGGGGTAGAGTTCTAGCCAGCTTAAAACAAGGAGACCAGGATTTAGTCTGGGAACACGGTGCCTACCTTTCCACTGTATTGTTCTCCCTGTAGTTTGGGAAGGAAAGTTATCTAAGCAAACAGGGGCTCCTTCCTGCAACTGTGGCAGCAAATTTACTTTACAGTTGTCAGGCCTAACAGTTTTCTTAATTCAATATTGTATGGACATGACTTCTATGTAATGTGAGAATGGCCCTTAAGCAAAGACAGAGCGAAGGGAAACTGTGCCCCAACTCAGGAGGCCACTCGGCCATGCCCCTTTGACGACCTGGCCATGCCTCCACTGCTGATCTTCCTGGGGTGTCACACCCCCACCCCATGGGAACTATGCCACTGCCCTTAAGCATTGAAGATCTCCCCGCCCATACACATAATTTTGAAACATTTGGAACAGTGTGTCCACTTGTCACTTGCTTGCCAGAACTGACTGGATATATATCCACTTATTTAGGCGTTTTTATCCCACGTGTCTTCCAGTGGGGACTCATACAGAATCAGGAAGTTGGAAGGGGCCAAGTCCATCCTCTCTCATCCAGATAATTTATAACAATATTTAAAAATACCATGCTCAGAAGTGAGCCCTGTGGCACCCCACTAGACTACTATTCCCATTCACATGAAATACCACTGACAACTACTCTTTGAGTGCAGTTCACCTAACTATCCTTGAGTCTAGTCTGCAGTCCTATAGTTTACCTATCAGAACATTCTGGAGAACCCTGTCAAAAGCTTTACTGAAATCCAGGTAAACAGGATTGACACAATTCCCTTGATCCAGTAAGCTCATCACATGATCAAAGAAGGAAACAAGGTTGGTCTGGCAGGACCTGTTGGGGACAAATCCATGCTGACTTCCCCCTATCACCAAGTTGTCCTTCAAGTGCTCACAGACCGATCCATTTGAAATCTATTCCAGTATCCATTTGAAATCTATTCCAGAGGTCAAACTGGCTTGTGGTTTCCTGGGTCACCTCACTCCTACTACAGTCTTCTGGCTGTGGTTGCTCACAGTTACAGTATTCTGTCTCCCAGGAATCTTACCAGGACCTGAACAGAAGTTCTTCAGTGTAGCTGTTTTTTTGATCGCTTGTTTGAGCTGATATGAAGCTGAGAAGCTGAAATAATAAGCTGATATTTATTGAACTGTTTCACCTACTGTATGTTTATAGCTTATTGCTTACACATTTGTTTGGCCCTTAAGTGTCCAAGCAGAACAAATGTCCACCAATTTCTCCTTCCCTCCAGCTATAGCTCATATCACATTTCTCTGCCCTTAGGTATGACCGAGGGGGGAGGTAAAGCAGTCTAAATGGGAAAAGTTCAGGAAGAGATATAAGTATTCTGACACATGTATGTACTTTAAATCCAAATCTGTGTTTCTGAAGACAATGCTGAGGGTAAGGACTAAACCAGAGAAGATTCACATCTCTTCATGTCCAGTCATTCTTGGACATTCTTAGACATGATAGGAATTCTGCCTTATCCCATAACTTACTTTTGATGTGCTATCAATTTTCAACACTTGTCTGCTAACTCAGCTCTAACAATGGAAGCCGCCAGGGCTTGAAGACAAGTGCTAAAACAATGGAGTACATGTTCATTAAATGCCCCAGTTTAGATTTGAGTTTCTGAATAAATGTGTGCATCTCCTTGTCCCCCAGCCTTTCCTAATTTGGTCATAAGAATAGATTTTTCAAAAAGAGATAATTATTTCCATTGAACAATTTAACTTGTCTGAAAATACTGAAGCTGTAGTCACCTAGTTACATAGCTCCTGCACTGTTGTCTCTCCCTGTTACCATAACTACCATATGGACAACTATCAACACAGCATGCGGTACTAAGGAAGCAGCTCTTATGAATTTCTTCCTGCCTTTTAGATGCAAGCTGGAAAGGAAAGAGGGATCTGGAATGGAATAGGCTGTAGGTTTTCTAGATGCCCAGGGGGTATCTAAGGGAATGAATTTTGGAGTTTAATCTAAAATAAAAAAAATATCCAGGAGATTGCAGAAGAATGCTAATAATTTATTAAATTTACAATTAATTTATCTAAACCTTAAAAAAACACAAACTATTGGTAATCAGCACTTCCCATGGCGCTGAATTCCAGTATGGTAATTATGAGTTGAGTGTGAAGAAGCAATATGTGTAGCACAGCACTGCACTGAGAGGCTGTCTGGATTTATGATTAAGCTAACATGGGAAGTCAAGGGAAGGGAGGGCCTTGGAAGAGTCTTTGGATCTCAGACTCCTGACTTGGGACTTGGTGGCATCATTAGTTTCCCCACAGTCCACCATTTTGTTTCTAAGAATGGCTAGCCTCTGAGTGTCTGGCAAGTTCATAAAGCTTTGAGGGCAACAGTTCCCAGCACCTGGGAAGAATTCACTGGAGAAACATAAGCCAGCTTGATTCCTCTAGGTACTCATGGGCACCATGACTATGACAGGCTTCTCCAGTTTTCTTCCTGGCATATCATATTCAGATGTACAGTGCCACAGAACACAGAGGTAACCTTTAGATATCAGAAGGATTCCTGTAGGCAGAGTTCAGAAGCAGCAGGTGAGAGGAGATTTGGGTGGGTGGAGCCAAGGAGAGGTGTGAGGGGAACAGACTGGCTGGGGCGGTTATTGACTTTAGTTATAGTCTGTCCTTTTCACCAAGATTCAAGGAGCATGATGCAATGTAAGTCAATGTAGTAAAATAGTATGAGATATCCAATAAGCAATGCAGTAGACCAGGATTACAAAAATTAGAAATGCAATAAATTCTTAGCCATTATATGTCAAAGAATGCAGAAAATGGTATTTCAGAGGTGAAAATGTAATACCACTTTTCAGAGGCATGAGCAAATCCTATCCAGAGTTCTGTATGCAGAAAGTCCCAGGTTATCTCAAACTTAAAATAATTTCAAGTGGCAGACCTTGAACTGCAGACGCTGGAGAGGAGAGCCCAGAACTAAATGGGCCAATGATTTGATTACTGAGTATCAAGTAACATCAAATGTTCCATCACATTCTGAGTTACATTAGCAGATTTCAGAACCTGCTGCAAGAGCTGTATATCTGTCATGAAAAAATAACTGCAATAGTATGCATATCTGATGAAATGTGAAAACCTACATTAAATTTTTTACCTTTATGCTATCTAGAAGGGAAGATCTATTGCATGACATAAACACCCTTTTATCATAGGACAACAGTGACAAGTTAGTAAAATTAGTAAAAATTATATATGTTATATTTTTATGACAAAATAAATGAGTAGAAAAATTAATGATCAATTCACTACAACTGTGCCAACTGAGATGCTGCTGATTCAAAGTTTTAAGTAACAAAAATGTGCTACTACTAGAAAGTGGTCTATCAGTGCTATTTTTATCAATATGCAACTTGCCTCTCGAAATGAACAGCCTGGGAAGAAACTTAGATGCTAAAATTGAAACAGAAAATTGTGATATATTTATAAGTGTCAAATAAGGCAAATACAAATGTTTCTTCAAAAAAATACTATACTAAATCAGCTTGCTATACTGTCAACCCTCTTACAATCTTCAAACTATCAAATTTTAAACAGCCTTTACCTGGATTGTTTGTGGCTAAAATCCTACCTGTTGCACTAAATGTAATCAGTCCTGTATACTTTTTATGTAACGTTGCCAAGCTGAAAACTCTGAATTGGCTACAAGTGAGTAAGCCCAGAGTGCACATGGTATGGAATCGCTCTTTTTCACTTTCAACCTACAAAGAGCATTTACAACTGGGGACAAATGCCATTCTAGGTCAAACAGGAGAATATCTGCAACAGTGGAGGACTAATATATAGGGAACAGGAGGGAGAAAGAGGTGTATATTGTATTTCAAGATGTTGTAAGGCACTTTGCTCTAGGCTAGCCAGATCTCATCAGATTTCAGAAGCTAAGCAGTGATGGTCCTGGTAAGTATTTGGATGGGCGACCTCCAAGGTATGATAGGGTTGTGCTGTGTAGGTAGGCAATAGCAAACCCCTTTAAATGTCTCTTGCCTTGAAAACCCTATGGGGTCATCATAAGTCAGCTATGACTTGATAGCACCCACACACAAAAATGAAGATGTTATGGTAAAAAAAAGCAGGATATAAATCTAACAAATAATAGAATTAAGTTGGGGTTTTGATACTGTATTTTTGATACTATATTTCCTCACATAGAAAAATGGAAGTTCATGTGGTGATATGAGGAAAAGGGGAAAGTAGAGACAGCAAAGCTAATCACTCAGTCTAGAAGGGGAGATCCTTACCCTGTATTCCACATCCCTTGGAGCAGCAGAGAAAACATAAGACAAGAGAACTATGGTCTGCTGCCTCCTCCAGGTCACCCCTTCATCAGGAGATAGGGGACCACCCTGTAGACCCTCTGTGACATTGGAGAGGACTTAGGAGGCAGTCTTTCTTTTATCAGTGGGAAAAGCATCTGGGAAAATGGCAAAGCACTTTTATCTCTCATGTGTATACGTTGTGCTATGTCCACAAGGAAACTGGAGATCATGGTAGAGGCTGTGGTATGATGCAAGGCAATCAGGGGCAATTTCTTATTTCCTTATAAAAGAGGCCTGGAGAGGATATCAAACTGAAATATGACAATTTTGAACTCTAACCATATTGGTTTTGGCACAATTGACAACAATAGACACATGCTCAGCAGGAAACAGTAGATCACCACACATGCCCTTTCTGTATAGACAGTTTAAAACATTTTGAGGCAGGAACCAAATGTTTACTCTGTGGAGTTCCACATTGTTTTCACTCCGAAACGTTTCAGTTGCAGCCTCAAAACATTTTAAACACAGGGTCCTTTCAAAACAATTCTTTCATTGAAATGTTTTAATAATGGCTTCATTTGTCTGTGTGGTCCCTTTAAGACATTTCCCAAGCCTCTTTGCCTTCTCTGCACTTCATCATTGCCATTTTTTCAGCTCACTCCTTGCTCCTAATCTGGTTTTCCTGCAGGATTTTTCTTTATTTGGGCGGGGGCGAGGGCGGGGGTGGGGGCGGAGAGAAAAAGTCATTGAAGAATGGACTGCAGAAGGTGTAGAAAATTGCAGCACTCTGCTGTGAAGCATAGAAGAAACATTCTCAAACCAAAGGGAGAAATCACAATATGGCAGCCAGGAATTCTTTGAAGGGGGTGAGTGCAGATAAACCTCATGGAAAGGGTGTGTGTTGTGGATTGAAAACTTTTTACAAAGGTTGTGCTCCTTTTCACAAATGTTTACAAATGTCTTCGGGGATTTGTGGACAAGGGCCATTGTCCCCTGCAGTGCAGTCATGGATTCTGGAATTATTTTCCATATATTTGTCAGACTGCACAACTGCCATCCATATATTTGTTAGACTGCACATATTGTCACCTCACTGTTACTTTTAGCCTCATCTGGTCCTCAGAACATGACAAAAATAATGCTCTACTTTCTTCAGTGCCTCCCAACTTTGACATCAGCAATTACTTCACAATACTACACAGGCCTATGGAGCAATCGTTTACTTCCTAACTATGCTAGTTGTATGAGGACATATACACTGAGAGCCCACAAAAACCTGGAGATAGTCCAGATAACCTGCTGGAAAGCAGCGAGTTAGAGTGTCACTCTTCCCTGTGGTCTCCAACATGAGAACAAGAATGTTGTTTTTAATAGGGTGATTAGTTAACACTCCACAGATGTAGCATCTTACCACACAGATATTTTATCTACTAGGAATACACAACACTGAGGCTGACTTAAATATAAACTTCCAACTGGTGTTCTCCTCATTCATGAAATTTCACAGGCCATTTTTGAACCTGAACTGTAAATAGGCTGGTTTTTTTCAGTCTGAAAAAGTACTAGAAAAAGAAAAGGAACTAAGGTAAATGTGGGAAGGGGTCGGGGGCTGCGTGGGGGTGGGGGTTGCAGGGGTTTCAAGGAAAAGGGGAAGGGGCCAGGGCAATTTTCTGCCCCCAGGTGTGCGCCCGGTGTGCAACGCCCCCCCCCCCCCCCGTCCCCTTGCCACTCCACCACTGATTCAACCTGGCCATTAATCAACCAAGGATAATCAGATGATCTTAGAGTGACTTTGTAAAGTTGTCTGAGGATGAAATGAGGACTGTAAAGAACTTGGCATATAGGGAAGTACTTCCAAATGATACATCAAACCTCCTATTCCTGATTACATAAATGCCAACACAGGGAACAACTGACAAACCAAAATTTTACATAATTATGTATGATTGAAAAATGTATATAATTTATTTATATTTAAGTTTATATTTATATTTATAGTTATATTTATATTTTACCTGCAAGGTTGTCAATCTCCTTTTCTTGGAGCAGACTGACAGCATCATCGTCCCCTTCCAACATGAGCTCTGTCTCAGCGTTCTGATTGACCACAGCTTGACTTCGGAAGGTTTTCTTTGACTTGATCACATCTTCTTCAGTGCCTATAAAATGTTAAAAATAAAAAATTGGATTCAATTGTTTGCTCAGTTTTAATACCTAGGAAATCAATACAATTCTTGTCATGATACCTGTTTTGGACAAGAAAAATACACTTCAGAATAGGTTTTGTTTTTTAAAAATTCATACATGCTTATTCAAGATGAAAATGTGCTAAGGGTATAAAATACAGAAGGAAACTTTACGAAAGGCAATTAGGATTTTTACGAGTCTGCCATATTACTGGCCATAATTCTGTTGCTGCAACTTGACGGTTAATCTTAGTATATACTAAGGTGAATTTGGTAAGTGTGCAGATTCATTATTTAGCTAAATCCTTTTCAAAACAAAATCCTTTTGTTTCAGAATATTAACTATACATTTATTTAACAGAAGCTTAAACAAGGCTGCTTTGGTTTCACATAAGTATTTGGCTTTGTTTGTTTTTTTTTACATTCATCACTTGGTTGAGTATACTTCAGTTTGCCACAATCTACTAGGCATTTATCTAAATGAAAGTGTAGGAGACCGAAAGTTGCCCTTCAATCACTGTATCCTTTATGAATTAGAGTTCCATTTATCAAAATTACAGAAAGAAGAGGTAATGTCTCAGAGGGCTGTCTCATTACAAGGCTTATAAACACTGTCCTTACAAAGAAGTGGTTTAACACCTAACAAATCAAAAATTGATTGGGAATAGAATTTATTTGAGATCATCTATCTTCAGAAGACATGCTGTACTGAATGCACTTCTTGGCCTCACTACCCATTCATCAGGAAATTAACAAGCAAGTTCCACAGATACCAGATTTCCTTGCATTCTGAAATACGAAATATGTTAAAAACAGATCTGTTACAGATACTCTAATTATATACTCCAGAATGGTTTTAAAACGATCTTAAACTAAAAGATACAAGACAAAAGATGAGTTTCTCTGTGAATGAATTTTAAAAATGTACTTGGCAAAATGTTATATTTAATGTTATTAGCAATTCTAACTAAAAAGAAAAAAAATACCCCAGGAGTTCTAAATATTATTTCAACATTTGACACACCACTACATGTGTCACCATACATTTAAAATACAAAGTTGAAGATAATAAACAATTTTCTCAGTTGACAACCTTGACAAAAGATTATGCAGTCACTGCCATCTTAGTGTCAATATTTTATTAAGGAATACTGCTTAGGATGTTGTGATTTTTCCGGGCTGTGTGGCTGTGGTCTGGTAGAGCTGTGTAACAGACTTCTCTCCGTGATACACCTCTGAAGATGTCAGCCACAGATGCAGGCGAAATGTTAGGAACAAGATCTACCAGACCACAGCCACACAGCCCGGAAAACCCACAACAACCAGTTGAATCTGGCCGTGAAAGCCTTTGCTAATACACTGCTTAGGATGTTTTTACTTGGTTATGATGTTTCCCTTCAAAGCCAAAAAGCCCCCCCCCCCCCTTGACTACATTTTGTATTATGTGAGAGGATATATCAGGCACTTGCCCAAAGAGATTTTTGACCTGTTCTTGGAACATCAGACACCCCCATTAAAAAGTGCTTTAGAAGGCACCATCCATTTCAAAAGCATTTCACTATTTGACTTGAGGTATACAACTGCGAAACATACCCACAAAAGAGTCCTGGAACACATGGAACTAATGGTGAGATTCCTTGAATCCTAGCTTTAAGCTGGCACATATGGAGAGAATGTTTATACCTTTTCCTCTTTACTGTTTTCCTGACTTAAAATAGTCCAATAGAGTTGCTGTTTGCCTCATTTGGGGAGTGTGGCAGTCCATCAATACCCACAGAGACACAGTAGGGCAAATAATGGCTTTTGAAGGCCATTGAGGTAAGGAAAATGGCCCGAGCAAAGGTCTAAGTTCCCAGAATCTAGCTCATGAGGAGAAGGGAAGCACAGAACCCCAGAACACATCTCTTGACCCATATCTGAGGAACATCATGATGTGCTGTTAAAGTCCTAAATATCCCAGGTACACAGAAGTGAGGCTCCACTACTCATTACAAAGTCCTGGGGAACAACATGAGGATTTTGTATCATATGTGCAATGGGAGTTTTGTACCTGCCAGGCGCACACTAACTCTTTTCTGTTTGCAACCACAGCACATAGGGAGAAGCAGATTTAGTCTCCTGACACATGGTGCTTTGCATCTCTAAGTAGCACCAATGGAGCTCCTTTGTCTGTGTTGTAAAATTCACATTACCACCAGAATCAATAGAATGGATGTGAAAAAAGGATGGAGTGAGGTGGTTAAAGCCACTCCTCTCTCCCTGCATGCTGTGGTCACAAACAGAAAAGAGAGCATGTGCATCCCCTTGCATGCATAATACAAAGTCCCTGTGTCCCGAATACAAGAACTTTGTAACATGTAGATGTGGAACTGCAGTCAATTCCATTTTGATCAGATTATTTTTTAAATACTCTGTTTACAAAAACTACTTCTAGAGTACACTTAAAGGATTGTTTTGTACATGGAACTAAAAAAAAATGGATCATAGTGGTGAAGTATCTTAAGACTTTAACACACCACAAGACTGTGATTTTGCAACTGAAGAATAAAATGGCTGGCCCTCGGGAATTTACTGCTCCCATAATTCTGCATTCACAGTTGCTATTATGGGTTATCACACATTTACTATTACAGCCAAAGGGTAGCTCATGACTGTACTAGCCTGAATGTAAAGTATTAGTATTAAAAGCAAAATTAATTTCAAAATCCCGCTCTATGGCACTAAAACCTAATTTTAAAAAATTCTAGTCTAAAATATGACATGAACCAGACTTATTCTTGTGTAACATGTTTATGATTGAGATGTCAGCATTCCACCTGGCAAATTACTGCCATATTTAACTATTAAACATTAAATATGTATAATAGCTAATGAGTACATTATCCTATGATTTGGATGCCTGCAGCTGAATTATGATGTTGATGCCATTATTTTGGTAGATGTTTATTTTGGATCACAGGCTAAGTCATTAATCAGAGATATAAAAATTATTCAGCTGCCTAGGCACTTTTGGGGAAATAGTCCCTTTGATATTCAAAAAAAAAAGGAGAAAACAATTCTCTGCCATTGATTGTTACTTTATATTTGCTATACTTAAGTGTTTGCAGATGTAAGTTCCTTGTATTTCATTCTAGCCTTAAAACTCTGACTTCTATACCTGTGTTCAGGACCTTCTGAAAGGACACTGCAGCTTCCTGCCTGAAACCTGAACTGGATGGAATTTACAAATCACCTCTTCTGATGTAATGCCAAGGAAGTCTATGGGCCTCGCTCACAACACTCTCCAGGGGGAAAAAAAGTTGCTGAGCATTGAAGTCTACTTTGAATACAACATGAACACAACCCCAGAACAATGTTAGGGTGAATGATTTATTTATTTATTTCAAGATGAATATATTTTTTTGGATGAATAATTTATATCAGCAATTAATTTGCTTAAAATCCCATCCTTCATCCAACTGTAGCTTAATTCATCAACGCATAAAGTATACATTGTTAAAACCCACAAAAATGATCTTCTAACATATTTGCACTTGATCTTCTCAGCAGCTTCTGACCTGCGTTTCCTTCCACAGAGAGGTTACATAAGTAGCAGCCTTACTTCAGGACATTTTTTGGCAATGACACTTCTATGTAATTGAAAAACAAGTGAGGGGAGATCTGGAATCTCTGAATTATCTTCTAGAAGTCCTGTAAAAATGTTATTCAAGAGGTCTTTTCCATTGATTTAATGGATCTGTAGATGTTGACTGATATTGTGACTATTTTTTTGACAGTGGGTTTTATTCTCTTGTATATGCTTGTATTCTATATATTCCTATGTAAACACCTTTGAGCTTTGACAGGAAAAGTGCTCTATAGATCATTTCAATCCATTAATGAATAAAAGGAGGACTGGAGCTATAATACAGCTAATATTCCCTACTTAAAAACAAAGATAAAAGTTACATTTGATATTTGCGTATGCTACCTCAAACGTACTTGTCTCCTAAAAATTGTCTATATTGTTTCTAAAATAATTGGGTGCGGGGTACAGGCCTCTTTGCATTGAAACACAAAATATGACTCAATGAATGACCTACAAGGACCTTCTCTCATATGAAAATACCAATCCACTAACATCTTATCAGAGGCCCTTCTGTAGTTGACTGCCCTTTGATTAATTAGATAGTTGGCTACTGAGCACAGAGCTTCTTCTGTAGAGTAACCCCCTGTGGCATTTTCCTTCTGGAGATTGTTTAGCACAATCTCTTTATCTTTTAGGTGGCATTAAAACAGATATCCTGGCCTGGGACACTTGTTATAAATACAGAAGTGAATCTGAAAGTTTAGTGTGTTCCCATTTATACTGCATTTATATTGCTGTGTTGGGATGTCACTTTGGCTGTTATTATCTATTGTATGCCACAATAGAAGTAGAAGGCAGAATATCTTAAAGAAATATTTGTGGTACAATCATGCATTAACCCTGATATATGTGTAATCGAAAGAACTCGGCCAATGACTCAGTGGCATAAGGAGCATCATCACTGTGTACACTATATTCTTTCTGTACACAAAGAACAATAAAACAGCATGAATAATACAATTTAAGAATGGAGACATATGAAAATAATATCTGGCATGTCAAAATTTATGACGATAATATCCACATTTACTTCTCAAATTTCATTTAAACTTGTAAATTCTCATTTGGATTCTTCAGGTCACAGCTGGTACTAGGCTGCAAGTTAAGCTTCAAAGATAACCTGCTGGGTCTATGCTTAACAAGGATTCAGTTCAAGGCTACTTAAATAAATGTGCCTTCATAATATGGTTGATTTCAGACATGAGGATACTTTTGGAGAGCAAAAGGGAAAGAAACAAATAAAGCAAAATTCAACCCCAACACTACAAGCTACCTCCTGAGTTTTCAAACTATTCAAAATTCCTTAACATTCATCCCACTTTTAAGGTCGCTAATTTCATTTTAAAGAGTGGAAGTAAAAGTTTGCTTAGAAGCCATGATACAAACCAAGGGAGAGTTCTGCTTCTTGCAGAGTTCATTCCAGAGCTTACTTCAGTGAATTATAGATAAGGCAATTTATGCAGAGAGTTTTCTTTCATCTTTGAAGAGGGCTGGCAGAATGGAAAGTTAACTCATTTTAGTGTTACCTAAATGTACTGACAGGAAATTCTAATGTTTCCAAACATCTGGAAATCAGCTTCATGGGATGGTGATTTCTTTTCTTAAAGAATGCCTTTTCATATACCGTCTTTTACAGCTTTATGTGGCTCCTAAAAGAGTGTTTTGACATAACTAAAGTCTGTCTGCTTCACAGTAAAATGCTGTATTTAATTTTAAACTATCTTTTAGAGAATAAAGATGTTTTTGTGAAGTTCTACTCTCTTAGACACTTATACGATTTTCTCATGGAAAGCATCTTAGCCTGTGTTACTTTACGATAACAAAGCCCTATTTTAGCTTTATTGTTAATTATTCTAATGACTTAATTCTTAACAGGGATTTCATTATATAAAGTGTGAAACAATATTTGAGGTCATATATCTGATATGCTTTACCCCAAATAGAAAAAGTTATATGTCTGATATGTTTTAACTCAAATAGAATTGCAGTGTCATAAACAAAGATATTCCCTTCAAAATCAACTGAAGTCCACAGAAGGATGTAATTGGAAGGCATCACTAGTAATGTTTCTGGTATAAATGCATAATTTTAGTATAAAGTTAAATGTAAATTACTTGTTCTGGAAAGTTGGTAAAAACAGTACATAATTGTATAGAAGGATAGCAGTGAAGAATGTATTTTAGTGGGCTCTCACGGTAATCTCTGATTTTAGAAATTTGTACCACCTTTTCTACATTTATGTAGATCCAGTGCACCATAATGACATCCTGGCTATTAACTTTCCAAGCAACATACTTTCTGATGTATTTACAGTGCAATCCAAAGGAGGGGGGGGCTGAAACCACTTAGGAGGTGGAGTGACCCCGGTGCTGGCATGAATGCTACTTGTGTCAGTGTAAGGGGCATTTGCATCAGAGGAACCTATGCTGGAGCTGGGGAGTCATGTGGCAGCATGTTGCCTGGGAGCCAGCACAGCCACAGCAGAAGAACTCCTCTGGTGCAGGAGCTTATACTGGCACTGAAGTATACTGAATGCACTGCCTGGGAATGAATATTTCTCTCTCCACTTTCCACATGATCCTATTTAATTCTAAAACAGCCCATTTATATAGGATATATTTGTCCATCAAAGAAAGCTTGAACACACTTAGTTAGAGCAAACACTCCACCCCAGGTTTTGCATCTCCAAATGATTATTCATAAGAAAAATGTAAGCCTGTGACCAATTCACAGCTTTCCACATAGTTATAAGTAAAGCAATGATCTTATAAACGAGGTTCTCATGCCACATGCCCTGAAAGCTTTGTTGCCGTATGGCTGGATACAACAACAATAATGATTTAAAAATACAATTAAAAGTCATCTCTTTCCCTTTAAAAGGGTGGAAACTGTTCGGTATTAATGACCTATGTTCAGTTATCATAAAATATATAAAAAAGAGAAGACAGCTACAACAAATTAAAAAAAAACTTCCATGGTTCTATTAAAAATAGAGTTCTATTAAATTGCAGACTACCCCCACATCAATCAACTGAAATTTCTCTCTAATTCTTTTGAATCTGAAGAACTACAGCAAAGCTAAAAAAGGACAGTTGTGCTTTGCTGCTGCTGGGTATTTCTTCCATAAGAAACCAGAGGAACTTCAGGGGTGATTTCCCATTTCTTGATAGGAGCAGAAGAGGATGGAAATGGAAAAGCAACTCTTTTCTATTATCCCCTTATGCTGACAAGGCTAAGACACATTCCACTCCTTTCCTTATAAACTACAACCAGGGATTTGGAAACACCTAATGATGAAGAGGGGATGAAGCCCTACAGGCCCATGGTGCCTAACAGCAGCCCACAGAAACCTCTGGGGTTCTTGAAAGCATCTATTGTGTAACTCACTAAATTTATCCTTTATCTTTGTATACAGGTTTGAAATGATGCAGAATGGCCATGATAGATAAGAAAGGAAAATGTGGATAGAAAGACTGCTATATATTATTTTAAATTTGTAAAATGTTTATTATACTAGTTGAAATGGAAATTTGTTCAAATTTAATGAAGCAATACTTAAAATCACATGAATAACTATTTTGTTTGAGTGGCAGCCTTAACAAAAAGGAACATGCATTTTTATGAAATTGCACTGCAATTTCCAATTTAATCTTGAATATATTCAAAAAAAGGCCTTCAAATCTCACTCCCTAACTAAAATTTGAAGTGGCATCCCGGTTTAAAAAATCATGATATCTGAAAATGTTTAGATTCACAAAGAATACATTTTTCATGAAGATGGATAAATACTTCCTGTTACTGGAATGCCCTATCTTTAGAAAATAAGGGAGTTTGAAAAATAATCCTAAACAAGGACAAAGGTATCTAGAAAAAAAATAGAATTTATTTTATATCTTAATTGAATTCAATTAGAAGGAATCCTGTGTAACCAAAATTGAATAATAGTATCACTGATTGCTTAAACAAGATAACCGTAAATATTGGAATTCGCTTGTGTTAAAGAAAACACAATCCTGAGCCTATGCTCAAACTACAGATGATGTCATATGGTGGTTACTCTAAATAAATCTGTTAACTAGAATAAATGATCACCTTCATCTGTAATGGTGAAGTACTTAAAAAACAATCGGTACTGTAATGGTCAAACCGAGCAATGACATCTGATCTTGCATGCTGTGTTTGTCAATGCAAATCTTATGAGTGGGGCATCCAGATAATTTTGCCCATATTTATCTTTCATTAGTTAACATCATGCCTTAAGTTAGTGAATAGCATAGCCTAGTAAATAAGGCGGTGATCACTTTAAGCACTTTAATCTCTCCTGATTTAGTGTCCTTATATCACGAAATACTGAAAATGAGAAAATAATGACAAAAAGTAAACATTATATTTTTAACAATTATGTTTGGATACAATTTACAAAGAATAGTTGTAACTGAATTATTTCCTTAAATAAAACTAATAGTTACTGCTCAGTAGAAAAGGACACCAAGGACACTTGCAAGAAAGAGAATTGGATCAATATTAACGTGATTTTCATTTCATGCTTCCCCAACTCCAGTAAGCTGACAATATACTCTGATTATGTGAACTGCCTGTGAGTAACACAGAAAAGGTTATTAGAGCAAGAGGTGGAAATGGAATGCACTTTTTATATTGACAGCTTTGCTAATAGAGCATGGTGACTTTCAAAGCTATGCAATGTGTTTTCACAATTTGATTTTCATAGCACTTCTCACCATTAAAATACTAAGTTCTAAATGTTTGTTCATAAAGGTACCTTACTTTATCTTTTTACGAAGAGATACAAATGTATTAAATTTTACCACACTTAGTTATTAAATAGTTCAATAGGAAAAATAGCGTGAAAAAACTATCATGCTATAGAATTTATAAGACACAATGCAAAATAATATAATCATCCTTTTCATAGGGTTTTAAAATTTACTTAGAAATACAATATGATGAATCCTGCTTTAAGATTACATGTAAATGTAGTCGAGATTCTGCATTCAGCATTGATCATGACTGCTGAGAGCTATGCCAAATGTATGTTCTGTTTATACAACCTCTGTTACCTGAGGGATGAAGACACTTTTGTCTCCTGTATAGATTCATTCAAAGGCACAAACCAAGCACTCTGAATTGGACCTGGGAACATGCTTCCAGGCAATTCAGTTTCTGAAGCAAAGACTGCATGGGCTTCTGTTTCCCCAAGACAAGCTGTGGCATTTTGAATCCAAGTGAAGCTTTCAGGCTTAATTCAAGGGCAGCCCAATGCTAGTTCTTTAGTGACAACTCCAGTGAGCAGAAATCTGTTTTAAAGTTCAGCAATCTGTTTATCGAGATGCAATGCAGAATACAGAAAGAACAGGCAAGCTGCAAAATTTATGTTTATTGGTAATAACTGTCTCAATCCCTCATCCTCCCACTCCACTGAGCAAAGTTTGAAGCTGTCCTGCAGCCTAAGGAGACTTCTTTTGGAGGAAGTGCCACAGTTGGAGGAAAGCTCCTTGGAAGATTATTGGATCCACCCATCATATTTAATCCATCCAAGGCACAAGAATATTCCAACAAATGTTACTTCTCTCTAATCTGGATTCAGTTTCAATCAGTCCAATATCATCCATTCAACCACGATTCCTAAATATGACATTCTCTCAAAGAGAAGCACAACTTCGGAGCAAAGAATGCAGGTTGTGCACAGCTCAGGGAACAACGCACACACATTTGTTATACAAAAAGATGATCAGGCACTAGCGAAGTTAAATGATGACCAATAGCTCATATTTAGGTTCAAAATGAAAACTTGGTTGATAATTGGATTAAAAGCTATGTAAAATGAAAATGGAAGAAATAATGCTGTTTAATACTTTACACGCCTGTCTTACTTTGCTCTCTGTGAGATCATCACATTTATACTAAGGAACAGGACAGAGTTATTTGATGACATCTGGAAGTCCTTTACCACTGAATACACATTTTAAAAAAGCTTGTCACTATAATATCTAATTTAGTATCTACATAATCTCTGTTCATTAAGAAGATGACAATCCTTTAAGCTTACAAAAATATCTTGATCTTACATAGACGGTAAGATAAACAAAGAATGTCAAATGAGCAAGGAATGATTACATGATCTTTTCCTTTCCTTCTGCACATGTGTAACATTCAAATGGAACTTGAAATTAATTATTTCTTTGGACAAAAAAGGCATTATTAACTAGCAAGGAACTATGTACTACCACAAGTATAGAAGAGAATGCTTAGATATGTATCATTCAAATACTCAGTTTTCTTCATGCTCTTGTGCAAATATTCCTATTTTTTAAAAAACCCTCCAAATTACAAGATTGTAAAGTTGTGAACGCCAAAGAAATCTAAATCAAGAACAGATTTTCCGTTTGCATTGGGAATCTTTGTGTGCAAAGTAATTCAAAAGATGGAACATATTTCTAAAGATGCTAAGAACATAGATGAGAACATGTTTGACAGTAATACATGCAACGGCCACCTCTAGGCTAGACTATTGTAACTTGCTCTACGCTGTCCTACCTTTGACACTGATCCAGAAATTGAAGCTTGTCAACATGCAACTGCTAGACTCCTAGTTGAAGCCTCTAGCCGGGACCATGTAACACCTGTCCTTTAAAATCTTCCCTTACTGCCTATCAAGCACCGGGTCGTCTTCAAAGTTTTGGTATTGGCCGTTAAGGCCATTAACAGTCTTGGATCTGCGAGACCGCTGCTTTCCTTATTGTCCTCAAAGGCCCCTCAGATCAGCAGAGAGGAATTTGTTGGTGGTCCCGGGCCCCAAGGATGTCCGGCTGGCATCAACATGGGCCAGGGCTGGTGGAATGGTTCCACCCTGGTGGAATGGGCTCCCTAAGCACATCTGGGCCTTCTGGAATCTGTTTCAGTTCTGCAGGGCCTGTAAAACAGAGCTATTCCAGGCCTTTCCTGTTGGGCCAGCCAGGCACCCTCTGTGATGTCATTCTTGATCCTCACCTGGGATTGTCTCACACGCCTGTTCCATTATATAGTTTAGGACACTTTTTGGCGCCATCTAGAATTAATTGTTTTTAAATCTGGTTTCAGCATTTATGTTTTGTAATTTGTATTTTGTACTGTTCTTACATGTTTTATTATATACTGATTGTAAGCCGCCTCGAGCCCTCTGGGGGACTGGTGAGATATAACAAATAAAACAAACGAACAGATAAAACGAACATGCAATTTTGACAGCTGCAATCTCTTGTGAGCTGAGGCTTCAATTTCCTTGCCTCACAGTCATCCAACTCAAGAAGCCTGCCAAGCAGCTTTGCAGTGATGCTATAGCTGTGGTGGTGAAGTTTCACTCCTTTCTGCCTTGGAACTACTTTTGTACTTTCTAAGGAGGTTAACAGTACAATCCAGATCACAGTTACTCCATTTCAGTGGGCATAGACTGGAGTAACTCTGGTCTAGATTCCTCTGTAAGTATGCAATCCAAAAGGGGGGAGCTGAATGGAGTCCTGTAAGCGTGCGGGGTTGTGCCGATGCGGCTGTCTACTCCATTGGTGTTAGGGGCACATATGCCAGCAGAGGGGCTGTTATGCTAGTGGCAGGGTGCCTCACAACTGCGTGGCACCTAAACCCAGCAGCTGCTGTGCACGTCGGCACACCTCTGCTGCAGGAACTTGTGCTGGAGTGGATGGGGCTCTTGTGGGGGCATTCCAGCGCCCTTTCAGCCCAGGTATGCTCCCTTTTCCAGCCACAAACTTACACCATCAAAAAGGGTGGCTTACTGTCACCCTAAATAGAACTTTTCACCAGCCAGTGGGTTTTCCCTCTCTTTTCTTGGCAGTTATGTTGCTGAACGCCTCTTTAGAGGGAGCCCCATAACACCATGCCTAGCTGCCATGGATCTACCCCCACTTGAATTGAGCTGCCTGTAAATTTCCTACCAGGGTCATGAATAATTGAGTCAGGTGGTTTAATAATGGTGGGATGGAAAAATATTATTGCCATGGGGGTATGTGACACACATATGCACAAACTGCTACAGATCCACAATTCTCAGCCATTAACGTTGATCAGACAGATACAAACAAACTTGAAATGGTAATGGTCTATTTATAGATGAATAACTGTTTATGTTCACTCTTCATTAACACAACTGGTGTTGGAACACAGCAACACACTGCCAATATGTGCTGGGATTAATGAACACTGTCTATCAATAGAAAATAACTCAGTAAACAGCCAATCCAAGGTGGCTACCCAATAATTATTTCTTTGCTTGCAACGGGAGAGCAGAATGTGAGCTGAACTTGCAAGTGCCCGAACATCTTTATATTTTGGATGTTGACAGAACTAGAATTATGAATAAGCTAAACTACAGATTAGGACCACACAACATGAGGGACCTTTAGATGAGAAAAAAAAAGTCATCCTCCGGCTAAGCCAGTAGTCACCACCCACCATGCATTAGTTTTATCATACAGGATCTCTAAAATTGATAAAAATGTAGGGCCTCATCATTTATTTATTTTTCAATCTATCAATAATTTATGCTGCCTCTTCAGGAACCTGCCTAAGGCAGCTTACAAAATAAAAAAAATAAAAACAAATCATGTCAGAAAAAACAAGCAAAAACAACCATGCCATAACCTGGTCCTATCTGCTATGTGGTATTGATTTATGGCATTTAACACCTGAAGCCCTAAATTTGCTGGCTGAATGAACACTGATTCAGCATGAAGCTGGTATTACCCTTCCCAATAAATCTATGTAACAAAACAAAATATTTCTTCTGATGCTCCAATGTTCAGAATTTGCGCACAAACTAGCTATCTTCATCCCATTCAATTCTCTGCTGCTTTATGAATCTCTTTGTCATAGTGGATGTTCTGGAAAGCTGTGTGTGTAATCCACTTTGAAATTTAAGTCGCCAGGTACAAAAGTAGAACTTTTTGTTCTTAATATAGCCCAACAGCATAACTGGCCAGGTTCATTTATTTGTTTATCTTTCCCTGTCTTACCTCCAAGAAGCTCAGAATAGCTAACACAATTCCCCCATACAAATCCTGTACAAAGTGTGTCGCAAGGTGACCCAAGGAACCATCTGGTAGGGTACGGATCTCAACCTCGTCTTCCAAATCTTACTCTGACAACCTACTCACTACCCCATACTGCTTATGCACTCATGTTCTATTGTGACTACTGAGATAATCATTCAATGCCTACACTATACAAGCCACAGAGAAGTTTGTGGTGGCTGTCCCTCTCCTATGACATTTCTTGCATTAGATTTTTTTTTTGCTAAAGTCCAAGCCTTGATATATAGTCACTCACAACTCCAGCTCAGCCTTATGGTTATGAAGTACACAGCCTTAGGGGTATTAAGTACACAGAATTTTGGAGCTCCATATGGTAAGTTGTAGAAACAGCTTCCTTCATGTAGCAGAATGACTTTAAACTTCCTGTAGTTTGCCGTTTAAAACACTAACAGAATTCTACTGTTAAAAGGTAAAACTGCTACTCTCCAGAGAGTATTTTATGTATGCAATGCTAAGCGTAAAAATAAGGATGTATGCAGTGGTGGGATTCAGCAGGTTCGCACCACTTCGGCAGAACCAGTTGTTAAAATGGTGCTTGTAAACAACCAGTTGCTAAATTATTTGAATCCCAACACCAGAACCGGTTGTTAAATTACTATATGTATGTAATGAGCTAAACCCACCAGTGATGAAATCTCTATCAAATATTTGAGGTAAACTTAAGGTTTTGTTGTTGTTGTTTATTTTTACAGAAGAAACAAAATACATTTTAAGCTTTGTTGCATGCAGGTTGTCAAGCCATCTGAATAACCTTCACAACCATTTTTGTACTTCAGGCCATTGGCTAGCATCTGACAGAAACAGGTGCAGAAACCACAGGCCCATCCCTACTTTCCAAGACTTCCCTGTTCCTTTCTGATGGTGAGCATTTTTTGTTACTGTGTACAAGTATTCACTAACAATACTGATTTAAGTCTGGATAATTTATATAGTGCTCTTTTGTGCATCAAGGTCAAAGCTTGATGGCTGCGCAGGCTTAGATAAATCAGGTGTTAAGCAGGCACATCTCCAAGGAACCCAGAAATTCTCTCATCAGCAGACCTCAGCATATCTTATTATTTATTGCCAAAGAAATGACTGATTAATTTTGTCATTTTTGCTCTGTGTTTTTTGCTCGGCTGAAGCTGCCTGCCCTCGTCTGCAATGCCTGATCAGACCTATTTAAGCTGATGCCTTTGATCGCAGACACAGAGGAGCTTGCTGACTTAGGCTTTGGCTAAACATTCCTGTGCTAAAATGTTTATGCACAGACACCCTAAATGATAACCGACAGACCACAGAGGTAACAAAAACTGCTAAGGTCTCTCCTACTATTGTATAGATATGTACAGTTGTATTTATGATACTAAAATAGGATACAAAATGTTGAAAGCCCTTCCAGCCTGTCACTTTCGCCATCATCTTTCAACAAGATATTTCAGACTGATGAATTACTGTCTATGACTGGCAAACCCGTTCAAACAAAAGTCACTGGAACTGTTCCCAAGTAATTTTCATTCTTAAAATTAAGAGGAATTTTGCTAGACTGGTATCTTTAAAAAAATCAAATCAACACTGATGAACAATTCTTAATAAAAGGTAAGCCCTATCGGGGGGGGGGGGGGATCTGTGCTTCCAGCTCTTTATTAATCACATTCTAGCACCAGAGGCTGAAAATACATCAAACTGCACCAAATCCTTTTTACATGACAACCTCATAAATTATTCAAATCATTAGTATCACCAAGAGGCATAAAAATAACATTGGTGTTAAGGGTGTTTTCTTACAGAGTAGGGTCAACGGAAAAGTTTTAATACTAAAATCCATAAGCACAAGCCTTGAATAAAGTACATCCAGGTAAAATCTGTGGGGTTTAATCTCAGTGTAGCTGTTTTAAATCCCTTTAAGATACCAAATATTTTCATGCAGCAGCAACAATAATTGTTCTGCTGTGATTTTTTTTAAAAATCCAATGATAACACAATACAGATTATTAATTATGCTACAGAAGGGCCATCTTAAATTTTAAATTCTTTTTAATTCTACCATTTTCCAGTGAAGGCTTCCTTTCTCTGTTTTAGGGCATTTGGTACTAATTAAGCATACTATGTGCATAGCTGCATAACTTGCCTCTCCATCAATTCTACTATTTCTGCTCAGAGGCTGACTGTGAGCTCCTAGGAGCAAAAACCTGCCAGCTGCTGCTGGTCTTTAAAAGAGCAACAACAACCATTTCAATTTCAAAACCTTTAATGGCATGTAACAAGGTGACACTAATAAACGGAATATATTGAACCAAATAGCTAAAATTAGCAAATAGATTTTCGTCTAGAACTGAAAGCCTTGTCCAAAAACTGAGCAACTAACTCTGTAGTGTGAGGATGGTGAGCACTAAGCCGATATGATACTCGTTGGATTCTTCTTCAGGGTGGCTTCAAGAAAAAGTAAACGCTAGTCCACTAAATCATTGCAATGAAGAAGGACCTGTTCTGTCATTTCGGGCAAGCCAGCTGTGCAGGAACATACTCTGTTCTCCCATGGAATGTTACAATATCTGCCTCTTGTTTGAGAAGTTGGAAGTACGTTCAGTTGAGCTAGCATAAAATACCCACGAAGGTGAGGAGAGATCAGGTTGCTCATATATTTTGGCATAAAACCCGGCAGAGGTGGCAGAATGCCATAAAGCATAGGCGAACAAATTCTGTTGGCTCCAGCCGTGAGCAGCTCCCCTTTGATATCGAGGGTTCGTTGTTTCAGAACTCTGAATGCTTGTCCTTCGTCAAGCAGGAGAAGTTGGTCAAATGATATTCCTATGTTTTCAATTTGACTGAGAGCACTCACTTTGAGCACTGTGGTCAAAAATCATAATTAAAATCTTCCAATTGCATAAAATGGCACACATTTCATGTATTCTATCTGCAAATGCCTCACCAGTATTCACAGGTTCTACATTATGGCATCTAATAAGTGATGACAAAAGATTCTGAATAATCTGCAGAGCATTTCATGGAGAGAAGAAGATGGCATTAAAGTAGAACAAAACCGCTTCAATCAAATCTGACAATCTCAGCTTTAATTAAAAACAAAATAAACTATCCCCGAGGAAATTGCTAAAGAAAAAAAGGGTCTACATGTGGATTGGTGGTCAGGAGATAGGACGCCTTCTACTATGCATAGGTATTAGACAATTCATAGAACTTCAAGTTCATGGATGGATCTAATGAAACATAAAGTGAACATCACTCACACAATATGGTTTTCTTTCTTCTTTCTTTCCTTCCTGCTGTAGCCCTCTACACAACTATCTACCTGCTTGTGAGAGGTGGAGGGATGTATTCTTGGTACAAGAGCTGCAACTGAAATTGGCGAAAACCATGCCCCCCCCCACACACACACACATCAGTCTTCCACTTACAGATTCAGATCCATACCTGCATCTGCGTATATCCATTATTTAACATAACTATATTTTCCCTTAATTCAAAAAGAAATATGTAGCCATCCTAACCTTATAGGATGCAAAACTGAACTGCACAACTGAACACACACTGAACACATTATTTTGCCAAATGATTCCAGAACTGGGGACTGTGTACATAGCCAGGGTGATTTAGTAGTTAAAATGTTAGATTAGGAACTGGGAGTTCCAAGTTTGAGTCCCATCTCTACCATGAAAACTTGCCAGGTGACCTTGAGTCAGTCACATTCTAACTTCTGAGGACAAAACGGAGGACAGGATAATGATGTAAGCCACTTTGGTTCCCCCTTAGGGCGAGGGGCAGGGTACGGATGGTGATTACCTGGACTTCAAAATGCCTAAATTTGGTTTGGTTGGATTACACCACTGGAAAGGACAATCCAAATTTTGCTTTGACAAAATGCTGGCTCCAAAAGCAAATTTTAAACATCTGGTTATCTAGAAGTTGACAATTAATTTTTTTTCATTAAATTCCACTGAAAATGTTAATAAAATTAATTGCAGAATACAGCTGCAAAAATATTTCTGAAAAGCAATAACGTTATGGCATTAGACTGAGAATAGACAGAACTGCAGCTTCAGAAGACAGGTGGGTAAATGTATACTATTCAACAAATACTACATTCTAGGAAAAAAAATAATATTAATATATATTAGGGGTATTTTATTGGTGGATACAGGCTACATTGAATCCTACTTCCCAGGCATCCGGAACAATCAGTTTTTCCATCTTTGCCTCTGCCATTTTTTTCTTCCTAGGACTAGTAAATGGTCTCTTCCTTGTTAATCGTACTTCTCCTCACCAGTGCAATTGTTCCAAATATACACATGCAAATAGAAATAGACCACACTGCCTACTGAGGTATTTTCAACCACTTCATTCTGTTTCACTTCTTCCATATTAGCCCCTCTTTCATCCTCCATAATTTCCCTTGCTATTCTTAAAGAGAAAGAAAAATGGGGCTTTACCAAGCATCATGCCAGCAAACCCAAAAAGGAAAAAAGATCCCAGGTGACATCTTCATTGTCATGTAAAGTTCCAAGGAGTCTTGCTGTATGAACTCCATGAGGGCAGCCAGAGGTCCTTTGTGCCTTGCCACTGGTTACAACAATTGTGGAAAACTTCAGCACAAAGTAACTCAGATCCCACGAATGAAGCTCGTAGGAGCTTTGTGTGACAATAAAGCTGTCACCTGTACCTTTCCCCCCTTTTTTGTTTCCTTTGCTACTCTTGCCATTATTAATATACTACCCAAGGGAACCTCCTTCTATAGTAACCTTCGCACAAAAATTATCTTTGGTTTGCTGCACTGACAAAAAATAGCTGAGTGGATTACCACTTTACTCACAGTCTTTCCTTTATTTATTTTGCCAACTCCTTTTCAGAAATCAGTGGGTTCTGGGAAGTTTTAAATCTCTAACCCTAAGTACACTGCACGATCTGTGCCCAGCGACTTATGTCTATGATGCAAGGCCAGGAAAGTACTAACGTACAAGGGGGGAAAAAACGGGATGGTTCTCATCAGTGCAATACAAGCAGCCCCCCCCCCCCCTTAGACAGTGAGCATACGTGAGTACTGACCGTATTCCACAGCAGCTTTGAGCAAGGCATCTGAGTGGGTGGAACCAAAGGCATTACGAACAAACCGCCTCCGTCGGCGCAGATCATCTTCCCAATAATCTAAGCGCCAGAAGTCATGTAGTTGGCTAAGGAAAAACATCCCACAAAGATTAGTGTCTGTCTAACTGGCACATGGAGTCATTGGCTGCATTCAGAACCATCACAAATCATGGCTCATCATTACAGAAAGTTCTCAAGTTTGCATGCTCCCACTTCCTCTGCTCTTAAGGAACAGAATACTTCTATTTTCCCAACAAACCATAACCTGTTGTTTTATGTGTAACCTGCCCTTTCCAATTTTGTCCAGTGTTAACAAATTTACAAGATATTGTTTGTTGGGAACTTGTAATTCTTCCATTTCTGAATCATACACGAGGGAAGAGGAGCACACACACCCTTTAAGCCCCATTCTTGTAGTGCCAATCTGTGGTTTGTTACATCTTAATGCAGCTAGTGTCCTTCATTATGGAGTGATTCTATAAGACATTTGTTCATTATAAGAAAAACAGAACCAATATTTATACTGTGAAAATGTGTGCCATTCTATTACTTCCTCAATTGCACTCAAGCATTTAAAGATTCAGCCTCCCTGTCTCAAAATGCTCTCTTTACCACTAAACATTAATCAGAGACAGCCCATTAACAAATGCAGAATCAAATTACAAGTATTAATGACACAGCTTGCTTTCTTTTACAGTGTTTTTAAAAAGGATTGTAAATCATAGAATGGACCTGAGAGCAAACAGTTTGCAATTTTTAATGACTATAGTCCCTTAGCAGACTAAACTTAAAAGTATAAAATATTGCCCACTTGAATTTTGTGGAACTATGATTAAAATAATGTGCTGAAATATTCATTGAAATAATTCCCCATTGCCCCCAGCAACCTGAGAAAATTGCAATTTTATTCATTATTAATAACACTGAATTAGAGCTGCAAAAAAAATCCACCATGTGGTAATTGTCTAGGTAAATTATTATTCCAACTCCAACAGAGTCCATGGATGATTTTATAGCTCCTAGCTAAAACAAGCCATTAACAACCATGGTCATCTTTGTGTTACATTGCCTGTTTTGCATTCAGAACTAATATTAAAATAAAGTTTCACAGAATGATTTAGAAGCCATTGTTCATCCATACCCTACTGAAAAAGCAAATGCACACATCCACTTGACATTAAATAGAATATTGGTACTAAATATGGGTTTATCAAGAATCTCAGTCCTAACAATACTAACCACAGTACTCAGTATTTCACTAACAATGCTAACCACCACCAATAATAACTTGATCTATGACAGGGGTAGGGAACCTGCGGCTCTCCAGATGTTCAGGAACTACAATTCCCATCAGCCCCTGATCTATGATATTATGATGATGGAGAATCTGGGAAATATTGTGCTTTGTAACCTTGTCCTAGCATGCCAATGTTCCAAGGACAAAGGACAAACTTTCTAGGATATAGCATGGTACATAACACACTTGCTGATTTAGTGGGGTTTGATCAGCACTGGAACCCAAAATATTTCTTGGCAAAAATCACCATGTAGAGCAGGGGTCTTCAAACTATGGCCCTCCAGATGTTCATAGACTACAATTCCCATCAGCCCCTGCCAGCATGGCCAAGTGGTAGGGCTCATGGGAATTGTAGTCTATGAACATCTGGAGGGCCATAGTTTGAAGATCCCTGATGTAGAGGAAAAAGAATGGCAAAGAAGATAGATTGGAAAGGCACTTCCTTGGTTTCCTAAATATTGGATTCAGGAATGTTCTATTCATGAATTTAGTTTCACTCTCTTCTTTCAGGCAGAACTAGGTGTTACTTTGGCAACAGCATGGCTCCAAATCTGTGTTTGGTGTGATAATAGAAATGTAGGGTGTCAGGGGAAGATCATTTACTAGAGGGGAATGGTATGTGCAAGAGGTGTTTAATCTTCTCCATGTACAACAAATCCCCTCAGGCTGTCTTCTTTCCTAGGCTGTCTCATTTCTGGTTTTAAGGCCTAAATGGGGAGACTTATTGTTGGGGGTTATATAACAGAAAATCAGTGGATGGGTAAAGGACAAAGCACCCCTCTCACTGTAATTACTGTAATTCTCCCCTAAAATGCAACTTCCTGCTATCATTACAAGAGAAACAAAGGTTTGGAAACCGTATGTCCCACTTTCGTACAGTTCCTGACTCTGCCCTCATGAGTGGCCATCTATCCCAGCAGAAGCATAGCAGGATATTAGTAGATTTTTGTTTTGTTTTGAAAGATCATTGAGTTTAATCTGAGGAGACCTTCCTGATGGGAAGGGGAAGTTGTGTCTAGCAGCAGTGGCGTAGTGGCTAAGAGCAGGTGCACTCTGATCTGGAGGAACCGGGTTTGATTCCCCGCTCTGCCGCCTGAGCTGTGAAGGCTTATCTGGGGAATTCAGATTAGCCTGTGCACTCCCACACACGCCAGCTGGGTGACCTTGGGCTAGTCACAGCTTTTCAGAGCTCTCTCAGCCCCACCCACCTCACAGGGTGTTTGTTGTGAGGGGGGAAGGGCAAGGAGATTGTAAGCCCCTTTGAGTCTCCTATAGGAGAGAAAGGGGGGATATAAATTAAAACTACTACTCCTCCTCTTCTTCTTTTTAAAACTTTCTGTTTCAATTCACTTGGTTTCCCCCAACCACCACACATGAAAGATTCATTACCTTTTGACAGATTAACTTCAATCAAAAGCTACCTGTTGAGTATTCTGTACTTTTGTGTTTAGTAAATTAGAGCATTTACAGGATTCTATGATTATCAATGGCTTTTACACTTGTCAATAAATAATAACCCACAAGCAAAAATCAAACAACAAAATTCAAGGTAACATATATTCATTATTAATACCACATTTTTATCCCTAGACAATATTAAGGTACTTTTGCTTGGAAATAAGATACATTCTTAGATGAGTGTTGTACGTTTCTTGGATAGGATTGCACCTCCCCAAGTTTGCAGCATGGGGTGTTTTGCAGCATATGGCTGATCACGGATGGCAGCTGTGGCTAGAATTCCTTTAGAAATCTTCAGTTGATTAATCAGGTGAAACTCTTCCTTGGCAGGAGGGATTTGGCCAAAAGTATGGACACTGACAGTGAACTATTATGACATAACGTATGTGGGTCTTCCTTTGAAGAGTGTTCGGAAATTGCGATTGGTCCAAAATACAGCTGCCAGAATCTGGTAGAATTAAGCTTTCAGGAGCATATTACCAGAGGCATAGCAAGGGGGGAAAGCGCCCATTGGTGCATCCTCCGCCCCCACCATGCTCCCTGAACGCCCCACCATGCCCCCAGAATGCCCTCACCACATCCCCACAGGGGCACGCTCCCATTGTGTCGCGCACCCCCCATCCCCTTGGAGCTACACCTCTGCACATTACTGCTCTTTTGTTCAATTTACAGTGGTTGCCAATTAGTTTCAGGTTCAATTCAAGATACAGGTTACATTCTTGAAGCCCTAAACAGGTGACAACACCACATCTCAAGGATTACCTTCTCACATAAGACTTGTCTAAGTCTAACACCATTACTAGAACTTCATATCTGTATGCACCTATTAACTGAAACAAAACAGGGGCTGCAACAGAAAGGGCCTTTTTTATAGTGGCACCTTAGCTCCAGAATTCGTTTCCCAGGGGAAGTCTGCCTCACTCCAACACATGCTGAAGGCCCAGAACATTTTCCCAATAATCTAACAATCCAATCATTTTCTCAATGTAAGAAGTGATGTCATTAAGCTAAGCAAAAACCAAAAAATATTAAATGTAATAACTAGAAGACTTAACCCAGATTTAAAAATTAGCAGAATTAACCCACTCTTCTATTCTAAGATATTTTAAGTCAGTTTCAGAAACAGAAGGACTGCTAACCTATGTTCATAAATTATAAGAGCCAAATGACAGGGAAAGAAGAGATGTGTATAGAGTTACCAATCTCAAGATATGTCCAGACTTTGCCCAGGAGTACAACTGATTTTCTGACTACAGAGATCAATTTCCCTGGAGGAGATGGCAGACATAGAGACTGAATTTTAGGGGGAAAAAAGATTATTGGGGGAGAATCCTCAGGGGTCACTGTGCAGAATGTAGTTAAAACTGCTATGATAGCTCAAGGGATTCCAGAGATACAAGTGGTTTTATCTGTGTCAGCCATTTTAATATAGGAACCTTTTTCTACAGTAGAAGCACTCACTTCCTCCAAAAAATGCAGAACCATGTTTTTATCTTTTGTTGGGACAGAGTATAGTAAAATTTCAGTAAAAAATGCTGACTACAAATAAAATAAATAGGTTGAGTAGAACATAAGTGGATGGCAGCCAGTCACAGTGGCACAAATATTTAGGCCTCGAAGTGTTAGTATTACATTCAAAACACAGGCACAAGTCTACCAGTGATATAAATTGGGAACAAAATGGCAGGGAAAGTGAAGAAAGTTCCAGGAAATATAAATTTAAAAATTGAACTGTGGTGGAAAGAAGAGACCTCAGAGAAAGGGGAGGAGTTGGAGGAGTTGATTGTGGACCTCAATGTGACATGATACTACCCTGCTTTCCCAAAAATAAGACATCCCCTGAAAATAAGATGTAGTAGAGGTTTTGCTGAAGTGCTAAATATAAAGCATCCCCCAAAAGTAAGATGTAGCAAAGATTTTGTTTGGAAGAATGCCCGTCGAACAGAACACCAGAGCATGCAGCTGTGGAGCGGAAAAGTAAGACATCCCCTGAAAATAAGATATATCGCATCTTTGGGAGCAAAAATTAATATAAGACACTGTCTTATTTTGGGGGAAACACAGTATATACTCACTGATGTCTCCTCCCAACTCTACAAACTCCATTGCTCAGAAACCTTCCCCTAATCTCCAGGGGTCATTCCGCACATGTAGAATAATGCACTTTCAAACTGCTTTCAGTGCTCTTTGAAGCTGTGCGGAATAGCAAAATCCACTTGCAAACAGTTGTGAAAGTGGTTTGAAAACACATTATTTTGCGTGTGCGGAAGGGGCCCAGGAAATTTCCAAGTCAGATTTGGCCCTAAGGCCCCTTCCGCACACGCAAAATAATGCGTTTTCAAACCACTTTCACAACTGTTTGCAAGTGGATTTTGCCATTCCGCACAGCTTCAAAGAGCACTGAAAGCAGTTTGAAAGTGCATTATTCTGCATGTGTGGAATGAGCCCTAGTATGAATGTTTCTTAATTTACTAAGGTTGTTCTAAATGAGTTCAACACCCCCCCCCCCCTTGAACTCAAGTCTCATTTATAGTTTCTTTTAAGCATAAACTTGCATTTGACTCAAAAGTAACATGTTTCTTTGGGAGAGTGAAACTAGCCTGTCAGTGTTTATCTTCACTTTGCCAGAAGCAGCTTAGAACAATACAGTCCCCAGCCAATTGCCTTCTATTTCTGGAAATCTTTGATGTGGAAAAAATGAAGAAAATTTTTAGTATATGCCCTAGTTTAAAGTTTCTATGAACCTATGAAATCTGAGCTTCCACACACCACAGGAACCATGTGTGAGAGAACTTGGAACAAAGCATTATGCTAGCCAGTGTTGCTTGCGTTTGGAGTAACAAATATGTTATACATTACAGAAGACCCTTACAGAATAGGGATTTATTTGGTGTATTGGTCACCCAGTACACAATAATATGCAGCTGGATAGCAGCAGTTACAATTACTCTAATAAATATTTGCCTGATTCTTAAAAGCTTTGTTTGAGGTTAGGTATAATGAAACAGATAAGCATTTCACATTTTTATTTCCTTCTGAACCAGTGCCTGGATGCAGTTTCAGAGTTGCTCCAAACTGAGATTTAAGGTGTCACCGGTTCTGGATGGGGCTAGGGTTGCCAGGCCACAGCTGATAATTCCCAGGAGGAATTAGGGGGAAGGGCTGAGTGTGCTTATGTCACTTCTAGTTTTAATCAGAAGTAATGAAAGTGCACTGGTGCAATATCTGCTTGCATTCCATTCTCCCTCCAATTCCTTCCACTGGAGCCTGTGGTGCTGGTGGACAACGAATTGATTTGCCAGGAGGCCTCCTACCTGGCATCCCTAGGCTGAACTGTCCTTGAAGAAACAGGTCCATAATTTGGTAGTGTTCTTCGGCTATGACCTACTGCTGGATAAACAAGCAGCAGCTGTTGCCAGGAATGCAATTTAATATCTTTGAATGGTTAGTCAGTTGCACCCTTCCTAGGCAGAAATGATCTGGTCTCTGTGGTATACACACTGGTTATATCTAGTTGGATCACTGAAATATGCTGCATATGGAGTCACCTTTGAAAACTTCAATTCAGGCAGAATGTTGCTGCCAAATTGTTGACAGGAGTGGGTCGTAAAGACTGGAGTGGGTTGTTCATCTACCTTGGCTCCCAATCTGTTTCCAGACACAATTCAAGATGCTGGTGTTGACCTTTAAAGCTGTACATAGTTTGGGACCAACACAACTGAAGGAGTGCCTACTCACTTATGAACCTACTTGACCACTGTGGTTATCTTCCAAAGATCTGCTTCATGTGCCCCCAACTTCTGAGAGTAGGTCAGTGGCAACCTGGGAGAGGGCTTTGTCAGTTGGGCCACCAAAACGCTGGCCTGTCTCTCCAGGAAGACTCAGCTCTCTTACTGTCTTCACCCAGCAAGTGAACACTTCTCTGTTCCACTGTATGCTCTCTCAATTATCTCTTTTTCTGCCTGATGTTTCGTTGTTTTTATGTTTTGTAAGTTTGGTTTAGGCATTATTTAATGGTTTAAATGGTTTCAAATATTATTTTATTAAGCATATTTTAATTCATTAGTAGTCTTGGTAGCCTTTATGACAGCAGAACGGAGGAATATGAAATTTTGTATAATAAATAAAAAGCTCAGTAAGGATTGGGGAGGGTATAAACGAATAACATCTCAAAATGCATTCAAAAGATAAAGCTTTTTTTTTTTTTTAGAGGAGCAGTTTCTGGTACTTTTTGCTATACTTTATAGAGTCAGTTAAATCTGGCTTAGCCTTGCCCTTGTACACTTATGGAGGCTTCCTGTCATGCTAACATTTACCAGTTTTAGACCATACAACTCGGGGAAATGGAAAGTGGGATTCTATGTGAAACTGAAACTATGCAAGTAAATGCATGAGGTCAAGTGGACCTACTGACAGAATCTGTTCACACACACACACACCCCTGTCAGTAGATAAACTGCTCTGCACAAACAGGGGTATAGATAACAGTTCACATTAAATGTTATGCAACAGCTCAGTGTCTTCTCCTGCTCTTTTAAAGCCTACACCCAGATCACACCAGTCTGATGTGAAAAATGGTGTAAATGAAATACTTCTAAAATAACATTTTATAAATATATGAAATGAACAAATTGCAGAATCTTTTGCAATCTCTGCCCTGATCCCATGGATCTGTGCAACAAGACGTGCATGCACCTGTATTTTTTAAAAGTCAGGTTTGACCCTCAGCAAACTGGCTAGTACAACTAAAGCACTAGCTGATGAAAAACTATATACTCCTCAAAAGGTCCTTTCAATTTTGAAGTACACTAAAGCAAGCAAATTTTAATTTAAAAAATTACTCTTGTTGCAATTTTAACTTTTTTAAAAAATGAAACAAAAATCTACAAATTGTAATATTTTCTTTGAAAGAAAATCAAAATAGTAATGTGCAACATGTCCTGCTCCTTTATTGCTTACTGCATTCACATAATAGCCTGTGAACAATCATATCAAGAAACCTGTTGCTGGCAGAAAGTTAAGAGGTGTTGAAATGAAAATGGAGAACTGAGCAATCTTTCAGTTATTTCAAAATGTCTATCTGAGTCTTCCTTTTTCTTGCGAAAATGAATTAGATCATTATTATATATTTTTTCTCAAACTTGCTTTACAAAAAGCTAAAACTGTGATTACACAAAGTATGTGGAAATTCTATCTCAAAAAGAACTATATCCAAAAGCAAGTGAGATATCAGATCTGTCTAAAAGCATGCAGGATCCAGATGTTTTCAAGGAAGGTGCAAGAAACTTTGTAGTTGACATTTATGGAATAAATGTTACACCAGGGATAGACTGCACTTAACCTCCATCAATTAGCAGTTGTCTTATGCATTATAGCATCAGAGTTTAATATTCCTTTAGAAAAAAGTTATCCATTCTTATCAATACAAAACTCATTCATATAAGCTTTTATCCTTACCTTTTTCTTTGCTTTAATGATATGCTAAGATATTAGGTAGTGAATTATTCTCTGAACATTTTAAAATGTAATTACTTTCTTTGGGACAACTTCTCTTCAGAAGCTGAAGGAAGAAAACAGTAACTTGTGTGCAAGTCTGTTTGGATAATCTCAGTGTGCAGATTTTCCAAGGACCTAATCATTTTAAAGAATGTTAATAACTTTCTTCTGAATCTCAAGGTTTGATGTGTTTAATGAACAAAACCGAGTTATTGGTAAAGAATTCCAAGAAATCTCACTCTCTCAACTTTTTCTGTAACAGTTTTATATTTTGTCCACTGCAGAACAAGCAGAAATTTCACTAAAAAAACCTCTGTGTTCTGAACTCAGCAATTCACAGTATAAATGGGAATATTTGTAGCATTTCTTGCATATGATGACATATTTTCATAAGTATCTATGTGCCACACAGATGGAGTATTAAGCCTTCAAACATTTTTAAACATCCTTTCAACATGAAGCTGCTTGAAGAGGTCATCCAGAGGTTTGGCCTGAGTAGGCACCAACATGCAGGTGACACTTTCAGCAAATCCTATGGAAATGGTGTATAGGTGGCAGGACGTGCTTTTGGGATGCGAAAGGGCTAATAAACTGTAATTTAATCCCAACAAATTAGGGTCCTATTGGTACAGAGAGGATCAGACCCAGGAATAGGGATGTCTCCTGTTCTGGTTAGGGTTACAGTTCTCCTGAAGGGAATGCTGCTACACTCAAGCATCATTTTAGATAAAACAGATGGGAGAAGTGGTCAGAGGTGACTTGCATAGGCTTTGGTAGAGGAACAGCTTTGTCCTCATTTTATTCTTCTGCAAACCTATGAACTCTGAGTTTCCAACCACCACAGAAACCAAGTGTGTGGGGGCTTGGAACAAAAGCTCCAAGTCAGCGCTGCTTACCTTTGATGTAACTAGTATCCAGTATGTAAAAAATTACTGAAGATCCTTACAGTAGGAATTTATTAGGTGTGGTCACCCAATAGGGAGCTGGATGGCAGCAGCTACTAGTACTCTACTATCTACCTAATTCTTTACAGTTTTGTCTGAGATCAGGTAAGAGGAAACAAACCAACTCTTCAAAGTTCTGTTTCTGTATATTTTGAACCAAAATATATACCTAAAATAAACAACAAATATTTAAAATTCAATATATATATGTAGATTTGCTCAATAATATACTATGGACATCACTGATATCACAAAGTTAGTGCTTTCAAAAACTGATTGACATTAGGAAAAGATAACCATTAGTAGGAAGTTCTAAATTGTCCTATATCTCAGCAGTCCTATCTCATTTCTATCTTTTCCCTTCCTTAAGGATCTAAGGGAATCCTCTCCTGCACTTTTAAAAATTTATTTAGAACGTTTGCATTCCACCTCTTCAGAGACCTGCTAGAGGCAACTCACAACATAAAAAAGATATAATCATGAAAACATAAAATCAAACCTTTAAAGACCCAGCCAATAAAAATCTACATCATAAAAGCACATAATAAATATAGAGCATAAAACCTAATCAATATATATATTGCAGTTGCAATCTACTGACTTGTTTGGATTTATATATGTTTCAGGGTTATTATAGTCAGATTGTCCATCATTTATATTCAGGCATATTCACATGTGTTCTTTTTTTTTGTCTGCACTGTCAATAGCATTAATCATTGATGACATCCATTATGTTGATACATGCTCAGAGCTTACTCCATCAAACTCCAGTTTCCAGGTAGCCATGCACAAAGTATTTGCAATCCTATTTAGAACACACTTTGAAAGCAGGTCAATATATATTTAAAATCCTTAGCTAGAAGAAATGTTTTTCATTTAATGTCTTAAAAAAGAGTACGGCAGCTACCAGGCAATTCTTAAGTGGGAGAATAAGTTGATATCAGTGAGAGAGCCCTTTCTCTGGTCATTCCCCATTACATCTCTGTAAATCAAGGCATGGGAAGCAGGACTTGTGAGGAAGATCTCAGCTCGCAGGTGGATAATATGGGAGTAGACAGTCCTGGTATCCTGGCCCTAAAATATTTGGGGACTAAAAGGTAAGAATTAGTACACTGAATTGTGCCTGGAAATAGACAGGTAACCAGTGCATATCTTTCAGCACAGGAGTGATCCAGTCCCTGTATCCAGTCCCCTACAGAGAAGCCTGGCTGGTATATTTTGGACAGTGATTGGTACAACCAAACACACAGCAACAATGTGAGATTGTTTAGGCTGAAAGACAGTGACTAACCTAATATTACACATTGAGTTTCATGGCCTAGTATCAAAGTTTTCCAGCAGTTAGTAAGTTATAAAATAGATCAATATTTCAGTACCGGTAATTAAACATCTAACATGTTAGTAATGATGTTCAATAATACACAGTGTGATGTTATTTTGGTAATGTAGATGCTGGTAAAAAAGTATGCCAGTGTGAAGGCATTTTTTATAGTTTACCCTATAGGGAATCTAATTACTGAAAACTGTTAACTGGCATATAAATATTAAGGAAATTTAAAGAGGCAGGACAGTTCAAACTGCCACTGTTCTAAAGACAAGCTCTGAACTTTGCCATTTGAAAAAGACCTAAAGTCAGAAATCTCTTTAGGCAGATAAATTTCCTCTTAAACTGTGGATGGGACACATTGGACAAGAGAATATTAAAAACAGATGTACAGTGAAATCATGATGTTGAGGATCAGGACAGTTCGCATTAATGTTGAACTATGGTGTGGTTTTGATTAATTGAGTCTAAATAAAAACCCACCGGAAGTTCACACATTCTTTTCATTGCTTAAAGGACAATCTTTACCTCTGCAATTCCACCACATCCTTCATTGAAAACATTTATACACTGCTTTTCCAAAAAATTGCTTGATATAGCTAGCAATCAAACAAAACTCCAAAAATGTCTATTTTTTCATTACAACCAAATTTAAAGCATAATAGCGACCCAGCACTAGATAACCAACTTGTAGAACCACAACATGAGGTGAACCACAACAAGAGGTGGGCAGGAATCAAAGGAACTCTCTAACTAAAAGGTCTTTGGGCAATGCCAACAATGAGGACATGAAACTAAGCTCTCAGGGAATACAATCCAAAGGACGGTACAGTGATCGGAAAAAGACTTTTCGCCGGCTACCACTTGGCCTGTCACAATTGATGGGGGGATTCAGAGAAGGACCTCTGAAACAGATCTTGGTGGACAAGCAAATTCATGTAGGAAGCAGTCCTTCAGATACCCTAAGCACAGTCTATTTAGCTTTACAAAAAAAGTTAAGCTATAAACCATCCAGTAATCAGATAAGGGGGGAAAAACCCTCTGTAAGCTACAACAAAGTTTTAGTAGTCTAAAATATAATGCCACATTTTGTAATTTTAAGAAATTAGCTTCTAAATTAGTTAACGGCAAAACAATCAAAGGAAAAAGATGGGGGAAGGAAGGATATTGAACATTCACAGAATGATACTTAACAGACAAGCATATTCATTATACAAGCAGCCAAGGCCCACCAAGGATTCAAATTATTCAGGTTTTGTTTTATTGGACCCACAGTACAGATAGGATAAGAAATTCTCAAGTCACATAGTATTCTCTTTTCCAAAATATCGCCCTTTCTCTGGAACCATAACCAGAAGTATGGCCCAATTTTCCAAAGAAAGTGACCAGATTCCTACATTAGCACAATTGCTTCTTGTCAACTGTAGAATTTATGAAGTTTAATTTTTCCTAGTTTACTTTTGACGCACTGGAATAACATTGCTGTTTATAACAGGACTCAATAATTTTCTTCCTTACTGAACTAATACTTTCATCAGAATCTGAACTTCCTGAACTCCTTTCTAGCTTTTCCCCTTCCTATCTTTTTACCTCCCTACCTGGCCTCCTTAAACTTGCCTATCTAAGAATTCCCCTAAACCCATCCACCCTTTCTTCATATTGGACCTACTCATTCCTACAGCCATTTTCCGCATATGTTTCTTGGTGGGGAACATACTCATCCAACCAAATAGGTATTGATTGAAGATAACTGCATTCAAACATAATGTTTGTTTTAACCATACTTGTTGCACAAACCCTGAGTAAATTAGATATAATAAGCAACCACAGTTGATAAATATCAGTTAGTTTGCTGCTTGCCTTCTTTGTTGATTCTATAAGCCCCCCCCCCCCCCCCATGCCATCCTGAGCTCCAGTGCCTTGTTGGGTTGAAGGAAAAGTCTCGCTATTGGTGTAACTTACTTGATATTAGGAATGAGGAATGAGTAGGAATGAGGAATGAGTAGGTCCAATATGAAGAAAAGATGGATGGGTTTAGGGGAATTCTTAGATAAGCAAGTTTAAGGGGGCCAGGTAGGCAGATATAAATATAGGAAGGAAGAAAAGCTAGAAAGGAGTTCAGGGAGTTCAGAAAAGTCTCGCTATTTGTGTAGCCTACTTGATATTAGTCATCTGCAATAAGCTGGAGCAGAAGGAAACCAAAGGTAAGCAAGCATCTACATCCTTGCTCTTGGGTAAGAGTTGTCAGTCTCCTTCCTGATTATCTAGCTAATAGTTTCATCAACTATTAAACGCTGAAACAAAATAAAATTTTACAGTCCTCATCTGCCTATCAAATTTCCCGTCCAGAGAGGCTGATGTTTCTGAGGCACATTCCTGCTTGGCGAGTCATCACAAGTAAGGGGGAATGTGGAGAGAGAGATAAGGCAGAGAGAGGTCCCTAGAAAGCACCAGAAACAGTAAGTTTTCTTGTTTGTTTGAGCTTCCTTCTCTGTATGGGGAAGGTTAAAGGGGGAAATACTACTGAACAACTTTGGATTTCTGCAGTAAAATCGTGACAAATCTCAGTGAGTAGAAATCACTGAATCCACTAACAAATCACAATTCATTGGTCAACTGGCACTCAGGTTAACATATTAAGGTGGAATGTTATTACCTCACAGTTTATAAACTGTCTTTACATATGAATTCAGCCAGTGGGCCTGCAGTTCAGTATTTTCTCAAAGGCACTCAATCCTGCATGTTCAGGATGACTTCACATGAGATCATAGGAAGCTGCCTCATCCAAGTCAGGCTAATATGGTCAATATTTTCTTCTTTCATTCAAAGTGTCTCTAAAGTCTTTCAGTTTCAAGATGCCTCTTTGTGAACTGAAAATTATTATTTTTTAAAATCAGGTCAAACCAGAAGGTAAACCAGGAACTGATAGTTAACTGCTATCCTACTCAGCTAATTTATTTTATTTGTTTTCTTGATTGTATAGGTCACCTTTCCCTGGTGGTTCAGGTGAAGTCTTCTTCTGGCAGGGCAGAATGCTATAACAGCATCCTTTTTAAAGCTGACTTTAAGAAGAATGGTTACCCCAGAAGACACTCAAAATCGTGACCTTTGGAAGAGACAGTTACAAAACTGACCCGTGTAGGAAACCAGTTCAGGAGGAGGAGGAGGAGGAGGGAGGAGGAGGAGGAGGAGGAGGAGGAGGAGGAGGAGGAGGAGGAGGAGGAAGAAGAAGAAGAAGAGGAAGAAGAGGAAGAAGAAGAAGAGGAAGAAGAAGAAGAAGAAGAAGAGGAAGAAGAAGAAGAAGAAGAAGAAGAAGAAGAGGAGGAGGAGGAAGAAGAAGAAGAAGAAGAAGAAGAAGAAGAAGAAGAAGAAGAAGAAGAAGAAGAAGAAGAAGAAGAAGAAGAAGAAGAAGAAGAAGAAGAAGAAGAAGAAGAAGAAGAAGAAGAAGAAGAAGAAGAAGAAGAAGAAGAAGAAGAGGCTACATTTTACAGTTACTTACCCAGAGTTTTGCTAAAAAAAAGGGAAAGCAGATTTCACTGAATTTGAAATTTGACTACTTCAGAGGGTACAGGATGCAGCCAGTTTATATAGAAGTACTGCACAGGTCGACAAGTGACTTTATCAAATCTTCTGAGTTCTGATTTCTAAAGGGGTGATATTGCACCTATGACCATCGCAAAGAATAATTCATACCAACTCTGTTCCTGTATTTCATGTGTCATTTCATTTTTTTTTATTACAGCTAGGGTCCTCAAAAAGTTTTTTAGGTCTCTCAAGCCATTCAACAGGACTTGTCCACAGTACCCATAAGTCTCTGTAATAAGCTTCCAGTGGAGGCACAACATTGTTCCCTCTTGCTGAAATGTGAGAGCATCTATAAAGTCCAAATGTTAGAACTGGCATTTGGGGAAAGGGAACTGTGTTGATATATCATTAGGTTGCTATTATGTTGGAATACAATTTTTTGGCTGCCATTAATTTTGATTTGATATTAAATTTATATACTGCTCTCCCCCAGAGGTTTGTTGGTATTTTAACTGTACTGCCTGAAATTCTATCAAATTATGTAACAAAGAATGTATTCACTCACCTCTTCAAATGCTGAATTTAAATTATCATCAAGAATTTCAGTGAGTACCTCATTATTGCTCACAGATTAATTTAGTTTGTCAATAATGTAATAATAGCTGAAACTATCAAAAACAAACAAGCAAACAAACCTCTGGTAATACTTGTAGAAAAGTTTTGGACAGCTGTAAAATACCTTGATAATTCATAATTAATTTCGTGGATTTTTCCCCCCACTAAACTAGTTGAGAACAGTTTCAGAATGGGAATTTGCTTCTCACGATGCGTTCATAAATTTCCTTTAACATATCTGGAAATAATAACTAAACGTGTATTAAAAATGTCCTAAGTAGAACTATGAAAAATCTGCCTTGACGTAATATTCGACCTGGCCTTGTTTGCTTTCTTCTGATAATTCTGCTTACTTAATGCCATTCAAGGAGTTGACTAAGCTTTCGCTTCAGTCCACTATTTCTGACAGGGTGTAGGACTTGATTGGATATAATTTTCAAATGGTTGTAACACGAAGATTTTTTTTCCAAAGTTCTTCTAATTTAAGTTCCAAGTGTTGTGCTTTCTGACAGTTCAGTCTCTATTGTGACCTTAGTTCACTGTTTGCCCCCTCCTTTGGCCACAGCTGGCCTCTTGCTGTTCACAGCTGAAAAGTGAAATCAATGCTTGGTCTAACAAAATGCAGATGAAAGCCATTCTGATCACATATAGTCATTTCCCGTAATTTTATCAGCCTTCAGTTACTTAAATGATCTCTGGAAATCACTGTTTGTCCATCTGAATACAAAAGAGTTCATGTGTTAAGAAAAACAATACTTTCCCAAACTTAGTAACAGTGTGCACAGCTCATTTTAATAAAAAAAGGTTCTAGTATCTTCCTTCTTTTCAAAATAAAGTTACATTTTAACAAAATTAAAAAGGCTGTGTCGATTTTGTATCCAGTAAGAAACGGGTGTCATTGTTCATTTAATTCTTTCTACTTGAAACTGGGGGCGCTCTTAATATGTCAATCCGCATTTCCATTGATCTCAACCACTTATTTTTATTTAAGCAAGCTAAGTTGAAAAGGCTACATTGTAGTTATAGGTAGTGGTGTATGGTGTAGCTTAATGCTTCAAAGGTCAAAGAACAACAACATGTTTGATGGAAAACAGTCTTTCCTCTTATTTTAAATGGTTCCTGCTTTGATTACAGGCATTTATTATAATTATCAAGAGATTAGTCTGTTAGAGAATCCAAGTAATGGGACCATTTAAAAGGAATATAATAGCAGTTTATTGGATTTTGTAAAGGAAAAGAGAATAGATAAAGTGTTTCAGCTTTACAAATGGATCAGCTGTTTGCTAAATACATTTTTTTCTTCAAATAATTTTATTTTCTTCTATGGCTCACAAATTAAAATGTGCTTATGTTACTGCATGGTTTAATATCAGGATAAGGTTAGTCAAATAGCTAATCACCTACTGCACAGTTATATCAAAGGTAAAAGTGAACAAGTTTAAGCATAGAAAAGATTATCTTTTAGGAACTGAAAATTGAAATAGATCTTTAATAAATAGATTAAATACAGAGTCAGCGTGAAAATGCTCACCAAATTTTAAAAGAATAATTTCATGTCATCATTAATTTTACATAAGTCTTTGGTTGCTATTAACAAACATGTCATGCATCCAACTCTCCCCCTTAGGCTGTTTGATAAAATTATAAGCACTCTTCCGTTCACCAGTTGTATCAGAATACACAATGTTTCTGTACTTGTATGACTATCTGCCACTAGGACAGAAGTCATGGGTGTGCCCTCGCTGCAATGAGCTCCTGGCACTCAAGGAACGTGTGCGTTCTCTTGAAGCCAAGGTGGCAGACCTGGAGAAGCTGAAAGAGGCAGAGAGGGTGACAGATGAGGCTTTCAGGGACCTAACAGCCGGGTCCCACTCCCAAGGTGACATCTCTTCAGATGTCATGGAGAATGAAGGCCTTGGGGATGGAGGGTGCCAGTCTGAGGTGGGGGAAGATGCTCCCTTAGATGGGATCCCTTCCTTAACTGGTGATCAGCTATCGTCTCACACTGAGGATACCCCTCGGGGAGGTGGGGGGCTCCTTGTAGTGGGTGATTCGATCATTATGAATGTAGAGAGTTGGGTTTGTGAGAGGCGTGATGACCGCATGGCGACTTGCCTGCCTGGTGCGAAGGTTGCGGATGTCACGCTTCGTCTAGATAGGCTTTTAGACAGTGCTGGGGTGGAGTCAGCAGTGGTGGTCCACATTGGCACCAACGACATTGGGAAATGTAGCCGGGAGGTTCTGGAAGCTAAATTTAGGCTGCTAGGAAACAGGTTGAAGTCCAGGACCTCCAAGGTGGCATTCTCAGAAATGCTACCCGTTCCACGCGCAGGGCGAGCTAGGCAAGCGGAGATACAGGGTCTCAATGCGTGGATGAGAAGGTGGTGTAAGGCAGAGGGTTTCAGATTTGTCAGGAACTGGGGAACCTTTTGGGACAAGGCAGGCCTGTACAAACGGGACGGGCTTCATCTTAACCAAAGAGGAACCAGGCTGCTGGCGCTCAACATTAAAAGGTGGCAGAACAGCTTTTAAACTGATCACTGGGGGAAAGCCGACAGGAGCTGAGGTGACTTCGGTTCGGAATACAGTATCTATGGGGATGCAGACAGAGAGGGAGGTTTTTCTAAATCAACCACATACAAAGCGAGGAACATAGCAATGTGCATGTGACAAGGGATAGTGTCTACAAAAGACTTGAGGGTAAAGCACATAAATCCCAGGTTAAGGCAGAGTCAGGGTATACAGGTGTCTCTATGCTAATAGTAGAAGCATTCGACCTAAAATGGGGGAACTAGAGTACAGAGTTTTGAAGGAGGACTTTGATATAGTGGGCATTACAGAGACATGGTGGAATGAGGAGAACCAGTGGGATGCTGTTATACCACGCTACAGGCTCTATAGGAAGGATAGGATAGGGCGCATTGGGGGTGGAGTTGCCCTTTACATCAAAGAGAGCATAGTATCACATAAAATAGACAATGCAAGGGGAGCTGGTTCCCCTACAGAATCACTGTGGATATCAATACCAGGTGTGAAGGACAGTTTAATATTAGGAATATATTATCGTCCCCCTGACCAAAGTGCACAAGAGGATTCTGAGATGGAAAAAAAGAAATTAGAGAGGCCAACAAAAACAAAAATGTAGTGGTAATGGGTGATTTTAACTATCCCCATATAAACTGGAAAAATGCATGTTCAGGTCATAGTAAGGAGAGAGCATTCCTGGATATGCTAAATGACTGTGGCTTAGAGCAGATGGTTGTGGAACCAACCAGGGAAGAGGTGATCCTAGATCTAATTCTATGTGGGACCCAGGACCTGGTGCAGGAAGTCAGTGTTGTTGAGCCGATAGGGAACAGCGACCACAATGCTGTCAGATTCAGTATCTCAGCATGCAAACAAGTGGCAACTACTAATGTAGTTACATTCGCCTTCAGAAAGGGAAATTTCTCAAAGATGAGGGGGGATAAAGCTGAAAGGGAAAATCAAGAGAGTCAAAACTGTCCAGGATGCTTGGAGGTTATTAAAAACACAGTAATAAAAGCTCAGCTGGAATGTGTTCCACAGGTTAGAAAAGGCAGCACCCAGTCCAAAAGAAAGCCACCATGGTTAACAAGAGAGGTTGAGGAAATTATCAGAAAAAAGAAAATGTCTTTTAGAAAATGGAAGTCCAGTTTGGCTGATGAAGAATATGAGAGGGAACACAAATGGTGGCAAAAGAGAAGCAAGTTAGCTGTAAGGGAGGCCCAAAAGGACTATTAGGAACGCATGGCTGCTAACATCAAGACCAGCAACAAAACAGTTCTTCAAGTACATCAAAAGCAGGAAGCCAGCAAGGGAAGCGGTAGGCCCAAGTTAGATGACAAAGGAACAAAGGGTGTGCTAAAAGATGGCAGGGAGATTGCAGAGAAGCTGAATGAATTCTTTGCATCTGTCTTCACCCAAGAGGAGGTGAGGAACATTCCTGCACCTGAACCAAGCTTCTTAGGAGGCGAATCCGAGGAACTAGCAAAGATAGTGGTAGACAAGGAAGAAGTTCTGGCAGCCATTGATAAACTAAATGTTACCAAATACCCTGGCCCAGATTGCATTCACCCAAGAGTTCTTAAAGAGCTCAAGCATGAAATTGCTGATCTTCTCACTTTAATATGCAACTTATCCCTGGAATCAGGCTCCATCCCTGAAGACTGGAAGATGGCCAATGTCACACCAATCTTTAAGAAAGGATCTAGGGGGCCCGAAATTACAAGGCCAGTCAGTTTGACATCTGTTCCTGGTAAATTAGTAGAATCTATCATTAAAGATAAAATTATAAAACATGTAGAAAAGCAAGACCTGCTGAGAAAGAGTCAGCATGGCTTTTGCAGAGGCAAATCCTGTCTTACAAACTTACTAGAGTTCTTTGAGGGTGTAAACAGGCATGTGGACGGGGTGAACCGGTGGACATTGTCTACTTGGATTTCCAAAAGGCTTTTGACAAAGTTCCTCACCAGAGACTGTTGGGAAAACTCAGCAATGAAGGAATAAGAGGGGAAGTCCTCCTATGGATTAAAAACTGGTTGAGAAACAGGAAACAAAGAGTGGGTGTAAATGGGAAGTTCTCACAATGGAGAGATGTAGGGAGTGGTGTCCCCCAAGGATCCGTTTTGGGACCAGTGCTCTTTAACCTATTCATAAATGACCTGGAAGTAGGGGTGGGTAGTGTGGTGGCCAAGTTTGCAGATGATACCAAATTATGTAGGGTGGTGAGAACCACAAAGGATTACGAAGAGCTCCAAGCGGACTTTGATAAATTAGGTGAGTGGGCTCAGAAATGGCAAATGCAGTTCAATGTAGCAAAATGTAAAGTGATGCACACAGGGGCAAAAAATCCAAACTTCACATACACGCTACAGGGGTCAGTGCTATCAGTCACAGACCAGGAAAGGGATTTAGGCGTCTTAGTTGATAGTTCCATGGGAATGTCAACTCAATGCATGGCAGCTGTGAAAAAGGCAAACTCTATGCTGGGGATCATTAGGAAAGGAATTGATAATAAAACTGCAAAGATTGTCATGCCCTTATATAAAGCAGTGGTGCGACCGCACTTGGAGTACTGTGTCCAGTTCTGGTCGCCGCATCTCAAAAAGGATATTGAGGAGATAGAAAAAGTGCAGAGAAGGGCAACAAGGATGATTGAGGGACTGGAGCACCTTCCCTATGAGGAGAGGCTGCAGCGTTTGGGACTCTTTAGTTTGGAGAGGAGGCGGATAAGGGGGGATATGATTGAAGTCTATAAAATTATGCATGGGGTAGAAAATGTTGACAGAGAGAAATTTTTCTCTCTTTCTCACAATACTAGAACCAGGGGGCATTCATTGAAAATGCTGGGGGGAAGAATTAGGACTAATAAAAGGAAACACTTCTTCACACAACGTGTGATTGGTGTTTGGAATATGCTGCCACAGGAGGTGGTGATGGCCACTAACCTGGATAGCTTTAAAAGGGGCTTGGACAGATTTATGGAGGAGAAGTCGATTTATGGCTACCAATCTTGATCCTCTTTGATCTGAGATTGCAAATGCCTTAACAGACCAGGTGATCGGGAGCAACAGCCGCAGAAGGCTATTGCGTTCACATCCTACATGTGAGCTCCCAAAGGCACCTGGTGGGCCACTGCGAGTAGCAGAGAGCTGGACTAGATGGACTTTGGTCTGATCCAGCTGGCTTGTTCTTATGTTCTTATGTTCTTACTTGTAATTATCTACTGACAGTGTTTCTTTGATTAGACTAACAAATTGAGAAAATATCCTTAATCACAAACTTCAAACAATTATTTGTACAAATACTGTTTGAGGTAGGTAAAAATCAATTCTTAATACTTAAAAAAATTATTTATCTAGCACTAGTATTTACTATAAAGCCTTGAGCAAGAGCAACTGTATGCATTTCTGCCATGCTCCACAGCAGTAGCAAGGTTAGTCTGATGCAGCCAAACAGCCTTGTGCCACTACCCTTTATGTTCGTGTTACATATATTTTCCTCTGCAATGATGTGTGCCTCCCTGTTCTCAGTAGCAAGGTCATGACATTTCCTGAAAACATGCCACTGCAACAAGTTCTTAAAACTTGGGATCCCCTGCTCATTACAGTTCTTAACTAACTTATAATAAGTAATATCTCTGTTCTTAATTTTACACGATTAACATTTTAGCTCCTATTTCATGGCTCCTTACCTATGCTGTTTGCGTTTTTCATATCTGCCTAATAAAATTACAACATAGTGAAGATCTACTCATTGGATCTAAAGAAGTTGGCACAGAAGTTAATGCTGGAATAGAAATGTGTAAGTCTTTCAGTTGCAACAAAATTCTTGTTTATTTTCTCCCAATAACTCTATCAGCTACAATAGAAATGAACATAGTTACTTGACACAAAACTGAAAGTGAATTTTTGTGTAGTATCGAGACATGACCTTGTTCCCTCTAATTGCAAAATGCCTTAGAATTTAATGTATTCACACAACTGCATTAAAAAATTAAGATACACGCTTGAAGAATTGTTTTCAGTACTATTAAACTGCCTAGGAAGAGTACAGAAACATAGTATACATGCCAATGGGACCCAAAGGCTTACATAAAATGAAAAGATTTATGAAAATGACTAAATCAGCTAAATTTAGACAGATTATAGGCAGCAAGACATGGGGTCATGATCACTGTCTATAAATAGCTTACTAACAATATAAATGAACTGAATTATTCAGTCAGCTAATAGAGGAAAGAATTCTAGCCCCAAGCTAAGTTAAAGTTAGATGTTTGGAAAAATTAGCAGCAGGAGAAACTGGCGGTACAATAGATGTTGTTCCTGCTATGAAATCAGGACAAGTATGTGAGCAAACTCATTGATTTCAAATTAGACATATACAATTGGCTTTAGAAACTAGTCTAAATAGAATAGAATAGAATAGAATAGAATAGAATAGAATAGAATAGAATAGAATCTTTATTGGCCAAGTGTGATTGGACACACAAGGAATTTGTCTCCGGTGCATATGCTCTCAGTGTACATAAAAGAAAATACATTTGTCAAGAATCATAAGGTACAGCACTTAATGATTGTCATATAGGTCTAGTAAGCAATCAGGAAACAATCAATAGTAATAAAAACATAAAATGTAAAATCATAAAATAAAATGAAATGTCAGCACAGGCTATAGTCATACAGTCATAATTGGGAGGAGATGGGTAATAGGAATGATGAAAAAAGTAGTGCAGTAATTATATAATAAATATATAATAAATAGTTTGACATTATCGAGGGAATTATTTGTTTAACAGAGTGATGGCATTCGGGAAAAAACTGTTCTTATGTCTAGTTGTCTTGGTGTGCAGTGCTCTGTAGCGACGTTTAGAGGGTAAGAGTTGAAACAGTTTATGTCCAGGATGCGAGGGGTCAGTAAATATTTTCACAGCCCTTTTTTTGACCCGTGCAGTATACAGGTCCTCAATGGAAGGCAGTAAAGTAATAACAAGCATTAATAGGACTATTATTCAATAAGTTTGATGAAGTAATCATGGATGTCACAGTCAGTAGGTCCTATAAAATAAGGCATGAAGCCAAAGCCATTGATTGGGATTATTTTCACAGGACAACATTGTTTGTGCACGTATTCACTGGAGGTATGACAACTGCAAACTGATGTAGTCTTTTCATTGTTCTATCTATTTGGATTTTTATCTTATCCATGATCTTATCCATCTTACCCATGATAGTCTGGGGCATGTAAAAACTGATATGGTATAATATTGATTCAGGAGAATTTCAGTGCTGAGGAAATAGTGCTAAAATGCCCCATATTTCTAAATGTTTCTTTTCTGTTCCAGAATATCCAACAATGAAGTCAAAATAATGCCTTAAAAGGATGGACACTTCCTAGCCCAGATTGACTGACAAGAGCTGTAACAAATTCAAAATAAAGCAGTAATATTGTTCCAAAAAGTATGCTAGGAATGCATTGGGGAAGACTCGGTTCTATTAAAAGAATGATTTTTTTCAGTAAGCACAGCACTTGGAGCAGGGCTGCGGTAGCCCCTTGATAGGGGGAAAGGGGTGGCGAGAAAAGTACAAGCAGTTCATTTCACCACAAAGTAATTATGCTGAGCCAGAATGTTACCATTTATCATGGCTGAAAGATGACACTCACTGTTAGCCAAGGGAAACTGCTACTGAAATGCTTCCATCCAGATCAATACACACCACATTTTTCTCTGGCAAGAAGTAATTATACAACAGAAAACTTCACAATCAATACTCTCTCTTAAGTTAACTTATAGTGTGCAGTTCAGGCATAAAGGTATAGTACTGTCAAATGTCATCCAGGACCACACCATTCCATTGAAATTAAGTTTGTATTCTTATACCCAAAGGATTTAGAGCCCATTTTAGAACATATAAATACTGGGAAACTTTCTAAAATGACATGAACGATCATACACATAAGGAAGGAGAAAAGGGAAAATAAAATAAACATTATCTTATAACCTCTTAACACACAACTGTAATAGGTAGTGAAGTGTTAAAAATATAAAGAAGAGAAAATCAATCCTATAAGGTTGATAAAACCATCTCCTTTATAAAACCAAATGTTTTTTTTTGGGGGGGGGAGTGAATTTGGAGAATCTCTGTGAAACAGATAAAATAAAAAAACTGCTCATCTAATATATTTAATGGGTTTTTTAAAAAAAGATTGGCAATAGTTATATTCAATGCAACTCAAGCAGAATAATAAAGTTGGTTTTTAAAATGTGTATGTTTAAATATATATCTAAATGTCCTTTTTTAACAACTGCCTACAAAACGAAGAGCTGAACCATATAAACCTATCTAATATATAAGGAAAGGTTAAAGGTCATGAGAAAAATCACTACTTCACTGAAAAAAATTTGACATCCAATTTTCAAGCTGATTTATCAGTAGAAAGCTAAAATTGATAGTTTGCCACCAGTAGGTAGCTGGCTGTCTAAGAAAGCTGTTACAAAGCCTTTAGTTTTGATTTAGCCACATAGATCAATACAGACCTATACTGTTTCAATTTTACAAATATTGATTTTCTGATATAACCTCAGTAAGAGAACATATATCATCAGCTTTACTGAAAATAATCTTGAAATTTATTTTTTACAAACTTTGTTTCATTCAACAAAAGGCACTGAATGTCTTGTGAAATTCAGTTTAGATGACAGAAAGAGTTCTCAATAAAATAGGATTGGTTCATATATTGTGAATACAGGAGCTGATAATGTTGAGCAAGCTTAATAGAGTTTAATAAACTTCACAGTTTATTTTGTTAAAACTGAAGGTTCCTCAGTTTTAATTTAACAATTTAAGATCTGGACAACTTGTATTTTCACTATTACTATACAAAACTTAATATTTCATCCAGGCACATTTTCCACTGTCATGAAAAGAAGCCAGGCAAGAATAACTACCGGTACTAGCAAGCAGAGTGGAACAGGGACAAGGCAAAAGTAAAATCTTTTAATCTCTCCTTTCATTTATATATTTACCCATGCTCTCCCCACCCGCCCCCCACCAATTATCATGCTGAAAAGAAAGGCGAATGGTACAGTGTGTGGTAAAGGGCAAAAATTGGGGGGGGGGGGGATACACTGTGGATCTTCTCTCCCACTGCCTTGTAGCTTGCCAAGCAGCAATTATCTCCACCACACAGCCATGTTTCTCCAGCCGTGCTTATTTGATACTACTGGCTGGAACCCCCAGTACGCCATAATCTTAGTTTTGTTAACCCATTTGGTTCCAAGACCTCACTGTTGTCACCAATTCAAACCTTATTTGACCCAAACCTTATTTGGTTTCCTGTCCCTCTCTTGGTGCTCCTCAGACCAACTGCTCCCTGGCCCTTTCATGACTTCTTAGAGCATCATACTATTTGTCCTTCCGTTGCCCCCTAATGTTCCTGAGTAGCAACAGAACCTGCAACAAGGCTAGCAGGAAGAAGAGAGGATGTCTCTCATGTGCTAATCATAAATTGTATTTAATTTAAAACAGTTTGAACTATTGCTTTAGGTTCAACACCTCCTTTAATGACCACCTAGGGATCTGAAAATCTTACTGAGATTTTGTGAACAAAATCACACTTCTTGTCTCCAAACTACTAGCCATAAAAAGGCAAAACATCTGATCATACAAGAGCAGTGAAAGAATGACACTTTCAAGCATATACAGATATTAAAAATAAAATACATTTGACTAATCTTTGTACGGTAAGGTAAACATTATTTTTGCATTCTTGTGTTAATGGCTATATGTGCCTCTGTATTCCCAGAACACAGTATATACATTGTGAAGTATCACCAGCACGTTTTGCGTATAAACTTTCCCAGTTCAGAACAAGTCAATATGTCCTGAATTCACTTTTTTCCCTGGGAAAATGTTAATATGATACTATTAAATCAACCTAGTAACAAAAGGAAGGGAAGGGAATGGGGAGAAAGAAAGAAACCTAATGGAAAGCACAGTGGTGGCTTTAATAAGCAAACATACTTAACAACAAAAATCAGACAGCAGATTTATTCTGCTTAAGGGCTTAATATTTTACAGCACCAACATTAATGGAAAAGTTAATGTAGCATTGAAAACAGTATGCAGCTCAGCTGCTGCCACAGAGCACTTAGATCATGAAAATAATGCATCATTGTTGAATTGTTGTTTTGTTTTGCTAATCTTACAGTGTTTTTTAAAAGTTTTGTATGTAACAGTTTTTAAGTGTATGCAGGTGCACATTTTTATTAACATCAGGATCTTTAAGGAAACTAAATTGCAGACGCATAATATTAAAGCACCTTTGAGGAAAAAGTAACATTAATCTAAGAATGCTACAATAACACAAGATGTGATATAATTTATGCAATGAGCCTACAGTACACTGCTTGAGGGTGGCTTGGCCTTTTACTATCAATCTTTTCTGCTACGTTACTTCAGTAATTTAACAACTTGGGTAAGATACTTTAACATGCTGAAATTCTGGCCCATTAAAAGATGGTTTAGATGCTGATTTCAAGACGTAGGCTTTGATCTGCAATGCAAGCCGAGTTTTACTTCGGGACCATCTTGCCCCATATGTCCCTGCACGGCCTCTGTGTTTGGCAGAGGTCAATTTGTTGATGGTTCCCAGCCCCTCGATGTGGCTGGTCTCCACTCGGGCCAGGGTCTTTATGGCCCTGCCCCTGCCTGGTGGAACACTCTACCGCCAGCTGTCCAGGCCCTGCGGGATCTCGGTGAGTTCTGCAGGGCCCGTAAGACCAAGTTGTTCCACCGGGCTTTTGGAGGGGGGCTGCTGATGTGTGCCCCCTTCTGTTCTCCTTTGGGCCCCTGAACATCTATGGGGCCCCACTCTCTTTCCTTTCTTCCTGGGAGGGTTTTTTATTAAGATTTTAAGCTGGACACCAATATATATTTTATATGATATGCTGTTTTATGGGGTTTTAATGTTATGCTCAGTGGAGCTGATATTATATGTGAAGTGTTGTTTATATGCTCCATTAATGTCATTTTAATTACCGGTATGTTGGACACCGCATAGGGAGGGGCGGTATAAAAATCTGAAAATAAATAAATAAAATAAAAGGGACCTTTTCCACTTTATTGTTCATTGATCTTCAAAATTGTGCCCTTGTGGGTCACTGGACCACCAGGAACACCAGGGAGTTGAAGTGGTAGCTAGTAGTTGAAGTGGGCCATTGCAAAAAGTTGCCTTCCCTTCTCCACTGAGTGAAAGAACCTAGCACAAATTGATGTATAGCCCATTTCACCAACCAGCTCTTTCTACTCAGCCTATACTAAGACTCATATACCAAGATTTTCATTCCTTTTATGTATCCTGCAGAGTAGCAGAATAAATTTGATACTTCCCATTCCATCAAACCTGATTATAGTCTGCTGGGACAGGGGTTACTTGTCACTTTGATTGTAATTGGACTAACTGTCCCTAACCCCAAATTTAGCTGTCATGGGCAAAGAGGACAGTACTTCCATGGATTTATAAACGGCTAAACAACAGGAAACAGAGAACAGGAATAAACGGAGAGTTCTCCTAATGAAGAAGTGATGTCTCCCAGGAGTTTGCATTCACATCTATTTTAATTTTTCATAAATGACTGGAATTATGGGTGAGAAGAAAAAGGACAAAGTTTGCAGATGACAGCAAACTGCTCAGGATGGAGAAATCAAGTTGATCATCAGCTGATGAAGCTTCTCTCTAAGGCAAAAAGACAAGGTTGGCCAAACCCCAAAACAACTCTCTTGAATCTGTGCTATTTGGCGGTATGGTGAGTGGACTGCGATTCCACCACATTCCGTCTTGTTTTCCATTGGACTTTGAATGAAAATATTTATATGACATTATTACCATCGGGAGAACCTTATGGATTCATGAATGGACTTCATTCTTTAATGAATTTATGACACTTTGTGAATATTGTATATATGCAATACTATAGTCACAGTTAGTATTAACACTCATTATAGTGTAATTCTCCTTGTCGTGTGGCGAGTTCTTTTGGGGTTTGGCCAACCCCGTCTTTTTGTCTTTTTGCCTCCATTCCGAAGCTTCTCTCTAGCCATTTACTGCCTTGAGCAGATCTTAAGATAGAGAATTTTGTAGAGAATAAATTGCTGGGCCATGTGGGTTTTAGGTAATGTCTGCCAAGCTGAGACTGCCTGCAGGGTATAAAGGAGAGAAACCTCTCTTCTTGAGTTTTCACTAGTTCTTTCTTAGTGGGTGATGCTTCTTTTTTGCCTTGGTCTACATACAGGAGGTCTCTCCAAACAGTTTTCTACAAACGACAACCTACGATTCAAGGTATACAGCTGATATATGTACTGCTGCTTTAGCCACTAGTTTTTGTGCATGACAACTCCTAGCATTGCTTGGCTGAAACTGGAGACAACCAATAGATTTCCTTCGCTTTCATGCATACAATGAAACCAAAGATTATGCACTATATGCTGATATGCTTTCTTTCCTTCCTTACTTTCTAAACCCAACATGGCTGACAGAATCATAAAATGAGATTACTTAAAGTATTAAAACATTTCAGCAGGGATTAAACCCACATCATCCAAATCCGACTTGAGAGTCTTTGATTAAGATGATTTTGCCCCAAACGGATATTGGGCTCGTGTGAAGAACATAATGTGTTCTATTTCACACAAACCCAAGCAGTTTTCAATGAATAAAACACCTTTCCACAACATAGCAAATTAAAGTGCTGTGATGGAAGACCTTAATTTTCTAAACAATAAGTCTCCAACAGTTAGTCCACTTATCCATGTAGTATTACAGAACCACATTGTTTTCCTCCACCCATCTTGATGGCAACCATCTTGATTCAAATCAGTAAAGAAAGCTGATTCAATTTTGCTTTTGATTGACACACACCACCATGCTCCTGGCTGTTCTTTTCTGGCTGGGTTCAGTCAATTTATTTTGATAGATTTCTGGCTTAGTAGTTCAATATGGAACTGCTCACAAGGCTATTGAAGATACTGTCTCAACCTCTCTCAACAAATCCCTTTGTCTTGTGTTCTGATCTGCAGCACAAGCCCTTTGCTGAAGCTGATTCCCAAGGCTTTACACTAAAAGCAGTCCGCTTTGTGTTTGACACATTTCAGCCCAAAGATGAGTAATACCAACAGACTATTGAGGTAGAAAAACAAAAGTATAACCACATCAGCAGTCACTGGACCCACACAACAAATATCAGCCCAGATCTAAACACAGTACATGCACAGATGGATCGGCTGAAACAATCTGGATGATCATGAGCTTTCTGTATAACATCAAGAAATCAGCCACTGACTGAACATTTCTTCTAGACATTCCATTTAGCATGTGTGGGGTTGGTGATGGGGGTTGGTGGTGGTGGTGGTGCATTATAAGTAAATTCTGAAGTTTGAACTGTGAAGGTTCTGACTTCTGCATCAATGTTGAATACTTGGGGCTTCCCTCTTGATAATAGCCCAGGCCTACAGTCTATACTGTTTATCCGTTATAGTGGCTAAGAACCTGGAGCTAGCATTGAGTAAACAACACTGGTGCTCTTATATAATTGTAGTAAACTGCAAGTACCTCATTGTAAACAAGTTTGCATGACAAGCCACTTTGCAATACTCTAACAGTTTTATATCTTAAAATGTTTCTGTTTAAGTGCTGAGGACTCAAGCGATTAACAATAAAGTTGTTATAATAACCAAATACACTCAAAATAGCAAATAGGCATAAGGCCAATGTCAGGTAGTAGTCAGTCAGAAAATCAATTGTTTCAAACTTTCAAACTTTCAATTGTTTCAAACTTTCATTTGAATACATTTGGAAATATTATGTAAACATATGCCACATCACCATCCATGACAGCTATGAGGGACCATGGAGCAGAGTATCTTGAACTGGGACTCCCTGCAGCTGGGTTTCAGTGCCTTATCCCCCATGAGAGCTGGTGTGGCTTAGAGGTTAGAGGGCTGGACTAGGACAACTGGGGTTGAACCACCATTCTGCCATGGAAATTCACTGGGTGATTCTGGGTCCACCACAAACTCTCAGAATAACTTTCCTCACAAGGTTGTGGTTATTGTGAGAATAAACTGAGGAAGGGAAGAATGATGTGAAAAAACACTTTGGCCCTTTCCACATGGGCAAAATACAGTGGCCCAGGGACGGCAAAAGCGCCATCCCTGGGCTGCCGTTCGCACATCCTAACTGCCCAGGAGCGGTGTGAAGGCGCCGCTTTAAACCTTGCTTTCCCCATTGCCTCCACTGAAGGTCGGAGGGCAGCTTGGGTGGGTCCCTGCAGCCCTCCAGAGCGACGCTGGATATGAAGGTCCGTGGAGGGGGCTGACCGAGAGGCGGCTCCACTGGGGAGGAAGTGGGGGCCGCTCGCACACTAGTGTGCGAACGGTCCCCGAGCCTCCACTGGCATAAATTATGCCAATGGAGGCTCGTTTCTGTGCGTGTGTGGAAAGGGCCTTTGGGTCCTGATTAGAAAGAAAAGTGGAATGTTTATTTAGAAAATGTTTGTGCTGTTTAACAGGACTATGCCCAGTTACAAAATAATAATCAAAACAAAACATTAATATTAATTAAAACCCAGCATGAAAAACCCAGCATAAACACATAGATCATAAAAACAGACCACTGATTTCTTAAAATAAGTTTGCAGATCAACCCCGGTAACAGACCAGGAAACTAAACATTTTGTCCTGCTGCCTAAAAGAAAGCAATGTTGGTGCCACAGGCAAGAGAATTCCATATAAATATAACTAAATTAAAAACAAATAAGTAAATAAATAATTCACAGCATTTAAACCAAGTAAAGTTTTCGACCAAGGGCAGTCTTATGCAGAACGTATTTCAGTAGTCTCATCTAAGAGGCAAAGCACCTTGGCAAAAACTCTGGTTCATGCATGCTCTGGTCCTTCCTCATTTCTCCCATGGAAATCACTTTCTTCTCTTTTATTGGGTTTCGTTTCAACAAGATCAGGCTTATCCACCAGTTCAATAGTGTAATACCAGATGTGCTCAACTCACAAACTAAATGTGGGGATTTTTTCTTGTAAAAATGTGAGAAAGTCAGTGAATGCTCTTGCACTATATTCAGTGTTGCATTCAGTGTGATCATATGCTGTTTTCATCATGATCATGTGATTGCCAACAGACTAGTGGTCTTATAATAACTGAAAATTACTTATACATGTCTTCCTCTATAATGTTATATATGGAGTGCTATATGTAATCTGCTAAGAATTGTTGCTGTTTGTACAACCCAAGGTGGGTTTCTTTTGATACTGTAACATACAATATAAAAGTGGTATATTGTAAGTTGTTACACAATTTTTATATGGATTATTTCCCCTTGAACATTTGCACCTGAAAAAACTGCTCATTACATGAAGCTTATACCTTTAAGTAATCTGCAGCCAGTTTGGGCTTTCAGGGCGAGGATGGCACCTTGGCTTTATTTATTACATTTTCATAATAACACTGGGTTAAACTCCCCTTTCTTTTATTTTACTGGCGTCGTGGGTACTGCTGCATTCAAGTACTGCTCTCCAATTAGCAAACTAATAGCATGCTAAAGGAATGGGAGCGCAGGCAACTATATATCTTGCTGCAGTCTAAAAGAGTTTTCCCTAATAGCAAGGTGTTATCTGCCAAGGTGAAAGTTCTATTGAAAACTGATTACAGGAAGTTCTTTTTGAACACTGATGAAGCAATTAGAAATGTCATGTTGAAGATGGAGCAAGCTTGTTTTCTGCTTCTTCAGAGACTGGGACACGGAGCAATGGATTCAAACTATGAGAAAAAAAGATTCCACCTAAACATTAGGAAGAAATTCCTGATGGTAAGAGCTGACAGTGGTGACAGTCTGACAGTGGAATACTCCACCTCGGAGGGTGGTCATGTCTTCTTCTTTGGAGGTTGTTAAACAGAAGCTGGATGGTCATCTGTCAGGAGTTCTTTGGTTGTGTCTTCCTGCACGGCAAGGGTTGAACTGAATGGCTCATGTGGCCTCTTCCAGCTCTATGGCCATATCCGCACTGCGGAAAGGGCGCCCCTGCACCAGCACGAATCCTGCTGGTGGAGGGGTGGGGGCCGTTCGCACGGGATCGTGCGAACGGCCCCCACAGAGGCTGGCACAGGAGAAGCGGCTCCACACGGAGCCGCCTTTTCCCCGTCCCCCCCACACTCACCTCGTCGTCCTGCGTCGCCCTGCTGGACTACTAAGACCCGCCCACGCTGCCCTCCAACCTCCAGGGGACGGAGGACAGCGAGGGAGGGTCTCAGCAGTCCGGTAGAGCGACGCAGGATGACGAGGTGAGGGGGGGATGGGGAAAACAGCGTGTTCCCGGCGGTGCCATTCGCACCGCACTGGTGGGAACACACTGTTTTTAAAAAACTTCCCTCCAGGAGGGAGGTTTTTTGGGGCGGCCTGACACCGCTCTGGGGGAGGTGGAGGGAAGCCAGGTCGGCGCTGCTGCATTTCAGCAGCGACGCCTGTGCGAATGGCGCCTTAGGGACGGCATTTTTGCCGTCCCTAAGGCATCGTATTTGGGGCGTGCGGAAAGGGCCTATGATTCCATGTGGCCTCTTCCAGCTCTATGATGACCCTGGAATGTATTTAGATGGGAGTTCTCCAAGGAATACCAGGGTTCTGATGAGGAGGCAGGCAATGGCAAACTACCTGTAAATGTCTTTTGCTTTGAAGATCCTACAGGGCCATCGTAAGTCAGATGCAACTTGATCAAAAACATAACCAAAATATTATGTTGGCATTATGTGGCCTCTGAAGTAATTAGGTGATGTTTTTGATTTAAAGCCTTTTCAAAAACAAGAGTAAATAGAACTAGATAACAGTAAATTTCTAGATAACAGCATTTCTAGATAACAGTAAATTTTTGGTGATGAGGTACAATTAACAATTATCCCAGCCCTTTGACACTATGTTTGACATAGATCTCTCCTACACTAATATTTCAGTTTCAAATTTAATGTCAGCTTTCAATATTCTTTTGTGATGCTATAAATTTCCAGAGAAGGCTACCCATGCGGTCCCAAAAATGAACAGGAGTCTAATGGCACCTTAAAGAGTAACAACATTTTATTCCTGTCATGACCCCCACTAACCCAAGCTCAGACTGATCAGAGGAGGAACCAGATGAGCTGGAGGAAGAAAAAGAAATGCATCTGGGATCAGTGATGTAAGTATAGATTTTTATGGGGGGCTCGGAGGTTGGGGCCACGCCCCCACCCACCCCTGGGGGCATGGCCATGCCACCCCAAGTCCCGCCCTTGGCCTCAGTGCTTATAAAAGCAGTTCTACGAGGCCAGGGATAGCAGACTCCCCTGCCCCCCCCACCGGCTGGGTTCCCAGACGGCAGTCCCTTTTGCCCTCCCCTCTGGGCAGAGGTGTGGCTAGGGAAAATGGAGCCTGGTGCAAAATCTGAATTTTGCACCGCCTCCCCCACCTCAAATGGGCAACTGCTGTGATGCTGGAATCCACCCCCATACAGGATCACTTTCAATGGTGTTTAAACTAGGGAGCCCAGATTCTCCTTTTAAATCCACCTTAAGGGGAGAAACTGGGGTCCCCAGTTAAAACAACATTGAAAGTGATGCTATTTGGGGGTGGATTATCCCCTACCCTTAAAAAGCATCACTTTAAATGTTTAAACTGGGGACCTCAGAGTCTCCCTTTAAATCCATGCCGAAGAGGGTGGATTTAAAAGGAGAATCTGGGGAAATTTGGGGGGTGCCTGCTGTCAGGGGTGCAATTGTTAAGATAGCAGCACCAAACTTTCAGGGTATCTTTAGGAGACTCTCCTTCTGATATCACCCAGGTTTGGTGAAGTTTGGTGCAGGGGGTCCAAAGTTATGGATGCTCAAAAAGGTAGCCCCATCTACTTTAGCTCCCATTGGAAACAATGGGGATGGGGGCACCCCCTTTGGGACTCCGTAACTTTGGACCCCCTGAACCAAACTTCACCAAACATGAGTGGCATCATCAGGAGAGTCTCCCAACAGATCCCTGAAATGTTGGTGCTGCTAGCCTAAAACTGAGCCCCCTGCAGGCCAAAAACAAAAAAATTAAAAAATACAAAAACCCACAAATGGGGAGCAGAGCTTCATCCATGTAATGGGGGGGTTAAACCCAAGAAATCCCCCCCCCCTTACCTATGTCCTTTTCTGGGATGGCTCAAGAGACCCAGGCAGACTCAATAGGATTTTCCTAAGGATCAGAGCCTCATGCTCTAGCAACCACCCTCTAAGACAGGGGTAGGGAACCTGCGGCTCTCCAATTGGCCATGCTGGTAGGGGCTGATGGGAATTGTAGTTCCTGAACATCTGGAGAGCCGCAGGTTCCCTACCCCTGCTCTAAGAGCATGAAATAAACAGCAGATTTTCCTGATCAAGTGGTAGCTACCCTTCAGCCAGCCTACAATGCTCTGCCACTGTGCAAAAGGAACAGTGATGGCGGGTTCATCCAGTGGAGGTGCCGTGCCATGTGTGCAGCCTGTGCTCCAGCTCTTAAGCCAGAACACTGCTTCAGTGGACTTCATCCTTTGCAAGATTCTGGCCTCAATTCCCAGGTTCTGTCTTTAGTGCAGGTGGGGCTGTTCTCCCTCAGTTTAATTAAGCCTTGAACTGGGAGGGGAATCTTGCTTATCAGTTGCTTCACAAAACTTCAACTCTTGTGCTCTGCCTCTGTCTCCTGTCTCCAGCTCCGTGCCTCAGCCCACCAAGTTAGATCCTTCTCCTAGGGAAACCTTATTCTAGGGAAACCTTTCTCACCTGGAGGCAGAACAATTCCAGATAAGATGTTGTGGTCTAGAGCTTACTTCTTTAGATATAAGAAATGTGCTTCAGCCCATGAAAACTTATGATAGAATAATATTTTGCTAGTCTTTAGTCTCCTGTCACTAAGCTTCTGATTAGTTTTGCTCCATGAGACTAACACTACTCCTCTGAAATCATTGTTTCATTCCGAGAGAACAGTAATCATTCAAGGACTGTTTCATTTCAGAATTTTATAGATCATTTCTTTTGTAACCATATCTTACTGCTGTCTTTTTAGCTCCTTATTCTTACTATACTCTTATTTTTTCGATTCAATATCCAGTTTCACTTTTTAGCTGGGATTTCCTTAAGCTCAATATTTCTGCTGGAATCATTCCTAAAGATTTTATTTTCTCAGTTAATCTGACAGCATGTGTTTCATCTGGCATTTTATTTGACAGGTTTTTTTTTCAACATTTCTATGTGGCTTGCTATATCTGTATAGGAAGGTTTTTCTTGATCATAATACTTTCTCTACTTTCAGCAGAGTTGCTTGTGGACACTTTCTTTTAATCATTCTCATTTCATATACCAGCTTCATACTAGCCCAAGAGTACCCTCTCAGTGGCTCGAGAACCACATGTGGCTTTTTCTTTGGCCAATTATGGCTCTTCTAATATTGGTTTGTTTTGTTTATAATAAATGTCAATGAAATTTCCTTTTGATACATGGAACATTTATCTATAATTACATATTTATTATTAATCATTATAGCTAATAATATTTGATACGTATGTTTGATGGGGTGATAGGCAGGGCATACAGTAAGGGCTTTTGGTCAATGCTGAGATTGAATGGGGCTCACTTGAAGGTATAGGATGAGTACCATGGAACTAGCTGCTGTAGTCAGTGGGTGCTGGTGTTGCCAGCCAAAGTATTAAGGCTTTCATAGATATTTCTTTTTATCACAGATAAGCATTTCACTGTCATGAAAAGCACCACTATTCATCTTCCTAATGCTTTTTTTAAAAAAGTTCAATATCAAATATTGTACATAAGGCATTAATTCTTCTTTGTGTCCGAGAAGTGGTCAAACCTGACCCTGTGGTATTTTTAGTCATTTTAATCATATGTGCAACAGATTTATAAAAATAGGCTATATACTAATAGAAAGTGACAGGCTAAAAGTCACTCAGTGATCTTCATAGCTGTGCAGGGATTTGAACTATGGTTTCCTCAGTCTTACAGTACAATCTGGAGGTTCAGGGTGTAATTGCGCTGGGGGCAGCACAGCGACACTGGCTCCAAAGAGGCTTGCTGCAACACATACAAAGCTGATCCTTCTCCTGTGAAAGTGGCCTATGTGCTCTATGGGCTGTGCCACTGATTATGCTGGTGTAAGTCTGTGCTGGAAAATGGAGGCATTACCCAGCCTGAAGGGGCTCAGAAAGCCAATGAAAGCCACCCCCACTCTCAGGAATGTTCCTTAAGTGCTGGCCCAGGCTCCTGTACTGGAAGAATGCTGGCTGCTGTATAGCCTCCCAGCACCACCATAAACGTTTTTGCATTGACATAAATACCCCTTACACTGGCACAAGTAGCATTTATGCTGGCACCAGGATCACACTGCACCCTGAGAGTGTAGCCGTGGTGGCGAACCTATGTCACTCCAGATGTTCATGAACTACAATTCCCATCACTACACCACACAGAATAAGCAAACCAGAAACTTATCCTATCATATACCTTTATAATATACCATATATACTCGCATATAAGTCAAATTTTTCAGCTCATTTTTTGTGCTAAAAAAGCCCTCCTCTTCTTATACGTGAGATATATTTTTAAAAATATTTTAGGGTTTTACTTTGTTGGCCGCCAGGAGTGCAGTTTTTAGGCTAGTAGCACCAAAATGTCAGGGATGTTTCAAGAGACTCTCCTGATGATACTACCCAAATTTGGTAAAGTTTGGTTCAGGGGGTCCAAAGTTATGGACCCCCAAAGGGGATGCCCCATCCCCCATTGTTTCCAATGGGAGCTAATAGTAGATGGGGCTACATTTTGAGGGTCCATAACTTTGGACCTCTTGAACCAAACTTCACCAAACTTGGGTGGTATCATCAGGAGGGTCTCCTAAAGATACTCTGAAATGTTGGTACTGCTAACATAAACATTCCTCCCCTGACCAAAAATCCAGTTTTGAAGAATTTTAACTCTCGTGTTTTAGCTTGGTTGTTGATTGAGCTAAGGTTTTTGTACTTTTAAAGTAATTGTTGAGACCATATTGTTTTTGTTGGCCCTCTTTTCCACTTACAGAGCTAGTTTACTGTTTTTCTTTGAAATAAATATTCAAAAACATTTAACCTACTGATGCCTCAATTAATGTTTTATTGGTATCTATTTTTATTTTTGAAATTTACCAGTAGCTGCTGTATTTTCCACCCTCGACTTATACGCAAGTCAATAAGTTTCCCAGTTTTTTGTGGTAAAATTAGGTGCCTCGACTTATATGCGGGTCAACATATACATGAGTATATATGGTAATTTGTGATGTCATAGATATTGTGCTGTGTAGAAGAGGCAAAATCTTAGTTCAAAAACCTTAACACAAAACTAGTGGCATAAAGGTTAAAAACACTGTCATGAAAATTTACCATAATTGTGTAAAATTAATTCCAAGGCCTACTTTTAAGCAATTATCTCCAGTGGTGGTGATAAATAAATTAACCCTTGGAGGATATATTAACATTTCCTATCGTATATTACAGACATTTCCAAAATGGAACCTGCTGACACCTTTCCCGGAACCTGTGAAGTATTTTCAGCAAGTGGGCAGGCTCAGGCTTTTTTATTTTTTGATGTTTACAGTATAATGCTGACAGTGCCTTATGTAAAGTACTTAAACTGAGCAAATAATAGATTCTAAAAACACAGGTAGATGTGATTCTGACTAAACACAACGATGGCTGCATAGCTAAAATATTAATGCAATTGACTAAAACTTCTATTGAAGTCCTCAGATCTTCCCAATTTCAATATATTTTTATAATTCAAGTGGAAGTTGATAATAACATCACTAAATCAAATTTTATTCTTTCTTTTTTTCAAAAATCATTTATGTGCTTATCAAAATCTGGCCAGAATCTCTCCCTTTACACATATGAAAGCAGTTCTCACCATTCCTTCAGCACTAACTGTCATTGTTATAGATAACATTTAAAAATGGACAGGGTTATGAGGGAAGGACTCATAAAACGGGGATACCCAAGAGAGGAAGAATTATTTCTTTTTCCTTTTGCATAATTGTGTAAGATGCCTTTAAAATGAAGACAGTTACTGCCAGATGAGGTTTTCTTAGCGAGCTCAACAATGTATACTTGTTTTTGTGTATGCAATGAAATATTTTAATAATATGCTAATGTTAAAAGGCATCCTATTCAGAACTAGGGTACCGCGTCCATACTTTTTGTTCCCCCTTTCAATTGGAATTGAATTTACAGGCTACTTCCAGATTGACAAGTATTTAAAGAACTTTATAGTCCTGGGCAGCCCAATCTGGGGGGGGAGATTCCCCTCTGGAAGTAGTGTGGGCTTACTCTGGCAGAAATGCATCCCTGGGGCAAAAAATCCAAATTTCACATTCACACTACAGGGGTCAGTGCTATCAGTCACAGACCAGGAAAGGGATTTGGGCGTCTTAGTTGATAACTCCATGGGAATGTCAACTCAATGCATGGCAGCTGTGAAAAAGGCAAACTCTATGCTGGGGATAATTAGGAAAGGAGTTGATAATAAAACTGCAAGGATTGTCATGCCCTTATATAAAGCCGTGGTGCGACCGCATTTGGAGTAGTGTGTTCAGTTCTGGTCGCCACATCTCAAAAAGGATATTGAAGAGATAGAAAAAGTGCAGAGAAGGGCAACGAGGATGATTGAAGGATTGGAGCACCTTCCTTATGAGGAGAGGCTGCAGCGTTTGGGACTCTTTAGTTTGGAGAGGAGACGTCTGAGGGGGATATGATTGAAGTCTATAAAATTATGCATGGGGTAGAAAATGTTGACAGAGAGAAATGTTTCTCTCTTTCTCACAATACTAGAACCAGGGGGTATCCATTGAAAATGCTGGGGGGAAGAATTAGGACTAATAAAAGGAAACACTTCTTCATGCAACGTGTGATTGGTGTTTGGAATATGCTGCCACAGGAGGTGGTGATGGCCACTAACCTGGGTAGCTTTAAAAGGGGCTTGGACAGATTTATGGAGAAGTCGATTTATAGCTACCAATCTTGATCCTCTTTGATCTGAGATTGCAAATGCCTTAGCAGACCAGGTGATCAGGAGCAATAGCTGCAGAAGGCCCTTGCTTTCACATCCTGCACGTGAGCTCCCAAAGGCACCTGGTGGGCCACTGCGAGTAGCAGAGTGCTGGACTAGATGGACTCTGGTCTGATCCAGCTGGCTTGTTCTTATGTTCTTATCCTGGTGGAGGGGCAAATTTGCTGGCGCCCTGACACTACAGTGCCTTGCAATGGTCAGCAGCAGCACCTGGTCTCATGTTGGTTCTTCCAAACTGCCCCCAGCTGTGTTGGCATGGTGGGATCATTCCAGGGGCATTCTGAGGGGCAGGCATGACCTTAATCAGCCTCCAGAGCCTGATTGGTTCCCAAGCACCGGTTGAATTTCTGGAAGAGATACGCCATGATTTTCGTGGTGTATCTCTATTTGCCCCATGGGGACTTTGAGGTGAGGGGATTTTAAAAACTTTTTTTTTTTGGCTTCCCACAGTGCAGGAAAGCTCTCTGGAGTGGGCAGAGCGGGCCACTCTGGAATGGGTTGTAATTATTGCATCCTCTTTGCTAAAACCACCTGAAATGTATTATATTCTGAAATGTTCTGTGGCAGATTTGCAGGGATCCCTTACACCTCTAAGCTATGCCCCTGCTGCAAAAAGGATATTGATACAGTAGAGCATATTTTCTTATGTTGCAATTCCTTCAGGCTGTTACAAAGCTTATTTATCCCTTGGTGAAGTCAGTCATCCTGATTTTATGTGAAATTTTTTTAGTTAAGAATAATAATCCCAGGATATCGCTAATGGTTGCTAACTGGTTGTGGTGGGTTTTCCGTAACAAACTTCTCTCTGTGATACACCTCTGAAGATGCCAGCCACAGATGCAGGCGAAACGTTAGGAACAAGATCTACCAGACCACAGCCACACAGCCCGGAAAACCAGTTTAATCTGGCCATGAAAGCCTTTGACAATACTACAGTGGCTAAGTTTTCTTCTGAGGTCTTCAGAACCCATGAACAAATTAATAAAGATATATGGCAGTACTGCACATATTTTCTGCTGTGTATGTGTATGAAATGGGCTGTTCTACTACTTATTTTGCATATAATATTTTCTTGTTGTTTGGATCTGTACAGTGTATTGAATAAACTTACTTTTAAACTTTTGAAGTCTTTAACATCTCAGGCAGAGCATAAACTCATTGTGTAATTGGTTCTGGTGGGTTTTCTGGGCGGTGTGGCCATGGTCTGGTGGATTTTGTTCCTAACATTTGTTTGTTTGTTCCTAACCAGACCACGGCCACACAGCCTGGAAAACCCACCAGAACCAGTTGAATCCGGCCGTGAAAGCCTTCGACAATTCATTGTGTAATATTCTGTGCTTGACTCCACAACCTGCAACAGCCATTTTATTGTGCACCCACCACCCTGTGTCAGAATGGCAAAGGTGTCCACAAGCTCACAAAAGCTGGGGATCCCTGGTAGATCAGGATGAGTTTCCACCATATCTTGATTACAGACAATATAAAAAGCAACCTAACATAAAACACCTTCTCCCATTAAAAAATCCTTTGTTCTTTCTAATGTCTAAAAAACATTTCCTTTTAAAATAACCTTACCTTGAACTATTAAAATGAATGTTAAATTGGCCGCTAATGATACATTAAACATGGCAGAACAAGTCAGGCTAGTCTTATGTGTATCCGCAGAAGGTAGCATTAATTAGTATGTCTTTTATTAATTCAACTTAGTTGTGGTCCAGTTTCTAAGCTTCACATCTGTTATGCCTTGCATGAATGGTAGGCCTTGGATAAACCAATCCAAATTATGACCTTGTGTTGGCACTTCCATTCATGAAGATGAGTGTGCCCTGACTGTCACCAATTCCTAGTCTTTGCATAGAGAACCAATAACCAAAGAGAGGCTAGAAAGCCATATTTATCTCTAGATTTGGGTTACCTGAACTGAACAGGTGATTGGACTAAATCACCTTTTAAGGGCCTTCAAACTCTGACTCTCACTATTCTGACAAAACACAAAGGGTCTTGTAAACTCCTATAACCTCCCCTTTACTAAAAATGAAGTTTCAGATTACATTCATTTATGAAAGGGCCTATGGGAAACAGATGAAAATTGTATTTTAAACCAGATATCACGTTCAAACATTCTTCTGGGTAACCTCAAGTGAACCACATTATTGTAGTTTAAACATAAGGTCATGACAGTACAGACAATTACAGCAGACCTTCATCTGAGTGAAGGTGATAATCTCGGGAGCCAAAAGAAGATCAGAGGAAGCTGATTTTTTTTCCATTAGACACAGACAGAACTTTGGACATTTTATGATAGATGATAATTGACTTTGATCTATATCCCTAAATCTATTCAAAGTTAAAAATGTGATTCTGTTTTGTGATAGCACTGAACTGCTTGTAATTTTTTGCAAAATTAAAAATGCATTAACCAAAACAGGCTGTTTTTTGGGCAGGTGGTTTTTCAGAGCTCAACTCTAAAGCTTTCTAGAAGAATCTCTACTCTAAAAGAGATCCACAAGCAGTCTGATAATAAACCAGGAATCGGACAAATTTACTAGCCTTTCCTGGAGACCTTTTCATTTTAAAACAAGTATATACCTTAGACATGGTAAAGCACTATTACAAACTATTATTAATACTTGGATTAAGTTAGATTTAGATAATATGTTAGGTTTTGTAGCATTTGGGGTTGTTGCGGACTTCAGAAGACAGTTTTCACATACTCAGAGCACCTAAGCTAAAGTAAAAACCAATAAAAAGCCTGAATCATTTTGTCTTACAAAATACGTCTGAATGACAGAGATAAAAAGGTTTGGCCTGCAGTATAATCGGATGCCACATATTACATTCTCCATATCTGACTTTATTTAAACATGCATAATCTGCTGTACCAGGGCTCAAAGCAGTGTCCAGTATATCAATCTTGAAAAAAGACACACCTGCACAAAACGGATGAAAGATAATATATACATGACTGAACTCATCAATCACTAACCACTGTGAGCAAAAATAAATAATTAAAAACTTAACAGGAAAGTTGTTAAAAACCTAGTGAGTGACTATTTATTTGACATAAAAGACCCTGAAATCTACAAAGATATTGTTGGGAATGAATTTCATCATTTACATTGCCAGCTCTGGGTGGGAATATACCTGCAGTTTTTGAGGATGGAGTCTGGAGAGGGTGGGGTTTGTGAAGGGAAGGGAGTTCAATGAGTTTGTGGCGTAGTGGTTAAGAGCAGGTGCAGTCTAATCTGGAGAACTGGGTTTGATTCCCTGCTCTGCCACTTGAGCTGTGGAGGCTTATCTGGTGAAATAGATTAGCTTGTGCACTCCAACACATGCCAGCTGGGTGACCTTGGGCTAATCACAGTTCTTTGAAGCTCTCTCAGCCCCAACCACCACAAAGGGTGTTTGTTGTGGGGGTGGGTGGGAGGGAAAGGACATTGTAAGCCTCCTTAAAGGAAATGGGGGATATAAATCCAAACTCTTTTTCTTCATTTCTGTAGAGCCAAACTTCCAAAACAGCCATTTTCTGTTGCCTGGAAGTCAGTTGTAATAGTGGGAGATCTCCAGCTACCATGTGGAGGTTGGCAACCTTATTCTTCATTGTAACACCACCAGAAGGCCATACTTTGAGCTTCCAATTTAATTTTCTAAAGAAGAACAACCAAAAACATCTTCTCCTGGACAGCTAATATTCATATACATGTGCAAGGTAACTGACTGAGACTCGCTTCAAACAAGGCTCTGATGGTACTGATCAGTAAGGTGAACAACTGAGCCAGACATCCTCATTTGACCTTTTGCAGGAAACCTGGGGCCTCAGGAATAGAAGTTGATTCTAGATCCCAGATAAAAATAGTGGAATGACAAATTTCAGTCAAGAACTAACCTCACCATATATCAAATTTCCACAGGAGGTCCCAACACGAGGATCAAAACATTCACACAAGGGGCCACACAGGGCTAAGGAAAAATCACTGCAAACTCAGGAAACTCCCTAGGTGTACAGAAAGATCTGAAAGCTACAGTAAAGTGAAGGAGACACAGCCTCTGGGAATATAGGTTTGGAACATATGCTATTGCTTTTGGTAACTACACTGCCAAACGAGTAAACTAAGACCATGGCAGCATCGACAGCACTATGAGGCAAAGGGTTCCACACACATTGGCTCCCATGTTGCAGAGTTTATCTTGGCCTGTTTGTGGAATACTTGCCTTATGTTTGGCATCTGGCAACCTTTACCTATCTTTTCCTCTCTGACAAATGAGCAGGGTCAAAGGGTAAATAACAGGATGAAGAGAGAAAAAGGCAGTAACTCTTTCCCCTTTTTTCTTTTCTTTTTTGGCACTGGGAAAATTTTTCCTCTTGGAGCTCACTCTGTTCTTCTCTTCCTGGCCTCCTGACACAGTTTTAGAAACTGATTCAGAGTTTGAGAACCACATCTATCTTAAGACTACTTTGGATTCTAAGATGTTGCTTAGAGTTTTTCAGATTTTTTTTCATTGACATTAAACTAGAAGATCTGTTTTTTTTAAAAAAAAGCTGGGATTCTGAAGCATAGAAGTTAATAGTGAACAACTGATCTGCCTATGACAGATGTCAGTCTTAAACGTGTCATTCAATACTAGGCTGTTTCTCTGAGTAAAATTCCAGGTCAGAGGCATAATTAGGTTACAATGATTAAAAACGTACCTATGTGAGACAGCTCCCCAAGCACCATGCTTATTTGTAAGGATATTCAGTATTTTTTGTTTCAGCTGATTGGCTGTAACATGATCTCGATGCTTGGCAGCACTGATAAGATGGTCACACATCTTTTCTTCCTCTCTTCTGTCAGCAGCATATTGGGCACACTGTGACTAAAATGGAAAAACATTATTACAGTTTCAGTCAGATCTGGAACATGGTTTGTTTTTGCTCACCGAAATGTTTTTGCCATGAGCCTTCATTACAAATTCTGCACAAATTCAGTACAATTCTTTTACCAAGAACCACATAAAGTATTCCACAATCAAAGGTAATAAAACACTGAATTGGATTCAAAGAACGACTAGCAGAGTTTTAATCATGGAACAGATCTGTTCCTCCTTGGCTATATCATGCAGACCTATCTCATGCCACCCAAACGCTGCTGCTGTGGGTTAGACTAGAGCAGGGGTCTGCAACCTGCGGCTCTCCAGATGTTCATGGACTACAAATCCCACCAGCTGATGGGAATTGTAGTCCATGAACATCTGGAGAGCCGCAGGTTGCAGACTCCTGGACTAGAGGAATAGTTTGTGAAATAACAAACTCAGCAATTTGAGTGAAAGGAAGCTGCAGTCACCCACACCCTTTCTGCAAGCAGAAGTTCCTTCTACTTGTATAAGGGCACCTTTATACCAAACTCAATGAGTCAACACACCAAACATGTCTACATACAAGACCAAGAAATTGCTTTCAAAACTTCGATAATCAAAAGTGGTTCCCTGTGTTGTCTCATAAGCTGCTGTTCCAAGACACAAGATCAAACACAGTTGACACTGACTCTATGCCTTTTGTATTCTTATTTCTACTTGGAATATTAAATTTATTATTCAAATTCTTATGTTTTTAATAGACAAATATTAACAGATGCACTATAATAGTCAAATGTAGGAACAATTTTTAGATGCCACAAATTATCTCTTAAATTTGAAAACTTGTTTTAATTTAGATATTATACCATTACAGTTTTACAAAATGACAGAAAATCTAAGGATAATTTTACCAATTATTTTGTTTTTGTAAGAATTAGGAACCAGTTTGAAATTTTGGTATACGTAAAGAAATAGTAAAGTGGTGTGTTTCTACTATGCACTGAAACACAGTATTTCTACTGCATGTTTTCATTTTATATGAACACAAATAAATACTGCACATTTTACTCACTCTTAAAATAAGTTTTCATAAAATGACATTATAGGGTTAATTCACTGCTCAATTTATCTTCTTGTACCAAGAAGCACCAATTAGTACAATGATCTTCTTCAGTAATGAGGTTAATATTTCATCAGCTCATTGGACAGTTAAATCAAATTTTCATTTTTCATCATGAGCAATTATAGATGCTAACAGAATGAAAGGATTTTGAGTGAAACAGTGTTTCTAGAATAATTGGACTTTCTCAATAACATTCATATAACAAAGTTTTTAGAGTAATTGTTATGTTGTGTGCATGTTTATACTTTATACCTTAATTTTTAATATGTGAGTGAAAAGGCTACATACAATTTAATAATTTCTTAAGCAATGAAGATTTTTTTTCATGAAGTGAATAATTTTTAAAATATAAAACAATATCTTGAATCCATGCCTAAAAAGAACAGAAAGGCCACATATGTAACTCTCCAAATAATGTAATTGTGTATCTATCCAATTGTCACACTGTGTACCTATCCAATTCCAGTCTTTAAGTACTTCTGTAAGCACACTATGAAATTTCAGGCTTCTGCTGCAAATAGCAGCTCACCTGGAGAATCTTCCTGACCTTTTGGAACAACTTTTCTTGAGGCTCAATGAGCTACAATGGGAAGGCGACTTCAGAAGACTGGGTACACACTCATAAAACTCTGCCTGTGCATCTTCAAATGTCATCCCTGCTATCTATTACTTTGTTAAAAATCATATATCTTATGTCTCCCTGCTGAACACATATTTTGACATATCAAGATGACAATAAACTATGAAAAATATGAATTTCATGTTAGAGAAAATCTTGGTTTGCTTACTAGAAAATTGACTTAAAGTTTCCCCTTAAGGGACGTTGGTTAATATTCTAAATTGTATTTGCTAACTGAAGCTGGAAGTTAATTCAGTATTCTTATTTTGTCTAGAGTTCTGACAGATCTTATACCACAACAAATTCTTCAAAGGGCAGATAACTCAATCTTCTACTGTCATCTTTGTTTACAATATGATGCTCTGATAAATATCAAATGTTATTTACTTTTGAAGCAATATGAAACTTTACTGACATACACACTTAATTGTAAATGGGATTTAAAAAAAACTTTCTCAAAATATCCAGAAAATGCCTGGTAATAAATTTGTTGCACTCCTATATGACGAGTGACTGCTGTCTGGGCTGACAAATGAAGTAAAGGTTTTATGCACTGAGAAACAAAATATCAGACTGGTTGTAAACACAATAAAAAGACCAAAAGAAGTATAAAATAGAATATGTTACCCCAGAAAAGCTGCCTGTCCCACACTAGTCCTTTTTTGTAGCTTATGTCTATGTGAGCATCCTATGATATATTAATAAAATTGCTACTAGTACCTTCAGAGATATAAAACTTTTGTGATCAAATTTGTCTAAGCCACTTAAATAAATGTATATTTGCCATTTTTTTAGAAGGAAGAAAGTCAACAATTTTGACATCATAATTATATATTTGATTCTGAGTTTTCAAGGTAAACCTACCCAAATCATTTCATATAATAAAAATGTAAGCAGTGTCCTTTCATAGTTACCAGTGTGTAGCCTGTGCCCATGAAGCATAGCTGGAATGTACCCTGGGTTGCCATTTTGCAGCTTGGGAGGTTGGAGAAAATCGGAGGTGGTTGCCACATGGTGCTGTTAGGGCATAATGGGATAAGGCAGACAGCACTTGCACAGCATGCCACATGGGAATGGGCAGGTGTGTGTGTGTGTGTGTGTGTGTGTGTGTGTGTGTGTGTGTGTGTGTGTGTGTGTGTGTGTGTGTGTGTGTGTGTGTGTGTGTGTGTGTGTGTGTGTGTGTGTGTGTGTGTGTGTGTATGAGGCCACAGAGTTTGTGAAACTTTAAAAATGGGGCTTCTTCACCTACCCTCCCTGTTTTTTCAGCAGTATCCATTTGTGATGTTGCCTAGACTATGCTGTTTGTAGCTTTTCTTTGTTAATGGGATTGTGTTGTTTGTAATGTTGCTTTTCTATCACAACTTGGTTGGGTTTTGGGATGGATCCCTTTGGAGAGAGGCTGTCCTTGGGCCCCCAATTGTGGGCTTTGGGGTGCGTAACCACTCAGCCAATAGCCCAGGTAGGGCCAGCTGGCCAGCCTACATCTCCAGGTGGCAAGAGGACCATGGAGAGACAGTGCCCACATGGCTGTAAGTTACTTGCTATGGCGGGCTGGAGAAGATTCTTTGGGTGTCAGCAGGGTCGCCCAATGCCAGGATCCGTCCCCAAGCTGGGAGATGAAAGCTTCTTTGCTGGAATTTTAAAAACAACCTTTGGCTAATAAATTTTACCAAATGAAAATGGTTTTGTGTGGTTTTCCCAATCTTCAATGCCTCACCACCTCAAGCCTTCAAATCATCCTATCCCCAACAGCAGACTGACACCCCATTACAAAAGTCTCATTTGCAAAGACAGGATGCTGTGAAGCACGGTGCAATGTTGCTAAGGAAGTTTGAAGATGAACTCGTAGTGCATAACTATCTAGACTTTTATGTGCAGTCTAAACATACATATTTAAAACCAATCTGACAAATCTTTGGTTACCTTACTAATATTTAAGTACTTTACTTTGTACACTTTTTAAAAATACACTCCTGGCTGCATCTCGTTTATGTTTTTCTTTCTTAAAAAGCATGTAGGGCTGCCAGTATGAGAAATTCCAAGTCCAGTATGAGAAACTGCTGAAGATTTGAGGGTGGTGCCTGAGGAGGGTACACTTTGGAGAGGGGAGGGAGCTCACCAGGGATTTGACTCCATAGAGTCCCCCCTCCAAAGCTGCCATTTCCTTTGGGGAACTGATCTCTCTCATCTGGAGAGCAGTTATAATTCTGGGAGACTCCAGGTTCCACCTAGACCAGGGGTCTGCAACCTGCAGCTCTCCAGAAGTTCATGGACTACAAATCCCATCAGCCCCTGCCAGCATGGCCAATTGGTCATGTTGTTACCTGTACATACTATAAAACATAAAAAATGACAATGTCAGGTTCATATGCAAAACCGATGCTTTTGACCAAATTCCAACTGCCCTCTTATAAAGCAGAAATAAGCTAAATAAACATGAAATTTTAAAAAGATGGTCTGCTTAAAATACCACATTGCTCACAAAGCACTATTTTTACAGTACAATGATCCACTTATTTCACACCATACTTCAGAGCACTTTTGCATAAAAGTAAACAGTAACTTGCACAGGCAGCACCAGAAAAAAACACACCACTTTGAATCTTTATAAAACCATTACTGGTATATCAAGAGAGTAGGACTGTTGATAAAGGGGCTTCTATAAGCTATAAATAACTTCATGAGTTTAAGCGAAGAGATGAAAAAGAAATCAGCTCCTGATGCTTGGCATTTGCCAACACTTTAAAATATTGCTTTTGAAATACCCACAATCTAATCTATCTTTTTTCTTTTAAAAAAATGTATGTTTTATGGCATTACAGAGTAGGTGGTAAGGGAGTGAAAACAGAAAAGCAGGGATTCATCAACTTGCAGGCTTACCTCGAATTCTGCATGTTTATGTACATCTTCAGCTCTCTGCCTGTTCAAAATAAACTCTGCTTCATTTGCAACACGCACTATGTGGTCTTTCATTGCATGACACAATAATCTGGAGAGAACAAAATTAAACTCGATTCAGTACTGATATGGTCTACGAAAAATCTCCTCATGCACTGAATTTATCATAAACTACATTTCTTGCCATCAACCGAAAAGTAAGAGTTTTCGAATAAAATTGTTCTGCAAAATCAGATAAAATCTACCAGCAGAAATTGTATCTTGTGCTGACTTTAGTATCGAATCCCCTGATTAAGCAGAAGTCGTTTATAAGAACATGTTTTATTAGGCATCTGTTTGTCCTGAGAAAGCAAGACAGGCTGGCTTGAATCCAAGAAGTGCAACAAGGAAATACACATTCACTTAGTGCAGTTCTGCTTGTGCAAAAACTTGTGCAACACCTACTTCTCCCTTCTCCCTATATTTATAGTGCCTAGAAATTGGTTGCACAAAATTTCACATAAGCACATGTTGCTACCACAGTCTTTGGTGCTTTGCAGTGTTTGGTGCTTTGCACCAACAGAAACCTCATTGACTCCAAACCTTCAATGTTATTATTTTTTAAAACAATCATTAGTTATTACCTATCATCACTTAAACACAGTTTGAATCATATTAGCTTTAAAAAGTCTGTTAGAATAAGTATTGATGATATCACCTCTTTTCCACTGCTTCAGTCCCTCTTAGAAAACAAAATAAAACGCAAAGGCTCTTTGGATGAAATCTAATACTTAAAATGGGCTTAAAAGCCTGATCCAGCTGAAAACCATCAACGTGTTATCACAGCCTTTAACAAAAGCAGATTTAAGGCAGTGATGAGTGCTTTGAAAATCCTGCCTTTGTATTTTTGCTTCAATGGCAAACATGATGGGAAAACTTTCTCAGCCAAGGGAAGAGTCAGGGTCTTCCCTAGAAACTTCAATCTTGATTTTATAATGTGTCCTCAAGTTGTAATGTTGGTTGCAGCTGAACTGCCACACAAACTGTAAATGTTAACCACTGCTCAGTTACTTGCCCTTTAGTAAGAGCTAGCCCAGGTATACTGTGATCCAAGCAGCTGCACTATATATACTCCGAGAGGCCTTTGAATGTTGTAAAGGATGCAGCAATGCAACTATCAAATTAGATGTTTTTGGGATGTTCCTAAAATATTTCTTCCTCTAACAAACAGGTGCCTTGCTTATGTAGCCACTCTACTTTGCCTTCTATTGTCAGCTACTTATTCTCTTTTTAAAGATGACATTGAAGAAGAATTCAGAATGGTGAAGGACATGTTGAACAGAAACATAAACTCTGATAGCTGCTTCTATTCTGAAGAAAGATAGTTTCAGAAGGGCCCCATTTCAAGCAGCAGAAGAAATAGGAGGACCTGAGGAGCAACAGTTATCCATGTGTTCCAAATCCACCTGTCAAGCTCTTTCCTCTAATGCCTAAGCATGTTGAAATCTGAGTTAAAGGGGGTGGGGGGTGGCGGGTGGGGGGTGGGAGGAAAAGCTGGAGGGCTGACTTCAATAATAAAATCAGCTAGTAGGGAAAAGGCTAAGCAACTCTTCTCCCTGCAATACTTCCTGCCTCAAAATGAATCCTCTCCGCCCTGTCTGCCTCAGAAAAAATAACCAGCAGAACTTTCTTAAATGTGTTTCCATAGGGATGCTGTCAAATTTCTAATCGCTGCTGGTTTGACTTGAAAATTCCAGTTTTAATTTTGCTTCCCATGTGTGAATCAAATTCATGTATCTTTATTGTTATGCCATGTTGATCCTGTCAATTTTTCCCCGCAAAATGGATTCATCTTTCAATGTTATTTGTATGACAATGTCATTTTTTATGGTGTAGAAAGGACATAGAAGAAACAAATGAATTGGGAATGCTAGCAATGAAAAAAGAGATACAAGGAGGGGAGAGCTGTACAACCCTATATATAGCATGTAATTTACCTCTGCCTGACATCAAGTCAGAAGGGAAAACTGAAATTTTCTAATTTAAAGATTCTCAGTAGCTAAGAACCATCCCAGACAACGATCTGTGCAGTGGCTCAGGTTAAAAACACCGAAGAATATGACTGACATAAATTGCTTGGAGTAACTTTAAATATTTTGTAACGCCGACCTTTTTCAAAGACTTCTACTAGCATATTTGCCTGCAATGCCTATCCAAAACCACAGCACTGCCCGTGTAAGGTCAAATTTTGTGATATACCGTCATAGAAGCTGTGGCACGTGATTGTATTTATTTGCATGAGCAATGACTCTTAGGAACCAGCTGACAATTTCCTTTAAAGCATTTTATATACTTTACCCCAAAGTCTTAGTTTTAAAGTATACATTGTCATCATCTTTTCTGTTACGTCACATTATTTTTCAAAAGCAGACAGCATTATAAGGATGAAGACAGAGAGAAGGGGGGGGGGGGGCAGACAAGTAAGAATATCTAGATGAAATAAGAATTAATTCTGACAGCCAGATCCATGGAACTACAAAAATAGCCCTATAATCCCTGTGACCTTTTCTTTCTTGATCTCAAGTCCTATCCTAGTTGGTATGCTTAGACAAACTAGAAAAAATATCCGGAATTTAAGCACAGTTTGGATGCTGGCACTAATCTTATGCCCACATCATGGTTAGAATTCTTCAAATTCAGAAATCTTAACTGAATCTAAAGTCAATTCCTGATTCCCAAAAGCAATGCAATTCTAAAGAATTCTGAACCTGTGTTTTACACACACATACAATATTGTATGACAAGCTGTTACAGGAAGTGGAGATGATATATAACATGGGAATCTGCCATTTTAAAAAAACTGAACATTTCAAAAGCATTGGTACACATATGATATGAATTCATACAAAAAAGAAAAATACATTAGTTGAAAAGCAAGCTGTCAGGTTTTTTCCCCAATCCTTTGTATATTCAGTTTTCAATCCCTGTCACCATTAAAACCACAGAAATCAAACAATGAATTGTGCAAATCCAATTCACGAATTCTACTGCATTGCTCTTCAATTCATATTTTAAAATTCAATCATAATTGCACAGTAATTATACGCAATTTTACATTCCATTAACCTTGCTTTGTTTTAATTATAAAGCTCCTTTGTTAGATTCCTTTAAATGATTCAGTTTATAATTTCAGGCTGTTCAAGGGAGCACTTTAATTCTACTGCACATTCATCAACTGTTTATGTCCTGTTAATTGTTGACATCGGCACAATTGCATTCTCCAGCTATGATTGATGAGCTGCATTCAAAACTTTAGCTATTAAGTAGAATAAATATTTATAACTATTTTCTCTTGGCCAATCAGAAGGGCAAAATCAAAACCTGAAGAGATAAAAGCTAGAGCACTGTGCCTGCTCTGACATACATTTTAACCAAAATATACATATAATAGAAAAATGTGAATACAGGGATTGCGTGTTCATTAATTTTGTGTTCATTCATTTCACATTCACAGCAGCAAAGGAAGCAATATTTTGTATTTATCAACAGACAGTCTGCTAAAAACCTGTCACAAAATTGCAATCTGTCCAGTACATAACATACCAACTGTAAAATTAGGGGACCCTCCAGGTTGCAGAAAACTACTTAAAACTTTAAAAAATGAAAAGAGGTTTAAACCTCCCTAAACAAGCACGTTGGCTGTGCAAGTGCAGACAAAGATCTAATACACCAGGCAGGAAGCCAGGTGTGTGGGAGAGCAGTGGCGGAGCTACCAGGGGAAGGAGGGATGCGCTACGCACCGGGCGCATGGCTTTGGGTCACGTGGGGGGCGGAAAATTCCCCTCAAACCCTCCCCCTTCCCCCTTCCCCCCACAGCGCCCCCCCACACACTTACTTTAGCAAACCGAGCAGGCTGGAGAACAGGCCTGCCTGTTCCCTTCCAGGCTGCAAAGGACCTGGTGGGAACTTCATTTCCCAGGAGACACTGGGAAATGTAGTTCCCACCAGAACAGGCAGGCCTGTTCTCCAGCCTGCTCGGTTTGCTAAAGTAAGTGGGACGGGTGCCCCGGGTGTGTGTGCCACGGGGTGTGTGTGTGTGAAATAAGCCAGAATGCGCACCGGGGGCACTCTGGCCCAGCTACACCTCTGTGGGAGAGTCACTACACTTGCTGAGGCAGTGGAATCATTGCTACCACTACAGAAACAGTGAAACGGTTGTGCAGGGGGGTAGCCACTGCTGCAATTGAGATAGAAAAGCAGCCACTGCTGTTGAGGCGGGCAAGGGAGTTGCCAGAACTGTTGAAGTGGTCAGCTGAGTAGAAGAGCCAGCAATGCTCCTGTCAAGATGGCAGGGACGAAGGTAAGGCGGGTTCTCGGGTTCAAACCCCTCCCATTACATGTCCGGCTTGTTTGAAACAATGCTTGGAATGGAACAGCCAGAAAGCCCTCAGTCACCGAACCCACCCCATAAAAAATCTATACCTATGTCACTGCGAGATGGTGAAATGGCCAGGTGGGAAGCAAAGCTATGGGGCAGGAAGTTGGGTGGACAGAGAAAGGAGGAAAGAAGGAGTTGGGCAGAGAACAGCAAGGAGAAATGGGTAGCCAGCAGAGCTGCAGTGAAGAAGTAGTAGTGGGCATAGATCAGACTAAGGAAAGGGGGTGCAGCAGAAAGGCAAGGATGAGGTAGGGACCGGTGTTAGGGGTGTGTGGGAGAAGGAGTATGGTGTGGATGGGGGGAGGAGGAGGTGGCAGCAAGAGGAAAGGATAGAGGAATGCGGTGGGGGGGGTATCTGATACTTAAATCTGGAGACTGGAGTTCTGAATAGACGTGACAAGTCTTTCTGCAAACATGAAAAATGTCCCAGGTTTGCAGAAAAATATGAAATCTTGTTGTTGTTGTTTTAAGTTGGGGTTTTAAAAACCTACAGGTTTAAGAAACAGATGTTCTCAGTGGCCACTGCTGGGCCACTGCACCAATTCCCTTAGCATTCCAAGCTTTGTTTCTGTAAGTAAATGGCAGAGGCCTTTAAGAGAGGCCTCAATGGCGCCAGGCATGGGAGCGACCATCATGCAACTTAATACTTCAACGGATCAAGAGAAATAATACATATATATTAACGCATGTCTACTGTTTATATAGGACACTCCTGGATTAGTAAATTTTAAGAATCCCCAAAAGTGCTTGCAAAAGGCAATAGATATTACAAATGTTGTCAATAAAATTAATATTATTAGTTGGGAATCTACATTCTAACAATTCCAAGGCAAAAATAATGGAATTCAACAGCACCAAAGTCAACCTTTTTTAAACAAAACAAAAAAAATAGTGTTCACTATTGATTTTCTGTTAAAATATTTAATTAGCAAAAGGAATTATGGCAAAAATAGAGCACCTTCATTGCGCAAATATACTTTATTACACTCTGGACACTGTTTTTGAAAGCAGATGGAGTGACAGATGGGTTTGCCGATTGGGTTTCTAAGATTCTATCTGTAAAAAAATAATCCTTGCTGCTCAAGTAAAAAGGTAGTTAAATTTTAGCAAAAACTCAAATTTGCATGGGTGATTTCAGGCAAAAATGTCAAATTCAACATTTTATTTTGTAACCAATGTTTCTCAAAATATCTCAGTTCTAAAACTGTTCAACTGAAACACTTTTTCCTGAAATGTTTCTGCAGAGCAGATGGTGCAAGTATCATCACCCAATGGAATTAGATACCAAACAACTAGTTGTCCAAAATCTTTAAAATTAATTACCTTCCTTCATTGATGAGCTCAATAAAAGCAAGTCCTGCATTCTTCTGAATAGAATTCTGCCACTCCTAAAGAGGAAGAAGAAAACACTGCTTTAAAAGTAAAAACTGTTTTGAAAGCATGCCTGTATTTCATTCATATATAAAGAGGATCTCCACAATGTTTTGCATGGCTTTCCCAGGATACCATATGTTCAGTCTTATGAAATTGCCATTCTTCTATGGTGTTACAATGTTGTGAATAAGACTGTGTAAGTGTACACCAAAATATTAAAGCTATGCACCAATTTAACGTTTATATGATCCTCTTTAATAAATGGTTGTCAGCACAAGACTGCTGTTCCTTACAAACTGCTGTTTGTAAGGAAACAGCTTGAAAACAATTCCTAAAATAAAAAGCGAATTGACAAATATTTAAAGATATTCAGAGAGTTTTAGTGGACATTTTCGGAACAATAGTTATGGGTTAAGTTCTAAACAAGATAAAATCCTAATTTAAAGTCTACTGTGCACTGTCAGTTGTATGTCACTCTCTGCCACAGCATAATGAACACGCAAAGCCATTTCCCCCATAATTAAATAATCTGCCATCAGTTTAAATGTGATCTCTAGCAGGCACAACAAATGTATATTCTGTTGCTTAACTAGTTTTCGCTGGATGTTTTAAATATATTTCATGTTGCATCCAACTGCTGTTTGTAATTTCCTTAGGAAAATTGTGGAAAACGAAACATAAATTGGCTTCCGACTATGTTTTTAATTTTTTCAGTCACTAACGGCTGCCTTAAAAGCCAACACCAGATGAGACTACAGAATGCATATGCTCAAAATAAATAAAATAAATAGTATTTCCCTCATTTCTCCATGTTCATCACTGAAACTGAAATTTATTTATTACATTTACATTTCACCGCTGCTCCATCTTAGAACTGCAGGAAATGTGCGTAGGGATCCCAAGACATTTCCAGTCCAGGCATTAGCCCAAGGATGTTATGTCACCAGCCTTTATATCATACCCAGTCCAGGAAAAAAAACTGACTGAAATAATAGTACTTTCATGGGAGACCACCAAAGAACACCAGGGTCACTACGCAGAGGCAGGCAATGGCAAACCACCTCTGTAAATTTCTTGGCTTGAAAACCTTACAGAGTCACCTAAGTCAGCTTTGACTTGATGGCACTTTACACAATATCTTTAGTTTCCATTCTGATGTTCCCAAACTGTTCCTTCTTCTTGAAGATATCGTACGAAATAAAACACAGGCAGAATTCTGAGAATCTTATTACACTAACATTTCATGTTTCAGAATCAACATTTCATGAATCAGAATCAACTACTTGATACCAGTTATTCAGTTAATATATACTGATGGATTGAAAAAAAATGAAAGTCTTTTCTGAACCCCCTTGCAATTGCCTTAGCAACCTAACTCTCCCCAATGTCACCATCCTAGTCATTCATCAATTTCTGACATCTTTTCCTGCCTAAGTGTCATAAAGTTCAAGCCCTCCAGACAGTGACTGCATCTTCTCAGCATTCCACAAAGTATCTTGTGCACTGACAAAATATAAATGTGATGTGTAAGATTAGTAAAAAGCTACAACTTCATTTGGCAGCTTTCCCATTCTCATGTGTGCCTTCAATGTACATAGAAGGAATGACAGACATGTGCAGGAAATAAATGGCAGCCAGTATGGAAACCATCAACCCATCACTTCTCCTCCACAACACCCCTCACTGATCCTAGCTTAGAGACAGAGTTGCCTCTTCAGGGTTTGAAAAGACATTCTGGACAGAGGATGAGGAGAAATGTGTGATGTATGGCATCACAGTTGAACAAATATCATTGAACACACCTGTTCAGCTCATGTGCTCTCTAACAGTTCTGGAGAAAATTAACCCCCATGCAGAAAAAACTGCCATGCACAGATTCTACAAATAAAAAACAGAGTCCAAGAATCTCAGCACATTTTTTTAAACCCAATCAACAATATCGTTATTCGTTCCAACAATTTTCCTCTTTCTACTGTAGAAGTGAAACGGAAATCCCATTTAAATGCATGTAATAAATTACACAGAATTTTAATTAAGTTTTGAGTTAGATTTTAACAATCTTGGTTAATATGATAATTCTTCCATCCTTTTAACTTACTTTAGTCATAATCTAACTGTAGTTACAGTTCCCATGAACAAACTTCAATTGTGTTTATTGAAACGAACACAGCGACCCGCTGAAATAATATTCTGAAATAATATTCTGGGCCAATAAATCCATGTGGAATAAAATCAGTTTTAGGGGGGACTTTGCTCAGTTCCTGCTCCTAATGCGAGTCCACCCTGCATTTCCCCTCCCCAAAAGGGTTATCCGAGAATTGCACCATCCGCGATTCTTTGGTTGTAATGCGGGTTACAGCTGCTTGCAAGTGAATGGCTGCCCAAAGAAGCATGTTACTTGGCCTTGCTTCCATTTTTTCCCCAGTCCACATCTCTCTGCTGCGAAGCTACGCTGGGCACAGGGGCATCAGCATGGCTGTGGAGGTCCATGCCTGCCTGGCTCTGTAGCTACGCAGCAGAGGGAAGCGCCTCGGTGCAAAGGCACGATGGCAACCTGCATTGCCTTCACGGGATTCATTCACTGCCTGCACGGAGGCATGCAAATGTCCCGAGGGCAACACAGGTTGCTTTACCCTGACTTCAATCTGCTGTACTTTGCCTGTGCGGAAGAGGTCTAAGCCTTATCCCTTAAAGATCTTGTCTCTAGCACAACTATGGGGCTGCCTTACACTTCTGGTTCATCTGCCAACCATAATCCAGGGTCTCAGGCAGACTACTTTAACTGGGCCTCATTTATTCAATTCATTTTTATCACATCTTCAAAGGAGCTCAGGGTGGCATACACTTTTCCCTTTTCCCTAATTTAATCTTCACAATAACCTTGTGAGGTAGATTAAGTTAAATCAGAGTGACTGACCCAGCAAGCTTCATGGCAGACTGAGGATTTGAACCTGGATTTATTCAGATCTTAATCCAACGAAGGTGAACCTATGACACATGTGTCAAAGATGACATGCTACAATGATTTTGGCGACATGCCAGCATTCACCAATATCCAACAACTAATCTCCCTGTTTGAGTCATTTTGGCAATTCTTTGATGTTTCTTTATATAATACATAGCACTATATTTGATTGGACCGTATTTTTTAAAATAAATGACTATGTGAAGAATTGTTTCTATTTTGTTGGAGGGGTGTGTGTGAAATGCCACCAGAGTCAAATCAGGCATTTACAGATTTGTTTGCATGCTGAGCCAAAAAGGTTTGTCATCACTGTCTCAATTCAACAGTCTTTTTCAATTATACCTCTGTATTCTAATTCAGTGATACCCAGTGGCTCAGAAGCCAATGTGGCTCTTTGACATGCCACCTGTGTTTCTTCTGGGCATTGTTTCCAATAGGGTACTTGACCCATGTTCTTGGAAAGTTAGTGAGGCAACTAGCACCATTCACCTTGAGATAGACCTGAACTAACTCCTGTTGTTCTTCTCTCCAACACCTCATCCCTCCACTGAAAAGTGATTGGATGCTAGATTGGATGCACTCCCATGATCTCCAGGCAGTGGTGGGATTCAGCAGGTTTGCACCACTTTGGCAGAACCGGTTGTTAAAATGGTGCTTGTAAACAATCAGTTGTTAAATTATTTCGATTTCGATTTCGAATACCTTTAATGGCATATAAATAGTTTAAGATTAACTTAGCAAGATAATAACAGCCTTTACAACTTTACAACTTCTGACGAGTTAAAATAACACCATTTAAATATTTAGCCACTGCTTCCAACAGCTCGTAGTTGTGGCTGTTTAAAAGATATATAACCTTCTGTTTATCTGTAATGCCTTCACTTCCATGCAGGAAGGGGATTATGTGCTTCTTCCTACCTATCTCATAAAAAGGACAATTCAACAGCATATGAGATACTGTTTCCACAGAACCCATGCCACACGGGCATTTCCTTTCTTTATGTTAAATTATTTGAATCCCCACCACCGGAACCAGTTGTTAAATTATTTGAATCCTATCACTGTCTCCAGGTAACAGTTGTCAGTTCACCTGGAGAAAATGGCCATGTAGGGCATTACCTTTGAAGCCCATCCATTCTACCTTTGAAGTCCATCTGCTCCCCAAACTGTGCCCTCCTCAGACTCCAACCCCAAAATGTCCAGATATTTCCCAACCCAGAAATGGCAACCCTGCCTTCTGCCCATTACACAACTATTCACAGCAGAACAAGCAGCCTGCAGGGAAGAGAAAGTAAAACCACCATTATGTCAGGCACCCTGGAAAAGAGCGACGTGGCCACAGTGGGGTAGCGGTGGTTTTACTCGCTACTTTCTCTGGCTCATTCCGCACATGCAGAATAATGCACTTTCAAACTGCTTTCAGTGCTCTTTGAAGCTGTGCGGAATGGTAAAAACCACTTGCAAACAGTTGTGAAAGTGGTTTGAAAACGCATTATTTTGAGTGTGCAGAAGGGGCCTCTGTGACCAGCTTTCTTTCCTCCAATCTCACTTGCCTGAGCTGCTGTGCCTCCTACTGAAGAGAGGAAGAGAAGACAGAAAATTCAGAAGCAGTGTGGGGAGACAATTCTATATGAACAGAATTAAAAAGTAATTTTTAAAAATGATAGGCCGTTTCCGCACCGCCTCCTTGCGCCCCCACGCCGCCAAGAGTGCGGGCGGTGTGGGGGCGCAAGCCCGTTCGCATGCAAGCATGCAAACGGGAGAAGCGGAGGCCGGCAGACGGCAGGCGGCTCCGCATGGAGCCGCCTCTGCGCCCTCCCCCGCCCCACTCACGGTGTCCTCCTCGTCGGCTGCGGGGCGTCGCAGCCCCGCCCACGCTGCCCTCCGACCCCTGGAGGTCGGAGGACAGTGTGGGCGGGGCTGCGACGCCGCAGGCTTACTCTAGGAGGACACCGTGAGTAGGGCGGAGATCGGAGACAGCGTCTTCCGGGCGGCGTGATTCGCACCGCGCCGCAGGGAAGACGCTCCCTCCCCAACAACACCCCTTTAAAGGGTTGTTGTTTAGGGCGGCTTGACGCCGCCCTGGGGAAAGGGAAGAAGAGTCAGGTTGCCGCTGCTGCGTTGCAGCAGCGGCGCCTGTGCGAATGGCGGCCTGGGGGCGCCTTTTTTGGCGCCCCCAGGCCGTCATAAATGGGCCGTGCGGAAACGGCCATAGTTATGTACTTGATTTCCTGATTGCTGATTTCCTGATTGCTTACTAGACCTATATGACAATCATTAAGTGTTGTACCTATGATTCTTGACAAATGTATTTTTCTTTTATGTACACTGAGAGCATATGCACCGGAGACAAATTCCTTGTGTGTCCAATCACACTTGGCCAATAAAGATTCTATCTATCTATCTATCTAAAAGTATTGTATGTACTAGGGTGGCCCACAGGCCACATAGTAATATAGGTCTTTTGGTTGACAGTAACTGCAAATGTGACTCTGCAAGCCAGCAAGTACCACTGCTCTTACCACAATACTATGCCCGCTCTTCCATAGAGATGCTGAAGATTAAACTTAGAACTTCATGTGCACCAAGGACTGTTCTGCCACTAAGCCAGGAGGAACAGGTTTTTCATTACAACTACAGAAAATTAAACCAAAGCCCAAAATAAAAAAATTTAGAAAGAAAATAAAGGTTTTAGTGAACCCTCATTTCCATCCTTTCGCTCACTATGGGGCAAAATAGATTGTGTACTTAGTATACTGGGAAGTCTGTCTGTACGCACATAAATGGGAACCAGACTTGTAAAACATTCCCTGGATTAGCACGTCTCGATGCTCGGTTGAGGTGACACAGGTACCAAAACATGTGTAAATGCTTAGATCACCACCCGCTACCTAGGTGATAAATCCTTAAGCTAAAAGGATATTTGAGCTCTTCAAATGATTAAACAAAATCTGTATTTGGGATATCATATACCCTATAATCTCCAGGATGCAAGTTGTATGTATTGTTCTCCCCTTCTCCCAAGCAATGTCCATCCCTTTGTGTAAGAATATTCTTGAAATTTAGTTTAGGGATTCAAAAGCTCTTCCACATAAATCCACATAAACTCACCCGTCAGCTTATGTTCATTGGTTTGGTGAATTGTGTATAGTCCTCACTAAATTCTACTTGTGCTGGTGTTAGCAAAGTGCTCTTAGCTACCTGAGACTATGTATTAAAACTGTACCAACTATCTGGATAGCAAAGTCAACATATATCAAAGATACTAACAATGTTTAAGCATTTTTAAAGCTTCATAATTCAGAACAGTTTGTCCTCCTGTGTGCTTCCTTCCAGCACATATCATCACTAGCATCTTCTGAGGATAATATATTAACAACTCAGATGGAAAAGGAGTTATGTTCTCCTCCCTTTGAGAGTCTCATTGGAACTCTTATCTGTTAACTATGAAGAAATGTTTTTTTTCTAGTTAAAACACAAACCCCTTTTCATCAGTCCCAAAGCAGTGCCTCTAGAATGATCTCATGCATTCGCTATATAACGTCTGAAGGCAGACATGTTCTTAAGGAAAGGTGATATGGATAGGCTACCCCCTGTCAGAAATGTCCCTTTATTTAGAAGCCTTCATTAAAAATCCCAAAGTTATATCACCATAATGGGTAAGTTTCCTTTAGTTAATCAAGAGAGCAAGTCAAATGCTTCTGGCTGGAAAAGTTAAAAATATTGAAGTTTGATAGCTATTACATGTGCTTTGGAATTTCAATTCAAGAAACCAATTCATTGACACGACATATGTAACATCTATTACACTGAAATACCTATTTTCAGTTTAAGAAAAACAAAAATCACTGTCAGCAGATATGGAACAGCCAAATTAAGCTGATTTTAAAGGCTTTATATGTTATGTAAAGGTGAATAGTCACATGAGCCAACATAATTCAGTTTCTGAACATATCGATATTTTGAAGAAGAAAATGTACCACAATCTGCAACTAATTACAGGCTATTGCAGTTCTTAAAGACAAGAAAGGAAATATTGCTGAAAACCAAATCTGCTCTGTATCAAAGAGGAGAGTATACTAAAAGGAAAAAAATCAAACTATAAGGATAACTTCATGGTTTATTTGAGAAATCTGCCTTCTTATAAAGCAACATCCCAGCTGTGACATATAAAACTATGCTATAAGGAACAAAGAGTAGTTAATAAAGGACAGATCTTGTCAAAAACATCTTAATCCCACTCAATCACCTCCCCCACCCCTGAACATTAACTTCATTCAAATGCATTGACCATGTCATTATTTATCATGATTTTTCCATTAAAATCTGCTGGAGTCACATAAACAGAAAAAAATTGATATAATTTAGGCTCAAATTCATATTTGTAAAACGCAGAATGTTATCAGAAATGATGGAAAGCTATTAAAAAAGGAACAACAACAACCAAAATTCAAAGGAACAACAGCCGTTTCTCAATACCAAATACTGCAGAATCCCTATAGGAGTTCCATAAAGCTTGAAACGTCTTTTTTTTACAAAGACTGAATTCCTCTGGGGGAACAGACTTGATTGCATATCCTTCAGAGTCTAAAAACCTGCCCATATGAACTGAATTATCCATGACATGTACCTTCAGACGTTTGTAATGTGATATTTCACGTAAATTTAGACCATATCTTGGACATGAGCCGCTGGCAATGTTAAGTTTATTCAGGAGCTCGGCTAAGAAAAAAATTCTGACATCCTTGCTAATCTGTAGTCGTTAACATGGAATTTCCAACACAAAGAGCATAAAAGCATCTAATTTGCTGTAGCAAATGAAAGGAAAACAAACTTTGCATTTCCCTTTCCTTTTTCAGTGTCTATTGTTACCCTGGTTTATGCAAACAAAATCTTTTCAAAAGCTTTCCCAAATCATCTATCTTTTTGAAGATACACACTGGAAAATGTAATTAATTTTGAGACACACAATCAAATCTGCTCATATTTCAAGCAATACTTAACTGCTGTATCACAAAATGCAATTTGAAAACTTCCAACAATAACGATTGGAAATGGATATTATAATGCACAAGGTAATAGTGGACACTAAGATATTTTAGAAAAAATATCAGCTGTGTTTGCAAGAACATATCCAGCCAGATTTGATTTCAAAGCTATTTACCTGCCATCCACATTGTGGATGACCCTAGAAATTAATGCCCTCCAAAACAGACTACCATTAACAGCCTTGCTCAGTCTTGTAAATTGATGGCTGTGGCTTCCGCTTGTTGGATCCTCCTGATATTGGTCTTCAATTTTTCCTAGCGCTATTGTCTTTTCCATTGACTCTTGTGACCAAAGTAAAATAGCCTCAGTTTAGTCACTTTAGTTTCCAGGAACAGTTTAGGCTTGATTTGGTCTAGAACTTTTAAGTAGTCCATGGTATCCATCAGCTAAGATACAACCAAAATTAAGCTCTACTTGAGTCATGCAAGTAGAAAGTCATGCAAGAAGAAAGGGGTGGGAAGAATGGATGATGCTTCACGGTGCAAACTGGAGTCTGAAGCGGCATTTGAAGGTAAGGTATACCTTGCATTATCTAGAGCAGTGGTTCTCAACCTTCCTAATCCTGCGACCCTTTAATACAGTTCCTCATGTTGTGGTGACCCCCAACCTTAACATTTATCCTTTTTACAGATGGAGAACACTGATGCAGAGAGTCTTAGGCAACCCCTGTGAAAGGGTCGTTCGACCCCCAAAGAGGTCGTGACCCCCAGGTTGAGAACCACTGAACTAGAGCCCCTTCCCCTCCCCAAACTGGGCAGTGGCCCATTAGACATTTAAACTCCAAAGAAACACTATTTTGTGAGTGGTAGATATAGTCTTCTCATTTAAAATAATGGCCCGTTTAACATTTAAAGGGCAGATTTAAAGGGCTGATGAGCCCTTTGTGGTAGGGCGGTCTACTAAATTCAATAATAATTTTTTTAAAAAAAGATGTGCTGCTGAGCAGCTGGGAAATGCTCCCACCTATTCTTGGGGAGATATTTTGTTATTTTTATGCATGCAAATTTTAGATCATTACTTGGTATGATGTAAAACAGAACATGGCACATGGCATATAGCAGAAATCTCAACCTGAGGGAATTAAAATGACAGTATGGTGGATATTGCAGATTGGGATAAATGGATAAGGGTACAGCCATATGAAGAATGGAATGAGGTAAGTTTGTGCGATGTAATGTATTGGGACTAACATACGTAGAAGCCAAGGAAGCACTTAGGATTTAGGTGTTAGCGGACAGTACTGAGGAATTTCTGAAGATTGCATCCTGGCTTCTATAATTAGTTTATGCATTTGTAGTAGTATTTTTGTAGTTTATGACATGGATTTTTAAAAATATTGTTAAGCTTCACTCCTCAGAAGAGGGTATAATTCATACAAAATCACAGTATACGAATCAACACAGCAATAATTAACAATAGTGCTTTCACTAAATGTTAAGTTATTGAAGGAGATGGTTAAGTTGGTAAAAAAAAAAATTCTGATCCTTCCAGTAAACAGAATATGGTACTGTGCCTAATCCCTCTTTACTTCATTCCCATTTCTGAAACAGCAAAGGCCATTAGAAGAGGAAACCCATTAGAGACTTCTGTTTAAGTGCTTAAAGTATGAAGTTCAGAATCTAAAAGACTGACAGTCTGTTTTTTTGAGAAAGTCAGCTTACAAACAAAACATTTATTTTCATGTTTGGGAATAGACAGTAAAGGGGACAGTGAATTAGTTACCAACCCACCTTACTACCTCTGAAAAATATAACACAAACATAATGTAGCTGCATTTGTTGCATAGCTTCACTCTGATAACTAAAAGGGGGGGAAAGCGGAGGAGCTTAAATTTCTTACTCTTCCCTCAATCAATATTTGAGGCCAGTTACATCTCTAGAGCCCTTAATGGCAGGAATTCCTGGAGCCAGCAAATGAGTAATGTTAAACCTATGATTAGATGATGCCATCAAAAAACACTAAACCCTAATGCTGCATTCCACATTATCCTTGTGAACTGCAGTTAAAACGAAGGGCGCAGTTGAAGGTATTTTGAAGTTCTGCCTTAAGAAAAATGCAGCGGCTTCAATGGATATTTCATAATTTTTCTTGAACCCAGGACTTCACCATTGGGTAACATTTTTTTCAGGACTCCTCCAGGAGTTTTTATAGCTCAACCTCTTAGTAAGGATTCCTGCCAAGGACTTGTTTTCTTTTGGCTTTCCCTTGCCAATATCCAGTCTGGGTAACAACAACAAACAGACCTAATTATTTCCTTGTGGGATCCAAGTTGAAGAAATACAGCCTGCAGAGGGGCAGACAGCAGGTAAGTCAAGAAAATACCCAAAACTAATTGTAATTCATACTGGCTTTTAACTATGAACTATTTAAACTAGTTTGTGTCTACAAACTGTTATTAGAAAGCAAAAGGAAAACCGAAGCTCAGCCTACAGAGAAATTTAGACAAAATATGCAATTAAGAGTAATACTTTAAATTGACAAGAATCTCCATTTTGTAAGTGAAAATTGTTCTGAGGTATATCTTCGTTACAAAAAATGGCAATAGAAAAGCACATATAAGACTAATATTTTATTTATTATTTATTGATAATATGTGGAGAATATGCTAAATGAATGAAAAGAGGGCATACTTAAATATTTTACAAAATTCACATTAATTATCGATTTACAACGGTAACAGCATCTCAACCCAGATTTCAGATCCTAATGTCCCCTTATTCTGGGCACTGTATGCCCACCCTGCAATATACATTTATCACCTTAAACATCCTCCTGCCACCTTTCCTGGTTTTCTAGGTTGATTACCAAGGATGTGGTAGACTACTGTAGCTCACATTAAGTCTAGTTAAGAATCTCACACATTGTTAGATGTTGCAGTTGGCAAAGTATTGTGTTTTTACAGATGGAGGGAGAAACATACTAAAAGAAGCATAATAATTGACAGCCTGTCAACAGGACTTTAAAAGGCTCAATTAGAGATTCTAATAATTATAAATGGCACAGGTTTTTTATCTCAGCATGTGAATGTGTCTCTGTACTACAATGGTTGGTATATGTAAAAGATTTTTCCTTTCAATGTAACAGATCAGTAGTTGATTTAACATAGAGTAATAATTACTGACTACTTAAGTATACTACGCAATATTCAAACGCAAAAGCATTGTTGCTAAATCTAGAATTCATCTTACCTGTGAACAAAGCAGCATAACAAGTTCGACCACCGACGTGCTTGACTTCATGCAAACTAAGCCTGCAACAAAACAACAACAAAAGAAACACAAACATTAATTCTGCTAAACTGTGAAAAGCAGCAACAATAAAGCGGAATCATTCCAAAATAAGCAACTATTTATAGTGCACTCAAATTACCAAGAGGCTTGACATTGTTGAGTCCTACAAGGGTAATATAAAATATCCTAGCTAATAATCCTTAGCAAAATTGTATATGAGTTTTGTATCAGGGAAAATAGGTACAAAAATGCACTAGAGAGAATGAGAAAACAAAAGGCCAGTGCGCATTTGTAATTTTGAAAATGAAACACAATAAAAAATAATGTAAGTATATAATGATATAATGGCATACATTGCAATAGAGTGCATTGGGGCTTCATATCAAGTACACGAACAAGCATAGCCTAGGGCTATGTTTTTTTCTAAATCACACCTGCTTAATACATTCATGGAGAACAGGATGCAATCAGTATGTTAAGGCTATGTCAAAGGAAATATGCAGTTTAAATAGCTTTATACTAAACTATAAAGTATGGATGAAAACAAAAAAAGGGGGGGCATGGTAAAAATAGCTTGCATTCTTCAAGCCCAGATCTATGTTCCTAGCTGCTATTGGAAATCTCCCAAGAATGACTCAAAAAGAAGCAATAAAGCTCCATAGTGTGACATTCTTCCCAGGTGTGGTTCACTAGGTCTCTGTTGGAGTGCTGAGTCTCTTATTATGAGGGCAACTTCACAGCCTGTACTTTGATTATGTTCCAGACAACATCGTTTCTAATAATCAGGGTGTCTTGGATTAGATGAATTCCAAAGTTCAGCTTTTTCACTGAGAAGAAGCAGCTGAATTATTTGCAGATATGTGCCCCGTACTATGAAGAAGGGGGAGGGGGGAAGGAAGAGATATCATGGTCAGACTTTACCAGTCATCAAGGTTTCAAAAGCTGAGAGTATACTGAGATTCAACTAGCATGGAAACAGAATAATTATTTTGGAAAACACTCATATTCCTCATTCTTAGGAACAATGCATGAACATGTTTACATTCAGGTAACATTCCTGGCTAGTACTGGCTATTCCTATGGCTAACTGAAATATGCAAAGGGCAACTGAACTCCCACAGTCTAACAATCCATTCCCTATATACAGTGGTGGGATTCAAATAATTTAACAACCCGGTTCCAGTGGTGGGATTCAAATAATTTAACAACCGGTTGTTTACAAGCGCCATTTTAACAACCAGTTCTACCAAAGTGGTGCGAACCTGCTGAATTCCATGACTGTCTATATGTTTCTGCTACTATCAAAAGGTGTTCTCAACGTAAGGTAAATAATTTTCAATTTTTCTATTAATCATGTCTTGGGCTAAATGTGCACACATTTCCACTTTAGAGCTAGTGGAAATATATCTGGAGTATATTTCATGGTCCAATTTTGTGGGAGAGGCACAAATAAGTGTATTTTGGGGTGGTAATTAAAATGTCTTGGATGATGCATCTGCCTCATTTCAGATTTCTGCTAACATGCAATAATCTTAGTTTTGATGCTCCGTGTGAGAGTCAGTTGGTGAGGTTCAAGCATATATAACACAGCAAATTCCAAGATTTCATTATGACAACTATATTAGTGCAGTCAAGATAATGCACCAAGTCTTTTTGACAGACAGCAGAAATCTAGAAAGTATTATCCCACAATTACATTCATTTTCTACCCCAAATGAATGTATATTTTCTATTTATAGCAGTCAGGAAAGTCATTTTGTCCTGTACTCTTCCAGTAATCAATGTGATAGTACAAATATTTTAGACAAAAGTGATTTTTTAAATTAAACATGCATAACTAAGTAGAATGCTAACATCTTAAAACTGTACCAACATAGATTTACTATTTCCATAGAGAAAAAAAGGCTCTCTATTGTATTTGCCCCAGGTGCATTTACATAAACATGTACCGGTAGTTTGCTTATTGTGAGCTATATATAAAGAGGAATTGTGAACTTTAACAGGATAGATTTAAAACATAGGACAGAACTTAAGTACGGTGTTTTAAAAGATATGCATAGTTTTCTGGAAATTAAAATAATTCCTTTAACAAAATCATAGCTCTAATCTTTAATCACTATGTAGAATGATTCAAATACACTTGAACAAAGAGCCACTGAAGACAAAAGTGTACACTTCTGTACATTTATTACAGGTAATGAATAAAAACTCTTTTATGTTCACTTTGCTAACAACTTCATCTTATTGTACTGTAAGACAGAACAAGCTGTAGGAAACCAGTAGAATTCTACTCTATCAGATTTACAAGGAGACAGTTAATTAATGAAATAAGAGGTGGATATAAAAATCTCATTTAAAGAGACAATTGCAGTAATGGATCAGCTTCTCTCATTGCTCAATTGCTTAAGAGTAAAAAAGATTAATGGGACACTTATCACCTGCAAACCACATCAACTACTGGCCATCTGACAAAAAAGGGTTAAACAGAAGGTAATACAGTCAAAATCATTCGTAACTAACATGATTATAGTTACTACTGCAAGAGCTATATTGACTTAGTGCCCACTGATTAGAAGAACATACGTCTACTTAAGATGTCACTGCTAGTTTAATAGTTTGTCATCTTGGCTATTAGTAAAAACTCTTCTGTCTTGGACCTTTGAAGTTCATTCTTGTTGCCACAATCTTTTCCCCATCCCCTTGCAATCTTGCACACAAGCCCTCTTCCAACATTACCAACATTTACAAAAGAAGGTACTTTCACACATGAAGCATAAGAATATGCCTTAAAGAAACCCACAGAATGGCCCAACTTGCTCAAAAAACTGATGTACTTGCTGGCGGATGCCACAATGACCTTTAACTCCACACTGAAGATAACTTTTTCCTTACTATTTTTCTTCTGGGGAGTAGGTATCTGGGGAGAACATGAACAGAAGAAAGGTCACGTTTCCCAACACAGTCATGTCTTCCCCGCCATTCCCAGCTTTTTTATTCTTTCTCCTCCCAATACTAGTGAACCAGTTTAGAAGGAACATGGAGTCATGTGCAGCATTATTTTATATATCTTAGAGACTTGATAGTCTCCTGAACATGTATTCCTACATCTTGGATGTCTTATTCTGTGCACCTATCACAACAATATCTTTGATCTTGTAAACTCAAAATAACCAACATGATGTGCCCAAAGGGCAAAAACATAATGTGAAGAACAATGGAAAAGTCACAAGTAAAGGGTAAGGAATAAAACAGCAGCTGACAAGGCAGAATAGATACAACTGTATCTTTATCAGAGATTTTGCATTGGGCATCATACAGTTTAAAGAAGAGATAGTTAGCAATGGTCTGTAGCCTAACAAAAATACTTGACTGAAGTTAAGAGCACAGCTTATCTATACCATTTTAAACTGAAGACTTGGATTATCCAAATACAAAAATGTTTATAACTCAAAACAGCCCGTGATTTTTGAATTCAAGGAGGGGCTGAAAGGAGTATGGTTAGATATCAAAAGTACAGAGACTCAAAGAAGAGTAGTACAAGAAACAACACCCAACAAAAAGTGGGGAATCTGAGTGCCTATGAGCAAAGGGGGGAAAAACTGGAGAACTGGATCCAAACTCTTTTCTACCAGCAGAGTGGCACTTTGGTCTGAAGGGAGTACTTAATTTTGTTAATACCCTCTTTCTACTGCAGCCCCCTTTATCATTCTCACCATTATCCTTGGGAATTCTCACTTGGAAATTATCCTTGGAAATTCTCACTAATATTCCTTGAATGATAATAGAGTATTTCTAGGAGTGCAGAGGAAAAGGTAGCACACCCAACATTTAAAATCAGAGGGAGTTGAATCAGGTATAAATTTATCTGATACAGTGTGATGTAAACAGGATGTTCCAGACAAGAGGGTTCATTCAAGGCCTAGGACCAGAGTAGTGTTTAAGAGAAGGGGTAAATGATGCAAGAAGGCCTGCATTTTTAATGGTTCCTTTGGAGTATGTATGCTACCTCACCGTGGTTGATATGTGAAGTGATGAATTCTGTGAAAATTGAAAATGACAAGAAACAATGACATGGGGTTTTCTAAGTATAAAACAATAAGTAAAATTGTTTCAAAAATATTGCCAACTTCTGTCATAGATTGACTTGCACTCCTTAAAGATCAGGTTGAAAACGCTCTGATTTACATGTCTGTAAAAATACAAAGCAATAATTAAAGGTGTGACAAGATGAATCTTTACAATGGCCCTATAGCTATTCCCTCACAGCTACATTTTGTTAAAACAGAATTTAGGCTGCTTGAGTATGTTTTTGTACAAACAAGTGAGGTTAATTTAAGGTCTAAGATATATTTTAATTGCTAGTATCAGTTGAGTTCTTTTCATATCTCTTAGGTAGATCTAGCGCTTCTTACGTTTAAATGTCCCAGTTAGTTCTAAAATATAAATTGCCTTCTGTATTTGTAATTGTTCTTCATTTCCCCTATCTGAAGAGAAGCTCCTGTAGTGAACATATGCATGAAACTACTGAGAGAAGTCTTTCAGGGATTTGGAGTGAGGTGTGACCAATATGTGGATGACACCCAACTCTATTTCTCCTGAATGGGTGAGCGGAAGTCCTGAACAGGTGTCTGGAGAAGATAATGGGACAGATGAGGGTCAATAAACTGAAGCTCAGTTCAGACAGGACTGTTATGCTGTTGATCAATGTAGAAGCTGCTCGGCGACTATGGAGCAGCCTGTCATGGAGGGGATTGCACTCCTTAAGGGATAGGTTCGTGGCTACGAGATCCTGGCATGCGGCTGGAGGCTCAGATTTTCTCCATGGCATGTAGTGCCTTTTATCAGCTATAGGAAGTTTGTCAGCTGCAGTCACCCTTGCAAAGAAATTATCTGGCCACATGATCCATGTATTGGTCACATTCCAGTTAGAGTACTGTAGTGCACTCTCCATAGGCCTGCTTTTGAAACAGTCTGGAAATATCAACTGGTCTAAAATGAAGCCAGGCTACTGTCAGGTGTTAGATACCGGAATTGAATCACCCCTTGCACTGAAAGATCTGCACTGGCAAAATACACAGTGATAGTTCTTTCCTTTAAGGCTCTAAGTGGCTTGCAGCAAACGTATCTAAGTGACTGTCTCCTCCCATACTATCAACTGTTACAGATCTGTCTCTCAGCCCCAGCTCTCTGTGTCCCCATTTTCAGAGGTAAGGCAGGTAGACACTGGAGACAGGGCATTTTCTGTGGTGTCACCTCACCTTAAGAATGCCCTCATGCCTTCAGGCTTTCCTGACACTAACCTTACAGCACCAAGAAGCTAGAACAAATCTATTTACCCAGACTTTTAATGGGAGGGTTGTGTTAAGATTTGTGGATAGTTCTTATGCTGTTTAACTGCAACTGGTTGTGTTAACGTTGTGGTTTTTAACAGTAAGCTAGAAGGAGCAGCACAGAAATATTCTAAATAAACAAACATGGGAAAAATTAATTTTGGTACTTTGTAAAGTTCCTCTATTTTCCTATTATCACTATTTCAGCTAATAGATAATTCCTTCTATGTTGTTTCCTTTCCTGCATCAAATGCACTTAACTTTTTCTGTTGTGCACATGATTTTGGGCCACTTTATATTGGACCGGGGCCATACTGATTGCCAAACAACTTTGGCACAGATAGCAAACTTTTAATCTAGCTGCAGTCATATCTAAGACTGCTTTTTGCCATTAAGTCACAGGTAACATATAGTGACCCCTTAGAAGTAGATTTTATACAGCATAAATCTTTAGGATGTTATAAAATATCTGTTTTTGCATTTTTGTTCCCACAGCACAGGATAACACAAGCACTGTCAGCCAAATTTTTTTCACGCCTGCTGCACAGAGCTGTTGTCAGTTTCACAGTCGAGCCCTCCTTTTTGTGTGCTGCAACAGATTCTCCGCAAAGATTCCCCTTGGAGGTTTCCTCTGCTTACAACTCATCCACACACGATTTCTCTGTAGAAAGTACATGAATAAAGTTTGTTTTACCTAGTGATCCCCGCATGTATCATTTTTTCATTTCTGTTGTTGTTTTGTCTGCGAAGCTACAGCGACACTAATATGCACATACTGCAGCTTCTCTAATTGTATCGCTGTAGCTTCGCAGACATCCCCCTCAAAATCAAAAAAGGAAAATGACTTGTGTGCAGGATTGCTAGGCAAAACAAACTTCGGTCATCTACTTTTTACAGTGAAATAACAAACAATGGGCCGCAAGCAGAGGAAACCTCTGTGGGGAACCTTCAGAGAACTTCTGCTGCAGTTTACAAAATGGTGCGCATCAACAGCAAAAATGAAAGTAAGAATAAGAGAAATAAAGTGCTTCCTGCCTGCTTTGTGTTTTTCAGCATCCTAAATATGTTATATTTATGCTGTGCGGAATCCACCAGAGTTTTCAAGGCAAGACATGTTTAGAGATGGTTTGCTACTGCCTCTGTTTAGTAACTCTGGTTTTCCTTGGTTGTCTCCCATTCAAATACTAATGAGGGCAGCCCTGGTTTGTATTCTGCGTGGGCTGAAAGAATTCTGAGAGAACTGTGATCAACCCAGCAGACTTCAAGAGGAAGAGCAGGGAATCTAACCTGGTTCCTCAGATTAGAGTCTGCCCTTCTTAACCACTACACCATGCTGGCTCTCAGCCTGTTTGATACAGAACCCTAAAAGTTTTTTTAGACGCCCCCCCCCCCCAAAAAAAAAGACATTTGCTACTTCCTAGCACATTATGCAATGGAGCCTCTAGCTATGAATGTTCCCACTAGTTATCATGACCAGTCACCACTGACAGACCTATCTCCCATGGATCTGTCATCCTATTTTAAAGCCCAACTATGCTTCTTGCACACTGACTAGGATACCAAAAAAAGGTATCCTCCATATTAGACTGTGTTTGTTACATACATGGCATTTGTTAAGCTACAGAATTTAATAATCAGGCTGAAAGTTTAACATTTTCCCACTAAACTTTTAAGAACCAGAAGAACATGTGTTTTCTACTTCTGCTCATACTTTTATACCACATTTTTCTATTTCATAATTCAATATATTACACCCGCACTTAATCCTATGAGGTAGTTTAATGGTGGCATACATTTTTTTTGATGCAACATAGCAACCACTCCGGGAGGTAGTTTAAACTGAAAGATTCAAATTGTCATTGGTAGTTAGCCTTCTGTTCTTGTGAAGATGAATGCCTGGGTGATAGCTGCCCAACTTCAAATATACTTGGATAAGATTGAAAAATAAGGACACTTTTAACTCTGCTGTTGGCCTGGATTTGGAACTGAAAACCTCAGAATGTCTACTAGATGTTCTTCACTAGCAAAAAAGAAGAGTGCAACTTTATGGATTTTCTTGAACATCTCACAGGATGTTGATCCTAAAATATATTCTTATGGATTATCTATCTTGAATATGGCATATTTGTTCTTATCTGTAATTTAATTTTTTTAATCCAACCAATTTATTCCACTGAGATACACAGTAGGCTGGCTCACTTTAATTAGAAAACATATTAAGATCAACACAAATATATTTCTGACATAGTTCAGAATTATAGTTCTGGTTGATAGTACAATCCTATTCAGAATACTTGAAATTAACGGGTAGCAGTGGCGTAGGAGGTTAAGAGTTCATGTATCTAATCTGGAGGAACTGGGTTTGATTCCCAGCTCTGCTGCCTGAGCTGTGGAGGCTTATCTGAGGAATTCAGATTAGCCTGTACCCACCCACTCACGCCAGCTGGGTGACCTTGGGCTAGTCACAGCTTTTCGGAGCTCTCTCAGCCCCACCCACCTCACAGGGTGTTTGTTGTGAGGGGGGAAGGGCAAGGAGATTGCAAGCCCCTTTGAGTCTCCTGCAGGAGAGAAAGGGGGGATATAAATCCAAACTCTTCTCCTTCTTAACTAAATAGGACTGTATTATAAAATTTTGTGAGGAAGTGTTAACTGTGGAAGAATTCAGTACGGCACAAGTAAAATTTCAAGACTAAACAAGAGACTGTTGTGGGTTTTCTAGGCTGTGGTCTGGTTGTTTTTGCTCCAAACGTTTCATATCCCTGTAGATGCCAGCCATAGATGCAGAAGAAATGTCAGGAGCAAAAACAACCAGACTACAGACACACTGCCCGGAAAACCTACAACAGACAGTTGATTCCGGTTGCGAAAGCCTTCAGCAATACGCTAAACAAGAGATTTTGGATAATCCAGAATCTTGCCTGGTAAAAACATACATAAACGCAATTCAGATCATGCTAAAAAGGTGTGCTGTTTAATAACCAAAAAGGCTTTCCAAAGCTCCTGTTTGACCCAAGGGAGAAAGCAACATTCTGGTAATCTGCATGATCTCCCAATGGAGCAAAAATCTGTTCTGGCAGACTATGATGTGCAGGAGAGAGATCCCCTCTTCCACATCATAGACCAGAATTGGTGCCTCCTGTAGATTCTGTTAGCCAATTTAAAAATCCTCAGGATATCCAATAATAGATTTCACTGCAACTTGTTTAGTTCTCAGTCTGAAAATGTAGCTGTTCATTACTCCTTTGTATGGGCCAAATTCTATCACCACTGCTATTTCACTGGTGTCAGGTTTAGGAGATACAGTTGTGTTTCAAGATGCACGTCTTGCCCTTCATGCAGCACAATGTTGTAAGTACAGGATACACATGGGCTTTCAAGTGTAAATGGAATATCAATAAATGGATTCAGATATTCTGTTCAAAAGCACTCAAGAAAATTCAATGCCACTCTGACTAGGCTAAAATAGGCTACAGGTGACTCTCAGGCTGCAATTTGCCAACATGTACTTTAGAGATTTACTCTCCTTGTTCCAGAAAAATGCAAAGGTGAAGTTTCAGAAAATACTTCAACCTTTTAAGGACCTGGATGATTGACATTTAACACTAACATGGTCAAGATTTTTTTCTTATTGCCTACCCATATGAAATTTGTACTTTATTTTATTTTCCTTGTTTATATTGCTCATTATAAAAGTGGGCTTTAAAAATGTATACCAATGTGTTTTCTTGCCACATCATTTTCAGATTCTCCATTCTAAGTTTTCCTGTTATATTCATTTTGATATTATTCTTTCCTATTAAATAATGGAGACATTTTCAAATTGACTTTTTAAAATCAAGTCAATATACTCTCCACTCTATGTAACCGGAGTGTGAGAATGGACTGGAAAAAAAAGATACACAATATTAATATCCCAGATGACAAAGAAAATGGCATGTGGCCCATTTATTAATCTGTAGTAGGGTTCTTCAAAGTTTTTTTTTTAAACTATTATCTTGTTCTTGCTCCTTTATATTAGGATCCCTTCATATTAAGGGGATCAACCATTTCCCCCTCTTGGGGAGGGCTTTAAATATGGGTCTCGTTGGACACCCTTTTTAATCATATTAACCGCTGTTTTTAAAACTGATGGAGCCTGTGTAAATTGTAGTTTACTTATATGTAGTTAATTTTGCTCCCTTTGTTTGGTTTTACTGTGGGAGATTCTATGTTGTACATAAATAAAATTAGTTCAGGGCTATTGATTCTTGTAGCACTGAATATTACTTCACAAACAAAATTTCTATGTTAAGCAATACTAATTATTTAAAATAAAGACAAAAATTGAGAACACAGTACTTTCCAAATTTTAGATTTTATTGTTCAAACATTAGAAGTTATTCAAATGTCAGATGCTAATGAGTCATTGAAGCTTGCTGCTATGCAATACAGAGATTGGTCTGCCTACCTACCCTGGGCAGATGTTCAAAACAGATTGCGCTGTGGCCAAAAAGATAAAAAGTTCTTGCATTACCAACTGCTTCTCACTTCCTCCTGTGAAGCAGGTCCCTAACTCTTCTGTCAAACAGTATCTCCTGCCAAGAAGCACAGAAACTGTCAAGACCCTGCGCACTGCTTCCACAGGTATATAAAGATGTGAAAGTCTATTGTGAACATCCTCTTTGACCTTTTCACATTCACGTTTAATCATTTCCCCGACCAAAAACTGTTGGCATACTTAATATGCGGTGGCACTTCTTCAGGTATATTTAACGGAACAAGATGTTCCCTATCAGAAGCATTTCAGATTCCAGAAACTACAAAGACTGAAAGGACATATGCAGGTATTCCATTTCAGCAATCATCTCTTATGTCAGCATTAACTAAAACAAAGGAAAGCTCTGCCCAAGCTATATATCAAGTCCCATTAACTATGGAGGCTGTATACAGCTAACAGACTGCACATCTTGTTTCTGCTTGTGAAGGAATCACTATAAAATGGAAAACAAATTTTGCAAAAGAGAAGTGTTACCACATTTCATTTAAGGCTTTATAGTCTTTTTAGCAGCAACTACTCCTGCAGCTGCCAGTGCAAATGAAGGCCTGCTTCATATCTGTTTCTAAAAACTATCAACTTTAAAATGGAGATAATTAGGCCATATATATATATAAGTTGTGATGTTAACTGCTCTTGAGACAATGAAGTCTTCAACCCAACTGGGGTGTTCTATGTAGTACTTATGAAAATGCAGTATCTTCAGTATTCGGGAAGTTATAAAGTAACTAGCTTGTCTTTCAAAAATTGTTGAACGTTATCACGAGCAAGAACGACACACCCCATCTTTCAAAAATCTCTTTGCTGGATAACTCTTTGAACCAGTCACATTGCAAGTCCAGCATACAATGCATGATCTAAAAGTCATATGTGACATATCGAAGTCTACATTCAAGTTTATGTATCTACTATCTACATCATTTGCAGTTGGGTGGTTCTGAAAAATATCCGATAAGCAATATTGTTTCTAGTACCTGGCCACTAAAGAATGCACATAGCCATATTTTCCCTTACAAAAAAAAGTCAGGTTTGCTATATGGCCTGCTGCAAATCCAAAGAATAATTCTAAAAAAGGTTTATAGTTCTCCCTCCCACACTGTGACTTTCCACTTTGCAGGTTTCCAGATTACAAGTGGAAAGTCACCCCTACCCCCTACAGAATGCCGGAATTCTGCTTACCTGGAGGCCCGGGGCAGGGGTGAGGTCAAGGAGGCACAGAGCTGCTGGTGGTAGGTGACAGAGGACTGAAGAAGGAAGGAAGAGCCCGCCCCTGGACTGGAAGTGGGGGGAATTTTATGCAGTTTCCAACATTGCAGGTGGTGCTGAATCCCTAACTCCCATGATGTAGGAAGAAGGACTGTACTAAGAAACCTATTCAGCTCTATTCAGTGAGGTGTTGTCCCAAGAAAGTATTCTATAGCTTGCACTGCAAGTGTCCTAGGAACATCTACCCCTAATTTGACCCAAATTTGCTTTTCCCAAATCTTCTAAATGTACCTGGGATTCAGAACAAGATAGCACCATACTGCCAGGCTGGATCAGACCAATGGTCTATCAAGTGCAACAGAGATAGTATCAGCAGTCACAAAGAAGTCTAAAAACAAGCTCTTGATTAGGCCACTGCTGTTCATTCCTGGTATTTGAGAATTATCTAAAAGACCCATGATTTACAGATATGTCCATTTAATTGTCTACTAATCATTTTTAAACACTTCTGCTGAATGTTGACCAAATCCATGTTTTTGGAAGGGCTCTAAGATGGCATAGAATCAATCCTTCTGAATAAAACATTACAGGTTTGGATTAATACTTATTCTCTGTCTGGCACATTAACATACAGAGCTATACTTTGTTTGACATAAAGATGTTAGTAGACTGTATTTCCTCAACCACAGAACAGAGCATGCCAGACCTTCGTTATTGTAGAAATCTCCATCTGGGTCCTAGTGCCTATACAGCCCTGCTCCCCTCATTCGTTTGAAAGTAAACATATATTTTGCCATAAATGCTATTGTATCAAAGTACCATGTTCAATAATGAACACAGTAATGGTTCGGGACTATATTTCGGGATTATATTTTAATGCGGAAGCATACAGTTTTCTCAACTGCCTCACCTCAGCTGACTGAACTAACATTTTTATGCTGAAGAGTATAGACATGACAGAACCAACTATTATCCTGTGTTAGTATTTTAGAACTTATGAAAAGCAAGCTGCTTTGAATCATATTTTGAAGTATAAGAGAACAAAAATCATTTACTGAACATTTAGATATTTATAACCCACTTCCCCCCTCAGGCTGGTAGGGAGTGGGGGATCTTCCCCCCAAGATCCAACAGTAAGCTTCCATGTCAGAGTAGAGTCTGTGAACATGAGTTTCTGGGAAACACTCTAACTACGGCACTCATGTTGTCTTATAAATAGTGAAAAACTTCAAGAAGATGCCCTCCCAATGTCTCAGATCAATGGACAAAACTACTTATCCAGCTTGTTTTTTCTTTTACATATTTCTACACATTTGTGAAGTATTTATCAAGTAAATGGCATGTTATAGAGCAGCTATTCATGAATTTCTAAAATACACAGGTGATATGAATGAAACACACAATTAAACTTTTCCAATGAGATTGACATGCAATTTTGAACACCACTGTACCCAGTTTAATGTTGGCTCACGAGATAGAAATTCTTCGAACAGTTAATAAATTACTTTTTTGACATAAGCAATCATAGGAAGATGGAAAATGCTATAACTATCTGCAAGCTTGGTGCATGTGAAGTGCCTGGACCACAGAGATCTCAAATTAATAGAAGTGTATCTAGGAATGATTTATTCATTAAAAATATCCCTCCTTTCCTTGTGATTCAAATTGGCTTTTAAATAGCAGTTAAAAACATTTCCAATTAAACCAAAATAAAACAACAATCCCCAAAACTTTCTCTCCGTCCCCTTAAAAGATACCTGCTTTGAAAGCCCTAGCAAAAAGCCAAGCCTTTCAGCACCTCCTGAAGATCTCCAAGGAGGGGGCTCCCATCACCTCTTCAGGGAGCCCATTCAATGGAGGAGGAACCATAGTGGAACAAGCCTGGCTCTGCTTGTTCCCAAACTGGCCAGCCTAAGTGGTGGGATAGCAAACAGATGGTTGTCTGATAACTGTAGTTGGAAGACATAAGGAAGGAGACGGTCTTTCAAATATGTGGGTGTTTGCGAAGGGATTTAAAGGTCCTAACCTGAATCTTAAAATTTGTAAGCAGACAGGCAACCAGTGTAGCTGTTTCAAAACAGGCAGCATATGTTCCCAGAGACGAGTGTCTAACAACCATTGGGCTGCTGCATTCTGGACCACTTGTAGTTTCTGAGCTGTCCTCAAGGGCAGCCCCACATAGAGAGTGTTGCAGTGTTCCAACCATGAGGTTACAGAAGTATAGATCAACTTGGATAGTTGCAGAAGCATGGATTTGTGAAAGCACACAAGAGGGTGGTTGTGGTGGGTTTTCCAGGCTGTGTGGCCGTGGCGTAGGAGGTTAAGAGCTCGTGTATCTAATCTGGAGGAACCGGGTTCGATTCCCAGCTCTGCTGCCTGAGCTGTGGATGCTTATCTGGGGAATTCAGATTAGCCTGTACACTCCCACACACGCCAGCTGGGTGACCTTGGGCTAGTCACAGCTTTTTGGAGCTCTCTCAGCCCCACCCACCTCACAGGGTGTTTGTTGTGAGGGGGGAAGGGCAAGGAGATTGTAAGCCCCTGTAAGTCTCCTGCAGGAGAGAAAGGAGGGATATAAATCCAAACTCCTCCTCCTCCTCCTCCTCCTCCTCCTCCTCCTCCTCCTCCTCCTCCTCCTCTTCTTCTTCTTCTTCTTCTTCTTCTTCTTCTTCTTCTTCTTCTTCTTCTTCTTCTTCTTCTTCTTCGCCTTCGACAATACACTGCACACAAGAAGGCTGATAAGCAATACTGATGTGATCGTGGAAGGTGATGCTATTACTATTTCAAAAAACAGGACTAGGTAGGCACTAGGACCCAAGCAAAGCATTCTAGAACAAAGAAGGGCCAGCATACGGCAGATGAGTATACAGTTCTACTGTCATCTTTTGGCAGAAAAGGGTATAGAACATTTATTTTCATAAACTTACATAAATTCCACTGAGAGAAAATAATTTTTGAAGGGTCTTTGGAATACGTTTTTAAATGTTCATATTTTTAAAAATTGGATATTAATGTAAGTCCTGCATGGTGGGTGCCACTGTGAAGCTGAGAAGAGAATTCCATGCAGTTGGCAGGAAAAAAGATCTGTTTTGGCTGGCAACACTTGTGTTCTCCCTAGCTGCGCCAACACAAAATGCCAAAATGGATCTTTTATAAAGTCCTAAAGATGTTATATTTATGCTGTGTGGAATCCACCTTTGTGAAAACAATCTGACAACTGGACAATTTTAATCTTTTTTTTGTGATTGAAAATTAAAAGAACAAGAGATTGGAGCCAGTAATCTGATAGCTAAGGTCAATGAGAATTGTGGTTTGTTCCCATGTTCGCTTCCCTGTTGCATAGTCCTGCTGCACCCCAGATTTGAGAGATTCAAGGGTTTTAGGATGTGGTAAATAGATATAATTATAAGAACCTCCCATGACTTTATTAAGCCATCTAATTTGTTTTCTTCTGGAGGCATTATGTTGGACACTTCCTGAGCATTCCAAAGAATAAGTGTTGCAAACTGTTCCATTTGTTCTAGGATTTATTCTGGGCATAAAGCCTTGATTCATATGCTGTTCCTCTCAAGTCTGAACACTTTGAAAAGTACGTGTTTGCAAACTTACACAACAACGTAGAACCAAACTCTCATGCCTATTGTATTCTAAGTAATGATCTAAAGTTAAAATTTGTAACTAACCCTGATCCAGCAGTCCCTGAGAGCCAGTGGGCTGTAGTGGTTAAGAGCGGTGGACTCTAATCTAGGCGGTTTCTGCACATGCAGGCTTGCGGGCTTGCATGGGCATGATTGATGCCGATGCAAGCCCTGAGGCCGTTCACACGAACAGCCCCACAGGCTGTGCGGCTGGAGGAGCACGCGCCGCACAGCTGCGCAGCCCTCCGAACAGCGGCCTACCTTTTTCCTGCCTTTCGTCGCTCTGAGGAGGGAAGGGGACATGCCCCCTGGACAGAGAGACGGCTAAAGCGACGGAGGCAAGGAGGCATGTCCCCTTCCCTCCTCAGAGCGACAAAAGGCAGGAAAAAGGTAGGCAGCTGTTCGGGAGCGCCACGGGAATACGCCAACGTCTACCCGCTGCTGTTCACTCGGCAACGGGTGGCAACCAACGTATTCCATAAAACTCGCCCCCCCCCCGAGCGAGTTTCAGAAGCAGCCTCTTGAAGGGAGCCAGGATGGCGATGCAGCAGCGCCTCCTGTGCGAACAGTGCCCCAGGGACTGTTTTTTCCCTGTCCCTGGAGCGCTGTTGTTTCCCTGTGCGGAAACCGCCCTAGAGAACTGGATTTGATTCCCCGCCATTCCACTAGAAGCTTGCTGGGTGACCTTGAGCTAGTCACAGTTCTTTCAGAACTCTCTCACCTCACCTACCTCACAAAATGTCTGTTGTGGGGAGGGGAAGAGAAGGAGTTTGTAAGGCTCTTTGAAAATCCTTATGGCTGAGAAAAGCAAGGTATAAATCCAAACTGCTTTTCTTTCTAATTCCAGCAAAGTTCATTCCTGAAGTCAAGGGATCACTTGGGCCAACAGCCACACTCACTGATGGATTGTTGTGGGGAGTGTGAAAGGTACATAATCGCGCATAATTTCATCCTATCCTTATGGACAACCCCAGAAACAAACCTTCCTGGGATCAGAAAGGACTGCTGAGGAAAGTAAAGATCAAGTGTAACATAGTCCACTGACTTAGTATCTGTAAGCGGCAGTATAGAACCCCAAACACTTGGTGCCTAACCCATATGCCAGGATGTGGCTTTGTAAGACAGACGCTTCCCAAAGCTGTTTCCTTCTAAGCTGAGATTCCCATTTTAACACAAGTTCTTTTCACAAAACTCTGGCAAATCTATGTTCGCCTTAGAACACATTGTTTTTTTGCTAATTGCTAAAATAAGGAAAAATTATCTACATATATCTGAAATGCCACAACAAAGAAAGTAAAAATTCAAAATTGGAACAAACAGATGACTCAGCTTGTGAAAAATAATTTATTTTAGAATTAGAAACCTTTGTATAACTGAAGCATTTCCATCTGAAGAGGAATACAAATTCTTATGGCATAAAAGCTTTTTATGCAACATACATAATAGTAAGCAAAAATATTTCCATGCAGAAAAAAATAAATTATTTTTCTCGTAAATTTAAGTGGAATTTAATGTAGAAGGAAGTCCAGTATGTGGTATAAAGAAAAGTAGGACTGGAGTGTCATCCACACACACACAAAATGCTCATTTTAATTTAGGCTTATTTTGAAAAGAACGATCTCAGTTTTTACTAAGACGTTATTTCCAAGCCAATATTTGTGTGGTTGGTTGTTCAGTATACACAGAACAGGCTGAACAATTGTTTTAATGAAAGTTTATAGCAGTGTTTACAACATTTTTTCCTTCACAATATTCTTTTTTTCAAGATTTCACTTTATAAAACGGTTCCTTGTGTGCCTGGCCTTAATTCCTCTTGTATGGTATCATATGAAATAATCAATCTGGGCGTGAAAACAATGTATGGGCCATAAACAGAACAAACCAATGATCTGCTGGCCTGATATAGAAGTCACAAATACATTTAAAAAAAAGAACTCAACCGTTCAGATATGCCAAACATAGCATAAATGGGTGTACAATGAATATCCTTCAGTTAAAAACATTCTGTGCACATAGATCTGCTGTCTTTCCAATGTTAGTCTAAAAACACAGGCTTACTCATGTAAAGGTGGCTTTTACTTTCCCTTTTTACTGTTTAATCTACCAGTTTCTCAATATATGAATACATATAAATGTTGATGAAAAATTAAAAACTGGCTTATTTGCCACATATGTATTTTTTTTAAGTCTAAAACCCAGAATTATCCAATTACCTTCTATTAGAAGCTCTTGTCCGTGACTGCCCAACAGTGTGCGAGACAGGAAAGGGGCAAAATCCACAAAGATTTCCCGAAGGAGGGGGGCCACTTTTTCCAAAGCTCTCTCAAGTTTTGCGGTGATGCTAGAGAAAATAAAGAACCAGAGAAACAAATAGACATGATTGTGCCATAACTTATCAATAGACCTCAGAAAATTCTTCAAGCTGACTATAAAGTAGTACAATCAGTGACTAAAACTCTTATTAGTATCATTATTAGCATCTTATCTTCACTAGTATCAGCAATCTGACAGCTCACACACCTGAACAGTAATATTTTATGTATGGTAAAGAAATTGACATCCATTTAGGTGGCTGTTGTGAGTTTTCTAGGCTGTATAACCATGGTCTGGTAGTTTTTGCTTGTAACATTTTGCTTGCATCTATGGCTGGCATCTAGGAGCAACTTTTGGGAGCAAAACCCCTACCAGACCATGGCCACATAGCGCAGAAAACCCACAACAGTCAGTTGATTCCAGCCATGAAAGCTTTCGACAATACACCCATTTATCCTTAGTTCTTCAAAGATGGAACAGTGGAAGTTCACTCAAATTGCTTGTTTCTGTTTGTAGAAGCAAAATACGTTGATCCTCATATATCTTTTAACTTTGAAATCTGATCTTTTCCAAAATTTGGGATGCAAGACATCTGCTATACCAGCTTTATCCAATAACACAGAAAAATATGATTTTATGCAAATAGGTTGGGAAAGATGCCTACTAAAATATGAAAAATAGAATTTCAGAAATTATAGAAATTAAACATTTCTGACATTTAATGAGATCATTATATCTATGATGAGGAGCATATCCTCTGGTAGATGAGGTTTGCTGTCTATTGTAGATTTAATTCACCTCTAGAGACATCATAAAGCTTTCAGCATTTAAAAACTAGCAACTGCTTATTGCGCTATTTAAACAAAACACAACTCAGCAATAAGGAAGTGCTAGGAGGGGGAAATCTTTCCATCTATGAACACTCCATGAAACAAGATATTCAACAGAGTCACATGATGCATTAGATGGTGAAACAGGAAAATATGTTTTAGAACAAAATATATGTGACTCTAAGGGAAGGTCCTCTTCTTAACATTGTTGATCACAGAAAAACTAGGCAAATGGCATAAATACATTCACTCCAACATTCACAAGAAAAGAATTAATGTAGAGCCACACCACTGTTTGTATACCCTGAAAAACACATAAAGATAAGTTCCAAATTGACTGGAGAAAAACCGAGAGTGAAACTTAAACCCTTATTTAAAAAAAAAAAAAAAGGTTATACACATGCGCCAATAAATATGCAAGCAAGGATAAAATTAGGTATGCAATGTGTTTATATTTTTACAGAAAAGAGGCTCAGATGGATTGCCTGACAGATTGGATAAAGATCAGATTTTAACAACCATACTTTACATGGAGTATTGTATCTCAGGGGGAAGTAAACATCTTCCCTTAGTCATCTACTCTTCCACATTCTTTGAAACTAAATAGAAGTACAAAAGAGATTAGCCTGTTCCCTTAACTTGGCCACTGAAGTTCCTCCTAAAACCTTAGATCTGTTAGGATTTACTGGGGGGAAAATATCAATGTATGCAATACATCATACAATTACAGTTTTCCAGTAAGGGTCATATAGTCCAACTTCCTGTATACAGAGGCAGAATCCATTATATTGAACTCCTCAGAAAGTATTTACTCAGTGTCCTATTACAATTATTCAATGAAGAAGGTTCTATATTTTTTCCAAGCGACATGATCCATTGTTGTCAGGAAGATAATCATAAATATTTAACCTTCCCATGACCTAAATCAACTGCCTCTTGACCTACCCTCAATAACAATTGATCTTTATGACAACTTTGTAGACATTTGAAGATGATTATATCCTCCTTTCACCTTTTGTTTCTAAGAAACAGCTTTGCCAAGGAAAGGCTGCCAGGAGGAAGAGTCAGAAAAGCTGAAAGCCAATGTGGTGTAGTAGATAAGAATCCCAGACTAGGATACTGGAGACCAAGGGTCAAATTCCTAATCTGTCCCAGAAGCCATCTGGGTGACCTTGGGCTAGTCACAATCTGTCTGCACAATCTACCTCACAGGGTTGTTTTGAGGATAAAATGGAAGTGAGAAAAACAATATAAGATACTCTGGACCTCCTACTGTGGAGAAAGATGAGGCATAACTGGAAAAGGAGAGAAGATATGAGGGCTGCCAAGAGAGGAGGGTGAAATACTGTGAGGAGAAAATGGAGCAGGTTCTTGCTTGTTCATCATAATATTGAATTGCTTTTCAAGACAATCAAAATGTTACCAACATAAAATGATATTTCTTTTGATAACATCTAGAATGAGTTTTGATCTATTATTTCTATTTACCTACATAGGGGAAGCTATGTCTTTGTGTTTTATAGCACATAAGCTACCTTGAGGAGCTTAGTATTTAATGTTTGATATAAAAGGGACTACAAAATGAAAGATTCACATGGAGTCAAGAATAAACAATAGAAAAATGTTTCTTGATTGATATTACAAGTATCTAACATTAGCAGGCTTGGAATTTGGCTTTGGTACGTTACGAAAATTAATGTTTTCTAAACTGGACAGACTAATAAATTACATTTATTTATATATATATTTAAAGATTTATACACTGTTTATCAATAAAAATGGACAAATGTACCATCATATCTTTCTATCACATTTTATCATTATTGTCTTCAAGGAGTTCAGGGCTATACACATGGTCCTCTGCTTATCTACTTAATACTGTGAGATAAATTAGCCGAAGAGAACATGATTTCATGGCAGAACGTCGATTTGAACTCTTGTATCCACAGTCTTAGTCCAACAGATTAATATGAACTAAACTACTCATTATATGAGGGACATGTTAAAATGGATCGATTAGTTTTATGTGGACTTTTTCTTTAAATATCTGAACCTCAAAAATTGCCAGCATAATTTATATTTATTTAAGGTGTAAATAATGTTGATTCCAGCCAACTATACACTCTTGCTTAGTAGTATATAAAATGTCTTGCTAAATGAAACAAAGACCGACCTGGGTCCAGAGTTCTTTCCAACAATCTCTTAACCAGGAAACATTAGGTGGACCACTGGAATGGTCAAAGGTCCACCTTCTGCCCCACTTTAGATTAAACTATGAAGTATACCTCATATTTTCTGCGGAATCCTCTGGCATGGGTGCAACGGTCTGAACAGCAGGGAGGTTCTTGCTGGTAGCACCATTCACAAAACTAGATGATGATGAAGAGGAGGAAGATCCTGAATCCACTGCACCTATCCCCAAAACAGAGTACAGTCTGAAAAACAATGCATTAACTTCACAGTTTCTTAAAGTAAATACACACACAGTCACACATATACAAAACATTTATACAATACAATACATTTTTAAAAGATAATTGTTTTGGAGCAAAAAAACCCAGCCCCCTATATTTCCCAAACACTACATGTAACACAAATTACAGGACACAAGAATTGAAACTCTATGGCATTAAATGAAGTATTTTACATATAAGGAGCTGACAACCAAAATCTGAAAAGAATGAGTTGGAGTGAAATTTACTTAAGGCATTTCTACCCACCTTTCCTGAAAGGCAAACCTTCCCCATCTTTCCTTTCTCCCAGCAGCCTCCTGTGGAATTGATATTACCCCCTGTGCCAAACCTGTAAGTAAGGACTATGGGCCTTTTCTGAATAATACATGCTAATAACGCAGCATGGAGGCTCAAGAAAGGAGGAACTAGGCACAGTACCCCCCCCCCAAAAAAACCACACACCCTTGTGTGAACAGAGCAAATTCAACACTGATGCTATCTCTGCTTGAACAATTTTGAATTCCACCTTATTTTTGCTCCTTGAAGTTCCCCCATGAAGTATGACAGTTTTAAAAGGAAGATGGAGTTCTACAGATTTTTTCCAGTCACACAAGTCTGAACCCAAAAAAGAAGTCTGCATTTTCATTTGTTAACACTAATATATGAGCATTGAGCAGGGAGCTGGATTAGATAGCCTTTGTGGACCCTTCCAACTCTATGATTCTACATTACACACAGGTCCTTTAAGTAGGTTAACAGACAATTTTTGTCATGTTAGTTTTTACAATAACATGGATAGCTTATTAGCTAGATTATCCGATTATTTCTCACGAAACCACCAATTTTCAAATTCCTAATATTTTATCTTAGTTTGCAAGACCTGAGGAAGGCAAGAGGATGTTTGGGAGGTCATTAATTCGTGGGGTCATCATAAGATGTAAGCAGTGTGATAACACTTAGCATTTTTAACACTTCTCTCATAAACCCTTATTATACAAAAGTTAATATACTCCAATATATTAACTTTTGTATAATAAGGGTACAATTTTTGTATAATTAAAGGGTAAAAACATACCAACAGATTAACCCCAGAGCTAGAATATTCAGAAAAGCTTGATATCATTGGAAAGGTACAAGGTCATACCCCATGGGTCTTACCAATTGTGGTTGCTCCCAGACCTAAACAATCAGGAGAAATTAAAGTCTGTGTGGATATGTGCCTGTCCAACCAAGCCATAAAGCGAGGAATCACATTACACCAACAGTGGATGGCATCATCATAGAACTGAATAGAACAAAGATATTCTCCATTATAGAACTGAATGGAGCAAAGATAGCTCGATCATAATACTGGATACTTCACCCAGAATCCAGATACATCACCATGTTCACCACTCATGCCGTTTTTCAGTGTTACAAATGGTTGAGTTTTGGCATCTCTTTTGATGCTGAATTTTTTTTTCAAAATATAATCTGGGAAACCATGTCTGGATTAGCAGGGGTGCTCAACTGTTACCATACCATGCTGGCATAGCAGGGGAAGTGATTGTTCACAGGTATTCCTGCCTGTGTGCCAGCCTAAAGGGTGATGCTGGAGCTGCATAGATGGGGAGCCCAATCTCTGGCAACAGCCAGGTCTCAGCCAGGTCTACCTAGAAGGAACTTCCAGGAATTCTTCTTTTTAATTTCTGTTCTCATGCTCTCAGCTTGCTTGCCATAGCAGCACATTTTCAGCTCCACAGTCAAAGAAGAATGTGTCCTCAACATGATGCAATAGCCCTGCTGAATGGATATTCATTTCCAATCACAAGAAGACCTCTGAGGACATTGTTACCCCCGATTATCTTAATCAGATACTCCTTTCTGTAACTAACTTCTCCTGACCACCTTCCAATAACTCTATTATTTCTCAAACAATCTATCCAGACACCTCCCAGAGGTTGTCCAAACACCTCCCAAAGGAAGTCCTGACATCCCCCCAGATGTGGTTCTTCACCCTATAAGTATCCAACCCTGATGGACTCTGGCAGACCTTGTGCGCCTTCATCCATTTCTCCTGAAAAAAGTTACTACATGTTTATTTTTTTTAAAACCATCAGCATCTTCCTGGATCATTTACAATCTCCTAATTATTATTCTATTTTTAACAATCAGAGTACTTCTGCACACGTTGACTGATTAAAATGATTATCGGTTTTATCTTTCCACAAAATAAAGGAAATCATATGCTGCCAGTACTGTAATTCTCTAATTGTTGCTACATAGATGTTTCGCAATAATTTGCAAAAATTAAATTGCAATAATTTAATTTTAGGGATGTCAGTTTGAAAACTATAACTCTCACACAGGAGGATAAAAAAAATCAATGTATCATTCCACCTGCTTTTGAATATGTACTCAGACAACTACAAGTTATTTTGATTCATGTCTATTTTGAGTCACAAAATAATGACAATTCAATAAAATTTCATAAAAAACAGCAAAAGATTTATCAATAATAAACAGTGAATTTCCATAGCAGAATGGGGATCTGATGTCCCAGTCTGACACTCCCAACAACTACATCACACTGGCTGAACAGTAGCAAGCAGCCAGTGCTGGATGAGTCAAATAAATCATGTGGTATCAACTAGGCCAGTGCTTGCTGGCAGGTCTGGCCCCAATTAATCTTCCCTCAAAGGCCAACCGCTCTGGAAAGGGCCTGACTCCTCCCTCCCCCAGCTTTTACTGACAGAAACCAAGCTGCTATGGTTGTCCTGCAACAGCCATAATGTGCATAATTTCTTAAAAACTCCTACAGCTCCTTTCATCCTTTGGGACTTTTAAACCCTCCCCCAGAGAGACAGAGAAAGAGAGAGAGAGAGATTTCAGATTTTTCTACAAAGCTGAGGCATTTTCCAGGTTTACGGAAAGATTGTTTTTATATCCTCTGATTTGGCCAGGTTAAGAAAGGCTCCATGTAGGAAAACGATTAGATTGGTTGCAGTTTCATAATAGCACTTATTAATGTCTGTAAAAGGTGTAGGAACTTTTCTTTAAATACTGTAACTGAGATCACCAGGATCTAGTTTACAATTCTTAATTGTAACATAACCTCACTTTATCTTATGATATTTACTTTCTAGCATAACTTTATATGTCATAGATCAAATTTATAAGGTACAGAGCTCTCCATAGACTCTTTCAGAAACTTTATCTTTAACTGGAGACCCTCTAATTTTAGCCTATGAAATCATGTTCTTTGTATATTCTAGAAATGAATCATGTTTTGTTTATTCCAGAAATATGCTAATTACTGTTATGATTTACAACCTTTCTCAAAGATATAAGTTTTTAACTAAGCAGGAAATCTTATGTTACATCAGGTTTTCTGGATAACATTCATCACTATAACTAATATCTGATTCATTTTAACAGGTTCTATTAATGTCTGCTTGTGTTCTAATACGTTGATTTCCTCATTCAATTTTTTCCATTTAAGAATATATGTAGTAACACTTTATCACTTTACCTTTTATAAATTCTCTCTAGTTTTCCAAACTAAGAATTAATTTATATCTGTGATATAAGATTTTCCAAGGATATCTCATATACACTTTAGGGAAAACACATTTTGAAGGAAAGGGAGCATTCTGCAAAATAGCCATTGAGAAAATAGCCAGTGTTTTTTTAGTACACTGTTAGCTATGATGTATACTGAATCTTACGGGTATTGGACTTCAAAACACAAATGCTGAATGGTACCTCCACTCCTGTAATTGGGGATGAAAGGACAATGCAACTCACGCAGATAAGGGGTGTGTGTGTCTCTGTCTCTAATAGTGACTGCTGGTAATGTTATCACAGAACATGTGCCTACTAGGCACAGATGAACAACTCTGCTTCCTTAAAAAGTTGCTTAATAGTGACTGCTGGTAATGTTATCACAGAACATGTGCCTACTAGGCACAGATGAACAACTCTGCTTCCTTAAAAAGTTGCTATCCATTCCTCTCACACAGGAGACAAAGCACAGAAAGGAATGGAGCACCTTGCTGAAAAGCATTGTCCCCATGAATCCTGTGCAAGCAAGGCACATTACCTACATGATGTCATTCAGGGGCAAACCCCCTGCAATTGAGGGATAAAAAAAGGACAACCACATTTCTGGGTAAATACCAGCCATATAAGTGGTAGAGAGGAGATAGAAAATACAGAGTTGCTGGAACAAACGGCAGCCAATAGTAACTTGCTAAACTATTAATATAACAAGCAGGTGACTGCATGGGTGAATGTTAAGCACAAATGACTGATGTTTCGGGAAGCCAGTCAGCATGAACACCCTGTCCTCAGTGACAGAGCCTGATGGAGCACAGTGTCATCTCTGCCAAGGATTTTGCCACAGGGCTATCTGGTAGCTAAGTATATTGAAGGGCTCAGACCAGAGACCACTGGTATGCAAAGTCTGTTCTATTCAATATGATTATGCCTGTCCTGACCTATGTTCTTGGTTTTAACATGAGAGCCGAATATCCTCATTATACGTCTTTCCTATGAGGTCAACTGGGTGTGTAGTTGGAGGTACAGCGTACAAAAGCAGCCCCTATCTTTTTGAGCCTCAACGCACATCTGAAATTCAAGAGTCACAAAATGACTGCCACAGTCAGCCACAAAATGGCTGCCATAGCTAACCTCCATCCACACAATTAGATTTCTTGCATTGTTGTGCCAGCTTTTACCAAAGCAATGTTTTTAAAAATCTGCACAGCCAATTAAATCTCCAAAGGCTAATCAGAAATCTTGATGGAAGATACCAAGAAAGGTGTCTGCCAGCCTGATGGCCCCACAGGAACCACACTGTGGACTCCTGCTCTACGGTTTGTGAAGTTTAGATGCTAGTGCTGTCTCTTCATGTTATTGCACTGCTAACTGGCCAGTTGTTGATCAGAACGTACATTTCCTTTATTCCTGGCCTCTCCCTTAGGTGAGATATCAGCCCTCTTACTCATACTTGTTTCTGAATTTATTTTCTAATTCCAATGTAAAATCCATACAGTACAGCAGTGTATCTCAGTAAATTTCTCTATTTTCTTGTTTATTTTGAGTACCACATTGACTTTTAGAATTACTTCAGTCTGATTATTTTCTCCACCCGCTTAGGCATTCTGTTTTCTACCACTGAAATTTTAGTATCAAATTTATTTTCAGTTTAATTTCCCTTTTTTGGCATCCTACTACAATTGAATTGAAGGAGAAAACCTACAAATATATCTTTAAAATATTTTAAACCTTTTTCATACAGAAATTTATAGTCACTAATTCTTTCTAATTATTCTTCTTGTAGCACCCTGATTCATTATATTTATTTTGTGTCACTTGAGCTTTATCTATATAAATAACCTAACGAGAAAGAGTGATTCATTCATTTGCTGTATTCAGGAAGTCATGTTTTATTTCACAGTGCATTTGGTGTAAGAAAAATCTATTGGTAGGTCTGGATGCATCTGTAACTTGTGCATTCTTTTTAACTTTGCAATGGATTTATATTTTGGGGACCTGCAATTGTTATTGCTTATGTACTGTATATGACGTGATCTAGCTGCCCTAAATTTAAGTAGTTAAGGAAGGATGTAAATATTCAAAATATGTAAATTCCATTAAATCCAGTCTCTTCTAACTAATGATCTTTGATTGATTATAAAACATTATACTATTATACAAAAATTAATCATATATCCAAACCCAGACATATGAAAAATAATTAGAGTAATTAAATAAAAATAGTTCATTAAGTCTTTTGATCTGCCAGCTGGACCAGTTAAACGCTTTGTGATATGAGTTTTCCATTAATTCAAGCAAAAGGATGCAAAAAATCCTCACACTTAGGTCTTGTCAGTTCAACTAGAAATTGAATACAGCGGGAATGCTGACAGATAGGATTCCCACCTCACTGTACCCTTCTTCACACTTTATTCTTCTACTATTAACCAAGTACCAGCAAAGGGACAAATATGCCGATATTTATTTAATATATTTTTACCCTGCCCTTTCTCCAAAGTGATCATGGTGGTATACATCTTTGAACTCCCCATTTTAAACTCCTCACGACTATTTAGTTATTGCCAAAAGGTAACAAAATAAAGATGGAGTCAGTATAAGATGAAGAACAATGAATGTGTTTATTTAAAGGATTGTTATCCCAATAGGTCACAAAATGAAAAAAAAAAGATAAAATAACACACATTTAATACACCGGTCATTATAAAACCATATAATAACACTCTGTAAAGAGCAGCAGTGTGTCACAATAAAAAAGAAGAAATAATATACAAATAATATACAAAATATAATGACCCATAAAATAGCAACACAACTTTGAAGGCTGTGCAATATCTATTACAAATGGCAACAGAACAGTTGCAAGTTGTTAAATGTTTTAGTCAATTTCTTTATGTGGCAGAACAGTTTTGTAATGCAACATCAGACTGAGTGACCCTGACAGATCAACATGCTAAACAAATCTGAGAAATAAAACATTTTCGCCTAATATCAAAAGAACAAAAAAACTGCACCAGATAAATTTCTTACACTTTCCTGAGTGGCCACCCACTTGCATGAAGCTGAGAAGTAATAATTTAAAAAGCCTAGAATAGTATGTAAATTTAGAGAATAGGAATGGTTTAGAAGTAACACTGCTTTTAAATATTATTTGGAAACCTCTTCTGATCCAGAATTTGAAAATTAGGCTATTAACAGGGTCTAGCCATCAGGAACACGTTGCTTGAATTTGGAAGCCACTCCAATGACTTTGTCTCTGAGCAACAACTTAAAGTGCAGATACCATTTTATAATCCATGTATTTTCCAATACCGAAGAATACACTCTGCAAATGAAAATCTACTGGTGATCCCTGGCCCAAAAGATGTCCGACTAGCCTCAACTAGGGACAGGGTTTTTTTCGGCCCTGGCACTGGCCCAAACCTGATGGAACGCTCTGTCCAATAAAACCAGAGCCTTGCAGGAATTGATGCTATTATGCAGGGCCTGTAAGACAGAGCTGCTCCACCAGGTGTACAGTTGAGGCAGCTACAATTTTCCATCAGTCTGACCTTCCCCTCCCTCCCAACTACTTTCAAGGTTCCATAAAGTCAGGAGGTTTTATATTTTTAAATGTTTTAATTTATTTTAATGTTTTAAAATGTATTTATAATGTTTATGTTTTAAATGATTCTGGTCATATATTTTGGAAATGTTGTGAGTTTCCCTGAGCCTATTGGGGAAGGGAGGCATACAAGACCAACCAATCAATCAAGAAATCTGTGGCTCACTGGATGAGCCATCATTGTACACTGGTTGGGAGTGCTGCAGTAGGATCTGGTGGACCCAGATCCCCACTATCAAAGAAGCTTACTGGGTGATCTTGGACCAGTCACTCATACTCAGCTTACCCTAACTCAGAGGGCAGGTTAAAATGGAGGTGGAGAAATGTTTTAAGCCACTATAGGTCTCCATTGGGAGATAAAATTAAGTAAACACGTATAAAATACCATTGGAGGATAGTTGGACAGTTACAAAAGAGGTTCTTTTCTCCCTATTATGGAACTCCCTTGCCTCTCAAATGAATTATCATGTAAATACCAAGTTGCTTGTTCACCCACCTTCTCATTCAAAATATTCTGTATGAAACATAAACATATGCTTTAAATAAACAGCATGATTTTATAATCCTAAAATTATAACGTCGACTACCTGCATATGAAAATTCACCGTTAAACTTCAGAATACTGACTTTTCATAAAATAGTTTCACTTTTTCCTGACAAAATATTTGCAGCATTCTTTCAGACTACTAGAAGTATAAAAGAAGATTTGGGGAGACATCTAGTGTCTCTAATGACTAAAGTAAAATTATTCCCTTGCAATAAAACTGTTCATTATTCATAACAATGACTTGATCTAGCTAAAATTCCTGGGAAAGATTAAAAATGCAGACAGTTAGCAAACCCAGGCCAAACTACGCTAAAATTGCTACAGATATTGTTGCAGACATGTTTTAAATTAATATAAATCCACACAGAGCAAACATGAAAGAAAACAATACTACCTCCAATGCAGCTAGCAGATAGCAAAAAACTATCCATCATCCTAAAGAAATTTGTCTGTAATGTCCTTGATTAACAATTCTCTCCTAAAATATGTTCGAATGCCTGAATCCATTTTGGTTTTACTCTGCTCAGCTAAAGTTAGTATGTTCCTCTAGCACTGGGAGCCTCCTTAAAATCCGAAGAGTCTTTTACATGAATGAAAGCCCCTTATTCTACAGGAATACCACACTGTTAGCTGCACAGAGTAGTAGGATGGAACTAATTTTACTTAACTCTCCATATTCTTTAACTTATTTAAAAATAATTTATATCCCACTTTTTCCTCAAATGAGTTCGAGACCAACAAAGTATCTAAATGGTATCTTTAACAAATTAAACTCCACACAATATCACATACACCAATTCAGTTTCCCAACAAAACACCTGACTCAAATAAGGGGGAAAAAAAATACTGAAAAGACCCAAGAAAGAGGGATGGTTCAAAGCTTTTTTCCACCCTAAGTGCCATTCTCCCATGTCATCTTACCATGTTCAAGGTGAGCTGCTTGTGCAGCAGCCTTCCACCTGCAGATGGTGAAGGTGCCCCTCAATGAACAGAAGTTGAGTTGCTTCTGCAACTGCTCCAAACCTGAACCAGACAGCAGGGAAGCAGCATGTCCCACAAGGTACAAAGCAACTGTTTCATCAGTCTACTCTAGACATAAGTGGCAGGGGTACAGAGGAGATGCTCCTCCTGTGAGTTCCCACTAACTGAAGGATGTCTTGCTTCTGCTGCTATCTTGAGCTGGATGGTAGAAGTGAGGGGAATTACATACTTCTTACTGTGCTGCACCAACAACTTGACACACAAAAAAAACCCCGCTTGGATGTTGAACTGACCAATGGTAGGAAATAAAACCGGGGAAAGGAGTTGAGGCTGGAGGCGTCGCCATGGCCCCAGGGGCAAGTCGCCTGGCCTCTGTACAGCAATGGCAGTCAAGTGGAGGTAAGGGGGGAGCAGTGGGCCCCGAGCGCCACTGGGGCAGCAGGGCTATTCGCAGAACCGCGTGTGAACAGCCCCGGGGGGTGCACCGACTGCAAGTATGCTGGTGCACCACCGCTGACCCGCTCATGCAGAAAGGACCCCAGTATGACTTTGTTGTCTGTGTAGAAGGTCATATCTTCAATCTTGAGGTCCATTTCCTTCTTTAGTAGCTCTGGTAGTTCCACTGCTAGTATGGCACAACACAGTTCTAGCCTCAGAATGGTGTGCTCTTTATGGTGTGTGGTGGAGCCAGCTTAGCCTTTCCCATGAGGAAGCTATGTGTACCTAGCTCTCTCTGCCATTAACTCTCAGATACGCCATGGCTGCTATCACCTTGGTCTACGCGTGGTGCGGGGACCAAGCCTCCTGGAAGTGCCGACTTCATGGTGTGTCCCAGGGGGCGCTATTATTCCCACTGTTATTTAACATCTATATGTGACCCCTTGCTCAGCTGGTATGGAGCTTTGGGCTGATCTATTGTCAGTATGCTGATGACACTCAGCTCATTCTGTTGATGGAGGGGGAGAGTGGTCGCCACCCCTGCAACTCTACAGCATTGTCTGGAGGCTGTCGCTAGCTGGTTGATGCAGAGCAGGTTAAAACTGAATCCATTGAAAACAGAGATCCTCTGGCTTGGCCATGAGGGAGTGGTCAGGGATTTTCAGCCGCCGGTGTGGGAGGAGGTCTCATTGGCACCAACCTTCTCCATTCGCAGCCTGGGGGTCCACCTAGATTCATCTCTTTCAATGGAGACCCAGGTGGCCCTTACAACCCAGACTGCATTTTTCCATCTTCAACAGGGCCAGCGGTTGGCCCCCTTCCTCTCCCAAGCAGACCTAGCCACTGTGATCCATGCAACGGTCACCTCCAGGCTAGACTATTGTAACTTGCTCTATGTGGGCCTTCCCTTGCATTTGATTTGGAGGCTAAAGCTGGTCCAAAATGCTGTGGCTCGTTTGCTCACAGGGGGCGCCTTTCAAGATCACATTCAGCTTGTGTTGCGCCATTTGCAATGGCTCCCAGTCGAGTTCCAAATCATCTTCAAGGTGTGGGTGTTGACCTTTAAGGCCTTACGCGGCCTGGGACCCTTGTACCTCTGGGACTGAAATCCCCCATATGTCCCTATTCGGCCTCTGTGCACAGCAGAGGCAAATTTGTCCCCGGCCCCTCAATGATATGGTTGGCCTCCATGTGGGCCAGGGCCTTTATGGCTCTGGCCCCAGCCTGGTGGAGCACTCTCCCTCCAGCTGTCTGGGCCCTGCGGAATCTTGGTGAATTCTGCAGGGCCTGTAAGACTGAGTTGTTCCACCGGGCCTCTGGAGTGACCAGCCGCTGAAGTGCCCCCTCTTGCTCCTTTTACATCAGGGTCCCTTTATATTAATAGGGTCTGCCCCCCCGCTTGGGGAGGGTTTTAAATATGGGTCTTGCTGGATGCCTTTTATTGTATTAAATGCTGTTTTTAAAGGGAATTAGTAGTTATATTTTAAAATTGATGGAGCCTGTGTAATTTGCAATTTATCCACATGTAGTTAATCTTTGCTCCCTTTATTTGGTTGTATTGTGGTAGAATTTTGTGTTGTACACCACCCAGAGCCCCCCAGGGATAGGGCAGTATAGAAAACCAATTAATTAATTAATTAATTAATTAAAGATGTGCAATTCTCTGCAAGAAGCAGCAGTGAGTGATATTGACACATAGGAGCAGGGAATGTGTACTGTCTGCAGGCTGTAGAGGGAATTTCTCCATACCTCCCATTCTTGCGAGAAAGAGTTTTGTTCCAGTCCTTCATGCCTAACAAAAGTGTGTGTAAAAGGTGCTTTCATTGGATGATCACAAGCAATGTGAACCCTAAGGGATCAAACAAACTGTTCACAATTGACAGGATACCTCGTTTTGTAAATTCCTTCACTTGGGTGGATACCTGGAAATAAAGCCTTCCCAAGTAAGCTCAGTCCATTGCAATGCAAGCAGCCAGTGTGTTTAGGTCCACGTCAGTCCCTTTAGCACCTAAAGGCAAGTACTGTTCGGTGGTATAAGCCCTGTTAGAGGAATTCTTCACCATCCTTACATAGGATTAATGGAATTGCAAAGGACAGCCCTACCTAGTGGTCAGGTGCAAAATTGCAGGGAATAAATTCCAAAATCCCAGAAAGGCACTGCAGCCACAATCTAACTTCCTTCAACAGTGCCACCTGGTGGTCAGAATTGCAACTTTTCCAAATTAAAATCTTTGAAGATGTCGGGTAATTCTGAAGTTGTTCAACTTTCAAGCACAGAAGGTGGGGAAGCTACAGCAATGCAGAAAGGTGAAAAGGAAAGAAAGGATGTTTCAGCAACACAGACAGACACTGAAGAAGAATGCTTGCAGGACACCAATGTGGGTCTTGATATTTTTGGACCTTGAAGCGTAATCAAGCACAAAACCAGAGGAGGACAGGCCAACAGCAAGTTCTCTTCACAACTCTTCACAAGTTCTCTTCACAACAGTGCTCTTCACAATTTTAAGCATTCAAGCAGTCCACATCAAAGTAATTGAGTCTAGGAACACCTCCAGTTTCATTAACACCCTGCAAAGATTCCTTGCCATTTGCAGACCCATCAAGCTACTTTGGTCCAACTGAGGTATTAATTTTGTGGGTACCTGCAGGGAGCTAGGGATACAAGGTGAACAGAATCTTGACCCTACACAACTATCTATCCATCACTGCTGGTGATCTGGCAGAGGGGAAAAAAGAGTGGCAGCTGCAGAAGAGGCTGGTCCCAAGGCAGAGGAGTGGCCAAGCAATCTTCTTGCAGTGGCTCAACACTAGTCTTTTCCTAAGGCTTTGTTCCACCTGGGACAGCTTCTTCTTTGTTTCTGCCAGCGCTGCTTGTGGCAGAGGGAACAGCTGCTGAATTTTTCAACTTTCAGCATTTCCTTCCTTTTTTTATTAAATGAGCTTAGAGTGCTCTGGAAACTCAACTGGTGACAGAGCAGGCAGTATACAAAATGGGGGAATCAAACATCTCCTCAAATATTTGAATTTGCCCAGTCGATGAAGGAAGGAGGCAAAACTCATGCAAGGATACCTTCCTCCAGAGATGGACAACTGATAAAAAGCACTTTCACAGGATTAACTTGCTTCTCAAATAACAAGGCTGGTCCAAAAAAAATGCCCAAATTCTCAACTTGATTTGCAAAGACCAGTTTATCATATCTAGGATAAATATTAATTGGGTAAGCAAATAACTCCCCACCACACACTCAGTATTATCAACCACGATTACGTCTGTCTTATATGGATTATGTTTCAGCTTGTTCTGTCTGACAACAGCATTAAGGAACCAATTCAGAAACAAGTGAGCAGAACTTAGGGGATAACTGAACAATATAGAATTGAGCTTGTTTAGCATACTGATGACACACACTCCCCAAACTCCATACACTCTGATTCAGCAGTCTCACATAAATATTAAAGAGAACTGATAATGGTACAAAATTTTGACATTCCAACAAGTCAGATCCCAAACAGATGTGTGTTTATCCAATGTGTGTTTATCTGGACAACAAGGGCTAAAATCACTAGACAGAATTCCCTTTAATCTTTAATATTAATCTTATTTACAAGCAACAGCAGAATGGAATGATCAACCATATCGAAGCCATTGAGAAATCCAGGCCATTTTCAAACGGGTTATTTTGTCCTGGGTTTGATGCTATCCCTTGCCATAGTCGTTTTCAGGAGAGATCTAATCAGCAGCTTATAGAAACTAGTAGTTTTGTTGAGTCACCTCTCCTTACATTCTGTTGAATCTTTTTGTTATCACAAAATAAACTGCTGTTTCAAGAAATTAAAAAAAAACAAAATCCTATCTAAGTGAGGGAGCAAGACTGTATCTTTTCCCACTAGACCAGGGGTAGGGAACCTGCGGCTCTCCAGATGTTCAGGAACTACAATTCCCATCAGCCTCTGTCAGCATGGCCAATTGGCCATGCTGGTAGGGGCTGATGGGAATTGTAGTTCCTGAACATCTGGAGAGCCGCAGGTTCCCTACCCCTGCACTAGACCAACCATATCCCACATCTGATCCTACACATCTGTCTGCCAAATGATTGTTTTTATGTAGGGCAACTGTATATATAATACCGTGTTTCCCCGAATATAAGACAGTGTCTTATATTAAATTTTGCTCCCAAAGATGCGCTATGTCTTATTTTCAGGGGATGTCTTATTTTTCTGTGTTCTGTTCGTCAAGCATACTTCCAAACAAAAACTTTGCTATGTCTTACTTTTGGGGGATGCCTTATATTTTGCACTTCAGCAAAACCTCTACTATGTCTTATTTTGGGGGGATGTCTTATATTCGGGGAAACAGAGTACTAGCAGGCCCGGCCATGCATTGCTGTGGCTCAGTCTGGTGAAGTGGAAAAGAAAGAAAAGGGGAAGCAAACAGTTCGAACATGTGTCATTGCACAATGATTGCAAGGGAGGGGAGGGGCAAGGGGCCCCTCGCTCCCCTCCCTCTCTCCCGTTCTCTTGCATGGCAACCCGTTCCGCCCCTCCCTAATGTTCCCCCTCCTCTGCTAGGGTGGGTGGGCCATGTGCAGGTGGCTGGCCCTGTCCCTTTCACTCCCTTCCCTTGCAGGCGAAAACACGCTGGGCGGCATGAGCTACGTTGTGTGCAAATTTCAGAGCGTTTGGTCCAGCAAACCCCCAGACCCTCCCTCACCTTCCCTTTCCTCCGCTAGGGTGGGTGGGCCATGTGCAGATGGCCCACCCCATCCCTTTCACTCCAGATGGCAGTGGTTTTCAAGGAAGGTATGGTTGTTTCCCTTGTATCAGAGGGTGTTGCTTTGACGGCCCGCAGATGGCACTGTTGTGGAACAGAACTGTGGTTCCAACTGTCACAGGTATGGCATGTACACAATAACTGGCACAGTTATGACATGTACACAACAGGAGGTGTGGAAACAGTATGGAAACCTGGCCACACGCGAATGTGACGTCGTGTGAAGATGTCAAAGCAATCGGTCCAGTAGTTTGGGAGATTACCTGTCACTGATATATACAGATAGATGGGAGATTACCTGTCACTGATATATACTGATATATACAGATAGTATGAACAGGCCTAAACATCCATGCAATACACCACACAACATTAACTGTAAAATTTGGCTGTATGATTATATGATTTTGTGCATTTCCAGCCTATTTACATCTTATGATTACACATGGTCATCTAGCAATCTTGAAGGTGGGAAAGGTGATTATATCACTTTCCAATAGCCTATGGATAAAATGATTGCATGAGCTAGGCCATGGGTAGGGAACCTGCGGCTCTCCAGATGTTCAGGAACTACAATTCCCATCAGCCTCTGTCAGCATGGCCAATTGGCCATGCTGGTAGGGGCTGATGGGAATTGTAGTTCCTGAACATCTGGAGAGCCGCAGGTTCCCTACCCCTGATCTAGGCTAATGTAATTGAAGTGCTTGGTATATAACTGCTCTTTTCAGAACACTGCATAGGAGGGAATTTGTAATTTATTTTCTAAATTATGCACATTAGAAGATATGCTTTCAGCATATCTTGGAATTATTATAAAATTTAATTCAGTTACCCAATGTAATATGCCTTAGGGAAATTTGATTATAATTATAACACAGATGAATAATAACAGAATACACTGAAACCAAGGATTTCTTTATACTGTGACGAGTTTTCCTCTGTTTGATGAAATTCCCCATTGGAAGACTGCTTGCTTAGCAAAGAGTATCTAAGAACATAAGAAACAGCCTGCTGGATCAGACCAGAGTCCATCTAGTCCACTTGCAGTGGACCACCAGATGCCTTTGGGTGATCACATACAGGATGTGAAAGCAATGGCCTTCTGCTGCTGCTGCTCCCGAGCACCTGGCCTGCTAAGGCATTTGCAATCTCAAACCAAGGAGGATCAAGATTAGCAGCCATAGATCAACTTCTCCACCATAAATCTGACCAAGCTCCTTTTAAAGCTTCTCTGACTTCTCCTGGGCCATACCCAAGTCCTAGAAACAAATTCCTCATGACCAGGCTGAGAGAGTGACCCCATTCTTGGGAGAAGACAAAGAAGTTTAAGAGGTACTTGAAACCACTGGACTCCCTCCAGACCCAGAGACCTTTGATCCCAGCACCACTGCTGAAGGACCTACCATGAAGGCTCAGCTCACGATGCTGCTGCTAACACTCTAGTTCCCTGTCTTAGAGGGCCAGGTCCTAGAACTCCAGGTTTTTCCCCCTCCAGGCAGGAGAAGCGGAGCTGGCAGACTCAAAAGGAGGCAGGTTTGTGAGCCTGATCATTGCCTAAACACACTGGCAAGATCAGAGCTCAGTCAAACCCTGGCTGGAGGAAGACCAGAAGCAGGCTAAACTTCTTGATATTTAAGCCTAGGACTAAATGAAGAGCCATGCTGGTTCAACAAGTTCATATTTCACTGTGAATCACAACCCAGCTCAACCAAATTTGTGTTTCAACCTCTAGGCTACTCTGAAGGACAGACCCAGGTTCTAGCTGCTACATAGATCGCTGCTCCTAAGGCCCATATAGTTTACTTCAGGACCCCACTGCCACAGCCAGAGCAATTCTTGGATCAGATTCATTGCTTTATATGTAGCGGTGGATAATACTAAACTTTATATGTAGTGGTGGCTAATACCGTATATACTCGCATATAAGTCAAAATTTTCAGCACATTTTTGTGCTGAAAAAGTCACCCTCAACTTATATGCGAGTGAGGTGTATTTTAAAAAATATTTTAGCATTTTTACTTTGTCAGCCGCCAGGGGGCACAGTTTTTAGGCTAGCAGCACCAAAATTTCAGGGTATCATCAGGTGACACTCCTAATGATACCAGCCAGGCTTAGTGAAGTTTGGTTCAGGGGGTCCAAAGATATGGACCCACAAAAGGGGTGCCCCATCCCCCATTGTTTCCAATGGGAACTAATAGTAGATGGGGCTACATTTTGAGGGTCCATAACTTTGGACCCCCTTGAACCAAACTTCACCAAACCTGGGTGGTATCATCAGGATAATCTCTTGCTGATATCAGCCAAGTTTGGTGATGTTTGGTTCAGGGATGGATCCCCAAAGTGGGTGCCCCATCCCTCATTGTTTCCAATGGAAGCTAATAGTAGATGGGGCTACCCTTTTGAGGGTCCATAACTTTGGACCCCCTAAACCAAACTTCACCAAACCTGGGTGGTATCATCAGAAGGGTCTCCTAAAGATACTCTGAAATGTTGGTACTGCTAACATAAACATTCCTCCCCTGACAGGCACCCTCAAATTTTCCCCAGATTCTCTTTTTAAATCACCCCCCCTTCTGAGTGGATGTAAAGGGAGAATCAGGGCTTACAGAGCTAGTTTACTGTTTTTCTTTGAAATAAATATTCAAAAACGTTTAACCTACTGGATGCCTCAATTAATGTAATTTTATTGGTATCTATTTTTATTTTTGAAATTTACCAGTAGCTGCTGCATTTCCCACCCTCGACTTATATGCGAGTCAATAAGTTTTCCCAGTTTTTTGTGGTAAAATTAGGTGCCTAGACATATATGCAGGTCAGCTTATACATGAGTACTAAACATCTGTCTGGATTATCTCCATAATAACCAAGTCCTGTATCAACTATTTTATTTAGAGCAGTGATCTACAGTCTTTCCAGAGCTGGGAACCACCTTTAAATATCGGCTGGTAACATGGAATCCTCTAAGCTGAAATCAGCTGATATCAAAGTGACAAGAAGAGCCAGTTAGGATCTTGCTGATCTAAAGGAAAGGACACTGGGCCACTCACACAAAAAGTTTGGAACAGGAAACATAAGCTAAATACCAGAAGATGCAGTGTAGTGATGGAAAAGCTCCCTTACGCTTGTATGCACAGAGAGACAGAGAATAAGGTATCCCCATTCGTTGTTCACGTATAGCAGCAGATCTTTTCAAAAAGCAGCAAAAAAAGAGGGTGGCTCGATAAGGTCTTGCATCCCACAAGTGTGACCCACTGAGGTTCCCAACCCATGGGTTCAGCACCAATGACAGTTACAGAGCTAAAAGATAAATGAAAGCATCTTTGCGAACAACTGTGAGAAACTTTTTTCCCCCTAACTTTATTCCTTCTTTCTATCCATGCTATTTATAGCAGAGAATTGGAGCACTATCTGCTATAGTCAAAAATGAAGACGAAACCATGGGAGCAATTATGTTTGTTTTTTAGTGTAAAATGAGGTCCAGGGTGATATATAAGTTCCTGCATATCACTACATAAATATCACATTTGGAACTAATCCGGGGGGGGGGGGGGGGGCTTTAAAACAAAAATATATCAACAGAAACTATTGGTTCACCTACCTTAGTACATTTATGTAATTTCCCCTATATTTGATAATGAGACATTACTCAGAAATTACAACAATAATGCTATCCCACACAGATATTAAAAAAAGGATTTTTAAAAGAAGGAAAAATAACATTCACAAAAATATCTAAAGACAATACCTGTTGTATTAATCATACTTTTTGGTGTAGCTCCTGGGGCAGCAAATATATTAGGTGTACTACTTGGTGGCACTCCACTTCCAGTTGTGGCAGCTCCAACTGTGGTCACAGCTAAACTTCCAGGGGGAGGTTTTTTTACTGGTACTACAACACTTCTGCAGAAGAAGACATTAGAAGACCCACATCAGAAAAAGTTGCAGAAAAACAGTGTTTTGTACCCCACTCCATTACGTATGGGAGAGTCTCTGATATCTCTCCAGTTTGTATCACTTTTCTTATGACGACATATCAACTATCTCAGAACGTCAGTGCTGCAGAGATAAATACGTATTGATATCAAAATGTGATGTCAAAATGCGTATCACTTTGAATTCCTTGACAATGTCCCAACCTCATTATCATAGTTATAGCTGCTCATAAACAAACATGATCAACATTAGTTCTGAAACAAAACTGAAGTCGTTTAAATAGTTTTGACACAGAAGTGTGTGTGTATGTATAAACAAATAAACAAAGAAAGAAAGAAATAGGCAAGGTCAACCCTGGCAAACACATACACACACGTGTGAGAAATTTCTAAAATCCCTGACCTGGATAGCCCAGGCTAACCCAATCCCATCAGATCTCAGAAGCAAAGCAGTGTCTGCCCTGATTAGTATTTGGATGAAAGACCACTGAGCAATATCATGGTTGGTACACAGAGGCAGGCAATGGCAAACCACCTCTGAATGTTTCTTGCCTTGAAAACTCCATGGGATCACCATAAGTCGGCAACAAAAAAGAAAAAAAGTTTATCTTATTCACATGCTTGTAAACACCACTAGAACATTCTAGTGTGTTGATTCTTCCTCAGTAGGGCTTGTTCTGCACTTAATAACTCTGGGTTGTAACCACAGGTGCTGTTCTGCCAATGTAACAGCATTTGAAGAATGGCATTTCTGTTTGTTTTTCTAATTTCTACTCTCGCACTGCAGACCTCCAACTACCCTACTATTCTCTAAGGGTTACCTGACCTAGGGCCAGTAGCAGGATCTCAAGGTGAGTTTGTTCCATGGGCTGTTCTCTGCTCCTTGGTATTTTGGATCCAACCATGACTTCAATAACAGTCTCCACCAGTTTACCCAGACTAGATATTTGGCAAAAGGGTATTTTCACAAATTTGTTTCCTGAAGTCCCTTGAGTTGGTAGGTAGGCCAGTTGTAGAATCTATTTGCATATTACTGTTGGAAGCCCTCAGAGTATGTTATTAAAGTCCAATAGCTGAAGCCATCTCTAGTCTAATATTTTATGTATTTTAATTAACTTATATATATGATGTTTTAAATTTTTATTTTGTTGGAAACCACCCTGAGCCTTCGGGGAGGGCGGTATACAAATGCAATCAATCAATCAATCAATCAATCAATCAATCAATCAATAAATACATTGTTCTTTCTAATATGCTTATTAACTTAGAACTTCATAAAAACCAGTCAAAAGTCATAAATAATTTATGTCTCCAATGAGTAAAAACAAGCATAGCATCATTAAAAAATCAGCTAAATCCAGCAATAGAGGTAACACCAGGAACAAAGAGATAATAAACCCAGTAGAAAACATACAAATAAACAAGAAAGTCAACATGATGTGTGTGAAAATGACTATATTGTAACCTGATGCAAAACACAACATGTTCAACACCTGGCAGACAGATGCGGAGAGGGCATTCCATAACCAGGAAACCACAACTGAGAACATCCTGTCTCTTGTCACTACTCCTCTTACCCTGGATAGTGGTGGGAATCAGAGAAGGTCCTCCAAAGACAATCCAAATTGGTGGGCTGATTTGTATGAATGTAACAGTCCTAAGGGTTACTGAGTCTCATGCCTTTCAGGGCTCCAAAGGAAATAATAAGCACTTTGAAATAGCTAAAATGGCTAGATAGCCAGTGCCCTTGTGCAGCAGGTGAGTTATGATCTCTGTAGTCAAGTACCAGTCAGCTGAATTGAAATGGATCACTTAACTATGTTAAAATCTAACTTGTTTTAGGAAGCTACTATAGCCATCTTAGATTACTAGATAGCAAAACACAAGGCAGTTAGCAGATTGCATTTTCATACTTGATGCTAGAAATTCATTCATTCCTAGTAGGGGGTATTTCGCCATTGTCACAGCTGACTTATGGAGACCTGTAGGGGTTTTCAAGGCAAGAGGTTTGGCCATAACCTGCCTTCGCACCATGACCCTGACATAACCTGCCTTCGCACCATGACCCTGACATAACCTGCCTTCGCACCATGATCCTTAGAGGTCTCCCATACAAATATTTGAAAGGGTTAAGGTTGAAAGTGGTCACCAAGCAAGCTTCCATGGTACATATGGGGATTTGAACCTAGGTTTCCCAGTTCCTACTTTGACACCTTAACCACTACGCCATGCTGGCATTTTTTCTTGTAAAGTTAGGGTCATGAACTGGCCTTTTCTACCAATTCAAAATTCTGCAGTCCATGTTTTAGTTCCAAATTTTTTGAGTACATGTAATCTCTAACAGATCCAAAAAAACCATTGCTGGGCAAAAATGCTTTCTTCCAGCCCAGTCAGGTTCCCAAATGTGTTGTCAAAGCCCTGATATTATGAATGAATATTTCAAACAAAAGATGTGTGTTATGTGCCATCATGTCACTTCCAACTTATGGACAGGCTATGACAAGGGTCTGCAGCCTGTGGCTCTCCAGATGTTCATGGACTACAATTCCCATCAGCCCCTGCCAGCATGGTTGCAGACCCCTGGGCTATGAAATAATGATCTCCAAAGCATCCTATCATTAATAGCCTTGCTCAAGTCTTACAAATTGATATTCAGTCAATCCATCTCATGTTGGGTCTTCATCTTTTCCAGTCAGTCTTGGCTTCTCATGATGCGACCGAGTATGATAGCCTCAGTTTAGTCATTTCAGCTTCTAGGGAGGACAGAGGCTTGATTTTTTTTTCTAGAACCTACTTATTTGCCTTTTTTGGCTGTCCATAGTATCCATAAAACTCTCCTCCAACACTACATTCCAAATGAATTAATGTTTTTCTGCCAGCTTTCTTCACTGCCCAACTTTTACATACATACAAAATAATGGGTAATACCACAGTATGAATTATCTTGATCTTGGTCTCCAGCAACACTTCCATATATTTAAGGCACTTTTCTAAATTCCTTCATAGTTGCCCTTCTCAGTCTCAATCTCCTTCTGATTTTTTGGCTGTAATCTCCCTTTTGGGTGATGAAAACAGCATAGTCGTTTTCAGAAACTATTATGTGTTATACACATGGGAACTCTTTTTGTCTCTAATTTGTGAGTTTAGGATATGTAGGCATCACAATCTGTCAATTAAGGCCAAGTACATTAAAGGAAGAAAAATACTGAAGTTTTAAAACTGGGTGGGAGGTTGCTTGTCTGTAATTGGTTTCCTTTTATTGGTCATCTGTGCAGTCACACATATGGGATGTCAAGATTGCAGAAAGAGTCTTCCTTGGAACTTACAGAAACTTGATATTCTATATGAGTGATGCACAACGAGCATAAAGAACTAAAAATGCAAGGATGCTTTCTAAATATAGAGTTACAGGTGTCATCTTTAGGGGATCAGAAAAACATTGCAATTTTCTAATTTGGGCAAAGAAAAGCCATGAGTATAACATATTCTTGGGCTTTGGGTGACAATGGTTTATGTTAAAATAGCCGATATGTTTCCAGTAATTTGACCACAGGGAAGAACTGTGAATATCTGAATTGTGAGCATCCTTTTTTTTTTTTTTTGGGGGGGGGGGGGGGTGTCAGATTTAAAAACCTTTGTCTGTAAAGCAAAGGTTAACTGGGTCTTCTAGGCTGCCAGGATTTCAAGCATTTATATAGATATGGATTTCACATTTTCAAAGTAAGATTAGGAAACATTTTTGGCAAACTAGAAAAAGAATGAAAATGTCAGCGTTCCAGCAAAATACACTTCCACACATACAAGAAAGGTGAATTATCAATAATTTAAATAAATGTGTATTTCGGGAAGCGAGAGTGGGTGTCTTTAACCAGACATGGTAGTAGCAACGTAATACCAAGGAGTCACTTTGGTTGGCAAACAGAGAACAAGCTCTGTGTGCCAAGCAACATGGTTTAGCAACATGGTTCAATAATGTTTAATAATTGTTTAATAATAATAATGTTTAATAATAATAATAATGCATGCGGGGGGAGGGGCAGGCCAGTACTATCCTGTTCTAAATCATAACACACATAAAGCAGTGATTCACCTACTATGAACTAAATGATCTGTAATCGTGAAAATGGTCAGAGCAATTGTACTGAGCAACACAGAGAAATGGAAGGGTTTCCAGAAAAATAGGTTCTGTGACGATTTTCTATTTCTAGAAAGGCTTAAAACCATAGAAAATGGTGTTTCTGATGGCAAGCCTGCAAGTTTTAAAATAAAAAATGAAAAAAAATATTGCATGGAGAAATCTCTGATAGGATAGGATATTTAAACCTAAGTTATATTTGGTAAAGCAAACGTTTGGAACCATTCAGATATTTCTGAGGGAATAAACAATTACCATAATCCAAATATTCCACTGAATTACATACACTGGATGGAGTATGTCACTTTTTTCTCCCTCTTTGCCTTTCTCTGAAATTCTTGAATTTAGAATATCCTTGGCAAGTGTATACCTTTCTTACTGATTTTATGTGAACTTACAAAATACATTTAGTACTCTGAGTTAGTACTTCCTTTGAGAGACAAGATTAAAATCTTGCATAAATGTCAAAAGATGCAGAATTACACCAACTCAGTAGCTTTTTTCACAAGATTACTCTCAATTAAGGCAACATAAAAACACTTCCATACAGCTACTGTGAAAACTATGTGTTAACATATGAATAAACGTTGTTTCAAACAATATACAGCAAATCTTTGCACTTGTGAATAGTCAAATTAACATTTAGAGCATCTAGAGACTAGCCTATACACTATAAGCAGCTTTTTACTGTTCTCTAAATTTGAGTGACGTTTTATGGTTTAGAACTGGTAAGACAAAAATTGCTGCTGAAGTTTTTATATGGCCGTCCTCTGGAAATTTTGGAGATTAAGCCATGAAACTGCTTCTAATGTTCACGGAAGTGTTCCAAACTTTAACAAAGCTTAAAAAAAACAATTTGGGAGAGGAGCTTAGAATCAAGAAAAATTCTAAAAACAAATGGCCATTCTTTTGGACCTTTTTTAGCCTCTCTTTCTATAGTGCTAATCAAGAAGGGGTCATTTAATTTAAAAAAATTACATCTAGATCTTCTCTCCTCTGATGAAGAATGCAGCATGGAAATTTCAGTTCTCAGTTTTAGAAGTGAACCATACACCAATTAACACTGTATGATTCAAATAAGCTCTGATGAAAATGTGATATTGCCAGAAATTATCGGCATCAATTTAATGGTGTGAATGGAGTAAGCTTTTTTGAAAAAGCACAGAAAAATATAAAAATAACTATCGAGATCACTTCAGAAAGTGCTGCAAGTGTAAGGGAAGAAAATGTTCAGTATGCGCTTCTACAAACATTACCTGCATGTTATTGTCAAGAAATTGTCTGATGAGTCATAAACTTGGTAAGTCCAGGCTCCAGGGTCTAAGAAATCTGTTTATATAGCTCATAATGCAATTACTGCTATTTTAAGATAAGAGGCAGAAGGCCACAACATATTGAAGCTGATTGAAAAATGCAGTTGTCCAGAGCACTTGTGGGGAGAAGAGGTCTCTGAAAAGCTGCTCAGAGCTTCAGAGTTTGAAGTGAAATTTTTGATGTTGTCACTCTCAATCTATTGAACGGCTGACGGACAATCAAACCCGTCTGGCTAGCTGGCAGCTCATTTTGCTGGCAGGTGGCAAACAATTAGACACACCAATTTGTGCCTCCTGATGACATTAAAGCATGAAACTAAGTTGTATGCAGGGCCTAGTGATTTGTGTGAAAGCATTTCAAAAATAATACTCTTTGCCGTGGCAACTCATTTCAGACTGCCACCTTCCATTATGGCTTTGAGTAGTGAAGACGACAGACTTGAGTTACATGCAGTGCAAGGGCGCTTCTGTTCAATCCGTCATCAGCGCCCCCCGAGACCTCAATCCCTCCTTTCATCAATATCACCTCATCATTTACATTCGATAGTCCTTGAACTGCTGAATACATTAACTACACAGAAGACCTACTTCATAAGATGTGTTGAAACATGTTTTGTCCTTTTACATTTCATTTAGATTTCTACACCTACAACTGCAGACGTTTAAAAATATATTTTCAGTATTCTGAAATTGTACCATTTTTCCTTTTACTCCTTCATAATATTCCTTTTTAATTATTTCTGTGAAATACTATCTACTTTTTGTGTGAATTTGGGGGATTTAAGCACTTCTTATTTATGGTTCATTTTAGGAGTGGCAATTGGCCTTAAATTCTTACTAAAATACTTTAACACAAAGTTAGAACACACGCTGGAACAATTAGGTAGTTCAGAAGAAATGACCACAGTTCTTCAATGAAATAAATATTTTTAAAAAATCCCAACAGTGAGATTTTTAGGTCTTTGAAGAATAATAGTATGCACAAACATGTTCTATGTCTGATCTAGGCAGCTGAATAAAAATACTTTTATCTTTTTTTTAATTAAACACATTACATTAAGAACTGCACAGTAAACATCAGAGTGGAAATGTATAGCAGATTTACTAACCAAGGAAATAAAACTACTCCTTGACTGCATGAACACTATTTTATCACAAGTATACACAGTTATAAGAGTATAGACTGGCTTCAAATTCTGATACAAAAGTCACTCAGTCCTTTCAGGGTGTGGTCAAACATGATCTCCTGGGCAAGTAGAAAACATAGAAACGGAAGGAAATATTTGTCCTATTGCTTCACCATTGCTTCTTGAAATAGATCTTGGGTTGTAGTGGAAAGCCTGAACAAAACTTGACTTCAGTGTGCAGCAGGGGCAAACCTTATTCTGGAAATTATTGAGAGAGGGACTGGAAAATAAAATTGCCAGCACTGTAATGCCCTTATATAGAGCTATGGTGTAGCATCATTTGGAATATTATATGCAGTTCTAGTCACCATATCTCAAAAACGATACTGCAGATGTTAAACAAGATAATCAAGGGGTAGGAGTACCTTTCCTACGAGGAAAGGCTGAGGAAGCAAAAGACCCACTTTTCAGCCTAGAAAAAAGACAGGTAAAGTTGGACATGATAGAGGTTTATAAAGTTATGTCTGGGGTAGAGAAAGTGGATAGAGATTTTTCTTTCCCCTAATAATAGAACCCAGGGGCACCTAATCAAGTTTTTGCGAAACAGTTTCAGGACAGTCCAAAAATAAATGGCCCTTTACTCAGTGAGTAACAATTCACTACCAGTGGTCACATGTATAGATAGCTTTAAAAGGAGGGATGTCAGACAGATTCATGGAGTAGACACCTATATATTCAGAGATCCTCCTCATTGGGGAGGGTCTTGGCCTCTATGCCCTATTTAAGCCTTCTAGGACAATTGGATAGCTGCTGGGTTAAACAATATGGTGGATTAGAGAAACCGTTGGTTTGATCCAGCGGGTTTTACTTGCATTATTATGCACCAATATGACAACTTCTCACAATATTAAGAGCCAAAGTTCCATAATTCAGAAAAAAGAGAAGACTTTATTTTAGACACCTGCATACATTTCTTTGTATTAAAGTTCATTATAATTTTGAAAGAGACACCTGGAATGCCCTGGAAGAAGGATATGAACAAGTGTCCTGAACTGCCTGTTAATCACATGTAATGAACCATGGAAATCTTAAAAGTTACAGCAATCAGTGTTTATCTCTTACATAGGCCGTTTCTGCACGGCGACGATGGGGGTTGGGTTGGCTCATTCCACGCCGACCCAACCCCCCTGGGACTGTTTGCACGAATGGTCCCAGAAACAGCCGGGAAGATGGTGCCGCAGAGCACCGTTGCCCGGCCGACCTACTGTGTCCGTGGCCGTCCGGCGCATCGCTGAGGCCTGGGGACACGCCCCCCCTTACCCTGCACGAGTGCTCCGGTAGGTAGAGGGCGGAAGGGGGGACGGCGCCTTGGAGCCGCTGCCGTTCACACAGCTGTGGCTCCAAGCTGCCGTTTCCCATAAACCTCGCTTCCCAAGCGAGGTTGGGAAACGGCGGCTTCGCGCCGCTCGGGCAGGGCGAGGGCGGTGCAGCTGTGAAGCAGCTGCGCCCCCTGTGCGAATGGCTCCCTGGGGACGCCATTTTTGCCGTCCCCAGGGCGCCATAATCCGCCTGTGCGGAAAGGGCCATAGTAACCTCATATTCCTCAATGTCGAAATAGCATAAAACCAACCTTCAAAAACCATTCATGAAAAGCAATGTCATTGTAGAACTAGTATGGACTGATGGGTGTCCCAAATTATACTTTTGTTCATTATCACTGAACTAATTATACATGTCCTATATTTATATAATGCCTAATTAATTTCTGAACTTGAGGGCAGCATTTACTAAACATCAATCTATTACTTGATCCTAGTACTGTGTATGGAAAACATTGCAATAAACTTGCAGAAAATTTAATTTTGTCAACCAAGTTCAAAATCCACCTGTTTCACAGGTTTCAAACTTTTGTTAGAAATGAGTTGGTTATACTTTGTAACAAGCCAAATGTTCAAATTACAGCTGCTCCAAATTAATCAATTTCAACTAAACAGCGAATTTCACATTTTTCAGATAAATGTAAAGTCTAATGAATTTTAGGCACACTGGATACAAAGAAAAAGAACAGGGGGCTATAATCTTGTCTTCATGTCATGATTCTCACAACAGTGTGGGATGGTATAAGCATATTAAAGGATACACAAATGTAAAGGCTGATACTAACAAAGACTTTCTTCTGAACGTTTAAGACTTTCTTGTCAAGTAAATATTTCAAGACAAAAAGCATTATTTTGCACTGAGAAAAAGTATAGCTTCGTAAAACAATTCATTTTGTGAATAATAATTATACTTTTATTACTGCTAAAGACAAAATTCAATCCAGCGTTGCCCACTGTAAAGCTGTGTAGACAGATGTAAAGCATCTGCTCAATTTTGTTCAATGTATCATATATACAAAATATATGTTGAATGTTAAGATTAATGAATATAAAATAGTGAACTAATAGTGCCATATACCTGTCAAAGGAGTGAAACTGCATTGGGAGAATAGGCTGTGTTTCTCTCTTCAGTGCAGGATCAGGATAAGGGATCGGATCAGGACCGCATTCTGCAATTTCAACAGGTGCCGCTACTAGACTTTTCAGTATTTCTTTCACGTTGATACCTTTGCTTTGGCTGATGCTTGATATGGAGGATGCAGGTTTCAGGATTTCACTGGGACTTTCTGTTAAACTTTCCTGAGATTTCTTTACCTCAGAAGACAAAGTAGACAACAGTTCACTCATAGCATCAGGACCTGTGCTTGTGTCCAAATCTGTCCCATTCAAGATGCTGGGCATTTGCTCCTCTCCAATTCCAGAATCAGTGTGAGGTATAGAACTTTCCAGTGGAATATCTTCAACTGGCGTTGGAGTCTCTTTTTCTTTGATATCTGGAAATACAGCAGGTGTGTCTGTAACATAAAAGTTATAAAAATATTTATGTCTGGGAAACAGTACTATCAGTGAAATGGAAAAGTAGAAACGCAATTTTGTAAAAGTGTGGGCACATGCATTTTTGGGATTGTGAAAATTAAACAGCTGACAATGTAACAGCAATTCATTTGGTTTCTATTTAGCTGAGCCAGCCTCTTTCTTGCTAAGGGTTTGAGGAAGCTTTTTCATCAATTACATAAAAATGACTTTAAAGGAATGAGTTTGAGACACCAGCAACAACAATTAGTAAAACGTTAAATTCACCATACCAGAAAAGAAAGGAACAAAGATATCTGCACATCCCATTTGCACATGGTTCTCTTAGTCAAGTCCAGAACTTACCTTGCACAGTCAAAGCAGTCAGTGCAAATACTCTACTATCTTACATTCTCTGTCCAAAGTTCTGATGTTTGCTAAAAAATCTTCATTCTGATGTTTGCTAAAAAATCTTCATTCTGATGTTTGCTAAAAAATCTTCAATCATCAGGAAATTATTCCACATAATATCTACTAAGATGCAATCTAATAAATTGTAGTGGCAGGATGATGGCTCAGGTCATATCATTAACTTAGAACCCTACTTTCTGCTATTGGCATAGTAATTCCAAGTCATTAAAATCTTAATAAGAATATGCCTACAAATATGGAAAACAAAACACCAGTGCAAAGACTGGAAAAGCTCAATTTACATACCAAATTATTTTCAAAAGGAGATGTCAGACTGGAGTAAATATAGGACCATTGCACTAATGTCTCAGTTAAAGGGATGCTCAAAATGTATTTATTTATTTATTTATTTATTTATTTATTTATTCATTCATTCTTCCTATTTATAGGCTGCTCTTCCTTTGCAGACTCAGGACGGTTTCAAACACAAAATAACTATAAAACCAACACAGTACCTAAAGATTGTTTCAAAAGCAATAAAACAGAGAAATTCCTTATGTTCTTTGTTCCTAACAAAGTAAGAAGAAGTGACAGAGTGAAATAAAAGAAGAGAAAGGGGTGGGGGAGGGGCTTGATGGAATATCATTGCTCCCTTAACCATAGGCCTGGTAGAACAGCTCCATCTTACAGGCCCTGTGTCAAATCCCACAGGGCGTAGGTGTCATATGACAGCATTCCACCAGAATACCCTGGCCCTGACTGAGGACAGCCAGACAGTCTTCGGGTCAGGGGTTACTGACTGAGCAAAACACTTACTGGGGGAGATAGCGGGAGAAAAAAACTTGCAGTTACGCCAATCCTAGATTGTTTCGGGCTTTGAAAGTAAGTACCAGAACCTTGAATCTGATTTGGTACTCCACCTGAAACCAACGCAGCTAGTGGAGCACAGATCGAATATGTGCCCATCACATGGTTCTGGTGAGGACCCTCGATGCTGCTTTCTGCACCAACTGGAGTTTCTGGAACAGGCCCAAGGGCAGCCCTCCATACAGCAAATTGCAGTAATCCAGCCTAGAGGTGACCATTGAATGGATCACTGTGGCTGTTGGGTTCGGACAAGTAAGGAGCCAACAGTTTTGCCTGGTAGAGATGATAAAAATCCTGACAGGCAACATTTGGGACCTCAGCCTCCATAGATTAGGAGGCAACCCAGACTCTTGATGGCTGGCATGGACATTAACTTCACTCTATCAAGAGTTGGGAGTTAGACATCCCCACCAAACCTCCCCAACCCAGCCACATAACCTCTGTCTTAAAACAAAGACAGTTACTATATCTGGAGTGAGAAATGCTAGATGCTCAAGATAGATTCAAAAAAAGAAGAGGCACTTGAGATCATGCTGCAAATTTACATTGGGGACTTGAACATGTGAGAGAATTTCAGAAGAAAATAGCTTGTATTCCATAGATTACAGCAATGCTTTTGAATGTGTGCATCACGAAAATGTATGGTTGGTTTTAAAAGAAAAGGGTGATCTGATTGGTTTGATGCACAACCAATACTCTGGACAAGAGACGTGTTAGGACAGAATATCGAAAAACAGAATTGGTTTCCTGTTGGCAAAGATATGCATTTTATTTCTCTGTCTTTTCAATCTATATGCAAAACATATTATAAGGAAAGATGGATTAGGTTTAGATGAAGGTGGAATGAAAACTGGTGGAAGGAAGGCTAACAATTTGGTATATGCAGATGACATCACAGAACTGGCAGAAAATAGTAAAGCAATGACTATGGATAAAAGTTCAAATAGAAAGCTTCAAAGCGGGATTACAACTGAACATCAAGAAGACAAAAGTAATAACTACAAGGAATTATACAATTTTAAGGCTGATGGTAAAGAAACAAAAGTTGTTAAAGATTTTCTATTCCTTGGGAGACTAACCAAGAAGCCAGAAGGAGACTGACACTGGGAAGAGCAGCCATGAAGGACTCGAAAAGAATCTTTAGCGTAAGGAGGTGTTGCTAGCGACCAAGATCAAGATAATTCACACCACAGTACTTCCCTTTACTACATATATGGGTGCAGAAGTTGGATAATGAAGAAAGCTGACAAGAAGAGAAGAGTTTCAGGGACACTGTGGACAACCAAAAAGACAAATAAGTGTGTTCTTGATCAAACCAGCCCTGAATTCTCCCTAAAAGCTAAAAATAACTAAACTGAGGTGATTTTACTTTGGTCACATTATGAAAAGACCAGGCTCACGGGAAAATACAATAATGCTAGGAAAAGTGGAAGGCAGCAGGATAAGAGGAAGACCCAACATGAGTTGGATTGACTCTTTAAAAGAAGTTGGCCTTCAGTTGTCAAAATCTGGAAAAGGGTGTTAACAATAGGATGTTTGGGAGGACATTCATTCAGAGGGTGAATGTCACACACAGCACACACACACACACATGTCTTCTATTCTAGTGTAACCCAAGATATACGGGAATTCTAAGCCCGCATCCTTAGCCAAAGGTCACCAATATGGTATCTGTGGGCACCATGGCAGAAAGTAGAGGTTTTGACCATAAAGGCTTCTGATCACCCATGGAAGATCTCTTTGGCTAGGTAGGTTTTTTTAACAGCTCCTACCACAGCACAAGGAACTCAACTGAGTACCTGAAGCAAAATTCTGCATATACAAGAAAATGTTTTTAAACAATAAAAGGCATTTTGTCAAACACAGCTGCTGCCTGACATGTGAAGGGTTACTCTTAGGCCCTTTCCGCACATGCAGAATAATGCACTTTCAATCCATTTTCAATGGACATTGCACCTGGATTTTACTGTGCCGGAATAGCAGCTGCAAAGTCCACTTGCAAACAATTGTGAAAATGGATTGAAAGTGCATTATTCTGCATGTGTGGAAGGGGCCTTAGAGTCATGAATGACCTCACTCCCAAACATTTTTAGCTGGCTCTCATGGCAGTCATTTTGTGGTCCACAAGCCTGCAGCAGAATTATAAAGGTGCCCACAGGCTCAAAAATTGTGTTTACTCCTGTCCCAAGCAGATAAAAAGAAAATGGAGTCATTTTATGACATTCAGTCTTGAAAAATGTGTCATTGTCCGGATTCACAACTATTTCCATACCCCAAAGGGAACTTTTGGATTGCGCTTTTTAAGCAACAGCCTAACCTTACATAACAAACACTTTTTAAAACTGGAACTTTTGAAAGAAATGTGTGCTATTGGCACAGTTTGCTTTCAAGAATAAAAAGCCAAAATATTCTGCTGTATATGGCCAAGCTCTTAGTAGCTCTTTGGATCACATGCAATTTTTTTCTTATGCATCATTGTAATTATGCTTGAAGCTATGATCATAACCATTTTACAAATATGGCACACTTTTCTACAAGGAAATAAATATATCATCAAGATATCTTCTACTCTGAATATTTGCTGCTTCTTACAAAAAGAGCACATGCTCTCTTTTTGATATTTTCCTCCAAAAAACAGTCCATGGATAATCATCCCAGATAACAGGAATCAATAATAAGTATAAAATTAGGAAAAAATGTATTTGGAGTGTACACTAATTTCACAAAATGAAAGTGGAAAAAATGAAGTTTATGCACTGATTCCAGTGTCTGCAACATCAGAAAGACTTCACTGCACTTCTGTCTACACTTACAAACTGTCTACACTTACAAACTGAATTCAGTAATATGAATGGAGCTTACTGCTGTGCAGTTAGACTGGCTTAGTTCTTCCTCCTCCCTGACCTATCATTTCCCTATACTGATATCAAAGTGTATAATGCCTTAGAGAGTATATGAAAGACCTGTGAAACTGAATGATGAGCAAACCAGAAAAGAAGAAATAAGAAACTTAATCCTAAAACAAGAATTAAACACCAAAAAGTCAAGAATTGACTACTATGATATGATTTTAATTTGTAATAGATACATTTGTATTTTTGTTATTCTACAGCTTCTTATCTTGACCTTCTGGTACTTAATTCTTGTTTTAGGGTTAAACTGAATGATGAAACAGATGCACATGAAGCATATTAGCATTCTTCTTCTGCCGCTCACATTGCTAGAACATCCTTTTTTCCCTTGTCAGCTACAATCTATTATTCCTTCAGGAATCAGGAATCTGCTTCACACAATTGTATGTATTTTGCTTGTCCCATGGCTTAGATCTAATGGAAGACTTCTGGGGACAAAAAAGATTATTTTTACCAAAATCTGTTTCCATGAGGATTCCGTAATCCCCCAGAGAAGAATATCGTGGGATATTCTGGGCTTCATTGTGGGGGGGTGAGGAAATTGTGTTCTGCAGACAGAAATCCGTTTATTCCAGTGGATCCAATTCAATATGTTTTAGAAAAACTGACTTTTTATATCTGCTTAACTAGAAAGAAAGCTAAAGATGGACAGTATGAAAACTGACCACATCTGTCTGTGGTATAATTTTGACAGGAACGCTGGTACATTTTCAGCACTCCCCATCAGCTTCTTATAACAAGAAGGCATGTCATTAAAAAAGGAAACAGCACTGCTACCCTAGTGGTTTTAAACCTTCTCCAGAAGTAAGCAGTTGGATGCCAGATGCCTTTCCTATTGTGCTTCATTGTAACTGAAGAGTTCATTTAACGAAACAAGGCAACTTAATGAGCTTAGTTAAGTAAAATGACATGGTGTCGAAGGTGACCTCATCTGTCACATCCCCTTCCTCAGCAATCCTTATTTCGCTGTGATTTATTAAGAATATTCTCTCTTTTGTTGAATAGGTTACCTGAATAGCTTCAAAACTGTAAAAAAAACCCATTATCACTTTGAAAATTTCTCTGAGAGGCATATTTAATCCCAAAGTGGAAATTAATTTCACACTGCAATGTTTGAGAGCTTTTTTACTGCTTATTCTTTATCTTGTTTAAAATAACACTCTATAAAAATAACACAATACAAAATCAAGTGCTTAGTCATTTCAACCTATTAAATATGTGCCAGTCAAAACGCATTTAAAGAAAGCTACAACACAGCAAGATCTGGCAAAAGATCTCATGCTTGTTCAAGATCACAAGTTTCAGAGGTATTGCTCAAAAGTTAGAAAATACAACACATAAGGCTGAGTTCACTTTAGCTGGAATTTTTTTTTAAAAGACCTAGTTGACCATGAAATGAACCGTAAATTCAACAAAAACATTAACAACAATAACAGAACAAGAGAGGAATGACAATGGCAAACATTTAAGAGAGTTTTACAATTAGCTCTATTTCTAAAACAGGCTAAGAGGCCTGACTCACAGTTCTGTGGTTAAGGTCATACCATCCTAACATCATTAGCACATGAGTAGTCCAATCCTAACTGTGCTTACTTGAACTTTGTAGTACTAGTTATATGCACTGTAGTTATAGGTGGGAGAAACTGTTCCTAAAAGTTATACTCAGCTTTAACCAAAAAAAGAAGACATCAAAGACTACATCACAATAATCTCCCAAGTGACTAGTTTATGCTCAAAATCTTACAAAAAAGACTATTACTACATTTGGAACAAGAAATGCCAGATGCTCGTTGCATTCAGAAAAGAAAGCAGCACTAGAGATTATATTGCAACTTTAGGTTGGTTACAAAGTATACAGGAGAATTTCATTTTGTGTTTCATAGATTACAGCAAGGCTTTTGACTACATGTATCATGAAGCAAAATTAATTATAGTTGGTTTTAAAAGAAATGGCACCTGATTGGTTTGATGTTCAACCAATACTCTGGGCAAGAGACTAGTGTTGGGACAGAATACAGAGAAACAGGATGGTTTCCGATTGCCAAAGAAATCAAACAATAATCTACTTTATCTCCCTATCTCTTCAATCTATATACAGAGCCCATCATAATTCCCTGACTCCATCATCAACCAAAAGAAACACTGCAACCAAGAATTTCCAAGGAGACTGACTCTGGGAAAGGCAGCCATGAAGGACTAAAAGTACTGTGAAGTGTAAGGAGGTGTCACTGGTGACCAAGATCAAGCTAACTCACACCATAATATTTCCCTTCACTATGTACGGCTGTGGGAGCTGGACGATGAAGAAAGCTGACAGGAAGAAAGTAATTTCCTTTGAAATGTGGTGTTGCAGGAGAGATTTACAAATACTATGGACCACCCAAAAAAAAATACATGGCCTTGAAAAAATTTTAAAACCCTAACCTCCCCTAGAAGCTAAAATGGCAAACGGAGGCTATCATACTTTGGTCACATTATGAGTAAATAAGAACCTGGAAAAGACAATCATGCTAGGAAAAGTTGAAGGCAGCAGAAAAAGAGGAAGACCCGATAAGATATCGACTGACGCAATCAAGGAAGCCAAGATTCTCAGTTTCCAAGACCTGAGCAAGGCTGTTAATGTTAGGATGTTTTGGAGGTCATTGTTTCAGAGTTGCCATAAGCTGAACATTACTTTACACACAGGGATGCCATAAGTTGAAAATAACTTAACACACACAACCTGAATAGAAGAAACTCATTACGAAAGTAGAGCAACTGCTGAAGGCAAAACTTAACAATGTGTTGGATCCAAAGGTGCCTTACAGCATATAGAAGAATCTTCCATCAGCAGAAAGTGTCCTTCCATGAACTGAAGATTCCTCTTCAATAAAAGGGGGCTTTTGGCTCTGACTCATTATTTAGTTGTTGACCTTATGACCCAGTGGATTCTTATGAATTTCGGACAAAACTTCAACATTTAATTAGGTGCTATGTGGAAAAAAATGGCTGACAATTAGCACCTTCAAATTCCTCTGTTGCTTAAAGGGTAGAGATGATATTCAAATAATAAAATGAGTGTTCTTTAAAAAATTTTGATTAATCATAATCTTCCTGGAGCTGATTTTTTAAAAAAACCTAGAACCCTAATTTATTAGAGGTAGGATTGGGGGGAAAAAACAGCCGGACTGAAGTAATTTAAGCAACATTGTTTTCATTCTGTTTAAAAATGCCATTGCTTTTTCAACAAACTTTTTAGAAGTTATCAGTTATTAATGGACTACTGCTTCATATCTCTTCTTTGTTATTTGTATTGCCAAACTTTTCCTTCCAAGAAATATACAGTTCCATAAATCTGGTAAACATATATTATTGTTCTACACAGCTTTACATATCTCACATTCTTTTAATCTGCCCTTCCTCAAGGGAATTCAAGATGACATACATAGTTTTCCCTTCTTCCATGTCATGGTATTAAGGCTATATTAAGTTTATAAAAGGCACTTTATAAAGAAAAAAGGTACTGTGGACTATACCACTGTATATAGAGTTTATTACCTGTTTGCTGCACTTTGTTGTTGTTGATGTACTGTTTTCTACTGATGCAATACATTTTTTCAGTATCATATTTACACATTGTATGATACCTAATATGCTATGCTTATTCAGATTTTTGTAACTGTAGCCACATACTGGTGACTACATTTGTGGCCACAGGGCTTAGTACCAACCCGGAAATAAGAGTAACAGCTGGCAGATGCTTCTGCCCTGCCTGTGTGTGGGCCGGAGTTGGGTGTGTTCTCTCCCTAGAAGCAGACTATTACAGCTCCACTGGGAAAGGATGGCCTCCCAGGGGCATGATGCAAATACATTTGTGCAAGGCCCACACCCTTTTGATTTAAATCCCCCGCTGCTCAACCGTCAGCCTTGTTCTGTGAGCACAGAACCCTCCCTTCCTGTGTTCAGTGTTTTACCCTATGCTCCTTTTGTCACAGCACTGAGTTGGATCCATTTGTGGGGAGGCTGTGCCTGCATGCTTGCCTGCTTGTTTTGGGGGTCCCTTTAAAGGGTCTTGGGGGCTGAGTCCTACTCTAGATGCCCAACTTGGGGGCTATTGCATGGCTCCAATTCTAGGGATGGCTCCACTTCTAGGGATGTCTGCAAGAAGCCATTGGCTTATCGTACCAGGTTTACTCCAACACTCAGAATGGGCATGCATTTTTTTGGTTGACAGGATAGTCGCCCAGTGCCTCAATCAGTTCTCTATGCCTTGCCAATGCTCCGTATGCTGTAATCAAAAAAGCTGTGGTCTTTTCAATCCACTTCTCATGTTACCGTATCCTTCCTCTCACCTTATTTCCACTAAGGCACTGAACCTGTCGTAAGGAGTGCAAATGCTAGCCCCATTGCAGTGCTTATTAGATGTCTCTGCGATTACACTGTGTAATCTGCTTGAAGTCTCAGTGACACAGGTAGACTACAAAGATAGCAAATAAATTAACTTCATGGCTGAGGGAGATTTGACTTGAGTTTCAATGATGATGATGTTATCCATTCAGTTGTTCTCGACCCTTGGCAACCCGATATGCAAGCTCTTTCCACATTTTTCAATTAAGTACTGCTTCCTTCAGCTGGTTGATGTTTATACCTGTATCAGCTTTTATGGTATCTAGCCATCATATTCTTTGGTATCCAGGTCTTCTCCTGACAAGTCCGAGCATCATAGATTTTTCTAGCGCATCTGATTGCATCACATGACCAAAGTATGTAAATCTGAGCCTGGTTATTTTCCCTTCTAGTGATGTGTCTGGTTTTATATGGCTCAAGACTTCTGCGTTTGTCACCCTAGCTGTCCATGGTATGTGCAGTAGCTTTCGCCAACACCACAACTTGAACGCATCTATTCTTCTTCTGTCGGCTTTCTTTGTAGTCCAGCTTTCACACCCATACATGGCTACAGGGAAGATGATGGCTTGGACTAGCCTGTGCTTGGTTTTGATGCTGATGTCTCTGCTTCTCCAAATTTTATCCATGCTCAGCATTGCGCTTCATCCTAATGCTATTCTTCGCTTTATCTCAGGGGTTACTTCTCATTACAGTCAATTTTTGAGCCCAGGAACATGAAGTCTTGGATGCACTCAATGACCTCATTGTCAATGCTAATTTGGGCCTGATCTATGCTAGCTGTTGTCATGATGTTTGCCTTCTTCACATTGAGATGGAGGCCCATCCAAGACTATATTACATAGCAAATTAACCAGTTTGCTTTCAGTTGCATTCAAAAAAAGAACTAACGTATAAAATTATGTCGCACTAATGCATGCCATGTCAGTAAAGAACAGAGGTAAGTAATACAGTTCCTGAGATATAGTTGGAAAAGAAAAGGAACAGAGAGAAGGCTGCAACTGATAATGAATAAGAGGAACTGGAAAGTCCTAGAGCAATAGAAGAGGTTATGACTGTAGCGAAACAACAGAATGGGTCAACAAAATGATATATTTAATAAGAAGATTTCAAAAAGTGACTGTGAAAAGGGGGATATGGCATGATTAATATAGACAACACAAAATCCAAAACAATCAAATAAGCTATAGAAAGCACATAACAGATGATCTTGGATGTAATTGATAATAAGGAAAACTACAGAGAGATAGGGAATTTAAGGTTCAGGGCCGTGATTTATTAAAGTTCATACTCAGAATTACAGGTAGCCGGGACCATAGTGTCAGGGGATAAAAACGTGCATAAACTTGGGCATTCTGAACTTACTTGGAGAGGAGAAACGGTTAATCAAAAGCAAGCAAGATTTAGTTAAGTAGTTGAGCTCAGACCAGTATTTCAACAGTAGGTACAAAGTGGATAGGGCTCTGGAAAATGATGGCGAAAAGACTGATGTGGTAAGATTTTGGATGTGCTTATATATGGGAAGGAGAGTGAAAGGGAACATCACTAAATGCTTTCATGCCTCAGAGGTAGGAAATTACAGTATCTGCAACTGCCCCAATCAAGGTATGTCATTTAGATTTTGAAGACTAGTTTTGAAGACTAGATTTTGAAGACTAGAAATACAGGAATCCCCATTAATCATTCTGAGCTTTTTATGTCATAGCCAACAATGAATTGTGGCTATCTAGCATAGTTGTTTCAAAACCAATTCTAATAGGTGAGCTTTCTGCACTCTGCACCATGAGTACAACACTGTAACATTAGCTCCTTCAACAACAGCAGGCACCTTTGATTGGTGGAATGGAATCTGACTTCAAATATGATATCATGGCTTTCCATGACTGAAACAAATAGCATCAGGTCCATTTATGGAACCTTCATAATCTTCTGAGTCACGTTCTGTATCATCATTTGCCTAGCAAACACCATCACCTAAAACAGAGTGACTCTAAATTGCAACAGGATCTTTATTTGGCTGAAGACATTTTTATGCATATTGATCAGAATTTCTTCACTTCCGTGTTTTGGGAATTCCCATTGTGAATAAATAGGAAAACCTCATGCCTAGAAGAGAGTATCGGGCTCAGATTCTTATCCAGTTCCCTTTTTCTTTGCTTCTGCTGAATGAGTCTCACTGCCTAATTTCCTTATATATGTTTGTGCTTCCAGTATAGGAAGCCATTTCAGATTACTGAGATCAGCTTTGATCTTTGTCCCCTTCTTCTCCAGAAATGGAAGTCAAGGTAAACCCTTCCAGGAGCAATCTCTATCTTGTGTTGTTGGGTCATTTCTGTCCCAACGTATTAAATGGCTTATTTTAAACCTGACTGCTAGCTGCTTTAAGAGAGGCTTGTTGTTTGATTGATAGGATTATTTTAAAATATAAAACTAAAATATATTTTATAAAGCTGTGTATGTGTTTGTGTGCAGAGGCAGGCAATAGCAAACCATCTCTGTGAACCTCTTGCCTTGAAAACGCTATGGGAATGGCCATAAGTTGGCTGTGACTTGATGGTACTTTCTACAAGCAAGGAACTTTATTTATAACTGTATTTTATGTTGTACACCGCCCGGAGCCCCTCGGGGATGGGGCGGTATAAAAATCCAAACAATCAATCAATCAATCAATAAAAAAAGAAGAGTGCGGAAATAGTGGTGTTAGATGCCCTCATTCCTGAGCTGTTTGATAAAGAAGGATCAGCAGAAGATAAAATATCACTATTGTACCACTATTCTGTAGCACTGCAGAATAGAAAAACAGCAAGAAAACCTTGCATCTTCAGCTTCTCTTTCAGGATACAAGGCTGGGTGGACAGAATGACTTCTTTCCCCAATGCCAGTGAATATGTTATCTCTGACTGCTATACGCGAAGAAATAACTCATCAGACTGGACTTTGCCATTCAAAATAAATGTTTTTAGATCTGATACTTAGAAACAGAAAGAAAGCCACTGCTTCAAGAATATGGTTTTATAATTGTTCCTTATCATTTAATTCTGACTTTGAAAGGTTTGTTGAAAAATACCGTACTATATCTAAAAAGGTGATGTTAATGAAAACTCTACTATTCACTACATACCATCGCACATGTGTTACTATTGCAACTATCTCAGCAACCAACAGTGAACAAGGTATTTCAGATTACCAGTCAGGCAGAATTTTCTATAAATGGAATCACTGCATGATACATTCTATTTTTGTGTAACTAAAATCATATTTTTTTCTTTATCAAATGGCTGTGTTAACAAGTATATTTTAAATTACATGACATGAAATAAGTTAACCCAAACAAGTTAGGAGGTTATGTTAATATTACCTTTGTAAAATGAGTGGGTAAAGCTCTGCTCAGGGATTAACTTGGCAAGGAATCCATGGTTCAGACTTGGGTGAGGGATAGATGGTATGACCACAACTGTGGAGAAAATCATGGAGTCAATTGTGAGCCAGCTACATATTGCTTGTGGCTTGGTCCACTGTGGATCCATGACAAGAAGTCCTATCTCACTGAAACATGCAAACATAGAACTGACAGTGTATTTCTCAGGGAGAAATCAAGAGATAGGCAACAACATATCTGCAGATAGTGCATCTTAGAAACAACACTTTTAGGGAAAGAAAGGTATACATACACAAGACAAAAGATGGCCAAGAAAGATAAATGAAACCAACAGTTTCTTATTTTAGTATTACAACACAATACATGAATTAGGAATCATGCTAAATGTAAAACATAAAAGTAGGATTTATAATCAGAGAGATATTTGTATTAAGACATTTAAAACAGGGATGTTTATTTCACACAATACAGCACAGTACAATATAATAAACTGGGGAAAAACCATGGTTGTGATTGGACCAAAAGAAAACATGAAGTCCAGTTTTAGAAGCAACGTGAAAAATTATAGTTCAAAAATGTACCCCTGAACATATATCGGTCTAAACAATTAATAATAGAATGCAGAAACTGGGGTACTGGCTTCAAACCAACAACTTGGAATAGGCAAGTGTATGCATAAACACAGAACAGCCAAACCCAAATTCAGTGGAACCTGAAAAAGACTTCGGAATATTTGACTAATGCTGCAGACAACAGAGAAATAAAAAATTCCTGATAGAATTATCATCAGACAGCTTTACAAGATCCTGGAGCATTGGTTCAATCAGACAAATATGGGATCATGCTGTCCATTTCTGCAGTCAATGGCCTCTAATGTATTGTTTCCAAATGTCCATTCTGTGAAAATTTGCTACTTAATTTGCTTAAATTACTTAAATGTTTCCCTACAATAAATTTACTGAGCTGGATGGTTCTCTATGACAAATTTACAGAGGAGGATTATTTTCATCTTGGGCAGCACCCAGGTGTGAAGGTTATTATTTTTTCTTTCTTAGACTGTGGTCATCGATAAGCTTGGCATTTCTAGTGGCATGTCACAGATATCTACATTAATCCTTGCATTTATCTCCAGTACAAAATATCCAGCCAACAGAACAACACTGGCTGAGGAACTAAAGAAAGGCATATCAGTTTATAAAAACTGTGATCTGAATTGAAAAAAAAAAGTATTAAAATGCAAACAAAAATTACAAGGAAATGCCTTTTCCTCTCTCTTCGACGCACAGAAACATCTTATCACAAACTTGGTATTCAATGAATAAGAATGTTTGACAATTTGATTCCTACAGTCCAAAACAAAGACCAACCCATCTTAGGAATGAGAAGTTGTCTCTGGCTGGAGAAAGCAGAAATATTTTCAGAGCAATGGAGGGAAAGAGAGCAGATACAAACTCATTGACCTTAAACTGTGTCGTTGAAATTTAAATTTAATCCCTACAGTCAAATACTGATAGCCTCAAAAATATGCAACAAACTTGAAAACAGAGGTACCTGTACTTGTTGGTGAATTTATTTCTTGCCTGATATTTCTACCTGCCTGGCTTCCAGATCTTGCAGTTTCACGCTGAGGTTCGAGTATATCCCGATACTTGGAGACCATCAAAACAGAAATGAAGTAAACAACAGCCAAAGCTAAAAATTGAGCCTGTTTACTATCATCCTATTAAAAAGACAACAGAATACAATTACAATGAGCCCTTCGGGGGAGGGCGGTATACAAATGCAAGCAAGCAAGCAATAAATAAATAAATAAATAATAAGTGATGACAGATCAATTCAAAATATTTTAATATTTTAGTACTGCATGTGTCACATTTTTACCTTTACCAAATCTAGGATTTCCCACCCACATGACAGTGTGAAACAGTTCTCTGAGAAAGCCACTGCAATTCTGGTAAATAAAATTGTTACTATAAATGTGATATAAAAGTCATTTCAAAATACAATCCGGTGTGGTTACAAACCTTCTAACACAAGGAGTTTTCAGACTCCTTTTATACTGCTTCCTCTTCTAAGAAATCACCATAACCCTAAACAACTTCCTCCCTCCTCCCCCAATCCTTTTTACCTTTACATCATGGTCTTCCCCCCTTTTAGTTCCTCTTCTATCCTGATAATCCCCAGCCATGACCTTTACACCTCCAAGATTCCAACCTCAGGATTCCCAAAATCTCTTGTGTAACTGCCCCTGATATCTGAAACCACCCTACAGAACACCTTCATGCTAAAAGCACAACTACTGCATAAAACCTTTGGAACAACTTTTAATCCTCAGGCTTTGTATAAGTAAGAATAAGTATGCACAAGTGAAATGAATCACATTCATCTTCACCTTCAGCAGTCTCTTCCTGCCTTCCCTATGTCAAATTTTAAGTTATAAGCTCCATAAGGCATGGCGCTTTCCTCTTATACTCTGTAAAGCGGCAACACACTGAATCAGCTAGAGAAACTATAAGAAAAAAATTCGCATTTTCCTGAGCTTTGATTAATTTATCATGTGTTGGTGGCACCCTTAGGGTTTAGTACTGAATTTACAGATATCCAGGTGATGTGAAAATATGCAATTAAGGAAGTTCTGGAAATCCAAACACACGTTCTAGAAAAGTTTTAAGCAATAGTTATAACAAGAAAGTAGGAAATTGCGTTAGGAAATTAATTTCTTAAAGTTTAAGAATTTTATTTACCCAAGAGTAGTTCAGAACTGCTCAAATTAGCAGTTTAACACATATGACACATATGTTTTAGAAAGCGAACAGAGCAGAGAAATGCAGATGATAACATTTTTTATAAATGCAAGAGATATAATAGTACTCACCACATCACGAAATACAACTGCTCGGAGACGATTAATGTCAACATCCTGAAGCAGTCTATCAGGATCTTTAATAGGGGATACATTACCAGGAACATTTTCCAATGGATTCTAAACATAGAGTTAAACAATATCAGAAAGTTCTGGATTCAGATATCCCCTTAGTATGATTAACCACATACTTCATGTCTCATATACTTTTAATGCAATGTATAAAAAACATGTCTCACAGACAAAATGTGGAACTATAGGGGCAAGATGAAACTGATATCCATGATCAGATTTCTGTATATTTATAAAAATAATTTCAATACTAGATGGGGCGGGGGGAGCGGATCAGGAGAACAGTGCTGAGATACTGAAGGATTAAGAATCCTTGCCCAAACTCAGTCCCAACAAATCATCATTCCCTTACAGCTGCTATTTATAGAAATTTAAAGCGATAGAGATCAATGTATCTCTATAACTGAGTAGCGTGTGCCTGACGACAAACCAGAAAAAGTGAAGGACTCTGGCAGAGGGAGCCATTTCTCATGCACAGAGGGCCTGATGGGACGATAATTCCCAGACTCCTTACTCAGTCAGTAACACTTTGTAAAGCTCTGGAGTCCTTGCAGGGCTGAATATAAAGAATGAGCCAGAAATAGTGTGGATATATGAAGAAAAATTACACTGCCTTGCTCAAAAGAACAGCAATGAAACCATAAACTTTCACAGAAATTATTAGAAGCATTATATCCAATAGCCCAAATATCAACAATGGAAACGATAATGTAATACACGAACAACACTAACAGACAAAAAAGGGATCCCAAAATATGCACAAAAGATGTCTCTCTGTATAAATAATATCCCTTCAGTGAAATCCTTGCAATTCAGTTGTAAGAATCAAGCAGACCTCCAGTAATCAAATTGACTGAAATGAAATGAATGTTTGTCTTTCATCAAAAGACTGGAATATCCAAGTAGTTAAACTGCTTGTTGCTTTGATGATAGAGGCTTGAAGTACTCCAGTTGCCAGATCTCACCTGGATGCTATGTAAAGAGAATAAACTGGCCATGCATAAGCATGAATAAATATCAAAAGTTGGAAGTATTCCAGTTGCCAGATGTTCAGCTGGATGCAGCATCAGGAGATAAGCTGGCCACATGTAAACATCAAATAGATATCAGTAGTGTTAACCCAGGTAAGTTAAACACTTTCGACCTTAGTCTTCTTCAGCCACAACAATTATATACAAAAGATCATAACTGTTGTGGCTGAGAGAGAAAGAATGTGTGCTGGGGAGAGGCAGAGGGAGAAAGAGATAGCTAGGTAGGTGGCCAGAAAAAGAGAACAAAACCTGGGGTAGGATAGCAGAAATCCTCTTGCCCTGAGAGGATTCGTTTTCTAGAGCCCATTGTATTTTTTCACACAACGGACTTTATTGCTGGTGACTGGATATTCTAAAACATTGTCCAGTTGCATTCACTACTACTGCCATAACATATTCTGCTCCAAAATGCAGAAAACACGGACAGCTTATGTACCAAAAATTTCCAGTACAGTTAAAGGAACTAAGGCCTGAGCAGTTCTGTGAGAAGATCTCCGAAACAAAACTGGGCCATTCATGTCAAAACCTATTTTCTTGAATAAATGTCAAAACAAAAATACAGCATTCATTTGGTGAAGGTCACCATAAACAAAGTGGTTTCACTCTGTGCAAACATTTTGAAGTCAGTATCAACCTTCTGGAGGACGAACCAAGAAGAGAAGCTTTTCCATTTGTAAATAATGCCCTGGGCACTGAACAGAGTATCTCTTTTCACCAGATAACAAATCATTGCTCTCAATTTAAAATATGGGATGATTACGATTCCTTTAATTCATTTACTTTATGGAGATTATAAATATTCAGGACAATAGTTTACCTTAGCAGTAGTAGCTGCACTTATGCCCTGAAGAGTCTCCTGAGATTTACTGTTGATTAAAGATTTATTGACCCTGTCCCTCTGTCTTTGTCGACATTCCAAACAGTTTCTCACAGCAACACAACAAACTGTAAGAGTTTAAAGAAATCATATCAGAATGTCTATTATAACAATCATGTTAATTGTATCAGCAGCTCAGTAAATAACATTTCAAAGCTACTATGAAATAGTACAGTCAGTCTTTGGGATGCTACAAGGCAAGACACTGGCAGATCCAATAATCCATTTTTTTTGGTGTTGTTAAGCGTTCAGCACATGGATTCTTCTAAATAAATTAAATAGTTCAGTATTATCAAAACTGCCTGTATTTAAAAACTAGTAATACCATGTTGATTTGCGGTTTGTTTTTTAAAGGGTTTGGGTGGTTCAGTTAAATAAATTCATGATTTATGATCAGGCTAATATAGCATTACATTTGACTCCTGGGAATCATTTATTTTTAGAAGAGTGAACTACAGAGGGCTCAAGGTGGCATAACAGTTCAAAACTACAGTTTCACTTAAATGTAACAACAAAACACCAACCTATGCCAGAAAATTGCTAACAAACATACTGCCTTAAACACCATCTGAAAGAGTTCTGCTTTATGCTGTTTCCTAAAATTTTCAGGAGTTTTTGCTTTTATGGTATATTTTGAAAGGCCATTCTACAATGTGGGACTGAAAAGGTTGAACAGAGGAAGTTCTAACAAGCTTTTCAGATGGGATAGAAAGAAGATCAGAGTCACAATGTGGGTTGGTAATTGGGAGACATGGTTCTTCAACTATGTTGGGTCCTGACTGCGAAGGGCTTTAGAGGTAAGATCAGTATCTTGATTTCACCTCAGAAACAAATAGAGAAACAGCTTCTTTAAAAGTGTAATATTTGCTTAATGACTGTAATCAAAATGCCTCATCATGCAATTTTTCTTCAAGGGCAGTCTTATTTACTGTGTACTACAATGGTCCTATCATAAGATTATTTTAGCATAGGATCAGCATAGCCAGATCAGCCAAGTCTAGGTAAGAAACTAACCTCGAAGCAAAAAGAAGTTGTGAAAAAGAGTTTTTCAACTACCGCATTCACCTGCTCAAACAAAAGAAGTAGATCCAACAAAATAATCTGGCAAACATAAGTCAACTGTATCAAAGGTATGGAACAAGATGTCATTAAGTCATCCGTGTTGTTAACTAGCATCACCCCTGTCTTATCTGGATAGTTTCAGTTTTCCCTCAAGTTCTTGACTGGCCAATGGATACTAATCTAGAGCAGATGGGAAGCCTAAGGAGATAAACAGTTAGGCTTCAATAGCCCTACTTCCAAGCTTCAGACAACCGAATTCAATGGTCTAACACAAGTATTAAAATGCCCTAACAGCCCCATCCAAACAGGAGCAGGGTGTTAAAGGGCTCTAGGAAGCGGTGCAACCTTGTCCTGGCATGCTTGCCCTCCCTGGGGCACTCACCCTGGTAGGGAGGCAGACACCCCAGCAGCCGCCCATCCTGCAGCCTCAGTGGAAGTCCACACTGTGGCAGGGCTGTGCTGGCATCCTCCTTGGATGCCAGGGGGAGGGAACAGGCTGGGGCGTTACAGGGAAATTGAAAACCAGGAGCATGGTGCTCTGAACTTTGGACTTATGACACTCAGCAGAAGGGAAGGTTGTTGGGGCTTTTTGCATTTTAAGTCTCCCCACCCTGCTGAGAAGCCTCCTTGGCAGCGGTGGGTTAGCGCAGCTGCAAGGCTACGGCTGGCCATTGGATGGGGCTGCATGTCTTGCAGAACACCTTAAGTTAAAGTCCACATCTCTGGTTCAGAATCCACATCACGAGCTTTCAAGCATAGGCCACTGAGAAAAAAATGTAAACCATTTGAACACTTTCTTCTAATACTTTCACCATACACAAAGCCCTTCAGTAAAAATGAGTGATCAGCTATGTTGAAGGTAGCTGAACGATCCAACAAAAGTAATAACAAGCACCCTCTCTATCAATCTGAAAGAGGAAATCACCCACCACAGCAACCAAGGCCACTTCTTTCCACAGCAAGGCTCGCAACCAGACTGAAAAGGATAGATGTGCAAAGCCTTCAAGGAAACCCTGGTGAATCAAAAATGATACCAATGGCACCACACAGAATAATTAAATGTTTTGCAGTTTGGCAAAACTAATCAATGCACAGCTTTGGGATGGAGGACATACGGTCCAGTGGTATAACATGGGGAAATGATCTCAGGAATGCTGTTAATCACACAATGAACATGAATCAGCAATGTGATGTGGCTGCAAAAAGGCTAACTGGTGACAGTTGTATTCATAAGCATAGTATTAAAATTATGAGAGGTAACAGTTCCATACTCTATTGTCAATGTGGAATCAGTGCTGGATTAGGTTCTGTGTTCTATTTTGCACAAGAGGACAATGAGGATAGTTAGGATTCAGAAGATGTCTTATAAGGAAAGGATGAAGCTTGGGGAAGAATAGACTGATGGAAAACATGACAGCACACTTGAAGTATCTGAAGGGCTGAGTCAGAGGACAGCAAAGACAGTTGCTCCAGGCAGCAATACTAGATTGAATAAACTTGTTATGTAACAGCAGGTTTTTATTGAGGAGATACTTCCTAATGTAAGAGCAATTTGAAAATTAAACCAACTGCCTGGAGATGTTGTGACCTCACTGGAGGTTTTCAAACAAAAGTGGGACAGCCAACTCTCAGGATAATCTAGCACTGCAATTCTTGTATTGTGTGGAGGGAAGTATAAGGAAGCAATTCTACAATTACGTGATTCTACAGTAAGCAGGGAGATGAGGACATGTTGTCACAAGGCAATTCTAATATTGATATCAATGTCAAATGTGACAAGGAACAAAAATAGGCATACAAGGAGAATGGTAGTATGACTGGAACCATAATATTTAGCAACAAATTATTAAATAAAATTATAGCAGATGCATTTAAAAAACTACTTAAAAAGTACACATAAATGAGAAACAGAAGCTGCAGATTCTCGGATAATGCCAGTTTGCTTTGGCTGTGTCTTCCCCCACAGTCAAGAATCATCCTTCAAAACTACAACTATTTCAACAACTTCAATTCAATTGCAGTTAATCAATTGTTTATTCTTTCATTAATATTCCTTTGTTTTGTAGACTTCTCCAAGGGCTTTGCAGTTGTTCATTGCTTCCAACACAATGTAAATTAGTCAACAGCATCGTTTTTTTTCAAATGAATAGTTTGCATATAACGGATCTAGGGGAATGGAGTATATGAACATTGGGCTTTTTGGACTGTTCTTTGATCATTAGGATTTTATTACAATAAGAAGCATGTTAGTACACAGTCATATTGCTCAAGCACAAACCCCAAATTATAGTAAAAGGCCCTGAAGAAGAAGAAGAAGAAGAAGAAGAAGAAGAAGAAGAAGAAGAAGAAGGAGGAGGAGGAGGAGGAGGAGGAGGAGGAGGAGGAGGAGGAGGAGGAGGATTTATATCCCCCCTTTCTCCCCAAAGGGGCTTACAATCTCCTTGCCCTTTCCCCCTCACAACAAACACCCTGTGAGGTGGGTGGGGCAGAGAGAGCTCCGAAAAGCTGTGACTTTTAACATGATTCAGCCCACTTTCTTTATCTCTCATGTTATATATCACATATATTTCTTCACTGAATCCCATTCTTTGTTGATCTGTAAGTAATTATTTAATGCACTGAAGTGTTCTATGCAAACTTACCAAGCCTTAGGCACTGCCGCATTAAGCCTCCAGAAGACATATTTTTTTCAGCTTCAATTTCACTAAAATTTAGTGAGCTGGCAAATACTAGTACATCAACCATGGCCATCAGGCGGCTGAGGAAAGTCACTGCTGTCTCTGCCGACATACCCTGAGTTACTTCAATATTCTCCAGTTCAGTCTTTAAGAGAAAAGAAATTACAGTGGATTTCTCAACCAATCACGTCAATGAAATATTTTTGTACATTTTACCTGACTTCAAGTTGCTTATAATGAAACACAAAACAACAACCACAGAAATCAATACATATTTGCATGCTGTAATAGGTGATGTGAAATCCCTTTACCATAAAGAAAATGAATACTACTTATGTGAGCCAATGAGCAGCGTAATATGGATGAACTGGATGAACGACAGGTAGGGTTCACTACAAGTTTATTACTGGTGGGAAAGACAGCAGAACAGGAAAATAAGCAGCTGTATCTTCCTGCATTACTGAAAAGCTAAAAGCAAGATGCCACATAGCTTGAATTAAACAGATATTAGATTCTACATTTGAGACATGCTTGTGAAAGCATCCTCTTCCATATGTGGAAATTATGCATAGAACAACTGATCTTATTCCCACACCATCACAAGAAACAAAGCAGATTACTACCCTCAGAGCAAAACCACAGTCTAGCATTTAGACTGGGCCAATTCTTTATCTGATAAAGCATGCTGGTCCATGTTAACTTATGCCACAAAGATGTTATGTAAAAGACATTAAGAACATGAGAAAGAGCCTGCTGGATCAGGCCAGAGTCCATCTAGTCCAGCACTCTGCTACTCGCAGTGACCCACCAGATGCCCCTGGGAGCTCACATGCAGGACGTGAAAGCAATGGCCTTCTGCTGCTGCTGCTGCTTCTAACCACCTGGTCTGCTAAGGCATTTGCAATCTCAGATCAAGGAGGATCAAATGATCCTATGAGAATATGCAGAGGTGGAAGCTGCAGCAGAATTATTAGTGCTATAATTTTCCTTGTTTGTGCACAGAAAACTCTAATATTTGGCTCAGAGGACCATGACTGGAAAACTCAACCAAATAAAACTCTTATACCAAAACATACTAAGGGCACAGTGCCATAAGGTATCAACTGTTCTATTAGTTATTCCAACAAAAACAGTATTATTGTCACCATATACCTAATTTGAAGTATTTAGAATGACATAAAAATAACATAGATTCATACATCTTCTAGAGCCACAAACATATCACAAATGTAACTTCAGTTGGAACCCTTAAATTTCCTATATTTTTAACAGTTGGAACCCTTAAATTTCCTATATTTTTAACTTTAAAGCATTAAGTAGTGAGGTAAAATTATGTTCCAATATGTTTATATGGGGTATGTTCCAGGTTTTTTTGTAGAGTTCGTATTTTTGATCAGTTAAATTCATCAGACAAGTTTCACATGTTAAAATGGTACCAAATTCTCATTCTCAAAAGTTTCCAAAGAGAAAACGTAAGCTTGCTGTTCTTATTTTTCTCTTCTGCTGCAGTGTCTGGGTAGACGCTGTCTTCATTCCTACTGATCTCACAGAAAGAATGCCAGAAATGCAATGATGTCACATCTAAGTAATCACATAAGTAATCATCAACATCCTTCAGTTCAAAATTGGTATAGCAAATGGAGAAGCATTCCTGTGGCCAAACTAACCATGACAATGGGGTCATGCAGCATTTCACTTTAACGCATGAAAAAACAGGGAACACAATAGATGGGCACCAGTTTTGCAGGGACATTATTCAGCTGCATGTTCCATATTATAGGTTTCAAGCAGTGGAACTGGATTGGGATTAGTGAACATCAGACTGTTTGTCTTAGTAACAGAGGATGCATTAATTCCACTACACAAATATTTTGCACAGTTAAATGTTCATAAAGGCCACTATCTTCCCCTCCTTTGACTCAGCTCTCAATATCAGTTCTGACCTTGCCTGTCAATAATAGCAATAGATCTTTTACTGTGCAAATGCTAATATTTCAAGTAAACTATAAGTCGGTTACCTGGGATTCTGTACTTTCTCCCTGGTATTTACCATCGGCATTGTTTAATCGAGCATCGTTTTTTAAATTCTGTATAAGTATTTTCTTATAAGCAATAGCATTACCTTCCCATTTACCCTGTCCAAAATCCCCTTTCACGTGAGGCATGGAGACTCTGTACACAGAACAACTTTTCCATATGTGATGCTTGAGAGATACCAGTGACCATAGAAAACATGCAGAGCGATGTGCAATGGTGATATAGTGCAATCAAACTGTCCTCCTATGTCGTGATATATCCAAATCAAAGCAACATAGGTACAGCCTCATTTGAGAGCGGATCAAGCCCAATACTCTCATGTTAAAAAATGATGTATATTTCGGGACAGTTTTATAAAGTATGTAAAAATGATTTACTAAGAAAAATCTTAAGAACTAAATAATACACAAATAAAAAACAGATTCTAAATGCAAAAAAAAAATTAAATTTGAAGCAGTAATACTAACCTTGGAACCCTGGACATGCAATAGACAAAGCAGACAACGGATAACAAAAAGAAAAATAATTGTTACAGTCAAATAAAAATACAAGGCAAAGTTGAAGCTAAAGATCTTAAAATCAAACCTTAACTTGCAACTGAAATATTTCAATTTTAAAAGTGATTGCTTGAAAAACATGCCATTTAAATTTCAACCTTCAAATTACAATCACCACCATTGTTTGACATTGAATTCAATATGTGTATCATTTAGAAAAATATTCTTAGTAAATTAGTACTTATATAAATAAATAGGAAAGAGTAAATATAAGCAGCTAGGGTGCCAAAATCAAAAACCAGCCCCTCAACATTTTATCTATGAATGCTTGACAAAACTATAAGAAAATATGACTAACACAGTGAAATTATTCTTCAGGGGAAAAAGAATCATTAGATGAATCCAAATTTCAAGCAGTAATAAAAATCAATGCACCTTAGGAGACATAAGGAATAATTTATTTGCTGCTAACTGAACAACTACTTTTTGCACATATAGACCTTAATCTCAGAACAGAAAATATTTTTCTTACCATATTTCGAACATTAAGTGATTAATGACCTAATCCGGAGGGGGGGAACCGCCTGAGGTAGCAGTGAGGGGCTGACTGTTTACGCCCTCCACAGGTGCAAGGGGAAGTCCTGATTGGGTGCTGGCATGGGGAGGGTGGGCCTGGCCATTCCCAAGGGTGGAGTCGATGTTATTCGGCTTCCACCCACTGTTTGTGGCAAGTTGTAGCATAGATACTGGACTTACTCCACCAAGTTCTGGACTCATGCCACCCAGTCCACTATGGAGAGTTTTCCAGTGATGGGGTGGGGTTTTTTTGCCTTTTTCTCTCCCCCTGTACTGCCAGAAAGCTTTCTGGATGCAGCAGGGCAGTGCAAACGCTGGGGGCTTTGGACTGGGCTGCCCATGAACTACCCCTTTGCTATGTATATTGGTGGCACATTCCTTTGGTATAAATGTGCCAAGTCTAGTTTTCCTTTCTTGTCTGGATGACAAACCTATGATGCTGCCTTATACCTAAGTTAATAACTAGTACACCAAGTACAGTGTGATCGTGACTGACAGCATCTCTCCAAAATTCTAAACTTGAACAACTATTTGAGTATTTTTTAAAGTGAATACTCTGGGAATTGAACTCATAACCTTTTGCATCCTGACAACATGCTCTAGCTATGGTTCCTTCTTTTCTGCACAATGGCTTGGATCCAACAATGCAGTAGTGAACACAAAACCAGACTTAGTGCTGTTCTGCTTGCACGAGCAGAAATACAAATGGGGATAAAATAACTTTGACTTTTTGCAAGCAGCTGCCAGAGTATTTTTCTTGTATTACTGCTTTTACAAGAGCTCTAACTCTAGCTCAATTTTTGCTCTGGATCCAATTCAATAAGTTGAATTGAAGAATATTTGCATTCTCATCTTAGTTTTGAGTTATTTATATATATGAGAATGTATCCTAAAGAAATACTGAAGGGAGATCAATACGCAGGATTTCATTCCACACTATAGCCCACTGACATTACGGGTTCCCGCCCCCACGCCCCACAATAATGTAACCAAGGTAGCTGCAGATTGCCAGGGCAAAGGATAGTGGGTAAGTATCCACTATCTTACTTCACATTACTTTTCAAAATCGAACATCACCAAAACACTGCAATTGTGTGCCAGTTCATCTGAAAGTTTCCTGTATACCAAGAAGTGCAATCTACTTTATAATTGCTTTTTAAGTATCAAAGAGCCAAACTGTATATTAATGGCAGCCAAGCATCAACCTGTGCCATTTGAAAGTAAAATCTAACTGTAAAAATTGTTGTGAGGGGTTGCATTTTTTCAGAAAGACATAGGTGGGAGAAGATCGCCTGATACAACCACACCACAGGCTCAATCAGGATCGGGCTCCTGCAGTAATTTATAAACAATAGGTTTATACAGGTTGGACCCATGGCGACTGTGGTGTAGTTTGGTTCCAAGATGTCCTGCACTGAGTTCACTATAATTTTGGGCACATCAATTCATAAGGAAGGAAACTAGATGTACATTTCTAGGCACTCAAGCCTCTGGGCTGAATCCAAACTAAATTTGCAATTTCTGTTGTTTCCTCTTTCCTGCTGCAGATACCCCTGAGGTCAATCCTTAGAGTCCCCTATCCCACAGGAACTGCATTTCATGGAAAATAGTTGTCTGCAGATGGGGGAGGCAGGGGGTAAGCAGGAAAGTTCCACTAAGACATTGAAAAATGCAGTCTGAACTCAAGTCACTGCTTCATTTTTTAAGCCATTCCCAAGGACTATATGTACTGGCTTGATAAACAAGCATATCTTTTTAATAACTTGGGCTATACTTTAGCTGACAAGCAGAGGTGGAGCAAGGGGAAACTGCGCCTGTGGCACACGCACCCTATGTCCCTGCTGTGGCCGCCCTCGCCACGCCCCGGAATGCCCTGTGGGGGCTACGCCACTGCTGACAAGGCAACTTAATGGTTAAGAAAATTGTTTTCCCTTCTAGTAGATTAGAAAAGACCCTAAAATTTCTCTGGAAATGCCTTGGTCAGTCCTTTCATTAAAAGATATAGTATTACTTTTCTAGCAAGAACTGATTGAAAAAGGAAGCTTTTATGGAAATTCAAAACAACATCAAAAAAATTCCACAACGTTTTCTTTCCAATGGAATTTCTCTCCGTTACTCTTCTAGCTCTTACTACGGCTACATACATTAAAATCACATTTTTCTTAAGGGAAAAAGAAGGAATTGAGAGGTTTCTTTTATAAAGGCACTCAAGCACTGAAATGCTCCCAGAAGTGATATCATATGCCATTTCCTCAATATGATTTTGGCCTCTCACTACTGATTTAAACTTTTCAAAAGATTCAAGAGAGACAAATTGTGGATATCCCGCCTTCATACTTTAAAAAATTAAACATACAACTTAGAATGAATATCTTAAAAATTCTAGTTCTGAAGCCTATTATAACATAGAAAACTAGGAACTGTAATTTTGCACTTAACGTTTTGCTAATTACATTCAGCTTAAAACAACTGTTCTGCCAAGTAACTGAATAATAAACCAGTGCTTGAATCCAGTATGACCTTCACAAATTAGTTAAGAGAAACTACATTAGTTTTTCAAATGTTTCAGGAAAGCCTGCTTTTTCTTGTAAAGAATGAACACTGATTTAAAAAAAAAAAACAAGGTATTTGATGTGTTATTCTTAACATGCAGTTTTTAACTTGCCCACTAGATGGAACTATTGTACTTACAGTTGGGGATGTTGCTGCCGATAACAAGGGTAGAATTCCTCCACAAGCGATGATAATATTGTCTACCATTTGGGAAATCAGGTGAATAGTATTATGTACAAAAATAATATTCTCATTGCTATTGACAAAGTCCATTACAGATTTTGTGGAATGGCTACAAAAATAAATTTAGAAAAAAAATGAGTTACAAAAGCACAAAGATCAAAATCTTATTAATATTTGTGAACAGAAAGAAATGAAATCAAAGTGCTGCAAATTTAAGGAAGCCTTCCAAACTAGTAACAACAAATCTACTACCCCACTAAATATCCCTCCTTTTTTCAATCCGGAAGAGAAGCTCGTTGCCAGGGCTAAGCTGAAAAACTTTTGTTCTACTCAACTGTAGAATCACAGAATGTTAAGACAGATTCATGCAAGCAACTGCACCAAATGTAACTACATTTACTAAAAGATGGAATGTTACTTTCGTAAAGCTAGAAAAAACACAACTGTTATATTCACGGTAAATCAAGAGATATAATTGCTATTAGTTATATAGCAACTAGATTTATGGATGCCTGGGTGAGAACCAATCAGAACCTTGAAAAACAGAAACAATGCAGATGTTCCACATGGAGACCTTTATAAGTAGAGCAAGGCTCCTTCCGCACATGCAGAATAATGCACTTCCAAACTGCTTTCAGTGCTCTTTGAAGCTGTGCGGAACGGCAAAATCCACTTGCAAACAGTTGTGAAAGTGGTTTGAAAATGCATTATTTTGCGTGTGCGGAAGGGGCCCAAGATCCAGGTATGTGAGAGGTATGCTGGCAGCTTCTGATGCCCCCTTAAATAAGGTGGAAGCTGAAGTGGAATTAGGGAAGCCTAGTTGCTACTTGCTCCTAATCCTTTCTAACCAGGATAGGAATTCATTCCTCACACTGTTGAATAATAATGGCCAGTGAATACTACCCCCTATTAAAGCATTTTCGTAGTATGAACAGGAACATGTAATTTGATGCTGACTAAAGAACTGCAAGTATTTTGGGAAATCCAACACTCTCCATAAACCGCTAACAATGAAAATAGCTAAATGAGCTATTTCTTTAGAACTTAGGTATTTCTTTTCGTATGAGTGGTTTAATGTGATAATCCAAGAACAATGTAAAATAATAAGTAGGCAAGCTCTAACTTCATTACAAATACAATTAAACCAATGGATTAAGAACATGGATTGAATGATCCTCTGACTTAATTCAGTTGGAATGTTAGGTTATGGTACTAATTGGCAAAAAGAATCACAGAATGTTAAGACAGAGTCATGCAAGCAACTGCACCAAATATAACTACATTTACTAAAAGGTGGAATGTTACTTTCGTAAAGCTAGAAAAAACACAGCTACTTCAAATCCACAAAAAGCGTTAACTGGGACTCTACCATTCCCTATGGTTTTGCCATTTCTAACAAATCATTTTAAATGCTTTTCAACAAAATGATCAGTCCAACATTTAGAATCTCTAAGATAATAAAAATAGTTTTCATGGTTCCTTTGAGAACTCAATCATGTAGGCAATCACAAGGATACTTTTAGGCTGAAAAGACAGAATACTTTCTATTTGGTACAGAAGTGATAAACCAAAAGTTCTCTGGATCTACAAGAGCATAACAACCATGTAGTAGGATTTATAAGGACGCCACTAAATTTATTGTAAGCTGATTAGCAGCTGCCATTCTTAGTGTCCAATAGTAATATTTATATCAAAGCTCCATCAACTGAACTGTATTAGAAAAGGCATGAATGAAATGAGCCATTACAAGATATCTTTGTGATCTAAGACATACTGGCCACAGGAACATTCTTCAGTCACCAGTAAGATATCAATCATTCTGCATTCCCTGATTTCCTGAGTAGTGGGAAGTTGCCTAACTGGGTTGGCACCAGAATTCACTTTGAGGACCCCAACAACCTGCGACTTGTTCCTAAACCATGGTTCAGAGTTAAAGTCAAATAACTGCCTACAGGTCCTATAAAAGAACAGAGAACATATTCACAGTACAATAAACATAGCTGCATTGCATAATGAACAGTAAATAAATCCTAAGAATCTGTTCTGTAAACAGTGGAGTCAGTCGCTCATATGAAGAGCCATCATCCAGCCAAACACCCCTCTTTTGCCAGAGGAAACTGCCTCCATTAGCAGAATGGATTCATAGGATTCAACTCCATCTAACTGTATTTTCACAAGAGAAATAAGACAATAAAAGAATGTGTTGCTTCATACCTTCTCCAAACATGCACATCAGTTTCTAGAGCAAACAGCAGATCAGTTAGTAGCCTCTGGTGCATTGGGGACCATTTAAACTCTGGAATACGAAACATGGTTGTTCGAGGACCTGGACTGAACTGTCGCCTTTGCTCTTCTGTCATCGGCATTCCTCGAAATCCCAAATCAACACGTAGATCTCTATCCTGTTGTGTAATAGCCCGACTTTGCACAGCCTGAATAAATAGTGAATTATATTTGCATGTGCATAAAACGATCAATGAAACATCTGGCACACTACACAGTTCAAGGGAAACAGGAAACATACCATCTGACACATGCACTCCATTCGCCCATTATTTCTTTTTCATTTAAATAAAATTACAGAAATGATATGAACAAGTCAATCCCTACTTTAAAAAAAGGATTTAGCAATGAGCAAAGATTTAGAATTTAATTATCAATCTACCAATTCTGAATAAGTAGTTAAAGATGTATTTTGCCCGGAGAGGAACCACTTAGGGAGATCATGAGAGGGAGAACATGAAGGGGTGAGTCAATGGTTGGCTCTTGTGGCCCTTTCTTACACGCCAGCCTAATGCCAATCATCAGTTTAGGGTCAGGAAGGAATTTTCCACCAAGCCAGATTGGCCAGGGATTCTTGGTGTTTTTTCTCTTCCTATGGGGATACAGCAGGGGGCACTGGGGGAGTGGGAAAGGAAAGGTAATTTGAAAGGGGCTTGGACAGATTTATGGAGGAGAAGTCGATCTATGGCTACCAATCTTGATCCTCCTTGATCTGAGATTACAAATGCCTTCGCAGACCAGGTGCTCGGGAGCAGCAGCAGCAGAAAGCCTTTGCTTTCACATCCTGCATGTGAGCATGTGAGCTCCCAAAGGCACCTGATGGGCCACTGCGAGTAACAGAGTGCTGGACTAGATGGACTCTGGTCTGATCCAGCAGGCTCTCTCTTATGTTCTTAATTGTCAATGCCCTGCATTGTGTGGGGGCTTAGATTCGATGATCCTTGTGATGCTTTGCAGTTCTATGTTTCTTCACAGCTCAATGTTTCACTCCATAGTTTTATCTGAAACATCACATTTGTGTCAGTAAATTGAGGCTTTGCCCTGATTAGCTAGCCTTTCACACATTTTTTAAAAAAATCTGTTATTATTTTTCTTTTCAATCTGGTCTTAAGTTGAATACATGAGGCTGCCTCCCACCGAGTCAGACTGTTGATCTAACAAGGTCAGTACTGTCATCACATAGAGGCAGCTCTCCAAGGTCTCCACTGTAGATCTTTTGCATCAACTACTACCTGGCCCTCTTAATTGGAGATGCAGGAGATTGCAATTGCAAAACTTTCTGAATGCAGATGCTCTTCACGATAACTCCCCAGGGAAGGACTTTTGACTTTATGTAAAATTTGGTTCTAATTTATTTTTTAATGAGGTGTACTTATGCCACAGAAAGAAACATGTGCTACTGTGACACACCTCTGAATACGCTAGTCATAGGTGCCAGCAAAACGTTAAAAGCCAAAACTGCCAGACCACAGCCACATAGCCCGGAAAACCTACAACAGCCAGTGCTTGAGCACAATTTGATATGTGGGTTAATTTTTTACAAATGAAAATCTGGTACTGAAGCTGCTCTTAATATAAAATTAACATCCATCAGAAAAAGTAAGTTTGGGTTAACTAGGCTTTGAAAGATGGCATAAAGATGCTACAGGACTTTGCCTGCTTATAAGTAATTTGAATACCCATTAGAACAGTTCCAGCAACAGCTTTACCAAGTGGGGAACCCACAAAGATTGCTGGAGTGTGTGAGTGTATCTCATTTCCCCATCTACTCAGTCCTCTTGGCAGCCTTACCTTTTCCTGCTTCCTTCTCCCCTTCCTATCTCCCTTTACTCGACAACAGGGACACAAAGCAGCTTAGAGCATTGTTCTCTGTTCCATTTTATCTTCACCACAACCTTTCAAGGTAGGTTAAGTTGAGAGTGTGTCACTGAATCAAAGTCATCCTGTGAGCTCCCCGGGTCTCCCGGATTCTAGTCTTAAATTTTAACCACTACACTGGTTTTCTTGGGGTGGTTGCAGTTGAACAGTAGCAAGCAGTCAGTCCTTTGTGAAGACATCCAAGTTGTGCAATATCAAGACATTTGATATCTGCTACTAAGTCTGACCCCAATGAGGTATCCCTCAATGGCGAAAACAGGTTTTAAAAGGCTCTAACCCTCCCACTGCCTTTTATTGAGAAAAACCAAGGGTTGAATATTGCAGTGGTTGCCTAGTAATGGCCACTGAGGGAACCTTTTGCTAAAAGCGAAAGGCACTCCTTTTATCGAGGGGCGGGGCGGGGGAGACGACTTCATCTTTTAATTTCAGATTTTTCTACAAACCTGGAACTTTTCTCAGATCTGTTTGTCTGTTAATGGCCCCAATCTCTGAATTTAGATAGCCACAGGTAGATCATATTGGAAATTAATTATACTGATGACAGTTCTGAACCGTACTATGCAGATAACTTCACAGTCAATAGGCAAAATGCTGTTAATTTTAAAGGTATCTCTGACTATGAATATCATCATTCACTATATAGTTAAGTGCTGTCAAGGCAATAATTCAATGTCTTTCTTTTAACAAAGGAGGGCAAATGATTTTATAAACAAAAAAGAATATAGATTGACAGAAGACTACTTTGCTTAAAGTTGTGGTACAGTATTGATCTTTATTTGACATTTTAACACAAAATTCAAAACGTACTTTTTTTAGTTTAAACTTTTTGTTGTTGTTGACAAATTCTGGTCTATTTAATATTTGTTGTTAAAGGCATAGTAGCTAGTTAAATAAGGATAACACTAATGAATGAGCAGAGAAACTAATACCGGTAAGTGGCAGACTTGTGAGACCCATGATAAGACTGAACAAATACTGCATTGGCAGAAAGATGGATGCAGTGTTATCTGTCAATGGGCTAAAGAAAAACAATACGAAGAAAAGAAGAAACACTTTTAATTAGTCCAAGTGCAGCAGAGTAAGGCTTTAAAGTTGGATTAACTGTCCTGAGCAGGGATTTGGCTTTATACTGCAAGAATGTTTATCATTTATTTTATAGTAACATTGAAGTTTGATGTGCAAAACAGACTTAAATAATTTAATCCAACTGTACACTTGGTACAACTGAACCCCGTCTGAATAATCTATTGAACAGCAAGATGACTATTAAGGATCCAGTCTTGCCACTATGTGGAATACTTGGAAGAGCTACCACATAAATTTCTGACAGCCACCCTTTCCTGTAACTAGAAGCAGTTACTATATCAAAAAGGAAAGACACTTTTAACAAGATCAAAAGCAAGAACAAAGCCAAGTAACTTTTTTTTTCTTTCACAAAGGAGGCGGGAGAAAGGACAAGGTTCAAATCCTGTCAGTACTGGAAGATAAAACAAAAAAGAGCTGACTGTTTATTCTCCATGCTGAAAAAAATCATCGGGAAGCTAGGTGTAAAAGCTTAGCATATGTGCACACACACAATATGAACTCAGAGATTTAACTGGGACCTTTCCTGATAATATTTCCAGTAGGGTAGTCTTGTGAACCTGCTGCAACAAGAATAAACAAGAATCTTCCAGCACCTTTCAGAATAACAAAATATTATTCCAGCACAAACTTTCATGGACCGGAACCCACTTCTTCAGCTACAATGTGTGGACCCTCACTATACTGCCATGCTTATGCTAAATTAGCAAATATGTGGTGATGGTGGAAAGTCTGTCAAGTAGCAGGCACCTTATAGTGACCCAGCAAGGTTTTCAAGGCAAAGGATGTTCAGAGGTGGTTTGTCACCTGCCTCTGCATAGCAACCCTGGACTTCCTTGGTGGTCTCCCATCCAAATATTAACCAGAGCCAACTCTGCTTAGCTTCCAAGATCTGATGAAACTGGACTAGCCTGGGACCTCCAGCTAGTCTTGATAACAGCAGAAGGACCCAACGCCATCAGTTCTGTCTTGGGTTCGTCTATTTGCTCATCTTCCTGTATAATACATGCCACCATGTGTCAACAATGCCCTTTTGTTCTCTTCATATGACAAGCAGATCACTCCCTAACCAAAAAAAATACATGGACATAAATCTGACATTAAAAACTGCAATATTCAGCAACAAGTGCAAGAACATTTGAATTACACAAAACACTGTCACTGACCTGAAAGCACTATCTGTCAGCAAAAGAACTGGGAAACATCAGCAACTTTCAAGAAGTTTCACACTATTCCCCCCTGCCCCCGCCCGCCCCCGCCTGCCCCCACACTGGGTTGATCTTGGGATTTTTATCGCATTGCAAGTGATTCCCCCACTCGTAACAAGTGCTAATTTAGTGTAACTAGTGAATGGTGTCTATATTTTTCTTGATTAAGAATTAAGATAAAAAATGGGGAACACATAATGATACTCAGGGGCATCTAATTTTTCCCTTATCCCCCTCCCTACCCTTAATTCCTCTTTCTCTCATTCTCTCATTCCAGCAACCCCTATATCCTCTCCCTTTTCCTGATTCCTTCTCTCCTATACACCAACCTTTTATCTGCCCCCCTCATCTTTGGCTTCATTTATTATTTATTTATCCTCACAACTACCTTTTGAGGGATAAAAGAGATGAAAAGGTCCAAGGTCACTCAGCAAGCTTCCACAGCACAGTAGGCATTCAAATGTTCATCTCCTTCATCCTAGAGCAGGGGTAGGGAACCTGCGGCTCTCCAGATGTTCAGGAACTACAATTCCCATCAGCCTCTGTCAGCATGGCCAATTGGCCATGCTGGTAGGGGCTGATGGAAATTGTAGTTCCTGAACATCTGGAGAGCCGCAGGTTCCCTAGAGTCTGACACTTTAACCACTGGCTCTCAGCTTTCACTTCGCCCCTGCCTTAGCAGCCTCTCCTTAGGAAATGTTTAGTCAAACTGCAAAAAAAGTGCAGTAGCACATCACACAGTTGAGCTGGGTAATGATAACTACTGGGCCTTGCCAAGCCATGCAAGTTGTGCAATGGCTATTGTTCAGGCCAGATAACCCGCATGGCATCAAGCTGCCAGGTGGTCCCCACCAGGCTGACAGCATCATGCAGATTGCACGGTAGCAAGTTGCCCAGTGATTGTGCCCAGGTATCCCCAGTGAGTCCTCTCCAGGGCAGAGAGGAAAGGAGTAGAGATAGACTGGGAGGCCCAAACAGCCCTGGACAAGGCTCTGCTCCTTTCTCCTGCCTTTACTGGAAGAAATCAAGGCTTAAAGTCTGACCAAATTGTTGTGATTGTCTAGCAATCTCCAAAATTTATTTATTTATACTTTGGGCTTCTAGACCGCCCCATCCCCGAGGGGCTCCTGAGATCCCCGAGGGGCTCCATAGAGCATTAATTTCTTTAAGCAACAGGAACTGTTGCTTAGGGGCTTTTTTCTCAGGTGCCTAGAAATATCTGCCTTGCCTGTTCAAAGCCCTAATCTGTTGGCTTTAGTTATATCTCCTACATGACAGAATAGTAAAGGTTCCACTCATTGCAGCTAATGAAGTGGGCTTTATTCCACAGAAGGTTTTGCTTAACTACATCTCTGTTGGTCACAACAATCCTTCCTAAGGATGAGTTTTACAGTGCATAGGTATTTATGTGTCAACAAGAAAAACTGTGATCAAAGAGAAGCATAAGGTGACAAACAGGAGAATCCCAGAAATGTGGTTTTCATCCCTTCTGAGTTCAGGATGAAAAGCAGAATGAAAGGTTCTTTGCCTAACCTTGAAGATATGGGGGATTTATTATGACTAATCAGAGGAAAGCACAATGAACCCTAAGAACAGACGGGGGTGGGGGAGGCTGATGAATCCTGTGATCGTAACTATTCATGGAAGAAAAGGGCAGGACTCCATATGTGAAGGCAAGGCATCTGATTTACTATAACTGATACTCAGAATGCTTACTGGGACTAATTTTTACTTTAATGGTTCACAACTTATCGCTTAAAATGTCTCTGAACACATGGAAAGTATATTTCTTTTCACTCAATTTGAAACAGTAACTCCTCGTGTGTGTGAGTGTGTGTGTGTGTGTGTGTGTGTGTGTGTGTATTATATATAAGTTAATAATGTAATAAAGCCTATTCTTCAGCTAAAAGTAGACAATCATGCTAAAATATGCAACAAAAGCAATTCCTTATACACAAGTAAGATTATAGTTTAACATGCATAAAGAGAACTTGAATCTAACAGATAAGCATACAGCAAATTTTTGAGGGATCAATCACTTTAGAAATATTATACTGTATTCCCCAAAAAGGTGGTTCTTAAACATTTTGAAGTAGGACTAATTCTAAAATAATTCTTTTTAGGACTCTTTAAGTTTACTGCAGTTTTCAGATCCTACTTGTAAAGGAACTTCATGATGTTTTTCCTCCTCTCTAAAGTAAGAACCTGTCATCAGTTAACTCTGAATAAGTTTATACACAAACACACACACCTGCAAGACAGTCAAGGTCCAAAGGCTGAGAACCTTTATATTACAACTATTCTCTAAAGTGCTGTTTCCCATTGTTTTTGAGTATGAGGGCTGCTTTTCAACATCAAAACATTCCGTGGACTCCCCTCCCCCAATAGTCATTGTGACAGGGGGAGTGAAGGGGGTAGAAGACCTGGACGCCATCCCATGGGTCAAATGGGGCATGTTTGGCTGCCCACCGCTTTCCCCCAGGGTGAGGAGTATTGTGCTGCCCATGCGGAAGTTTTGGGGAATACTACTATTGATTATTGTCTGATTTGGATTCCTGTGCCTGTCTGAAAAATTCATACAGAAACAAAAAAGATAGTCTGCATTTGGAACTTCAAGCAGACTATATCTTGTGTGTCAGTGACTTTGCCAGTCATGGTTCTATAAGTTAATATTGGTACTAGGATGGTTGTTTCCTTGTTATACTTTAATATAGGATGTACAGTTATTGCACTTATTTACACCTTTGCATTCTACACTTTCTTAAAGTGTATTCTAGGTTGATTTGTGGTAGTTATTGGCAGATAGGTTACAGTGGGTTTTCTGTGTGTTGTGGTCATTACACTGCACCCACGCTCCTTCTTTTCTGGGTTTAGAGACAAGATTTGAAACAGAGATTGCCAATACAAAGGTCAATTTCTTAGCAACTCAATAACTTCTGGGAACAATCTGAAAACATATGCATAAAAGTATAGTCAGAGAAGCATTGTTATTTACACTTTTGAAATAGTGTTGGAAAGCAGTGGAAAATAAACAGAATTTGGGGTAAGGAGGGATGGAATATAGAGACAACCATGGGAATCACCAATATACCAACATATTTCAGGTGATATACACTGAATCAATTTAGTTTCACAATATCATTATAACTATATACAGTTGCAAGGTATAAAACTTACTTGGGTCGTAGTGGTGGTTTGAATCTTTCTGATTTCTTTCCCTACTTCTTTGCCATCATCTGACCTTTCGGTATCTGATATGATACTTCCTGCATCTACGTTTGGTACAGCTTTACCACCAGAGGACTCGCTCTCCAGGGTTGTAGCCGTCATTTCCGCATACTCTAATCCTTTGGACGATGAAGCCAACTCTCTCTCAGAAAGGGTGCCCATTGCGTCCACAGTGGTATGGATCTTGAACTCCTTGTCCTCGATGATGCTTGAACTGCATGCCACGTCCGCACTGCCAGTCATGTGAGCAAGCAGGCCAAGATCATCGTTCACACCAAGGTGCATTTGAGTCTCTTGCATATTTGCAATCGTAATGTGATTGCTCGACAGTTCAGGGATCAGTTTCTCCTCCGGGCTAGGGATTTTATCAAAAAGAAACGTGGTATTGGAAGAAGGTTCATCCTTCTCATCTGCCAGTGTTATCAAAGGTCCATTGTCCTTCTCTTCGTTTTTTTTAATTAAGCCAACACTGCCATGAACGTTATTTTGAAGTTTTTCAACAGCAGCACAATATACGTTGTCTAATAAAGATTCCACTTCCACGAGAGCGCCGTTTTCTCTCGTTACCAAACTCTCTGGTGATAAATCCATGTCATCCAGCTTGACTTCAGTAGCTTCTACCTTTTCTGCTTTTATATCAACTAAAAGATCATGAACTTCTACATGCACGCCACCCCCTGGTCTATCTGAGCTTCCAAGTACATCGTCAGACACTTTTGTTGCAATAAGTAAGTCCCTGGAGTCAGTACTAACAGGGTAGTCCGTTTCACTTTCTGGACTCTGGCTCTGTGAAAGGTCTTCTATTTCACGGATTTCTATTCCACCTTTTGCTCCAGTTGTCTGAGATGAAAGGCCTGAGATGGTGCTCACATTCCCCTTTTTCCCCTTCTTTATATTCTCCTCTTCTTGTCTTTGATATTCCTCATACATTTTTGCTAGATATTCCTTGTGAGCTTCATAAGTGACCTAAACATAAAGCAAATAATGATTTCAGAAGAAAAGTCAATATTGATCATTTGACTGCCATTAAAAATGTTGCTGATGGAAGAAATTATTCTAGAAAAATGATAACATGTCATACTGCATGTAATCCACAAGATGGCACAAAATTACATCTATTGCATATATGGTGGTTAATGAATCAGTAGCACAGTTGAAGTTCAAAAGCAAGCACTTGCCTTGGAATGAGCTATGGAAAGAGTATCAACCCAGACCCTCCATCCTCCCCACTCATACTTTATTGCATGGTATAAAAGGATGCGAAAGATGTTGTACACCATCTCTGTAATTTTTTGTTCTTCAGAATTCTTTGGATTAATATATCCCAGGGAAAACATCCAATCCTGCCACACTGAACACTGAAGTAAACATCTAAAATGAAAATCAGATCATCATTGTATGGCATTTGACATTTTCCATTCTTAAAAACAGGTAACTAAAACATTCTTATTATTATTCAGAGAGCTCTCGGTATTTCAATCTAAATGAAAGCTATATTCAATCAAGACCTTCTAAATACCCATTAATTCTAGTATCAACTGCTTAAATGAAACTAATGTGTATTTTTATCACATATATTACTTAAAGGTCTTATCTTGAATATTATTATTGTTCTTACTTATATTTCACTCTCTCTCACACATACACAACCCTCCAGACATGAATTACAGTGGCAACTGTAAGGTGCGTTTGTAGAATTAAGTTAAGAGTGACTCAAGAAGGAAAATAATCTGCCTACTACTTACCACTAGTTTACAAGGTGCCTATGATGAAAAAGGTTTGTGTGTAAAAGTCAACTTTAATTAATTAATTATAGACTTCAATAACAAAGGGCTGAATGACACCAGCTATAATAAAGGGCATTGTTAGAGATAAATATGAACAAAAATTATACGGAATTTACCTTTTTAATAAGATACTAGCTTTCATAATTAAATAAGGAATGAAAGAAGTACTAATAAAAGATAATCAGGAACAAGATATTGAGATTGCAACAGTTCCTTCAGTGTCATCAGTCTAGTTTTCAACAATGCATCCTAATAATTTTTTAGGGAGCCTGACTTTAAAGTGAAAAGTGGCCATGGATGTTTCTCTTCACTTCTAACATGCAAAAACAGCTGCCACCTGAATTCTACACAGGCAGCATATACATTTCCTGAATAAAATAAATGGCGAAAAAGACTGTATTCTTTACAAACCTTCTGTTTTCACGGCTGTTACTAAAAAGTTTTATCATATCCGATAAAAACAACCGCCGAACTTCCATCAGTTCTGCACTTGGTGAGGAATTCTTTAATAAAGTTGCCACTACCTTAAGAATCACTTAAAAGAAAAATATATTAATGATTTTCAAATTAATTAGCTGACAAAATCACGCCATTTGGACCAACAGATCTAGCTGTAACAAATGCTGTTTGCTTTCTAAAACTTATAATGCAATAGACAGATAGGGAAACAATGAGAGTGTACCAATCGATAGGCAACTCCATAGCATTCGATCCACCTGTTTCACAGTGGCATCTAGCAACTACATGAAATATGACTTCAGAAATAATACAAGAAGCCAAAATATTCTCAAAGCTACAGACAGTCACTAGTTTACTGAGCAATGCCATTCATTTCTTGAAACAAAACTGAATGCAGAGAGAAAGGCTAGACCACACCAAAGAGGAGAGAGGCCTTCATCTATCTTCTCATTTTGTCTTTCTTTCAGGAGGAGGTGAATGAGTTTGGGAAATCAGAGATGGGGTAACTATTTCATTCTTTCTTTGATCCTAACCTTCCTGTCCAACTCTTCTACAGGAAGAGACTTAGCAGGTAAGGAAAAGCAAGAACCCTTCACCAGTTGTCATTCACTCCTATTTTCACTTTGAAAAGAGGGACAGAGATGCAAGAGCACCAGAAAGGAGGAATGAGAGCATCAGAAAGGAGGACTAATTATCCTGCTCACATGCTTTGGTTTGAGCCATACCTCTTCTTCTGAGAAGATAAAGGAATAGTCCTGATACAACTTGCCAACATACAAGTATACTACAGTTAACAAACCATCTTTGGAAAATCACCAAAAAAGGGTTAACAAAAATAATCATAAATCAGACTCAAAACAAATATTTCTTACTTGGATTCTGAATTTTCACTGTAGAATCTGGCTCCGGATGTGGTTTATGAACAACTTGTGTGCACACTTGTTCTGTCAATATCTACAACACAATACAGTCACATTTCCTTCTAATTCTTTCACATCAAATATTAATGACTTATTTTAAAGGAAAAGGGGAGGGGAGAAAACAGAGGAGGAAAAAGGAGTTCATTGGCTTGAGCCGCCCACCCACCCACCCCATTTTTTTTAAAAAAGATTCTCAATGGCAGTTTACATTTCTTGCACTTGGGGCATATTTTAGTCCTCTGGTGTTTGAGTGTTTCTCCCTTTTGATTTACAATATATATTTATTATATATGTATATATGTATTTCTGTAAGATATGGAATTATTTTTTAAAAAACATTAATTAAATACCATGAGGAAATTATCTGTAGGGAGACCTAGTTCCAAACACCACTCAGCAAGGCAGCTCAGTTACTGATCAGTTACTGAAAAGAACTATTTAGAATGTTTATCTGCATTCTTTGTTAAAACTAGCCTTTTTTTCTTGAGTTTTGCTCACACTATTGTGCTTTGCAAATTCTTTAGGGAACCATTGTTTAGCAGTCCACTACAGCTTGACTATAAAATATGCAGCTTCTATACTGAAATGAAATTTTAATTTCCTTGCATATTTCTTTCAGAGGTTTGCACAGTGCCCCCTTAATACTTTTTAAAAATATATTTCTTTTAACCATTTGAGCATCAAGTTTTGCTTTTATACTTGCTTTGTTATTCAAATTATGAATAGAATTTAAGAACAGATAACTTACATTAAATTTATTGTTCACAAAACAGAGAATTATCTATATCAAAAGAACAAATCAGTTTTTTTTTCAGATCTACAAACCAAATTTATTACTATTGTGTTTTTCCAAAAATAAACCCTACCCTGAAAATAAGCCCTAGCATGATTTTTCGGTATTTTTGGAGGATGCTTGAAATATAAGCCCTACGCCAAAAAAAAGTCCTAGTTAGATTCCCCAGCACAGTCCCCGCCCTGCGCCCCCGCCGCACCCCCGGAATGCCCCCAGAATGCCCCCGCCCGCACCGGAACACCCCGGCTCCCTGGCACTACGAAATAAGACATCCCCTGAAAATAAGCTCTAATGCATCTTTTGCATCAAAAATTAATATAAGACCCTGTCTTATTTCGGGGAAACACGGTATAACCTGTATTCTCATTTAGCATTTTTTTTTAAATCAGACATCGTTTCAGGTGAGATGTTAATTTTATTTGTAACACAAATAACAATGGGACTCAAGATAATGAGATTAACTTAGTATACCTGTTAAACGTCCAAATTTCATTATATAAATGGCAATATAAAATGTACATAGTCAGAAGAAATGGATTTCTTCATGTTACCAAGCAATAACATTTTTCTAAGTTCACAACAGATTCTAAAGAAATATTATTTAGGCTACAATACTAACAATAGATTAATAACAATGCTAACAATCTAACTAATGATTGAGAATCCATCTCTTCTGATAAATCACCCCATTTTTACAGCCCATTACTGAGAAGTTTTAATATTAAATACCTCATAAAGGGTGTTATAAGTTGTAATGGTCACAGTATTTGTATGCAACATCAATCTCTCTCCAAGGAGAGTGAACAAACTGTGGGTGTGCATGATTTCAACTTTCCGCCTAAAAGAAAACCAGAAATGCTGACTTTAGCATATTATTGTTAAAAGGATTTAGTGCAACAGTGAATAGTATTTAGCATTAGTCCTGAAAACAATTAAAAACTTTTAAACTTAATTAAATTGGTTTAAAGACTTTCCGCTGTATCTATCATTACTAAAAACCTGGTGAAGTTTTTAAACTTTCTAAAAAGTCATTCTCAGACTGCAGATGAAAATCCCAAACTGGGTTTCAACTCTGCTGCAGGAAGGCCATGAATTAGGTACCACGAAGGCTGAGCAAGAACAATGTTAAAAATTAATTAAACAAAATAAATCAATTTACTGTATAGTTCACTTAAAGTTAAAAAAAACAGGTCTGGAATTTAGCCTCCAAGTTGATACTACTGGGCTAAAAAGTTCTCAATGGACATTAAATAATACAAATAAATATCCACAGGTTGATGACATAAAAATAAGGACCACAATCACAGTTAACAGAACCAAATGGGTTTTGCCCCAATAGGTCTTCAGTGGTCGCCCATGCATAGATAAACATGCATACCAAGAACAACTGTTGGCATAATAAGCCAAAACAGATGTTGATTGATTCTTGCACAATTTATTCTGTGTGGCCAAATGGTGACATAATTATGATCGTGGATCCTGTTCCATGATTTCCATGCTCACGTGTAAAAACATATGGCTGTAAATTATATTCAATTTTGGCAGATAATTATTTTGTGGCGTGTATATATACATCAATCAGCAATCGGACAAAAGAGCTGGCCGTGAAGCCGGAAGTGAGGATTAGGAATAAATGCATAGGAGAGCAGACTCAATGTTAAATTTGGGTTTGCCTCTGCACTAAATTTGAAAAAGCCAAGAAACATCGCTTGCAGCTTGGTACTGTAATATATTTATGAATGTTAAACGTGAATTATTCATTATTCCATTAATTCATGAAGGGGAAGCAGCATGTTTACTTTGCAGGTAAGTACTGAAAACTAACTTGTAGAAGTGGAACTCAAAAAATATAGTAAATTTAGAAGTGTGTTCCCATCCGACTTCGAAACATTTAAGAACTGGTCTAACACAAAATTCTACAAGGCACACTTCGGCAATCGAACAATGCATATATTTAAGCAAGCTGCATCAGAGGCACTCAATCTTTACCATATATAGTTTCTCTAAATCAAGAAGACATCTGCTTGAGCTTTCCAAAGTTTAAATAAGAGAGTAAACATGTTGGCTTTGGTTTAGTCCCTCACTCTCTCAAGTTAACCTACTTTGCAGGACTAATTGAAGACATCAATTCCAGGATATGTTACACCTTGTGCCCTTTGGAGGAGGGGTATGATACAATCATAATAAAATTATAAAATTATAAAATAAAATAAAAAAGAAGTTATAAAATAAATTCCCTATACATTTTCTTTAAAACTAAAAACAACAGAAAGCCTACAGTGAATGAAAGATTTTTGTTAATTAAATGAGTTGAGTCCAGGCTAAATTTTCTGCTAACAGAAGAGGCAGGCTGATTTCCACCAATTCCCTCTTCCTGGTTCAAACCCCAATTAGCCTCTTATGCAGTTCCCCAGTCCACTGCCCCCTAGAACCAGCATTGCAGGGAGATCAATGGGCTGCAGTGGAGGACAGAAGTGCCTTGCACGAGCAGAAAAGTTAGTTGTGATCCAACCCAATAAGACAACCAGAACTAGTAACAAAAAACAGTGAACTTACTTATGACCCAGATGTTTGAGAAAATAGCCTAGCACCTTCAAAGCTTGTACCCATATACTTTCACTTTTGGAAGCCAATAATTTATAAATGACCCTGGAGGTTAAGAAGGAAGAGAAAACGTTTTCTACAAATTCAAAAAGCAATTCTTTGGAAATCTTTTTGACGATAGAATCGTAGACGCACAAGTGATCTCTGCAACAAACTCTTAAACAAAGCTTTAGTTTACCCAACGGTACAGTAGGCGCTAACAAACTGTCAACTGCAAGTCATTTTTCCCTTTATTTCACTGAATTGTATGAGCCAGATTGTCATAGATTCATCCCATGGTTGCAGACTCCATTTTAGAGGTTCTTTAAAACTGCTTTTCTTTAAAAATTGCTACAAGTTCTTGATCTGGATCAAGTGTGCAGAAGTTCCAGGAGCTCTTGCCACCCCCAACCCCACACACCACTTCAGATGCAGAAACAGCCCTGTTTCAGCACATGAAAAGTTGGGCGGGGGGGGGGGAGAGCAAGAGCTCCAGGGATCACAAAGCCATGCACCTTATCAGGGCCTGACTGCAATTTTTAAAGAACTTCTTGCTTCTAAAATGGTATGGCTGGACTTGGGACAGACCCTCGGCTGGTTTCTCCACTAGTCTGGCCCTATGCATGCTGAGAATATGCCTTAGCCACAAATAGAAACAGTGAAATTGTTATGGAACCATATGGTTTACATACTTTGTCTATAATGAAGGAGTCCTAAGATGAGGCCAGTCCTACCATATAATCTGTAAATATACACACCCATGAGCCAAACAAATAATAAATAGCTGAAAATAGGAAGCTGCTAGTTTCTCTCTCATAACTTCAGGGGAATCTGAAGAGTACTAATCTTCTTATTACACAAACATTCCAAGTATATGCAGAGGATTATATTTCTACGAGCAGACGTTTACAAAGTTGATCCCCATGAAATAGTATTTGGAATATGTAAATAGATCCATATCCAATTAGCTAGTTATTAACAAATATCACAAACTTCATTTTAAACACAGAAATATCAGAGAATAACATCTCTTTAAAAAGACAGAAGCCTTTTCATAAATTAATGTTTAGGCAGTGTGTGTGTTTAGGCAGATGTTTATTTCCCATTAAGCAAGAATCACTGGCAGTTCTCCCTGCTAAGATAGAGGGTGAGAATATTTTTTTTATTGTGCATGACTATTAAATGTTTAGGGAAAAATAAAAATATTATTAGTCCTAGGAACAAAATCCACCAGACCACAGCCACACAGCCTGGAAAACCCACCAGAACCAGTTGAATCCGGCCATGAAAGCCTTCGACAATACACCTTATGTTTGCTCCAAGGGATATGTAATCACTTATACAGAGATAATTCTACAGAGATTATACACAAAGCACCTGTATGTTATGCCTAAAATTAACTTTTAAGTAGAAAACATGATAAAGTTTTGTCGAAGGCTTTCACGGCCAGAATCACTGGGGTGCTGTGTGGTTTCCGGGCTGTATGGCCGTGTTCTAGCGGCATTCTCTCCTGACTTTTCACCTGCATCTGTGGGTGGCATCTTCAGAGTCTTGGGGAGAGGGGGAGAGAGAGATCATCTGAAGATTCCAGCCACAGATGCAGGTGAAACATCAGGAGAGAATGTTGCTAGAACACTGCCATACAGCCCAGAAACCACACAGCAACCCAATGATAAAGTTTATTTTAAATTATTCTACCTTGATAAATTTTCAATTATATAAGCCTGTTATATTTGATGAAATGAAGTGTCCGAATTAAAAATTCATAAAATACTAACTCATTTCTTCATTTTATCAATGTGGAAATAAAGATCTAGATTATTTTCAGTCCCTACCGTATCCCGTTTCGTTGATCAAAAGCAGGTATCATAGATGCTGGATGTTCAGACATCAAAGCCACTAGCAACTGAAGCACATCATGAATGTTTTCATCCTACATGTCATAAAATAATGTTAGCAAAGTATTTTTTTTATAAAGTTAGCGCAAGAGACTGGGATTTAAATCTAATTATCCAAACCTACCTCATGCATTGTTAGTAAGTAATTTAATATACTTTGTAGTTCATCTTCTTTGACTCCTCGATCCTAGAAAGATTTGATTAATCTTTGTTACCACTCTGATCAAATTAAAAATGTATTTATGATTAAACACTTTTTAACAGAAAACATTTCTTGGATCTACAGATCTAATCTGTGCATTTATTATTGAATATGACTTTTAAAAGGCATTGTTAGTTTTTTAAAAGCATTTTACTTTTACATAAGATAAAAAACCGTCCTCTAGCATGTCTGATTTCAACATTGTGACCCCAAGTCAAAACCTTAAATTTTACCCCCACATATTCATATAGTGAGGACTTTGGCATGGTGTAGCTGCGCACCTCAGCACCTCTGCTAGATTCAAGACAATATTCTAGGTTTAAGGCACAAGCTATAGTTAAATTAACTACACAATCAGTTCAATCCTCTGCCAAATTTGACAGTATGTTTAGGAAAATAATAATTTTTAAGAGGTTTTGTCAGGTTCAGGCTTTGGAATGCATTATTTGCTTTCATATTACAAAAAACAGGTTGCTTCCATATGCATGCTTTGCTCTGTCTTGGCACTCAAACTTGAATGAGGCTTTCTTGGAGAATCAACATGACACAGCTACCCATTTATCCACTTTCCACACAACGCAATGATGCAGCTGGCCTCTACCCGGGCCAGGGTTTTTTCAGCCCTGGCACCTGCCTGGTGGAACGCTCTTCCTCCAGCTGTTCGGGCCCAGTGGGACCTTGGTGAGTTCCGCAGGGCCTGCAAGACTGAGCTGTTCCACCGGGCCTTTGGGGAGGCTAGCCGCGGATTGGCCACCCCCTCCTGATGCCCCATGTACCATCTGGACCTACCATCTGTGGCAATCTGCCGGTCCCCTCCCGAGGGGGTATGGAGTAAGGTGATTTGAGATTCGGATGCCTCTTTTAAATACGGGTTTTATATGTATGTTGCTGCTACTGTTTTAATGGATTTTAATGCACTTTTGTCTTTGAACACTATATTGTCTGTTATTGATTTTACGGTACACCGCCCTGAGCCCTTTGGAGATAGGGTGGTCTATTAAATATAATAAATTAAAAAAATAAACTTTCCCTGAAATACTGTGATATTTTCCCAAGTCTGTTTTGATATGACCTTTCTTTAAAAATTGTGGTCGATGTGAATTTACATCCTGTGTGTTTGAAAAGAAACAGACTTTCAACATTCCCAGTACATTGGAATCATTTTGCAGTTATTTTCTCCCCACCCCACTCCCACCCCCATATTGTTATAATAATGTAGCAATAATGTTTTAAAAGCCAGAAGAAAGCCCTCCACTGGCTTCCTCATGGCTGTTCCACAGCTTTTGTATTTGCCTCTGTATTCGCAGTAGCTGTGATTGTACAATGGGAATTGCCATGGGAAACCACCAGAGATCACTTGTGGGAAGAATTAGCACTGAAAGATTTTACATTTCTGGTTAAACAGAAGACTTGAAACAATATAAAAATTAAACATAATAAAATTCAATTTGACTTCATCCAATTTGACTTCATCCATATTATGGCTATGCCATCTTTTGATAGTTTAATAGCAGCAATATTTATACTAATTATACTTATTGTTTATATATTATGTTGTCCACCGCCCGGAGCCCTTTGGGGATCGGGCGGTATAGAAATTGAATTAATAATAATAATAATAATAATAATAATAATAATAATAATAATAATAATAATAATAATAATAATAATAATAATAATAAATTAAGAACAAATGTATTTATATGACAAAATTGCCTACAGCCATATCAGATTTTCATGTTTTACCAACCACAATGCCATTAAAATTTTGAAATTTTACCTTCAAAATAAGTTGTTTCAAAAATAAAAGCATGAACGCTCGTAATGATATGATTTCTTTCTGCGATGGCCGAGGACCTTCTGAAATAAATTAAAATGAGCAACTGAAATAAGCAACCATTTTTATTGACGTCAGCTTTTTCTAGAAAATGCATTCCTTCAAGGAACTTTATTCTGGACAGTGCATAACATTAACATTTGGAAGTAATACAAGAGAACACCGAGCTGTTACTTTGAACCTATCCCTGGATTTCTCACATAGTCTAACTTACAGATCCTGTATTCAAATAAACTCAGCATCTACATTTTCACTTCGTACTTCTAGAATTAGAGCAGCTATAAGGTGGCAACACATTCAAAGTAACATTAAGTCCTGTACCAGCAGGATCAAAATTGATTGGACAATTTGTGATTAAAGGCATTAAAAAGCTGTTTTGGAATAGGATGACAATTACGCCAGAGGAACGTGTTCTGGCATATTTGTTGATGTATCTACGCAAAGCCAGTACAGCTCCTCCAGCACAGGGACCGGAAAAGGGAGGTGTCTGGGGAGCGTTAAGAAAGGAGTGGTATTTAACCAGAAATCCAACACATATTACCCAGGACTCACCTGCGGTGCTAATTCAGTAATATGTGCCAAGAGGTGGCATATGTATGAACTTTTCCAGTGATTTCTATGATAATGAAACATACTGTCACCCCTACAGCCTACAAGCAGTTGCAGCACAGTTTAGAATTCTGACTAAATCTGCAGCCCATCAAAGCATTCTCAACAGCATATAAACACCAGCTAAGACACTCATATCTCAGATGGTAAGAAATTATCTGTCTGGCATCATGTTAGACAAGCTTTACCATACAAAGAAAGGCTTTGGTGATCAGAAAGGGTACTCTGGTCAAATAGCCAAGCCTGATACAGCGGAACCTCGGTTTTCAGCAACATCGTTTTTCGCCGATTTTGGTTTTCGCCGATTGTCACCAGCCGTTTTTTACCTCGGATTTTGTTGGTCGCCTGTGACGAAATCCAAGGTGACTTTTGCGTAAATTTGCTGCGCTGTTTGCATTACGCCTATGCAGATAGCGTAGCCTCGGTTTTCATCAGTTTCGGTATTCACCGATAGTCACCGGCTGAATTACCAGTGAAAACCGAGATTCCACTGTAAATATGCTATCTGCTGCGTCAGAACTGTATCATATTGTGCTTACCCAATCCTTTGGGAGTAATGCCACTGGAATCTGCAGGATTAACCACCCAGTAGTAGTATTTCAGTGTGTGCATCAGCTGTAATACTGTGCCTACTCTGCGTATTGTAGTGTAGATTGTAGCAGTGCCAATAAATTCAGCAGACAGATAAGTATAAAGTGATAGCTGAACCTAAAGAACATTATAAGAATGTATTAATTCCAATATTAGTTCAGTGAAAAATGTTCTATAAACATCACAAAGACTGACAACGAAGGAAATAAGAGGTTGTCACTTATAGTTCCTTTAAATGAGTGCCATCAATGTTTTATTTTAAAACAGAAGCAAATCCAGCCTACTTTCTGAAACAATTAAAAAAAACTTCATCCAATCCAAATTTTTCTTTAGGTATAAAAAAAAACACAGGTCTTCACTGTATCACATGTGCTTGCTCCTCATGTTTTCCAACTGTAAGGCTTCTGGCCAGCACTGCAATTGTTCCCTTCCTGAATCCATAGAAATGGGAAAGTGGGCCAAGAAGAACTACCATGAACTACCATACCTACATTAACAATTCTGATACACATAAGAGTCATGCAGCAGCTACGTTCACAGCCATTAAACTTCAGTTTAGACTAATGTCTGAATGCAGCTTAGTCTCTAAACAGAAGTCTGTAAGTGTTTAGACTTGGAATCTAAACCAGAGGTCTGCAACCTGCGGCTCTCCAGATGTTCATGGACTACAAATCCTGATTGGCCATGCTGGCAGAGGCTGATGGGAATTGTAGTCCATGAACATCTGGAGAGCCACAGGTTGCAGACCCATGTTCTTAACCATAGTTAGTACCCATTAACCAAAGTTAGCACTAAGGGTCCTTCTGCACATTTATTTATTTATTTATTTATTTTTTCAATTTATATACCGCCCGATCCCTGGGGGGCTCCGGGCGGTGAACAACAGGAGCAATCATACAAATATAAATACATAGGCTCCATCCCATAAAATAGCTTAAAACTCATAAAAACAGCGAGTAACCATAATACATAATAAATAAATAAAAGGCGTCTGGCCCCAATTTAAGAACCTACCTCCCTGAGGGGGGCCAGTGGGGCTCCCCATATGAGGGGGCTCCTCATATGAGGGGACCCTGATGTAACTGCCCCAGGCACAGAGCAGTGAGGGGGCACCATATTAGCAGCTGGACACTCCAAAGGCCCGGTGGAACAACACGGTCTTACAGGCCCTGCGAAACTCACCCAGGTCCCGCAGGGCCCGGACAGCTGGAGGAAGGGTGTTCCACCAGGCCGGGGCCAGTGCCATAAAGGCCCTGGCCCGCGTGGAGGCCAGCCGCATCATACGCAGAGGGGCCGGGGACCACTAGTAGATTGGCCTCTGCAGAACGCAGAAGGTCGAATTGGGACATATGGGGTGATGTCACGGTCCCGAAGGTACCGAGGGCCCCAGGCCGCTGCAAAGCCTTAAAAGGTCCAGAACCCACACCTTGAAGATGATTCGGAATTCGACCGGGATCAAAGCCAGTGCAGCTGAAACGCTAACTTTACAGGCTGGATAGTGTTCTCATAAAGGCGCCTCCTGTGGAGCAGGCGTGCTGTCGCGATGTTGGACCAGTTTTAACTTCCGAGATCAAAGCGCAAGGGAAGGCCGCATGCCAGTGCAGCTTAAAGTTACAACAGTCCAGCCTGGAGGTGACCGTTGCATGGATCAAGGCGGCCAGATCCGGGCCTGGGAGAGGAAGGGAGCCAACGGCCCGGGGACTGGACGAAGATGGAAAAATGCAGTCCGAAAGTTCATATGGGCCACCTGGGTCTCCATTGAAAGAGACTAATCCAGGTGGACCCCCCAGACTGCGAACGAGAGGAGGTCGGCGTAATGAGACCTCCTCCCACACCGGGCGGGCTGGAAATCTCCAACCTCACCCCTGCGGCCTATTTCGCCAGAGGATCTCCGTCCTTCCGATGGATTCAGTTGCAGCCTGCTCTGCTGCAACCGCCAACCAGCTATGCGCTTACTCAAACAATGCTGGAGAGCAGCCGGAGGCGTAACCCCGCTCCCCCCTCCATCAACAGAATGAACTGAGTGTCATCAGCATATTGGATGACAAGATCAGCCCAAAAGCTCCGCACCAGCTGAGCAAGTGGCTAGCATATAGATGTTAAATAATAGCGGGGATAGCAGCGGCTCCCTGAGGTACTCCAAGCACTGAAGCGGCGGCACTTCCTGGAGGCTTCATCCCCGCACCACACTTGCTGACTCCGGTCCCGGAGGAACGAGGCAATCCACTGAAGGACAGTGCCCTGAACCCCGGAAGCTGACAGACGGTGGAGTCAAAAGGTCATGGTCGAGCCATTACATCAAACGCTTCGTGTAAAAGATCTAACAAAACCAGCAGCGCCGATCCGCTTCGGTGATCCAGAAGCTGGATGCGGAGCGTATCTGTGATGGCGACAATAAGAAGCCGATCTCCGGGCCCCATGCCCAGCATGGAAGCCGGACTGGAAGGGATCGAAGGCCAATGCTTCAACCAGGAAACCCTGGAGCTGCTCCAACACACCACTCATCTCAATTACCAATTCTCCAGAAACGAAAGATTCAAGACGGGTACGGTAATTGGCCCAGATCACCTGGATCTAATTCGATGGTCTTTAAGAGTGGGTGGACCACTGCCTCCCTTCAACCCATCCGGAAAGACCCCTTGCTCAAGGGAGCCATTGATGATAATGTTATTCAACAGATGGGGTGCGTAGCTCCACCCGGCAAGCTTTTATAATGCCAGTGAGGGAGCACGGATCCGAAGAGGACAGGTAGTAAGGTCTAACAGCAGCCAAGGTCCTGTCAACAGTGGCTTCGGAGAGCAGGGAGAGAACTGGGCCAAAGCTTGGGCCCGAAGACGGCAAAGGGAGCCTCCAGTTCACTAATTGTAGATAACGTGGCGGGAAGGTCCTGGCGGAGCGACGCGACTTTATCTGCAAAAAAGCTCATAAATGCTCTCACAGCTAACAGCCAATGTCGTTGGTTTGTGGACCCTTCCGATAAGGGAGGTCAAGGACTGAATTGAGCATCACGAAATAATAATTGTGCCGGGCGCAGAGCTAGCAGGCTGGCAAGAGAGGAGGAGAAGAAAGCCCTCTTCATTCCTTCATTAAGCCATCTCATAGGCCAACTTCATAAAGCGTCCTATAGGATGTTCGGCGCCGCTAAGCCGTCACGAATGATTTCCGCCACACTTCGCTCTAGTTACCGTCCTAAGCACCCGTTTCATCTGGCGCAGCTCCCTCGGTATACCAGGGAGCCTGCCGAACACATAGGGGGCTGGAAGAGGACGCTGGGAGCAACAAGTCTCGATGGCATCGGAGAGCCGGAATTCCAGTCCCTCCACCCTGCTCATCAAAGCCAGTGCGGAGTTCAGGGTCCAGCAGAGCATTCAGGGAAACCAATTGGATCCATAAGTTCTCCGCTGGGTGGGTATAAATCAGCCCCTAGCCTAGATCGGTTTGGTATGCGGCAGGTCCATCCGAACCTTCAGGGCGTAATGGCTCAGACCATGGCACTCTGTCCATAGAGGATATGACCACATTAACCCCCCCAAACGGAAGACCAAATCCAGCGTGACCGGCCCTCATGGAGTGGGGCCAAGAGCTTACCAAGGAGAGGCCCAGTGCCGCCATGGATGGACACTAGGTCAGCGGCCACCGTACATGAGGTGGGCGGTTATTCGAACATGGATTGATTCGAAGTCCCCAGAACAATAAGTCTGGGGAACCGCAATGGTACCCCAGTCCGGCCACCACCTCCAGCAGCCGCAGCAGGCTGTCCCCTGGTGCTTAAGGCGACCCGGTACACCAGTGAGTGATCACGCATCCTCTCCGCGGCCAACCACTTCCCAGGCCGACCACACTCCATGCTGCGGGTGGGATCTCTCTCTCTGGGATGGGGCCGCCCTGAAGGGGAATAGGAATCCGCGGATGAACATCGCCACACCTCCCCGCCCCTGTGGGTGTTCGTGGCTGATGGAGACACGCCAACCCGGGTGGCGCGACTTAAGCCCTAAAGGCGCACGGTTTCACCCTCGCCAGCACTCCAGGTTTCGATTGATGCAGGACCAGGTCCATTCTGTTGCAGGCTTCGAGATAATCTCGGAGTTACAGCGGTTTTATTGTTGATGGACTCCTGGCGTTAATCAACACCAGCGACGAAGTAGAGTAACTCCTGAACCTGCGGCCACCATAGGCTCCTTTCTTTTGGGATAGGTCGGAGGTCAGAAGGCGAACGAGCATGACCATATCTTGTTCGTCTTCTATCATATGGCCGCCGCCTACCGCTATATCTACCCCGCCCCATCAACACTGGGATCCCCTGCCCCAAGGTAGGTGCCCCCATTGCTCAGCTGTTCTCCTCAAGACCTATAGCCTCACTAAACACTACCACTACCACACTAAGTAGGCCCAATCCTACTACTGAACTAATACTAATCTAGCTACGTTAACTTAATATCACATACAGGCTGGAGGCTACAAGCAACAACTGTGCCTAATAATGCACTTTCAATCCACTTTCACAACTGTTTGTGAGCGGATTTTACCATTCCGCACAGCTGCAAAGTTCACTGAAAGTGGATTGAAAGTGCATTATTCTGCATGTGTGGAAGGGGCCTAAGTGTGCTAATGTTCTAGTGACGTCCAAATTCAGAACCCCATGGGTGTTCAGTAACTTTGCACTTCTGAGTTGTTTGATTACTGAGCAAGCTGAACAGAATCAACTGAAAAACCTAGCTGCTCCAGTGACGTTTGTCTAGTGAACAGTGCTTTCTCCCAATAAACCTTCCTTCTGCCTGTTGCCCTTCATACACATCCCCTCCCAGCTTGTGGTGACTCACCAAATAGGACTGAGCAGCTCCAGACTCACTTCAGTGCAAATTTAAAAGACAGTAGGAAGAACGCTCTTGCTGAATCACATCATTTTGTTATATTTGCCAAAACACATAATAGAAATTTGCATACCAAACACTGTTATTGTCAAAAGCAGTTCACAGCACAATTTTCTGCTCTTGCTTCTTTTCCAGGCATGCAGCTGCTTCTTCAACCCTCTTCTCCCAACCCCCCAATCCCCACCCACTCCCGGCACTTTATATCTCAGGAGAGACCAAGTGACTTTGCCATAATTAGGTGAATGACCAGGCTACGAGCATTTGTTTTCTCCCCTTTAATATTTAATTTTTGACATTTTAGAGAAAACCTTACCTGTATAAAAGAAAAAGAGATGGACTTTATCTCAATCAAAATGTAACCAGAATGTTTGACATAAGTATCGAGAACTCCCTTCCCCCTTCCTGGGAGACAATATCCTTCCCCCTTCCTGGGATGATGATGAAAACTTGTCAGAACAAGTTACCATGAATAGAGTAGATATTGAGGAGACACGCTCAGTGAGAAATAGAAATGTGAAGGCTGGGGTGTGGGGGGGAAGTTGAAAAAATTCTAGGATGAAAACATTTCCCCCTGTATTTTTTCCTGAGGAAATTTTGAAGGTGTTTATGTTCTTTATTTTGAGACAGACATATCTAAGTACCCCATTTTAAAAAAAAATTATAGTAATTAGGGCTTCCTGGCTAGCTCATTATCAGCTTTTTAACAGCCCAATCAAGTTCCCAGGGGCAGCCAGAGGTGGTGCTGCTACTGTGCTGCCTCCAGAAGGTTCCCAGGCAGAGCAGGGAGGCAGATAGAAGAGGGAAAAAGCCCCACTGTCTAAAAGCTATCTTTAAGGCTTAATGGAGTTATATATATCAGTAAAAACGGCCTGATGGGAACTATACTTCCCAAGAGACCTTGTAGTCCCAAGTTCTCCTGGGAACTGTAGTTCCTCAGGCCTTTTTTACTGAGAACAGGACTTTTGCAGCCTGAAAAAGTTCTCAAATAGGAAAGGAACTAAGGTAAGTGTGGGAAGGGGGGAAGGGAAGCACTGTGGGGAGGTGCCACGGGGGGTGGGGGAAAGGAAGAGGTGCCTTGGGGCATGTGCCCGGTGTACAGCACACACCCCTTGTAGCTTTGCCACTGCTGTGCTCCATCCACCAACAGGGGTGCCCTTTGTGCCAGCGGAGCGAGTACGTGTGTTGGCATGGCCCTCTGCCACTCCCTGTGAGAATTTGTCCCCCTCATCTAGATTGCGCTGTAAAAGTCCTGTCATCAGAAGTGCCAATACCCTCATCAACGCCTGCAAAAAGCATTTTAATTTTGATGATACTAAATGATACAGCAAATACTACAAATATTAGAAGATACTAGCAAGTCATCACTATGTAACAGAAACTTTATCCTATACTTGGCACTTCATTCTGCGAGTTAGACTGGATTATAGAATATAGTCAAGTTATCACATTTGCTTATTTAATATAAGCTTGGGGAGATACTGATGATACACAGTACACTTGCCTTTGCAGGAGTATGTATCCAAATAGCAGGATTGAAAAGAATATGATCACATAATTGCTTCAGTAGAGGTGCTCCATGTGAGAGTCCATCCAGATATTTTGCAAAAGACAAAAACTGTTCCAGAACTGCTCGTGTTATATGAACTCTGGATGACTGAACAAATTAAGACTAGAATTAAAACTCATTCAAATAAATGTTTATTTTTATGTATTATGTTGAATATACAGATAACACTGAAGCCTTAAAGCAATTCACCTATAAATATAACAGCAGTCAGACAAACATACATTGTTCCCTAAATTAATAGTTAATAATCCTATAATGATCACTGAAGAGTACTGTTTCATTGCACCATTTTGTCACTTCAAAACCTAATGAAAAGGAACTCCAATTGCTATTTTTTTTATCATTAAGCATCCTGGACTATGAAATCATTACATACAGATAACACAATGCTCTTCTGTAAGATTAATGTGAAAAAGATTCCCCAAAATATCTTCTTCCAGAGAAGTTTGCTATAGCATTGAATAGTATCTAGTATAAATGAAAAGTCAAAGATAGCATCAGTTGCTCTTACATAGATCTTCCTTCAATACAACTCCACAAATGAATGTTCATAAATCTGAGGATATCTATTCTCTAGACTCTTATGGACTATGGGATTTTTTTTTCATGTTGGAATTTTTTAAATTTGGCTTTTATACAGTGATTTTGCTTTACCTGTCTTTTTTAGGAACACTCATGTAGGTTTATGAAAGCTGAAATTTTTATTGTTAACTATACTCTCATAAACTACTGCCAACATAGAGATAAGGGCCCAAGCAATTAGCAGCAAGCTAAGTACTGGCTACACATTCAATACAGGGAAAGGGACATATTTACCAGCACATCACGAAATCAGTCACATTAAGACAAATAATATGCACAGTGTGACATCTGATTATTTTATTCTGTCGTTGTATATTCTTTTTGAAGAAAATTTATCAATGGAAGGGACTACAAAAAGACTTTCCTTTGTTTTGTTTTTTTAATTACATTTTATTGAACTAAAATACAAATTTCAATTAATAAAGTTGTAAGAAGCAATACATAAGTTTTCCACATCTAATTTAGAGAGAGATCAGTACAAAGAAGTAAGAAAAAAGAGGAAAGAGGGTATCGTCTGTTTATACTCACATATTTACTACTGCATATATACTGTTTCTATATCTCTACATCCTTCTATATACCCCACTAAACATATTTGGAAATCCATATATTTGCTATAATTTCCTTTGTTTAAAATAACCATAGATTTTGAGAAAGATCATAAAAGAGGTGCTTCTTGGAATACCAATAAAATATGTAATATTGTGGGCTACGTATAATATCCTACAATCAGCTTGGCAAAAAAATCTGTGTTACCTTGATACTCAAATGATAATTTTTGATAGTGATGAAATGCTTTGAAAACGATCAAACATATCGTAGTGGTATTAACAACACTAGCACTTACTTTTTCAAGGAGGTAGCCAATAACTAGGAATCCTTTTCCACCCAACATTTGTTCTTGCATGGCTACTGAACTCTTAAGAAGTTCTACCAGGAAAGCCAAAAGGGTAGCACTGCATAAGAAGTACGACACTGATGAGATTTTAAATGATCTACATTTCATTCTTGGATTACTCATTACTGTAAGCAAAAACTACTTGACACCGATTGTTCAAAAATAAAAATAAACCAGCATGTGGCATCCTTCACATTATAATCTAATATTTGTATATTACAGTCTGATCAGAATTAATTTGAGCATGTTTCTAATCCAATTAGGACTGTCTCTATTGCAGTCAATGGAAGCAAGTCTCTTCACAGTTGGAAGGAGTGACAGGATCCAACCCAACAGATCTCAGGTATTTGTTAGGCTCAATTAATCTACACTGATTTCTTTTAATGTCAGTGTTCTGCATGTTTACTTCATATATAATTTGATTATCTGAAAAATACACTGTGCTTTCTAGCTTTATACTAGCCATTCCAAAGAGTATATGACATGCCTACCAAAATCATGACAATGCTTTAAACTAAATGCTTGTTGGTCCCAAAAACAGCCAAGAAGAGTATCAAATTGTATACTGATAATATCCCAACTAAACGCTCAGAAGGTATCAACAGAAATAGACTGGAACTATAGTTAGTATACGATGCTTATGCAAATAGATTTTGTTTGTCTTTTTCTTTCACTAGTAGACTATGTGGCTGAAAAGACCCATGGGAGGCCCTTCTGCACACAAAGATCATGTAGAGAATGCAGCTACAGGAAGAAAAACTCAACAAGATCCTTACTGGATCAGACCAGTAGTGCACCCTGACTCTGACCAACCAGTTCTTATGGAGGTCCAGCAACAGGGCATAGAGGCCAAAGTTTTCCCCTGGGGTTGCCTCTTGGTTCTGGGATTCAGAGGTTGACTGCCTCTGAAAATGGAGGTTCCCTTTAATCATCACAGCTAGTAGTCACTGATAGGCCTATTTTCTGTTAATCTAATTGAAAGTTGTCTTGGGCTGTGGCTATCACTACATCGGTCACTGAACGCCACATTTTAATTATCTCTGTGTAAAGGAGTATATCCTTTTGTCTGTCCTGAACCGACTGCCCATCTGCTTCACTAGATGATGTCAAGTTCTAGTATAAATGAAAGAGGGAGAAAAGTTCTGTCACCTTTTTCCACTCCATGCACAACTTTTATAAACTTCTATTATGTTTCTAAATGAAAGTTCCAGCATCTTCAGCATTTCCTCAGAGGAAACTTGTTTTAACCCCCTAATCATCTTGGTTGCCACCTTCTCAGCCTCAACACAGGCAAAAAAAAAACAGCTGGGGGAACCAGCGAAAACTGAAAAGGACAAAAAATGAAGGCTACGATTACCGAGGTTCCACTGTAGTTTTATTCTCTATTCTTTAATTATGGCCAGCATGGAATTTGCCTTTTTCATAGCAGCCACACACTGGGTTGACATTTTCATTGAGCTATCCACTACCATCACAAGATTCCTTTGTTGGTCTGTTGCTGCCAGTGCCAAGTTCATCAATGTATTTGTGAAGCTGGGATTTTTTTTGCTCAATATTAATCACTTTACACTTGCTCACAGTCTCCCATTTAAAGACTTGCCTGTGTTGAGGATGAGAGTATATGACTGGACCAAGATAACCCAATAAATTTCCATGGAAAAAAGGGATTCAAACCCGGGTCCTAGTCCAACACCTTAGCCACTGCACTACATTGGCTCTCTTCTATGCCAATGTAAATATCCACAATGATGCAAATGCCTGATTCAATGAGGTAAGGAAAGAATGGAAAAGAAGCCAATATTATGACAAATTTTGCCTACTTCACCATCTGTTCTATATATCAATGATGAGATACCAACAATCCCTTTATTGATAAAGAGATTATACGGCTGATGTCAGAAGGTAATATCTATCACCATAGGTGTCAAACTCGCGGCCCTCCAGATGTTATGGACTACACTTCCCATCATCCCCTGCCAGCATGATGCTGGCAGGGGATGATGGGAAGTGTAGTCCATAACATCTGGAGGGCCGTGAGTTTGACACCTGTGATTGCTATCATGGAGAGGCTGAAAAACTGGATTACATATTATGAAGACAATAACCTTCAGAGTAAGCTACATTCTTGTAACATAATTACCTTTACACAGATATGGCTGAAAATTAATATTTGCACCTCAACAGTTCTAGCAAACATTCAGTGCACAACTAAATGCACAACCACTCTCCTCTCCTCCTCGCTTACACTTAGGTTCATATTTAAACACTTCTGTTTTAGCAGCAACCAACAAATTACAACCAACAAATCCAAATCCAATTATGCTTTGAAATCAGAGCTTGGAGTGCAGAAAATAAGTCATAGGTTGTGGTTTAGAAGTGATGGCAAACTATGTTTTTTCATAAGTGCAGAAGAATGTAAATAATCATGCTGTGAGCAAGGGGAAGTTTAACCCAGGCTCATTTATATTGCCAAAAAAGGAAAAGAGATGCTAGGTGACAGCTTTATTATTATACACAGCCTCAACACATTCTTAATTAGTTAAAAACTTAATTTTGTGGTAAGGTTCAGAACAAAGTGAACTCTCTGATTTCCCTGATGAAGCTTTTACAGTGAAATACGTAGAAACTGAATCAATGTGTAACTGAGAAGCCGCTGCAAACCACAAGCCTGACACAAACCAATATTACAAGACCAACAAAACCAATTGAAAGGACAGGATCAAAGCCATCAACCTGGCAAGCCAATACAAAACTGGTAAGCCCCGGGAAGACACAGAGACACAGACAATAAAATAAAAGGGGTGGGGGGAGTCTCAAGAGCCTTAAAATGCTGGTTGAAAACACTGATATTCCTGGTTACTGTTGAATATCCCTGATACTATCCAGAGACCCAAACATATCTCTGATACTATCCAGAGACCCAAACATATCTGGAAAATACCAATCAGGTATTTTTTTTGGACATATATTTGCACTGGATATATTCAAATGCACATCCAAGAATTCTTCTCCAGTTTTTCTAATTTCTTATTTCTCAATCAATTTCCCTTCTAATTTTGCTCTAATTTTTTGCTCCAATTGCTCTAATTTTTTAAATCAATTCTCAAAACTTAAAGACCATTTTCCCAAGCAAAGTAAGGTGTTGACATTGTGTTTCAAGTGTCCAAAACTAATGTGTACAGTTTTTGATGTACACCAATTAAGTCTCAAAAACTAAACACAATTATTGCACTTATATCCTTCTTTTTGACCTCTTCTGAAGTCTGACTGATGGAGCCTAAGGGAAATTGTAATGGGAAAGGAGAACTAGCAGGAACAAAGATGGGGCTTGAGTAAGAGCAACCAAATGGTTTTCAGAGATTCCACATTCCGACCTGCTGCATCTCATGCCATTCACAAAGGTCCCTCAAGGAAGAAAAGATCTTATCTGTGAGCTAGGATGCTGCAGCCAATCCAAACCTCACTATATCAGAAGAAAATTTGCTTAGCTCATAAACTGTACCAAAATAAACCTACCAGACAGTTGTTTCCACTTGACTGTCATTCAGCTGTCGATTGTCTAATTGGGCAAAGAGAGGGAAAAGAACTTGGATTCCTCCTATTGAATGAATTGCACTATGGATCGAATGTGTCACGATAGCTTTCACATCCTACAGTGAGACAAGAAAATTTGGCACAGTTTATAGTTAGTGCTCATAGCAACACCAATATTGCTATTGGTGTTTTCATGGATATGTCACTAAAATGGTAGCAAAGTTATTAAAAATATCAGTCATGATCTAGTCACAAATAAGCACTTTCAAACTGCAATTTCAGGGGCAGAAATGTAAGTTTGTGCTTATCTTCTTTCCAGTGAAAGTAATGGGGTTGGAAGTACTATACCGCAGCTGAACTGTGTGCCTTTTGTTCAGTGCATATATACACTCCACTCATGCTATTCAAAATAATCAAGTAAGACAACCATTTACAACAGCAGCCATAAAATTACTATTAACTGCATAAATATATCCTAAGCATTCATTTAAACTATTCATATAAAATGAGTAGAATCATGTAGTTGATAGAGGCCCCATAGGCCCGTGGTGGCGAACCTATGGCACTCCAGATGTTCATGGACTACAATTCATGAACCTCCAGATGTTCATGGACTACAAATCATGAACCTATGGCAGTCCAGATGTTCATGGACTACAATTCCCATCAGCCCCTGCCAGCATGGCCAATTGGTTGTGCTGGCAGGGGCTGATGGGAATTGTAGTCCATGAACATCTGGAGTGTCAAAGGTTCGCCACCACTGTCATAGGCTATCTAATTCAATCTCCTGATCAATGCAGCAATTCTAAACCTAGAGCTCATAGATGGCTGTGCAGTTTCTGAAAACCAACAACAATACTGAGACAGAACAGACATCATCTTTTATTAATAGGCACAAAAGAGAAGCCAACGATACAAATGAAAAGCTTATAAGACAATCATTTTAAAGACTCAATTAAAACTTGGCCGCTTCTAAGGTTCTGTGGGCCCATAAATAAATCATGAACACAATCAATCAATACGTACAAACCTGAAGCATAAGAGCATGTGGGGAATGTACAAAAATCGAAGGGTTTTCCTTTGGTGAGGACTCAAGGCATAGCTGAGCATCAGTAGCCTTAGCGTTGTATGTGAAGGCAATACTACTTGCAAGTTTTCCATCGTACAGAACCTGTTTGTGGTGCTCAGCAAGATGAATATCGCTCTCCGATTTAAATTTGAACGTACTCTGTAATAGAAAAGCAACAGTCAAAATAGAGTTTTATAAATTATGCTTCAGTGCTCTTAGATATAAGGGAGAAGAGCAACAGCAATACTTTTAATCATCAAGGAACACAAATTACTACAATGCAAAAGAATATACCATATATAGCCTAATAATGTATTTATTATATGTTGAGCAGTATCCTACCACTGCTTGTGTGGAAGTGTAGTTTGACCACATTCATCTGTATTGCGGCAGCTCTTTCTGAGGCTCAGAAACATCATTCCTACAGTCGCAGAATCCATGCAGAGAAACAGCTAAACACAATGAGAGGATGAAGTGATTAAAAGAAAAAAAGCAGAAATTGCTCCTTTTCTTCTTCTGCAAGTGCAACTCCACTGAGGGAAAGGACATTTATATCCCCTGGAACCCTCTCAGTCCACTCAGTCCTCATAACGGTTCCTCTGCACAGATGCTGAAACTCCAAGGCCAGTCCAAGGGCTTTTGGCACGCTAAGCCATCTGCTAAATCCCCCCACTCCTCCTGCACAGTAAGCCTGGTTATACACAGAATCAGGCAGGCAAGGAGCCACCACTGCCCTAGGAGATGGCTGGGTGTAGAGCCTGGTAGGGGAGCTGGTAGGTGTTTGATCTTCCATTGTAGGTATCAAGTGATGAGATCAGCTGCTACACCCATGGCACACAGAGTCCCAGGTGGGCAGGACATCATCTGCCAACACTCTGCAAGCCAGGTGGGCATGGAGTCCAATGCCATTGGAGAAGCTGGCAGTCACAGACTCTTCCTCTCTTCCTATGTTAAGGGATAGAGTGGGAGGAGGTAAGTGAGATAAGGCAGCTCCCAGCAGCTGACTCCATTCCCTCCCCCTATCACTTCATGAACGTAGAATATATCACTCAGGTCTGTACTAGGTATCATCTAAAGGAAAGGCCAACTCTGTGCAACTCCAGGAATGATCTTTCTAGGAACTGAAAGAAATAAAAAAATAGAAACAAGGAAAAACTAGCATATTGTGGCCATACAGCCTGGAAAACCCACAACAGCCAGTGGAGCGATACATGGCCATTCTTCATGTGCACTCAGATGGTAGGATACTGCCTTTTGCTAGCTTGTTGCTGTTTTTATATTTTTGTATATGGCATTTGGTGAATGTTTTTGTTTTTAGGGTGTAATCCAACAATCAGTGCACTCGCACAACTCCCTTCCATTGTATGACTTCTGGGAAATGTCAACTGAAGGGAAGCAAGAATAACAAAAAGTAATAGAGGAATATGTGGTACCTGTCTTTCCAACTTTATGGGGCCTCTGTCTTTCCAATTTAATGTATGTTCATGAGGAAGTTCCAACACATGGAGGACCCATGGAGTTCTTACATATGCAAGGAGGTTGCCATGATCACATCAGTACAGAGGATAGCTCTGACATAGCAGTTCTATTTTGTCTTTTTGGTGAAACCAACATTGTTGGTGAAACCAACAATGAATTATTCATTTTTCTAGGCATGTATTTAACATTCTACTAGAATATGCTATGAAAATTCTGCTCACTAATGTCAATTTTAGGATCTAGGCACTAATTTTTACTTGCCTTCTAGAACTCTCTATAAATTTGAAAAAAAATCCTAGGTTCAGCTGTAAATGTGTAGATGATCAAGAAACCATGTATGTGATATTTATTCTTCCAGCACTGTATTAATATTCTCAAATTGTACATCTTCAAGTTAGTAAAATGTGCATTCCCAACCCCAGAAAATTCTATGACCATACTTTTAAAATGCTGAATTACATTTGGGGCTCACAATACCATCCATCCTTGAAAAATCTAACACTATCTTTTGATTAATGTATTTTTAAATGCTCCTTTTTTACAGAATGTAGACGTTTTTAAAAGGTACAGGTGCAATGCAGATGTTTTTGTTAAAAAAACCTTTGGCTGGAACCCAAAAGGATTTCAAGCTGCCAAAACAAACACGTAGTCAGGCTTACTACTTTTTAGGTCTCAGAAATACTTAACGCCCAACAGCATAGTACAAACTGATTTTGACATCACGTCAATTTCAAGAGGAATGCAATATGCCTCAGGTAGGACTGTTGTGGGGAAAAAGGGAGCAAAGCCAACTCAGCCAAGAAAAATAATTCCACTGTTCACTGTCTTCTAAGATCAGACGTTAGCAAAACTATATTATGACTCAAATTTGATTTCTGGTCAAAGGAAAAATATATTTAGTGTTCTATCTCCTCACCAAACGAAACAGCAAACATGTGGAAAACTCTAAAAAATATCACCGGTTACAGCAAACCACCTTCCCAAGCTGAAGGAAATCAGCAATTGGCAGACGACCTGAATGTGTTCTACTGTAGGTTTGAAAACAATCTACAGTCACCTTTCTCCACAACCTCTATCTCCAGACGCACGCAACAATAGCCAAACTTTCCTACAACTGGAACCCTATTTCTATTGGGTTTACAAACCCTGGTGATCTCTCAGAAAGGAAGTGCAAGATCTATTTCACAGACAGAAGCTCTGGAAGAAGCACCAGGCCCAGACAACATAACCCCTTCTTGCTCAAAAGCCTGTGCTGTCCACTTGGCCCCCATTTTTTTCACCCAAATCTTCAACAAATCACCTAGAGATGTACTATGTTCCTTCCCTGCTTCAAAAACGGCACCTATCTAGTCCCCAGTGCCGAAGAAGCCTTCCATCCAAAGGAACTGAAATCGACTGCAGACCAGTTGCTGTTTCCAATAACATCTGTAGTTATGAAAGAAAACTTTTGAAAGGCTAGTGATGTACCATTTGAAAACCATCAATGGATCCACTTGTTGGACCCCTTTGCCCGATTTGCAGTATAACCGAAAGCAAACAGATCGACCAGACGATGCTGTTAATATGGCTTGCACTTTATATCCTACAAGCATCTTGAATCGCCAAAGACCTATGCAAGGGTCCTCAACACTTTTGTTACGACTTTAGTTCCAGCATTCAAATACACTATCAGACCGGACATTCTTTTCTAACCAAACTAAATCAGCTAGCAGTACCTGAGCATATTTGTAAAGTGGATCCACAGAAGCTTCCTAACAGATAGGGAGCAACAGCAGGTGAAGCTAGGAAAAAAATTACATCGAGGACTTACCTGTAAAATGAGCACAGAGGCCCCCCAAGGAACTGTGTGTGTGTACTTTTCACCACTTCTCTTCTCCTCTGTATACCAATGACTGCATCTCAAAGCTGATCCATCTGTTAAAATACTGAAATTTGCAGATGATACAACAGTGATTGGTCTCAATTCGAGACAACGATGAAACCAAGCACTACAGAGCGTGGAGGTTGAACAACTAGCCTCGTGGGTGCCACTGGAAACAATCTAGAACTGAACACACTTAAAACCGTGAGAAATGGTGGTAGATTTCAGGAGAAACCCTCCCATCCTACCTCCTCTACAAATACTAGACAACACAGTATCAACAGTAGAGACGCTTTAAATTTCTAGGAAATCCATCATATCTCATGACCTAAAATGGTCACCTAATATCAAAAATGTCATCAAAAGCACAACAAAGAATGTTCTTTTCTGCGCCAACTCAGGAAGCTCAAACTGCCCAAGGAGCTGCTTGATACAGTTCTACAGAGGAATCATTGAGTCTGTCATCTGCACCCTCTATAACTGTGTGGTTTGGTTCTTGCAACCCAACAAGATCGACCACAGACTTCAGAGAATAATCAGAACTGCAGAAAAACAATTGCTGCTAACCCTGCGCTTCCATTGAGGGACCTGTATACTGTAATTTGTGGGTCAAAAAAAAAGGGTACCTGTGAAAATATTTACTGACCCCTTTCATCCTGGACATAAACTGTCCATCAAGCTCTTACCTTACCCTCTAAACGTCGCTACAGAGCACTGCACACCAAGACAACTATAGACATAAGAACAGTTTTTTTTCCCAAATGCCACTACTCTGTTAAAACAAATAATTCCCTCGATAATGTTAAACTATTTATTATATACTTATTATATAATTACTGCACTACTTTTTTCATCATTCCTATTACCCATCTCCTCCCACTTATGACTGTATGACTATAGCCTGTGCTGACATTTTATTTTATTTTATTTTATTTTATGATTTTACATTTTATGTTTTCATTACTACTGATTGTTTCCTGATTGCTTACTAGACCTATATGACAATCATTAAGTGCTGTACCTTATGATTCTTGACAAATGTATTTTTCTTTTATGTACACTGAGAGCATATGCACCGGAGACAAATTCCTTGTGTGTCCAATCACACTTGGCCAATAAAGATTCTATTCTATTCTATTCTATTCTATTCTATTCTAATCAAACACCCAAATGATTGATACAGGATGTTATAATCATATGACAGTGAAAGACCGGGGGTCCTTTGACACCTTTCTTGCTCTTCTGGGAACAGAACTCTGCTCATGCAAGAAGCAGAAAAGGTGGTCTTGTTTCCTTCCCCTTTCTACTGCAGCCACCCAGTCTGTTCATTAACTAGTATACTTAAATCCCACCACGCTGGGAATAAACTTTCCTAGAGTTGGAGGGGGAGGGCAGGGGATATCCTGGCCCACCAGCACTTTCTACAGGTGGTTCATAGATACAAGCTGATTTAACCAGAAATGTTAAATATATTAGCATTCACTACATAAATGTGTTTCAAACCTTAGTATGTGTCATATTAAAAAGTACTTGCTACCCTATTAGCCATAAAATGTCAATAACAGAAAAGCGGGCAAAGGTCAACTACCTAAGTACTATCAATTATCATTTTAATTATTGTAGTTCTTATATGTTGCATGATCTTGCACCAATTTGTTCTAACTGTGTAATAGTGACATTAACCTGGCTAATGAAAAGGCAACCATGTCAATGGAAAGGCAGAATATAAATACAATAGACAAATTCACTTGCCCCTACCAAGAAACTGCCTTACAGGATTTTTACACATATAAGGATACATGTTATTTGATACAGTTCGCCTTTTTCTATTTCTACTTCACTATGGATAATAGTTTTTATCAATATTCTGCAAATTTTCCGTAATGCAGATCTATATTGTTTAGCGGTACAATATTTGGGCATCAGTAGTAGCAATACTTAAAAAAAAATCAGCACTACTACCTTGTATCCAGGTCCTAACTGATGTATTGCAAAAATTTGTGCTGGGTTGAGAGCTTCGGTGAACACATAGACTGCTCCAAGCTGACCACAAAACACTCTATTTGCATCAGCAGTTTCAGAAGATCCCAGAAAACATTTATCATAGCTCTGTATTTTTGAAAAAAAAATGTAAACATTCAATGCACTACACAGAGAAAATTCAATTAAAGATACACAAAAGGCAAGCAGGAGAGAAAATGTTTAGCTATGCAAAAATTTTGTTTTCTCTCAGAAAAACACCCTGAACAGATCTTTTGTAAATAAATTACGATTTTTTTTAATGGCTGGGTGCAATTTATGCCTCACATGCAGGTTTAAGAATGGACAGGCTGATTCACTCTTCACTCAAAATCAACCTAGTGTCTTTACAGTAAAAAGGAGATAATTTTTTTTATTTGTATTTGAACATAAGAAATGGGGAGTGCAATCCACAGGGGGGCAGTTTTGTGGTGGCTGTGGATGGCACAACTGTGCTGCCTCCAAAGAGGAATGGGAAGGTGTGAAGATGTGAAAAAATCCAAAACTCAGGAAAAGGCCAAAACTGACAGTTGTTTTCCAGTGGGCTACGCATGGTCTTTTGATGACTCAAGTCACCAGCAGCTGAAGGTGGGAGTCCCTGGGCTCCACCCCCAAGACCATTCTCAGAATGCCCCCATTGGCACTGGCGTGGACTCCTGTGGTGAAGGAGTGCAGGCGCAGCAGCAGCTTTCGTATTTGAGCACGGTCAGGATTAGTGCCCAACTTGACTGCACAAGTCCTTCTAGACTGGCAATGATGCCGATAGCAAGGTCGTGCCAGCTCTACAGCCCTTTCAGCTCACCTCCCCCATAGATTATACTGTTAAAGTTGTATCATATGGCAAATAATTATGAGCAAATCTAGTCAAAACTGTAATTAGGTTCCCACTGAAACTTTGTAATAAGCTAAAAGACTTCCATTTTAACAATATTAAGCACAAAACCTCCAAAACAAATTGCAGGGGGAAACTGCAGTGCACAATCTCCCTTTACAGAAATGGTACACTCCTCACAGAACTCTCGCATTGTAGAAATGCTCTGAAGATCAAGAATGCTACCATCTACCTTTGTCCCTAGACCAGTTCCCTTATAAATTTCTGAACAGAAATATACTGATGAATTGACTCAGGAATATAATAATAATAATAAACATACATCATTCGTGTTCACGTGCCAAGCCATGTCACCATAGGATACTAGCTGACCATTAGCGGCAACGTAGTTGCTATTTTACTCCAGCGGTTTGTAGATGTAACGATACTAATCATATTGTACCCACTATAAGGGGGGGAAAAGGGAACATATCATTACTAGAAAGTTGTTAGAACTTCTTCAAAAGTCACAACACATAATTCAAACAGAATAAAATGCTGTTTATTTTGTTGAAAAAGCAACCTTTAGTGAAACTGCCTTGTAATGAAAAGAAAGGTTCCAATTATGCTGGACTGTCACTCAAGCTACTATGGAGAATTAAAATTGGGAAATACATCAAACAAGCAACCCACAATACTGGGCAAAATTGAATTTGAAGTTTTCATCTCTTTAAAAAAAGTTTGATACAAATATTGAAACAAGAGCCCCTAATGAGAAATGGCGAACACATTTTGAAAAAGAAGAGTATTTCAAAGATAATCCTGAATCTGATATGGAAATATGATATTCACAGAGTAGCAACCACACTTCAAAGTCCACTGCCAGGACTGAAAGTCAAACTAAGAGACAGCCAAGACTTTGCTTGGACAGTAAAGTGGGCTACTAGGGAGCGTTCACCAAACTTGCAGATTTTTGTATGTGTGTCTTCTACCAGATAATCCAAATAGTAACACTATAAAACTTCTACATGGCCCCTAATCACAGAATAGTAGCCACTATGTACGTTCCAGATATTTAGTGCAATAGTCAAACCCCATCTACTAAGAGAGCATAAAGGCAGCCATTGCATTCAATTAGTTGCTTAGTTATACTTCAGACTCCAAAATTGCTTTCTTCAATAAGAAGAATCTCGTAAAGTGTTTCACAAACAGACACACGTTCACTCACAGCATCCTACCTCAGATTCTCTGGAAGGAATACTAATATACCTTTTGTGGAGTGGGAGGGGGGGAATCACATTTCAGACCTCAATATGGGCTTTATATTCTACCTACCCCTGGCATTTTAAAATATAATCCTAAATGCTATGGAACGGTAATCCTATTTACATACCACCTTTAACTACTTTTTACCCGCATTCCAGTGAAGACAGAAAATGTCACTGAACAGTAAAAGCAGGAAGACTTGACACAAGCAGTATTATGAATTCTAGCATTAGCTACCATTAGAATGGTATAAATGATTGATATTGATACCTGTATTCTCCTATGTCAAAGGATTAAAGATTAAAGTTAAGCACCTATAGACAATTCAGGAACTGAAAGGGGGAAATCAATTAAGTCCTGACAGAAAGTATTTAAAGGAATTTTAAAAATGAATATCCTCAGCATAATTTCAAGGACATTATAGCGATAATTTGTATCTAGCGATACAAACTAGAGCTGTGATGTAGAAAAAAAATTTGAATGAAAAGTTTTTTTATAAAGTTATAACAATGAATGACTGCCGCTCTGTGAAAAAAGTAAAACTGTTGAAATATTCATAGCACACCATGCACAGTTGTCCAGCATGCTAAAGTTATCAACAGTTTTTACAGTTTTTTAATCTTTTTCTTAAATTTAAATGATGTAAGGGAATGACACATCTTATCTTTAAGTTTTTACAGATAGTATTCCAATGAAAGTAATAAAGCTTGTAATAAAGCTCTGAGCGTAATACTTAAACCACACTGTTTTATTTGCTCCATAATAAAATTTTCCTGTTGATGCACTTGTTGCAATTAGGGAACTTTTTATACAAGTCAAAAACAGATCATGCTCTATTTAGGACAATGGAAAATGTTCCAGAACTTTTTCTGATTAATATTTATTTACTGGAAAACTCTTACCATTATTACAAAGTAATCTTATAATCACTTCAAAACATGATTGTGGTGGTAGCTACCTCTTTTTAATGATTCAACCTTCTTCCAGACTGTAGCAGCTATCTATCATTTAAAAGTGAGCCTAGTCTCATGCATGCCTTCCTTTCCTGCTACCCACCCATCTCTCGCATCCCCCAAATTCCTGGTTGACAGTAAACCACAGTTTCATTTTGTCTGAATTCACAAGGTCAATCTGCATTTCCCCTACATCAAAGCTGCAAATCAAAGTCAGATCATCCCTTACAACTAGAGACATGCACCTTAAAAAAAGCCCTGTAGTTTTTGGATCTGGATATCACAGAGCCTAAAAATATTGACATTCCTATGGCCCAATCCTATGGGGGTGGGGACCGTGTCGTGGAGCTGGGCCTCCCCACTAGCACAAAGGTGCTGTGGGCTAGCCACCCCTCACCTTCACTTTCGTGGCACTCAGAAGTTTGGGTGGTTGCAGAGCTGCACTGGCATCCAAATGGATGCTGGTGTGGGCAGTGGGTCGTTTCTAATAGTGGAACTGACATTAGTCCCAAGTCTACCCCAAGTTTGCAGGCAGCTATGCTGCAGTCCAGAGTTTGGGTAGTGTAAGTCCATGTAGAGGGCTTTCCAGGGTGGAGGGGGGTTGTTTTTTCTGCCTCCCTATGGGGTCGAAAAGCCCTGTGGAGGTGGCAAGGGAGTAGCAGCACCCAGGGTAGCTGCCTGAGGATATGCATTGGGCTGTCCTTTATATAAGCTCCAAATACCAGGTTGGTATTTCGATCCAAGTTTTTTTTCAGGATTCTAATACTATTTGGCTCCATCATTCCCTATAGGGAATCTTTCTGGAGGACTAGAGGAGCTAATGTTTGAGCAAATTGTACCAAAATTACAGCAAAGCTGATATAACCTGATCGTTAAATAACCCTCAAGTTTCTGGAAAATTGAACCAAGAGGTCTGATTCTAGGGCTCACTGAATAAACAATCTGTTATGCAGCAAATTTGTCTTTCAACTGGAGTAAGTCAACATCAGTTCAGTATACCCAGTGGTGGGATTCAGCAGGTTCGAACCACTTCGGCAGAACTGGTGGTTAAAATCGTATTTGTAAACAATCAGTTGTTAAATTATTTGAATCCCACCACCGGAACCAGTTGTTAAATTATCTGAATCCCACCACTGAGTACACCTGTTAGAAGATCATATTGAGCTTTCTGTTTCTTGATTCATCTCAAGATACTGGATCTTACTCTATTTTGATTTATTTGTATGATATGGATTTAGAGGATTAAAATAGTTTAATAAAATAATTTGTACTTACTTTGCGTGGCTGAAAATCATATTTCACACAGTGTTGAAAGCCTTTGCCTTTTGATTTCAGTGATGTAACTATTAAGCAGTTGCCAACAAAATGAGCAGAGTACCCAACACCTTTACTAGTGCGAAAACTGAAAGACAATTTAAAAGTACTCAGAGAAAATTCAGTTGATCTAGTGAATCACATTAAATTAATTTTCCATATATTTAAATAAAAAGTTAAGGTCTATCATGAGCTATAACCATTATCAAATTTGGAATTATATTCAAGGCCTTACGCAGCCTGGGACCCTCTTACCTTCAGGACCGCATTACCCCTTATGTCCCTACTCGGCCTCTGCGCTCGGCAGAGGCCAATTTGCTGGCAGTCCCCAGCCCCTCAATGATGCGGCACCACCTGGGCCAGGACATTTCTGGATCCTGGCCTTACGAGCACAATGGAACACTCTTCCACTCCTTTGTCTGGACCCCTCTTGAGTCTTGGGAGAATTCCCAAGCCCAGGGGCCTGTAAGATGGAGTTGTTCCGCCAAGCCTTTGGAGGGTCCAGCCGCTGAGGTGGTGCCCCCTCTTTTCTCTGCTCTGTTTTTACATCAGGGTAATCTATATCATTGGGACCCGCCGTCCTCCCCTTTTTCTGTTCTGAGGGGAGGGTTTGATATTAGGTTTATTGGGCGCCTTCTATTTCTACTATATTACCGCTGTTTTAAATGGGATTTTATTACTTATTTTAGTAATTTAAATTGTTGGAGCCTATGTAAATAGTTTTTATTGTTTGCTCCTCATTAGTAGCGTATTAGATTTTATGTTGTAAACTACCCAGAGCCCCTTGGGGATAGGGCAGTATAAAAAACTAGTAAATAAATAAATAGATAAATAGATAAATAAATAAATATATTATTTGTATGCAAAACTCATAAGTAAAGCTAAAGGTGGCAACCGCTAAATCACCACGCTGTAACTTAGTGAGATATTAGATACTAGCCACTTGGAAGTTATTGAGCTCAGACTTTTCATCCTTTCAATGCACCACTATAACAGAAGATCAGATTATGCTGTTTTCTGAAACAGTATGATAAATATGTGGTTTAACATCCAAGGCATGAAATGCTTTCCAATCACTGCTCTGCAACTCAGAAAAATAGAGTGTGGGGCCAGTTGCGTCTTTGCACGAAGTTGTTGGATTACTCTCTGGCAGTTCTGGGCAAAATTATATGAAAAAACTCTCGGAGCCTGGAGAGTTACTGTCTGTCACTGCAGATAATAGCGACCTTGAAAAACCAATGGTCTGACTTAGTATCGACGGTTTCATGTGCCAGGAAGGGTACCATTCTGTATAAGGTGAAAAGGAGACAACATTTTAAATATCAGGATGATGTATCAATTTGATCTGATGAAGGGCAGTAAACTGTAATTACAACACAGAGTTCATAATTCATCTAATAACATGGCAGATGTCACAGCCACTAAAAAAAGCAACTTATAATGAAAAGTTTTAATTCACATGCACCATACAGTCAAAACGTTTGTCTGTAAATCAGCACAGAACAAAGACACTTTTTGTGGGACAGAATCATGGTTTTAACGGGAAGGATGTAAACAGGTCAGGTCTTTTAAGAAATGCTTAACCAAATGGTTGTAAAACACTAAACAATGGAGTATTGAGCTAGCCACCAGTCAAACCATTATGAAAAAGAAACTCAAACCAAAGATTTATAAATGCAAAATATATGCTAATGTTTCTGGCACCAGGGGCAAAAACTATAATATACAACAAAGGTGCAGAATTTTCTCTGCTGAGGTTTATGATAGGTCCTGTGAAGAGTTAAGATCTCTGCAGAGCTCATATCCTCTTGAGAGACAGATTACCCACAGAGTGAGTTTTAGAGTCATTAATTGTGGAAGAATATTCTGCCATAATCCTGGCTCAAAAGATCCAAGCAAGATTATAGATATTGGGGTTTGGGAAGGGAGAACACACAATTAACATGGCCAGCAACATGCCACCCGTACCCAGCTTATTCTATCCACAGTTATTTTTTTACGTGGCTACATATAGATTCAGGAAAGTCTAAAGTAGCTTGCCCAGCCTCCACTACTTTAAAGAATTTATGGGACTGTTTGTTTGTTTTACCATCTTATCATCAGTCATTTTTACAGCCTATTCAGCATCTGAGCCGCTGCAATTCTTTGTCAGATTCTAAGCCACAAAGAATGAAGGTACTGATGCATGTGCCTCTTTCCAGTGCTTTGAGTCCAAGTCCAAAAAAAGACACAAAAGTTGGTACCAAAGCCCCAAGCTACATGAGGTGACAGTATCTGGTAGCATAAACCCAAGGGAACCACAGAGTAGATGGAACAGCTTTGGCCAAGAATGGCACAAAGAATTTCTCATAGGGAAGAAATGTGAAAAAAGCATGAAGAACAATTATCCTAGGTTTGCTTGGTAAATTTTTCATGACAGCAGGAATTGGTTTTATGGACCTTGTCCAAACAAAGCAAGCACAGGTCTCCCTGTCTGAAATGGGTAGTCCTGGCACTGTATTAACAATGGCTATTGTGCTGTATGTAGTGCAATGGAAAGAAAAAAAACAACCTAGGAGAAGTAAATTAGGGCAAAAATCCAGATGAATTACACAACTTTTGTTTTGGACTTATTTTAAACAAAAAAAAGAATACATTAAAAAATTAAGATTAGCCAAAAGAAAATCGGAGGTAAATTCTCTGGAAATGGAACATGAAAATGCTAGCAACAATACTGTCAGAAGACAACTGAGCAGGAAGATGCTAATTTCTCCTTTCAGGACATGGATATAGAAGAAACTCGCCTTCAGGGGGTGATCAAATCATTTGTTCCTGAGATAACATTTAAGAATCTTCCAAAGCTGCTTCTGAATGGGCAAAAAAACCCCATCCATGTGTGAAGCTGGACAGAACCCTTGAAGAACACTCTGTAATTAGACTTTATAAGTCAAATATCACCAATCCGCTCCAATGCACAAAGAGAAATTTCCAAGCCTCTTCAAAAGGAAATATACAGCACTTTCCTAGGATGAGTTCCAAAGCAGCTTTTACCAAAGATCTCCTACTGTGAATCTCCCACTTGAGATGCAGCTTCAGCACAATATACCGCACCATCCCCAATGATCCTCTGTTCTCAGTAGCAACTTTGGGGGTGACACTGGGAGGTGGGGTGGGAATTACAGGAGGAGACAGGAATGTACTAAAAATGGAGCTCTGCTCAGGGTTCTTCAAGCCCAATTATTGGTCCAAGATAACCAAACAAATAATGTTGGGCGACTAGATCTTTTCAAACATTTGTGCCCAACATAAGAGGCAGCTTCACCTAATGCTTTTTTACTGACTTGCCACCTCTGATCATTCACCCTGAACTTTGAGAGACTATAATTGCATGTTGACATTCCCTCCAGTGGATAAACAAGTGTAAACATGTAAACCTGCAGTGATTTTTAAACTTGTTTTTACACTCTTCCACACACTCTCTTCTTTGTTATCTACACAGGAAAAATGTGCATATGATACAAATACAGAGAAGAGCTGATTCCTGTTTGGATCTTAGATTCCTACTTAAACTGCTATTCCTACAAATAGGGATTCAGCAGTCAGATAGCAATTACTGAACTGTAGAATTTCACAATATTGCAATTTTACTGCAATTTATATCAGAGCAACTATGGCAAATTCCATTGGCACAGATCCTAAGATTCTATGAATGAAGGGGTTCTGCTCCCGCAAGGGAAACTCTGTTGCAGTGTAGCCCCTCATACAATATTTCATGCTGTTCACAAGATTCTCCTGCTCTCCAAAAGCAGCTGTTTGGTTGGAATGTGGGACTATAACAAAGCAGTAGATGTCTTTTTCATAAGCAGAGTTCACAGATTTTAGGATCTAATCCATAACATATATTAAAATTGGATAAAGCCAACTTTCACACTAGTAGTTGGCCATCTTGGCTTCAGCAATAAACTCTCATATAGCCCTTCTTAAACCCGACAGATCGTACTTAAATAGTTCAAAACCAAACTAATTTTCTAACAAGCTAAATTATTCTAAATTATTAATTTGATACAAGATTAAATTATATTTTCTATTTACAAGAATTTATTCATGAACATTATTTTACGAGTCCTATTCATTTGTTCACATTAGTGAAGGGAAAAAAGCATTACGCTCGTTAAAAAGGACAGTTCTGAATTTTAAAAACAAACCTAGCTAAATACACGTTAGGTCACTTACCAATAAAGGTATGGTTTATCCTTATCTACATTAATATTGTTCAATGGATCCATGCGAAACCAGGTGTTCAGAGTAAACCCATTTTGATAAGGCCACTTGGCAATAGGAGGCAATGCAATTGCCTATAGAAGAAAAAAACAGAAGTAACACGAATTTTGCTATATTGCAAATATTTTCTTAAAATATTGTTCAACTCACTATCTTCCTTTGCAGACTAATGATGTCCCTCCCATGGCAATTCATAAGAGGAAAATGAAGTTGGAGAAATGAGTAACTTAAAAATTCCTCAACAAGAATTTGTAGGAAATGCTCCATTTCTACTTGCTATTATTTTCTTTTTTTATTACAAGATACAAAGCTGTAATATTCCAAGTAAACCTCTCTCTAATGATGTGGTATGAACATTCAAAAGCATAGCATGTTACAAAAATACTACAAATGCTGAATAATAACGTACATTTCACCAGGTTTAGTTTATTACAGCAACTCACATCCCCGATGTTGAATCATATGAACTATTTGAAACCCAAACATATAATAATATGTACAATCCATTTCTTCATAATAAAGTAAACCTATGTAACTGTTGAGGATTTCACATGTATAAAAAAGATAGATATTCATTAAAACTTACTGCAGCACTGCAGCCTGGAAAGTTGAAAAAAGTGTCAGGTCCATGTCTCTGTGGCATCTGATTCAGGACTGACAGCAGTTTGACTGCATGCTTAGGCTGTGAAAAACAACAACAGGTGAGAACATTTGAGTGTAACCACAAACCATGATAATCCTTTCACTACATTAGCTATTGGTTATTTTTTCAGCAAGTACACAAATCAATCTGTTAAGTAGATATCGAAAGAAGCGTTTAAAATATCAAAACCTTGCTGCACTTAAAATATAAACACATTTATTATGGCACAAGCTTTCACGGACAAGAGCCTTTTTTCAGATGGATGAAGTGGCATTGTCTTTAGCATAAGCTTTTGGCATCACACAGATTTATGGACAATGGAACAAATCATAAACATTCTGCATTTTGTACAGCTTACCCAGATTCCATTTTCACCACGCAGCATGCTGAACAAAAGTTTCAACTCCTTGACAGTGATGCTATAGCTGGCAAGAACCCCCAACATATCAACAAGAAGATCTTTAAAGAAAAGTACACAGAAACATTGTTGTAATTTTAGTCGGAGGAAAAGTTTGCAATTACAAATGGAACCGGTGATTAAAACTAATGTTTCTGAACGCCAAGTTTATGCCCCTCAATACAATTTCCTCTGCAAAAAGCTTACAAGCTACTGTTATGTTGTTAATGAGGTGATCCTTCTTTCAATGTGTAGTCAAACAGTTGTGCTACAGTAACTGCTGTACACCGCCCAGAGCCCCTGGGGATGGGGCGGTATAAAAATTCAAATAATAAATAAACAAACAAACAAACAAACATCGCATATAAATTTACTTTGTGCTGTGATGCAATTATTGTATTTTTCTCCATGCTTACATCATCGCCTACTATACTGGCAGAAGGAAAAACCAAAACATTGTGACAGCACAACCAAAGTTCTGCACATAAAACATCTAGTTTAATCTTCAGTATTTACAAAATTGAGTTGCAGTTTGGGCACTCGGTGTCTAAAAGGTTCGCCATCACTGATCTAGCTTCACAGTTGGTAACCGACTCGCACACAGTCAGGAGCTACAGATAATTGATCTGGAGTAATCTTATTTACCCTACATTCTCACATGCTGAGGTATGGCCTGAAGTTTGGAGGACAGCTTTCAGAGAAGAAAACTGTGAAAATATGTTCCCAAGTCTTGCTACCACTGGGCACAAACAATCCAAACTGCATCTCAACAGGAAAAGGGGTTTTGTGCCTAAAAGTTAAAAACACAAGTTTTCAAATCAAAGTTCTTAAGAACTTCGAGATCTATCAGTGTAAGGCACAGAAAGCACAACTTAGGTAGACCACTGTCACACATGTCCAGAGTACATGTGTCTTCCTGACCACACACATAACTGCAAACAAAAGGATCCAAAATTTTTGCTGCTATGATGCTGCTATTGGCTTGAATGCTCATGTCAGAAATATGCTCTCCAGACTGATACATGCTGCAGACATGCTGCAAAATTGCCCCTCTTTTTAATTAAACATCAGAAACATGCTCGCTTACAGTTGCACAAAAAATATGCTCCTTGCAAAGTACCTCAGAAAATCCTTTAAAAAAATAATGACATTACATCACAAATACATTGTTCCCTAGGGTGTGTGATAAACTGAACTAAATAAATAAATAAATAAATATCCACTTGGTTCTCTCCTCCTGGAGAGAACACATATGATTTTGTATGGAAGGAAAGAAAACAGAAGACCATTAACAGTAGCAGCCCATCCTCGCCCAAAGGCAACTCTCTAGTGGCAATTAACTATTTACACAGCTGTAAAAGCTTTTACTAAGATTTCAGTACTGCACAGATTTATTTACGCAACTGATTCATCAGTTAAAATGGAAATTATTAAAGAAAAATCAATACCCATAACATATACAATTGGAATAATACTTTGCTAGTCCATATGTAAATGAACTGATTATAATTTTAGAAGGCATCTGTTGTCAAAGAAAGATTCTTGGAAGGTTTAGCCCCCACTTCTTCTTCTACAACTATTATTTCAAGCAACAGTTTCCATCCTCCCATTTTCTTTTTTTCATTTATTACAATGCCTTCATTTGATTTGACTCCTTATGCTTTCCTTATGGATGCCACTTAGTTTTAAGTTTAGCTTTATACTGGGATTTGAATATATTTATGTATTTGTTTACACCAGAATGTCGAGGTTAAGAGCAGTAGATCCCACTCCTCCACATGAGCGACAGACTCTCATCTGGTGACCTGGACAAAGGAAACTATGTTACGTATATTGGATATGTATATTGCTACTCTACTGTCACATTTTGACTGAGATACACCGAAAGTGGCTTCAAACGTTGAAACGGGCACAATCTTACTGGTTTTCTTCCCCAGGCACATGGTTTCCCGTTCTTCACTGGTTTATGAAGAAGTACATACTTTCTTGACAGCTGTGTGAGGTCACTCACCCACTCATAAACGAGATAGATGGGTCACTCACCAGTGTAAGCCTCACATTTAAAATTAAATTACAAATTCCATTTATTATTTTTCTAAGTACAACATCATATTAACTAGCTGCAGTAATCATAAACCTTGTTGATTGACAATAGAATAATGCCATTCCACAACCTCAAAAGGTGCAGTATTTAAAGCATTTTAAATTCATCTCTCTCCACTACCAAATGCAAGAAAGATTACTTAATTTTTTTCATTAACCAGATAATTTTTTAAAAATCTGTCAAAATTAGCTACAGATCTAGCGTTCATCAAAAATAATTCGGGGGCAATGCTGAAAGCTCTCCTGAGTACCTTGAACTGAACTCTGAAACAAACTGAAACAAACCTTGAACTGAACTCTGAAACAAACTGGTAAAAAGAAGACTGACAAGCATCCAGAGATCAGCCTCACCTAGAGCATGCAAGTTGACATCTTTATCACCAGCTGAAGTTTCCAAATATTAACTTGCTTTAGACAGTCATACTCATGACCTCAAATGGGCAGCCCAATCCAGATGGGGTGTTTGCCCCCTTTCACTGCATAAGGGGCAGCCCCACTGGTGCAGTGAGCAGACTCACCAGTGGCCAGCTGCCACTCTGCTTTGCAGAATGAAGACCTAGAAGTCTGGGGTGCTTTGGAGCTGCACTGGTGTCCTGAGTAGTTGATGGTGTGGAGGGGCCAGGCTGGGGTGTTCCTGAGGATGAAGCCAATGTTAGTCGGCTTCCACAGGCACTCCCACCCAAGGAGCCCTCAGACTTATACTTCACTTTTGTGCAGCGTAAACCTGTTTGGGCTATGGGGCTTTTGAGGCAGCAGGAGAGTTTGTCATTTTCTCTACCTGTTATGCCAGCTGAAGCCCCTTTGGAGGTGGTGCAACGCTACCTTTGCTGCACCACCTCCAACCACATCAGTGCTCCTCTTGCAATCTGGATTGCACTCATAACCTAAACACACATATTTCTCAAAACAAGAATGTAGATGGAACAAACACCAGATGGTAGGTCTGTTTCAGAAGTTTGTTTTGATCCCTTATATCTGCCCTGTCCCACACCAACTGCAGAATAAATTTCAATTCAAGCCAAGGGCTAATGAAAGTTACTGGGCAAATAATTTTTCTCCGTGAGATAAAAGTCCAAGTTTGATTCATAGGTAGTCTTAAATATTTAAAATTATAGTAAAGTGCCAATAGCAAAAATCATCCATATCCATGTTATTTACACTGATGTGCCAATCCCTGCCCCCAAACATTAAGGTTTAATCTAACAATGCATGAAAAATTCTGCTAGATGATAACTGACAAGGTTGTTGTCACACAACTTAACTTACAAATAAAAGCAGCTATTCATAAGCGGGTTCAATTTGAGAGCTGTATTTAGATTAAATTCAGATTTCACTTTAATCACAGCTAGAACTTCATTTTTTTCCTTTAAATTAAATGTAATTTTTAATCTTTGCATTCACTTGGATTTAAAAGACTTATTTCCGTTGGGCAGTAAAAAAGTTCTGGCACAATATCTGACTCTCCATAACAGTTTACCAAGATTAGTTTTAGTTTTTAGAAGAAAAAGAATGTGCTTATTTGTAAGCATGTGATATTTTATTTGCAGAAATTAGCTGAAACGTATAACCAAGTCTACAGTCCAAAAGTACACCACCCAAGCTGTTCCTTTGGTTGGGTATACACATGACCCAAACCACTGAATCTTACATACTGGTGAAAATATCCTACATGTAATTTATTTCACCATATTTCTTAAGATGGGGTACAAGTGATTAAGAACATGCCACCATCGGCTTATCCTCTACTCACACACTCAGAGCTCATTTACATACTCTTGAACCAGCTTGTAGACAACTGATCAAAAGCACTAGTGGAAGCTACTTCTTTGGGGTGCTGAGAGGATCAACTTCAGGTTTAATGGGGAAGTGAAAGAAACTCAGTGAAATCCCATTTCAGTGAGATAATTTGAATAATTACAACTCCTCTTCTAAATCTTTCTGCAATCTCCCATTTTCAATGTAAAAAACTTATGGCAGTCTGACATTATTTCAAAAAAGTTATTAAGTCTACTTCTCTAAATCCATCTAACATTACTCTTCAAAGAATGAAGAATTACATCTTTTCTTCTTTTGAAAGAAGTCCTTTTCTATGATACATCATTAAACATATCAGCAGGAAATACCATATTAAATTAAGCCACAAGGTTGGACAAAATAAATATCAAGTATACTCCCTTTAATTAACTGGATAATTCCAGATAAGCAGTCCAGTTAGCATATAGCAGCAACAGTGGCACCTTAAAGACTAACTAGCTGACCTCTCCAGTGGTGACAGCTTCTGCCCACCTCATACTGAGCAAGGTTCAACCTTTGCTTGGTCCCAGTGTAACCCCTGTGTCAGAATGGGATGACCCAGAAAGGGGTGGAGTCTGAAATGAAGTAGAATGCTGCAGAACTCATGAGGTTGGAGGAAGCGAGACTACCAGGCTGGGACCTTGATTGATTTTATTAAGCCCTTAACACCTTGTTTAAGGTAACTGCAATGTTGTGGGGAACTAGTGGGAAGGGAGTTTATTTTTTTTGCTATATTGTAAATGTTAGAATTTATTGTTTCAGGGTTTTTGTGTATGTAAATGGTGAGAGTTTTCTGGGAACCTTCATCATCTTGAAGCCCATTCACCAAGCCTCAGAAGTCTTCAAAACCAACCACCAGCAAAGAAGAATTGGACTTGGCAATATCAGTAGACTGTAAATAAGGACTTGAAAATGCAAACTTAACAGGACTGCAAAGTGTAAATGTTAAATGTTTTAAAAGTGTTATTTGTTAAGTAAAGTAAACTGTTTTGTTTAAATTTGGTTCTTTGCAACTCCTTCCAAGTACTGCCCCACAGAACCCACAAGCTGAGGTTACACCAGCACAAAATATTTATACAGATAAGTAGTAAACAAATCAAGTAAAAACAGCATTCCAAGTTATGAAACGTCCCCTTTAAATACAGTATAAAATTGCTCCATACATTAAACAGGTAACCATTTTTAAAGACATTCTACATCGCCTCCTACAACTAATTGCAACTATTCAAGGTTACGACATTTTTATGATTTAACTTGAAACTTGCCAGATAATATGCTTACGTAAAAAGATTCATTCTGAACAGTTTGAGAACTCTGGTAAAAGGCAAACTTCTAGAAACGTTTGTTTTCTACTAGGCAAACCCATTCCCAGATTTTATTACATGTAAACACGTGCTTCACAATTTATTCTTAAGACTTGTAAAAGTATCCCAGAATTTTTGAAAAAGAACCCAAGAAAAGGCTCTCAGAACTAGTAATTATAAACTCCTCTTTGCAAACCACACACAATTTCATTAATAGCAAACTCTTTAAACATTTGTAGGACACTAAAACATTGCTGATTAAATTAATGAGGCAATTGTGCACTAATTGCTTTTGAGGGTCTGTTTTGTGGTCCGTACACCATGCCTCACCAACAACTCAGATCTCATACTTCAGCTGTAATTAACCAGTTTATCTGAAATGTTCAAAAATATTTAGATTATACTCATCACTTTGGTGGTTTATACCTGCAATCATATCATCCACAGTACTCATCTTCAATAGCACTTGTTCAATTAAACCAACTTCTGTGCTGGTCTGTAAATTGCGGACACTTTTACGAAGGATGGCGGTGAACATGCTCCAGATTTCTGCTTGACATGTTACATCACAGTGCTCTAAAAGTTCTGACATGCATGTTATGCTTTCTGCATCCTGGATTATAAAGTTCATCTCTAGATCGAATTCTCCACCAACCAGCTGAAAATAAAACACAAAAAGAGAAAACATTTATTTACAAATTAGGTTTGATTGACTATTAACTAATTGCCTAATTTACGTCAGACCTCTAGTAACTATTAATTCTTTTGAATTATTACTTTTTTTGCACCCAAAATGTCAGAGTCGGGCCAAGCCAAAGCAAGGTTTTCAAGGCCAAAAAAAAAGGAAGGCATTCAGAACTGGCAGCTTGGCATTTGCCTGCCCTCCATGTCCACCAACTCACAGAGGTAATTCCTTGAAGGTATCCTATCCAAATATTTGCCAGGATTAAGGTTATTTAAAAGATCTGCAATCTTTATTTAATAGCAAGAGAAACAGAAATACCATTCCCAGATTGTAACTGAACCAAGATTTCTCTCATTTTCTATTGTCTGGGCAACACAAACAAACCTTATTTCCTCACCCCAGTGTAAAATTAATTTGCCCCTCCCTACAAAGACATTTATCAAAGTGTAGTTAACACCTTTGCAACTTGCTATTGATTCAGAAAAGCTGTTAACCTGACCATAATAGAGTCTTGTACAACAGGAGACAAATATATGACAATTCTATAGGCCAGGCTACTGTGCAAGGACTCCCAACTCCCACCAAGTAGACATATAATTTAACTTCTACAAAAGCTGGTTCAAAACTGCCTGGTTCTGTAACTGTCTGGTTCTGTAATAGACAGTTTTGCTTAATGCATCTACAATCTTATTAAAACAAGTAACTGCTACAGCCAAGAATCTTCAATTAGAGGCTAAAAGGAACAAAAGTTTAAGATACCATTTCCACAGGACAAGAAATGCAAAATATAGTTGTCATCCGATTATAATCTTCCAGCTTTCATTCAATTAATTGTAACTTTGCTATACACTTCATTTGCCAAAAAGAGGGGTAGCTTTATATGTGGTGCTTCTTGTTTAAGTGCCTATGCTCTAAAAAACAGTCATACATTCAAAGAGGCTCAGTATATGGAATTGGGCATGCAACTCACATCATGACACTATGGGAGCTGAAAAACTTCATATCCAAAAGGAACTTAGAGTTGTACTTCTGTAACTGACAGTTTTGCTTAATCACTGAACACAGGAGTCACTGATTCACAGACTTATTATGCAATCTTGGAACATTTAACAAGGAAAATTTTATTAATCCATAGTCACACGCAACACAACCTCCTTCTTCATAGATTCCACAGAGCAGATATGGAAGTAGAGAAGGGGCTGTTATAAATCTCCACTCGTTTTGTTTCTAATGGGAGATGAGGGCAACCCCTTTGAGGACCCATAGAATTGGACCAAACTTCACCAACTGTGGGTGCTATTGCAATGCTGAAAGTTTGGGGCCTCTACTTTGAAAAATATTCCCCCTAAGGATGGGGAAAAAACCCTCAAATTTCCCATAGACTCAAATAGAGCCATTTTGTTTTGTGTTTTTGGGGTGGGGGAGAGTATTCAGATTTTCTAATAAAGGCTTTTCGCCTTTACCAAAAAATTTACAGCTAAAATAACCCAACCCTCAATTTTACCAATTTTTTTTTTGCTTTTGCTCAAGCCTAATCTCTAACAGTACAGTACTATACAAAAAAATTGCTACTGACCAACACTAGATTTCAGTTTGTTTATATTACATGGTGCCTAGACAAGAATAGGGCATAACATAATAATGAGTCTCACATATCACAAAAGTGATGAGATAAACAGTCCTCTGAGAATGCAAATAGGCTTTGAGTGGCATCAGCATCTACACATCAGAGTTAGTGTACCCAGAGTCACATGTCATATATGTAGTCCTGCACCAGGCAATGGAATGGCAATTACAAGCCACTCTGTACTCAACAGCAGGTAACTTCTTAAATGCACAGCAACAGTTCTTTCCCATAGAATTGTTGACCTGTTTGGGAATTAGTTCAAACAACTGGGAAGTGTCTATGTCTATGTTTACGTGGAAGTAGAAATATTGCCTATCCACAAATGAATATTCCAGTTGTTCATGATAGTAACTGCTTGAAAAGTGTTACTGTCGCCAAAAGAAACAGGCTGTTCAGTCACATGGAGACTACGACTCATAAAAATTCAGCTTCTACAAAAAAAATCTATTGCCAAAGGAGTCACATCTAGAGGGGTCCCAAACAAGGTGCCCATCGCCACCATAGCACCTGCCAATACCTTTTCTGGTGCCCATCAAGTTTGTTTTGCATTAGGCCCTAAATGTACAACAAGACTCCCAACCCTGTAGGTACTAGTGACAAGTAAAAAGTAAAGTGAGGGAACAGGCACACTAGAACTCGGAGGCATAGAATTAAGCTGATGTACTAGTTAGAATATCAGACTAGACACCCAGGATTGAATCCCTGTCCTGCCATGGAAAGTTGGTGTGTTATCTTTGGCTAGCCACACTCTCTCAACCTAATCTGCCTCTTTGGCTAGCCACACTCTCTCAACCTAATCTAGCCACCCACTCTCAACCTAATCTAAAACAGAGAAGGGGAGAATCGTATAAGTTGCATTGGCTCATCATTGGGGAGGAAGGCAAATGAATAAAATACAGGAAACAATACTTGGTATTGGTTGTGGATATACTCTTCTGCAGGAATTAATTGCAGAGGTTTTTCATTCAGTACCTATATATTGCTGTTCGTATATATAGTGGTATCTCCTCAACATGTTATTTGTAGGCATCTTTGCCACTGACATACTTTCCTCCACAACAGCATTGATAGCAACTGTAGATCAATAGTCAGATGCAATGGTTTCCTTAAGTTTCTTCCAAGAAAAATCAATTAACTGGTCTAGAAAGAGGCTACTTTTTTGCTGAGTTTTAAAGTATTTAATCAGAATAGCGCTTTGTGGTACTATTAAATTTCAGACCTAATGTTTCTTCCTTCTAAGTGATATATCTTCCATTAAAGGATAGGATCTTTCTGCTCGGGATTTGTATGCAATATGGCGAACCCCTTGATTATGAGCATTGACTAAACATCAGTTATACATTTCTGGCTCTTTACTAATTATGATTTGGGTCCTCTGACTTATTTATTTTCTTTATAAATTTTACCAGAATCAAAAAGAATGCTGGCCTTCCCCCTCAACAATGTCACAATTTCATATTCTGTAAAACACAAGGTTTTAGCATGCTACATCCTAGTAGTACCACAATGCCTTTCTTTACCACAAAGATCTTCTGCCTCTGCTGCCTACCAGTTAGGCAAGACGTCAAAGTCATACCACCTGAAAGCCATGAAGGTTGTACTGTCATCGGGTGCAGGACACCACACATCTTCTTTTGTCAACCACGCAGCAAGTCACTCCCCAGACTACTTTGTTGTTGTCAGGGTACAAGGGAGGCTGGAGAAACACCAGCTCTGAAGAGACTCTTACAATCAAGGTAGGCAGCTATAGTACAGGGCCATGCACTTTCCCATGACACCTGTGTTCCTCAGCTATTGCTTATCATTGCTATGACACAACGCAAGAACCAGCAGCAGAATGTGGAGTAAGAATGAAAACTGAGGAATGAAACCAAAAAAAGGGAAATTGTATTTGGTCATAGACTCTTCACAGAAATAGCAGGTAAGACCAGTAGAATAGCAGGTAAGACCACATAAAAGGTAAGACCACTAGCATATTTGGAAACTAGGTGAGACTTCATAACATTGAAAATACTGAATTCTTCTATAATGTATTGTCATTAAACACACTATTTGAAGACCCAGTATGGTATGGGAATTAGAATGTTGTGGTAGGATCTGGAAGACTCAGGTTCAAGTTCCCATTCTGGCATGGAAGCTGCTGGTGAACACTGGGCCATCAACACATATTCAGTCTAATATATCACAGAGGATTGTTGTGAGAGAAAAACGGAGGACAGCAGAATGATGAAAGCCATTTTGGATCCTCATTGAGGAGAAAAGTGGGGTATACGTGAAGGAAATAAGAAACGTTATACCACATTAACTGTGGGCAAAATTATTGACATTTACAAAAAAAAACCCTTGAAGATGTTGTATATGGCTACAATATAAGCAGTTTTCCCTTACTGCTTTACGAAAATTTCCTAATTTTCCTATTGGAAAAACTACGGGAGAAAGTCCCCAGACCTTTTCATGCTATACCGTGTTGGAAAATCTTTGTCTTAAGAAACATTCTACTTATTCTAAAAGAGAAAATATATCATAAAAGCTTTTTCCAGTACTCCTGCAAATTGTCTGATTTTTCCGCCATGAAAATTGGAGAATTTCTCCCTACCCACCCCACCCCGCAATCCTTTTTTTCTAGTCATTCACTTCTCTAAATATAATTTCCCGTTATATCTGAACTGAGCCCATTTCTCTCACCAACAAGAAATATTTACTCTATTGCTATAGTTAATTCAACTCTTAAACGTCATACCAGCCCATGGCCATAGCAAATAATGAAGCAACAGCAAAAAAAAAAAAAAATCAGTCATCAAATGTTTAGATGTTTTGACTGGTAAGCAATTTGCATCTGAAGAACTACAAACTTTCATTTCCAAGAACTGTATGACAACCCCTCATATTAAATGAATGCCTCACCTACAGCCTTTGAACTTAACTGCTTAACTGCGCATGATTCAGGTTCTTAGGACAAGTTTACCATATACTTTAATATCTCCTACTAAAAACCATGTACAGTTTCATATTGCTTTTCTGCAAGTGCCTCCTCTTTGAATTTCAAATAATCTTCATTTTCTACATAATGTATAACCTTACACATCTCAAGGCGGATGCTTTTATTTTCTTGTTTAATAAAAAAAAATGCATGAGCAAATGTACAGTTAAAAAAAAACTGAGTTGGATCTAGAAAAAATTTCCCCTGCACTAAAGCTCTTGTCAAAGCAGAAGCACAAGAAAGACCAAGATAGCTGCTTAATGACTTCTGACTCAGTGCAGCTAAATTAATTCCTATGAATACTACTTGATTCAGAAGATTTTAGCAAAAATGAACATACAGTTTTATGAGAAACTCTTAAAACAGACAAGAAAGACCAAGCTTCAACATGTATTTTAATCCTCAACACCAAGCAAATTAATGTAGAACTCAAGAATACCACTCATTGTGAACCAGGGACTCTTATTTATGATATTATATGCAGTGGCTACACAGGGGAGCTTCTGTTTTTGCAATATTGATGTTAATTATCAAATTACTGCTGAATAGTGGATAAACATTAAGTATGTACACCAAAGCCTATTTTTAAAGCAGCACAGCTGAGCAGGAAGAGAACTTGCGTTATTTCTTCTTTGTTCTCCCGTGGCTAATAACTGTTTCAAAGAAACAATATTCCACTATGCAAACAGAAATATGGAAACATGAAAATGGAAGGAAGAGTTGAAAAGCTGTTTGGGCTTACTACTGTTTCGGCAAATAATGCTTGAAATCCCTTGGCACGCTGATGCAACCCTCTTGAGATGTTTCAGATCAGCCAATATCAAGGAACGAACAGGAACTATTACTACATGTAACAAAGATGTTTGGGATTTCACATTACCAATAATCTGGAAGATTAGCCAATTTGTTATCAATGTAGCCAAGAAGCTATATATTTCTATAGCTTCATATATTAGCTATTTTACCTGAAAAATAATCCAAAGCCACAATGGAAAACGGTACTTGTAATTTCAAACTTTTGGCATTTGAATTGAATTGAAAAGATACCGTATATACTCGCGTATAAGTCGAGGTTTTCAGCCCTTTTTAGGCTGAAAAATGCCCCCCTCGACTTATACACTTGTCCCCCCCTCCCCACGGAGCTGCAGCGCTTACTCGCGAGTCGTGAAGTCTCGTTCCCCTCACTGACTCATGCTTTCTTTCTTGCAGTTTAAGAAAACCATAGAGACAGGCTGCCCCGAGCGGCAGCTTCCCTGAAACCAAGCCTTAGACTTACAGCCTGCAAGAAAGAAAGTGTGAGTTAGTGAGGGGCACGAGACATTCTCTGCTTCGCTTTCTCCTGCCTTCAGCTGCTTACCCTCTCCCCAGACCCATATGCGCCCGCCTCGCCCCTCCTTAAAAAGCCCCCCAAAGGCTTCTGGGGCGCTCCTTTCCTCCAGCTGTGGCTGCCGGCTCAGCACCCTACCTCCTGATGGACCTTTCCCACACTAAACTTATACGCGGGTCAATAAAATTTCCCAGGTTTTTTTGAGATAAAATTGGGTGCCTCGACTTATATGCGGGTCAACTTATACGCTAGCATATACGGTAAGTTTGGCCATGAAATGATACTGCCATCCATCTTTACCAGGGAGCAGAAGAACAGCACTATGCCAAAATTACAGTTCCTGATTATTCTCAGTAGTAATAAATTGCATATAAAAGTAAAAAATACAGAACACACTGAAATCAGTTCCAATTTGGATCTATAATGAAGACGGAAACAAACCTATTATAAACCTAGAATATGATGTTTGCTGCATTCAGATTTAAAGTACTGCAGAATTCTTGAGCAGCCTTATAACCCAGATTAGGCCCGTCTAATCAGAGTTTGGAAGCTAAGAAAGGTCAGACATGGTTGCATTGTAGATAGGAACAAACTAAGGTGTCATGCAACACAGATTGCCTCCACACACCAGATGTGTAAGAATAGAGAGGAAACACCATTCACACGTACCGCTCCTCACATCTCTCACTACTACCACTGCCCCCATTTCCCCCTGTTGCACTGTTTAAGGGCAAAAAGGCAGGATATCAATTTGATTAATAAATACAACAAAAAAGGCACCTGTGCAAAAGTGCAGTAAACACATAACAGGGGCCCCCGGAGCTCAGAAGCCCCCTCCGCATTCTTGTTATTTTCTGTATCAAGTTGCATTTTAGCAATTCTTCATAGTTTATAAGGCCGTTTCCGCACGGGCATTTAATGGCGGCCTGGAGACGGCAAAAACGCTGTCTCCAGGCCGCCATTCGCACAGGGGGCGCAGCTGCATCGCAGCTGTGCCGCCCTCGTGCCGCCCGACCGCCGCGAAGCCGGCGTTTCCCCAGAGCACTCGGAAGCGCTCTTGTTGGGGAAACCGCCCGTACCTCGGCCGGGTCGCGAGCTGACGGCAGCGGCTTCGAGACAGCCTCCCCACCCGGCATCTTTAGCCTTGTCCCCGGGCCTCCGGTACAGACGCCGAGGCCTGGGGACACGTTTCCCTGCCCCTGCGCCTCACTTTCGAGCAGGTGCGCCAGGGCCAGAGGAAGCGTGTCCCCAGGCCTCGGCGACGCGCTGGAGGCCCGGGGAGATGCCGGGTCGGCCGGGCGCCGGCGCTCCGCAGCGCCGGCTGCCCGGCTCTTTCCAGGACCGTCCGTGCGGACGGTCCCAGAGTCGTCGGGTCATCATTGCCGAAACACCGACCGAAGCCACTTCCGCGATTCCGCGCTTGGAAAGCGGCCTAAGGGAAATGTAAAAAAAGGAAAAAAACTTTTTCAAAGGGGAAGCAAATTAAAAGCAGGATTTTACTCCACCCTCTCCTGGCAGTGCCATCAGAAGGAAATTCCACCTGGGCATTCCCCCACAGCTATCCTTCAGATTCTGCTTTGAGATGGAGAAAAACAGGTTTTTTATTTTGCTCCAGCTTAAAGGAGAAAGGCCACGGAACAGGAGGAATCAGAATGAGTATAATACGACATAAACGTTAAGGCAGGACTTCCTTTAATTCCATGCAGGGATAAATTCTCACCCGGAAGCAGCTCTAGACTCTAGGCCACAAATATAGTGAGTACGGCATATTTTCTGAATTATCAAAATACGTGCAATAAAATGCTCTTTACATCCAACGCCATTTCTTAGCAACATGCTGCCTAAAAATGACACATTTTTAAATAGGAACTGTTCATGAAAAACATTACAAATTATTTCTTGAAACTCCTCCTTAACTCCTCTTTAACATTATTGTTTCACTATCTTTTTTCAAAAAAAATTCAAAATGTCTTCCATAGGCTTTACAGAAACCAAGGTTTTTTGGATGGAGGTGACTGAATATGTTTCCCTTCATACTGGTTCTGTTTCAAAGTTCATTATAATGGATCCAACATTCACCCACTGAATTAATCATGTTGAGTAAATTACCTGAATATCTGCACCAGAAAACAATTAACATTGCCTTATTCCTGAAAAATAGCATTCCTTCTAAAGGATTATATGCAGATATGATAACAGAACTGGATATTATTTAGATAAGAGACAATATGAAAACAAAGTACTGACTGACCCTCGTAGTAATCACTATTCCTAGGCAATGCTTAATCTAAAAATCACATTAAAATGCCCTGGGCATATGTGGGATACATTCAAAACTTACTATGTATGGATCTGAAAATTGGATAATGAAGGAAGTTTGACAGGAAGAAAACTGATTCATTTGAAAGATGGTGTTGGTGTCTTACCGTGAACCACCAAAGAGACAAATAGTGGGTCCTAGAACAAATAAAGCTTATACTGTGGACCACCAAAACATCAAACAGTGGATTCTAGATCAAATAAAGTCTGAGTTCCTAGAGGTCAAAATGACAAAGATGAGGCTATCATAATTCTGTCACATTATAAGAAGAAACGACTGAGTGGAAAAGACAATATGCTAAGAAAAGCTGAAGACAACAGGAAAAGGGGACCCAGCTTGCGATTGGCTGACTCAATAAAGTAAGCAAGATTGGTAATGATGGGACCTTGTGGAGATCACCGTAAGTTGCCAGAGGGTTGCCATAAGAAGGAAGGAGCAAAGCTAGGCTTGATGGAAGAAGCGAAGCTAGGCTTGACAATGGATGTTAAGCTTTCTCCTTGCCATACAGAAATATGTAAGGGAAAAACATTCTCCACCCAAAGACTAAAACAGGGGGGAAGGGTTACCTTTTATGAAATATCTTCTTTTAGAAAAACGAAATACGGTACTTTTAAATGCATTATTTTAAAGTATTACAGCCCATTTCTTAGATGTCAAAGTGATAACGTCTGCGATTACAACATTGTTACTAACATAAGGCATGTTCTTAGACTTGACATTGGAAAAATACAGGCAGATGCAAAACAGTGAACATATTCAAATGTTTGGTCCAGGAGCAAAACCTTGAAATCTGCACAGACTGACAAAACCATTGTGAATTTAACAGTGTGGCAAGGTCTTTATATACAGTATAGCAACTCACTTCGATTGCTTTTCACTTGTCTCAAGCTCCATCATCTTCTGCCTCAGGTGAAAGAAAATGATGAATACTTTAAAATGTACATTCAGGGACAACCTAACATATGAATGAGTAGATGTCTGTACAAATTGACTTTCTAAGATGCCTAACAATCACTAACTTTGAATATGAAGACAATATTGATGCATGCTAGTATTTTCAAGTACATGTGATTAAAAAGGAATGGAAGTCGAATGAATATGGGTCATGATTTAGATTACAATTACAAACACTTTCAACAAATGTTTATTCAGAAGCATATTCATTGTTAACCATATCGGAGTGCTGAAACAACAACTGAAAAGGCCACTGAATAGTCTGCCTGAACATTGTCTGCACCCTTAATATGCTCTGCCCTGATTGACTTGAGGTCAAGAACTTGGGGTCAAGATCCCAATTCAAGATCTTGAAAGCTTCTTTGTGTAGGGCTGAAAACCTGGTCCCCCCTTGTTTGTTGATGTACATTTTGGCAGCAATATTGTCCATGCAAATCAATACATGGTGACTGGCAATGCGAGGGAAGAAGTTCTTCAACACCAGGTGAATTGCCCTGTTCCAGCGGCCTGATCGGCAACTTGTCCACGGTAATTGTATGTGTATCTGGTTCATTGTGCCCCCACCCCAGCCGATAGCTCTTGGATTCCTGGTCAGGTTTGTCTCCTCTGGTCTAGAACTTCCTGTAAAATGGGTTCTTTCTTCCCTGGTTCTTGGGCTGGTTCCAAGGAAGTTTCTTGAAATCGCTTCTGTATTTCTTTAATATGTGCTTGGGAACAAAAGGAATAATTATTGCCAGTCTGTCCCCTCTTTTGAGTGACCTAGGCTTGGCCTTGGTTTTGTCTTTTTGCTCAACAAGAATCTTCTTAAGAACCCCTCCAAATAACACGTTCCCTTGGAAGGAGCAAGCAGCCACTATCACCTTATATTTAAAATCCACAGGCCAGACCCTGAGCCAATGTACTCATCTAGTTGCCACTGATGGTGACAGGATCCTAAATGAAAAGGTCAAGGCATCTAATGTGGCATCAGCTGAGAAGGAAGCTCCTTAAGGATTCTATTGGCCCTGTCATGATCAGCCCAAATTTGGTTTGATCCTGCCATGTCTCCCAACCAAGCTGTGGAATCCTCTTCCCTCCTCCCTCCCTCTTGTCTGCTGCTGCTTTAGTTTCATTTCCCAGGTAAAAAAACTGTGAAAAGATGCAATAAGATCAAAACCTTGCTTTTATCTATCTTAAAACTGAGTTTAATCAAAGCAGCTAATGTGGTTTTCTTCCAAAACTTTACAGTGCATGACTTCCATGCTTGTCCCATAACAACCTGGATTAAACTCTTAACTCTCATAATGCTAAATAGGAAGGGTATCCTTGGGTAGAAAATAATAAACAACTTTTCTAACTAAGCTGCATTGCAGCTACATCACGACTAGTACAGAAGAGATCAGAAGTGAAAATGACTCTCTGGGAAAACAAAGAGCAAATAACTTTTTATCCAAAAACTCCCCCTTCCTATGTACATGACACAAGGAACACATCCACTGAAACCCAATGGTCAAACAAGCATTTTTCTAATTATGCAGGGGGCACCTACATCCTGGAAAGAACTTATAAACACAATGCCCTATTTGTTGCAAGGTAATTTAACTAATCTGGTCACAGCAAACAAACAAATAGCAAGTTAACTCTTTCATTGCTGGCACTTGCTAAAACCAACATTTAGCCAGTACTTGGCATAGAGAAAATATTCCGTTATTTGTGCCTTTGTTAAAAATACACATAGTAGGAAAAGGCTAAAGAAAAAGGACATGAGTCAGAACACTTGAAAAGCAATGTGAATTTTGCAGCTGATAAACTGGATATATAAACTGGATATGGACTGCACTCAGACATGCCACATAAATTCTCTTTAGGTTGTCTCTAGAGATTTTTTTTATTTCAGAAATTCAGCATAATACAAAACTGGATTGGCCATGGCACACTCCTTTGACTAGATAATCAGAAGGTTAGGTCAAACAGCTATTATGGTTTTCAGCTAGAGATCAAACCCCTAGTCTGTAATCTGCGAGGAACACAGTTTAGCTGAATCATTTATACTCTTCTGTTGGAATGCTAAAGTGCCAAGTGGTATCAGAATTACACTCACTCAAAGATTTATCTGCCAGTAACCACTGAGATTAAAACATTCTATTAACGGGACATTATATACCCTGAAGTTTGATATACCCACAGGAGGTTCTCAGTTATTTTCTTTGAACAGCAGCCAGTCCCCATGATCTGTCACAAATTTCTTAGGAAACGCCATCATGTTTCAGAACCACTTTCCCAATCAACACAGTTGTTTGCTTCAAAAAAAAGTCATAGGCCACACAGGAAGTTAAAAAAAAGGATCTTGGTTACGGCCACAGTGTAGACGTAGAAGGTAACAGAACAACACAACTATTCTTTGCTAAAATTACTGAAATTGTTGGCTTCCATTCCATTAACATTACCTGATAATCTCTTTAATATAAAGTGATTTCTTTCCCTTGCCTTTGAACGCCAACACTTTTTCACTAGGGAAGAGAAACACAACAGTTGTAGTTTAAATTGGAAGGTAAAGGGCTAAACTAGACAAGATGTTGTAAGATACTGACCAGATCTTCCAAAGTTCCCAAGTCAGATCAGGGTCATGGTATGGGAACGGGATTTCAACACTTTGTTGTTTTCTCTAGCTGAAACCTTACATAACTACTATATGCACAGTTTTCAGCCAAGAAATCAAAAGATCTATAAATTTAGGATTTATTTCCCCCTCCCAAAGTTAAAATAGTGAGATGTGGGATATTCATAAACTCTTGGTAGAAAGAGGTGTGAAACCCCCTTTTGAATCCACATCAACTATTTAAAAAAATGCTGGAAAAATCCATTTACAAATCTTCTAACATCATGACTGATTACGCACAAAGTCTGCTGCATAGCGGAGGTCAGTATTCACCACAGCAAGATTTCTTGTACAGATATATTTTCTGAAGCCCCACTTTCACTTTCCACTCTCTTCTCAGCAAGCGAAACCACTTATAGCACAATTTAAATCTGGCTTTGCCACTATAGCAGGACAGATTTCCCAGTGGGCACAGCTTTGCTCCAGACCTCTTCCCTCCACCCATGGCCAGCCTCCCCACTCCCTTGCAGTGCTTTGCACGCATTCCCTCTCACCACCACCACCCCTTCATGCTTTCGGCTCCTTCCTGCTTTTCTAGGTACAGTGATCAAGAAATCAATAAATTGATATCTCATCTCTGTGTAATGTCTGTGTTCAGTTTCTCCTCCACCAGCCCAGCCTCAACAGTCTCAGTTGCCAGGTCCCCTGCAGCCTTCCCCCTTGCACCCCTCTCCATGCTGCCACCTCCTTCCTGCTTCTCTAAAGTGCACATACTGAGAGATTGAGAGATCAATCTTTTGATACAAAGTAACAACAATGGGGGCTTTTGCAAGGATCAGTGCAAGCAGGCATCTTTTTGGCTTTACCCCGCCTCCCCCTTTTGCTTCTGCTCTCCCCGATGGCTAAGAAGGCTTTTAAAACTTTATCTACTAAGTCTGTTTGTACTTGACTATCCCTCTTATTATCTGAGAAATGGCAGCTCTACATTATTGCTCATAAAAAAATAAAAGGAGGAGGCTGACAACAAGAATTCTGAAAACCCTACTGCTCGTGTGTGCCTTTCCTTCTTTCCCCAGTCTCCTCCCATAGTTAGAAAATTGAAGACTTCGTAGTTGTAACACACACAGAGATTTTTTTCCAATGATCCAGATCAAGCAAAATCATAAAATGCTTCTGAGTGTGCAGCACCATTCTATTGCAACCACTGCCGTTAGGGGTCAAACATTCTTGATACCTCTGGCCACCTTTCCCCAGCAGGACTCAAGACCTTGTCTCCCACTCATTGTTATTACAGTCCACCTTTCTCACTGAGACTCTGGGTAGATTATGAAACATTAAATACTATTCAGTCAAACAGCAAGAGCCTTCAATAAACAATGAAGTAAGACAAGGACTAGATAGTGGAAAACAGTGAACATGAAAAACTTTCTAAGGCAACAGAAACTAGTGAAGGAACATCTGCTCCTCCCCAGTAAACTATTAACAATAAGACAATGACACCTTAGGTGAATATGTTTTCTCTTCTTGTTTGCTCCAGTGTTTCCCTTCCCCTCCCTTGCAAAAACCTCACTGCACGAGAAAGAGCAGCACTGAATTAGGGGGGCCAGCCATTGCTGCAAAGAAGTTCCGCAATGCCTGCCCTTAGAAGGGTGGAAGGCAATTATACCCATCATGGGCAACTGCGTCATGACGCCGACATGGCATAATGACGTCAGCAAGAGGGGCGTTCGGGAGCCTTTATAAGGCTCTGACCTCGCCTTGGCCCCTCCTCTGGAACAGAGTGGTGGCAAGTTTCCCACCCATCTCTCCCTTTTGGACAATGTTAATGCATGTGTATGCTGTCATAGCCAAGCCAGCAGTTGGCACATGGGAACTGATCTGATGGTGAGTGAAGCTGGAGAGCTAACCCTCTTTGGTGGAACCTCCTTAAGAGGTTTGGGATGGAGCAATCCGTAGGTCAGGACACCCAGATGTGGGCTACTGTGGCTTGCACCCTTTAGCGGCAAGGTGATTCTTCAGAAAGTGGCCTGCCGCCCAGCTGAGTTCCACTATTGCTGCACTGCGCTAAGCGGATCTCCAGAAAGTGGCCTGATGCCCAGCTGGGATCCATGGTTACTGCGCAAGGTTAATGGTTTCCTCCAACAGGCTGCCCAGTGTTCAGATCAGATCCCATGCTGCGCCTCATGCTTCTTTTCATTCTTTGTCAATAAAACGGTTTGGCTATGGCCAAAACGTAACCCCACAGATAAGAGTGTTGTGTCATTAATTTTGGTTGGGAACTCTGAGCAGTGCGAGTCCTGCCCTCGGGTGGCAATTATGCTGCTAGCAGGACTACATTCCTTGTCTGAATCAGATCATCCACTTCTCTGGCAGCTGTTCTCTTTGATTTTAGTTACGTTGTCTATAGTCTGTATTTCTCAGTGAGACTCAAAGAAGATATAAATCAATATAATCTATAGAATGGGACCTCCGATAACATTGCAATAAGATTTGGATTGCAGAAATGTGGAACAGAGCTGGAACAAAGAAAAACCATTAATGCAATATGTAGGATCTCACATACAGCAACAGACAGTGCATGCTGTACATAGTATTACAGTTACAGTCGCTATCCCTTTACCAAAGCATCTTAATGAACCATCTCATTTCATTACAGTTGTCGGAATGCCAGGTGAGTGGAGGCCTTCCTGATCTCATTGGGCAGGCTATCCCATAGAGGGCAGGCACAACAGAGACTACACAGGAGATGTTGATTGTTGTATCTGCAAGGAGGCAGTTGAAGAATGCCCTCTGAAAATGAGCAAAGTTGTTGTGGAAAAGTGCTGGGAGAGAAGTGGTCCTGCAAATATGAGGGATCAAGGTCATGATGGACTTTGTATGTGATAGCCAATACTTTGAATTGATCCAGGTCACTGATGGGCAACCGTGGGAGTGACAGCAGAATGGAAGTAACATGCAGGTTCCACCTAGCTTCAGATAATAACTTAACTACTGAATTCTGCAACAACTAGAGTCTCTGAGGTGACTCTGAGGGGAGAACTACGAAGAGTGCATCGCAGTACTCTAGCCTTGATGTTAACCATGTTAGGCATTCAGGAGGCCAGAACCACCAAGTCAAGGTGAGATCATCTTTAGTAGAAAGTGTTTTTCGCAATTACACTAACTTGCTTCTCCAGCAGTAACACTGGATCCAGTATAACCCTCAGTTCCTAACCAAGTCAAAAACAGTAAGCTGTATCCATCAGAAGTGGGAAATACAATAAACTTCAAGATCCCTTTCTTCGCAAGCAGCCCTGATTGCCTTACAAGGATTTAGTTTTGGTTTGTTCAGTGGAATTTAATTACCATAGTTAAATGTCAATCCATTATTTTCTATTGAACACTCAAACATGGGGTGATATTCACATTTTCAAACATCATACTGTATGTTGTTACAAGAACCGGCAGCAAGAAATGTAGTTTCTTGTCCAGTTCTAAATGCGTCACTTTAAGCTTACTTATACTGAATTGCAATTATTATTTCACTACCCACTCGATAAATTTGGAGAAAATATTTTGGAACTCCACGCTAACTTCTCTAGTTTGCACTATCTAGAATAATGTGGTGTCTGCAAAACTGGCTTCTTCACTGCTCACTCTTAATTCCAGATCACTTATGAACAAATTAAATAACAGTCCTAAACCCAGACCCCCTCAGGGATCCCACAGATAGCTTCCATTTACTGTGAGAAGCATCCAACCCTCTGTTTACTTTCACTTTACCAGATACTAATCTACAAAAGGACCTGTTCTCTTAGTCCATACCAGCTACATTTACGCAAGAACCTTCAATGAGGAACTTTATCAAACTTTCCTATTAATAGGACATACAATTCAGATCATAATTTAAGTTTGCAAATTGCCATGTGACTAAGCATTGAAGTTTTTTTAACTAGTTTTTTTAAAAAAAATGTGTGAAAAACTGTATAAGCGGACAAGTGTGGAAAATTACTACAAAAGTTTGTGTATTGGATAGGATACCAGATAGGGTTGGAGATTCGGACGGTCCAAATCTGGATTTTGACCAAATCTGCATTGATTCGGACAGATTCAGACGAGCAAGGTCCGAATCTGAGCTGTCCGAATCCCATCTGGGATCACCAGCCAAATTGCGTTTTTATTTTTTTGGTGTTTTTTCACGTTTCGGATTGCAGGGGGTGCATTTTTAAACATATTGGCACAAAACTTTCAGGGTATCATCAGGAGACTGTCCTGATGATACCCACCATTTGGTGCAGTTTGGTTCAGGGGGACCAAAGTTATGAATCCTCAAAGGGGGGCCCTATTCCCCCATTGTTTCCAATGGGAGCTAAGGAGATGGTGGCTACCCCTTTGAGAGTCCATAACTTTGGCCCCCCTGAACCAAACTGCACAAAACTTGGGGGGTGTCATCAGGACAGTTTCCTGATGATACCCTGAAAGTTTGGTGCTGATACCTTCTTTAAAATGTTTGTCTCACTGCTCTTGCACATGGAAGTTCAAACAAAAAAATTACAAAAAAAATTGTTTTCCAGCTAGTGACACCAAGCTTTCAGGGTGCCTTCAAGACACTGTTCTGATCATGCACTCCAAGTTTGGTGCAGTTTGGTTCATGGGGGCCCAAGTTATGGACCCCTAAAGTGTTGCCCCTATCCCCATTGTTTCCAATGGGAGCTAATGGAAGTAGCGGCTATCCTTTGTGGGCCCATAACCTGGGCCCCCCTGAACCAAACTGTATCAAACTTGGGGGGCATCATCAGGACAGTATTCAGAAGATACCATGAAATTTTCATGCCGATACCTTTAAAAATGTTTGTCTCACTGCTTCTGCACATGGAGGTTTAACCCAAAAATTACCAAAAAAATGTTTTCCAGCTAGGGACACCAAACTTTCAGGGGATCTTCTGAATACTGTCCTGATGATGTACTCCAAGTTTGGTGCAGTTTGGTTCAGGGGGGCCCAAGTTATGGACCCCCAAAGGGTTGCCCCTATCCCCATTGTTTCCAATAGGAGCTAATGGAAGTAGGGGCTATCTTTGAGGGTCCATAACCTGGCCCCCCCTGAACCAAACTGCACCAACCTTGGAGGGCATCATCAAGACAGTATTCAGAAGATACCCTGAAATTTTTATGCCAATACCTTTAAAAATGCACCCCCTGCAGGCACCCCCAGAAATTTGCCCAAGATTCTGTGTTTTGCATTGAATTTTTTCAATTGCTTTCAATGGGGGAATTTCTGGAGGTGGCTGCAGGGGGCGCATTTTTAAAGGTACTGGCAGACATAGTTAAAATCTCCACTCCAGTTGACTGTTACATATTCAGAGATGATAGGACACTTGATATCTGTTTATAACACTACTGCATCTGACATTACATTTTTAACTTTTATCTATTTTAGCACCAACTGCAACTCCTTAAGTGCAGAATGTAACAAAGTTCACTTCCCTCTATACTTTCAAAAATGGTATTTTTGGGGTGCTGTGTTGTTTCCGGGCTGTATGGCCGTGTTCTAGTAGCATTCTCTCCTGACTTTTCGCCTGCATCTGTGGCTGGCATCTTCAGAGGATGATCCTCTGAAGATCCCCTAAAGATGCCAGCCACAGATGCAAGTGAAACCAAAGCGAAACCAAAGCAAAACATATGCTGCTAGATTCCGGTGATTCCGGCACCCCAGTGATTCCGGCTGTGAAAGCCATCAACAATACAGTTCTATTTTTGTTATTCAAGCTAACATTTAAAAATGGATATCACTTGAAACCCATTCAACACAAAAATTATGTCCTCTGATACTTACATTAAACGAATTCACTAAAACAATTCAAAGAAGGGGGAGGCTTCCTCCAGCACATTTCCAGTTTCAAAATATCCCCTGCTTATTCCCATAATAGCAATGCAATACTGTTCTCGAGTTACACCTGCCGAAGAACAGTGAGTATGTCAGGGAGAAGTCAGTTTTATTCTGATCCTATACTCTAGTTCATAGTCACATCTTATGAAGAAGCAAAAAAGCAGAAATGGCCAAAAAACTATTGTAAACTAGTTGGCAAACTAAAAGAACTAACACCCCACCCCCATCCCCTATAGCTACAATATAGCATAGGTCACCAACTAAATCTGCAGTCAATTACAGAACAACAGAAGCAATATATAGCCATCTGGCAGGAAATTCACAACTCAGATGGTAGAGTTGGTGACATGATGCTACATCACTGTGACTTGATGTCGTACAAACTTAGTATACACAGGTGGGGTGTGATTACAGGAACCTTATAAAAGAGATGAATGTATATAAAAGGGGTACTCTGTGCAAAGCCCCGTAGTCTGATAACACACAATGGTCAAACATACTATCAATCTTTTGTTGCTCAGAATCCTTACAAATACCCCATCCTCAGAACTCTAGACAAAAACACACAGAAGGAATCTCTGTTTCACTCTTCTAGTTAGGGATGCAAAAACAAAGCGAAAGGGATACCATTTCTGAAAGTCTGATTGTTGTAGATGTCTCATGTGTTTCTTGCTTAACCCCTCCTTCACAATTTTAGTCCTTCTCCCCTCAACAGTTACTCGCTGTCCACCAAATGCTTGCCATACTCAGGTAGGAAGGATAATGTTACTGCCCATAAAACTCCATGCAGGTAAGTTGTCACAATGCACTGATGGAGCACAGATATCTCTGTCGGTGAACACCACTCTGTGTACCACAACCGTTTCTACTGCTAGTCAGCCTTCTTAGGCTATGATCCTGAACATGTTGAATGTATTTAGTTCTGAGTATTCATGCTCAAATTAGGTTGTCAAGCTCTTTTGACTTCTAGGATCAGAGACTGAATACAAACATCAGTATTTAGGGACTACAGAATTCCCCTGCAACTTCCTGAAGAGGACAAAACAATATTGTCTGAACGACTACCTTAACTCCTCCCTAGAGTTAAATATGAAAGGGTGGGTAATGCTGTGATGAGACATGGGGTCTAGAAAGGCAACTACATGATACACACAATCTCTACCATCTACATGTCTAAACCTACATGTTGTCTTTGTCACTCAATGTCCATTACTGTTCTGGTTGCTCCTGCAGGGCTGTAGGCCAACAGGGGCAAACAACCAAGAAAACTACAGCTAGAAAACCAGTAGTAGCAGTGGTGGAATTCAGCAGGTTCGCACCACTTTGGCAGAACCGGTTGTTAAAATGGTGCTTGTAAACAACCAGTTGTTAACTTATTTGAATCCCACCATCAGAACCAGTTGTTAAATTATTTGAATTCCACCACTGAGTAGTGGTACAGTAGAGGCTATTTCAGATGGTACCACAGCACTGCCCTGCTACCTAAAGACTATCCCTTTTCCACTGGTATTACATTTAATAATTCCTTTCATAACTATCTCTGTGGAAGCACTTCTAAAAACAAATAAAGCAACAAAAGACAAAATGCATATTAAGCTCCGCAGCTTTCTCATGAACCCATTAATGCAGAATAGATAAGTTTAATTTGCCATTTATTACAGGAAACTATTGTCTCATTTTAGTTTAACTTGCTTATTTTAGCCTCCAATTATGTGACTGGTTTGGACTTGTAAGCACAACTGCGGTTTTCATTTAGGATCTAATTTCAGCTAAATACTACCAAGAGAATAAATCACATAAAAATAAGGCAGCCCAGAAGTAACCATTTTAAGAGTTATAGGAAGTTGAACTACTGCTCCAGCAGTACAATCCACTGTAGTAGTCTTTCCCACAATTTTGGTGTAGGTTTAGTAAAAACAGCTGTTATTTCTAGGAATTATGGCATCCACCCAGAGGTGGGATCCAACCAGTTCTCACCATTTCTCTAGAAGTGGTTACTAATTTTTTCTGAGTGCCGAGAATGGGTTACTAAAGCAACCTCCCTGCCCAATAGGGACTGGAGGTGCGTGTGTGCGGCAGCGCCACTGTTTGAATCCCACCACCATCGGAACCTGTTATTAAAATTTTTGGATCCCACCACTGCATCCCCCCTACCCATCCACCCTACCTAAAAATTGCTGTAACAGCAAAAGGTCATTTCAAAGTACTATCCATATTCACTTTGAAGAAAACTTCAGGAAATATATACCTAATGAACACTTGCATATTACTTACACATGCAAAGAATTACAACTCTTTCCATTCATCATCATATCAACCTGAGTTCATTTTCTTACTTTACAGAGTTGAAAATCATCCAGCAACGCAGATGTAATATTTTACATCACTCACAAAAGAATTATATGCGTGTTTATATCCTGAAAATAAGACAGGGTCTTATATTAATTCCTGCTCCAAAAGATGCATTAGGGCTTATTTTCAGGGGATGTCTTATTTTTTGCGTCCCCCACGTGACCAGATCAGCTGCGCCAGGGAATCTGTAACTACGGTTTATTTTTGGGGTAGGGTTTATATTTCAAGCATCCTCCAAAAATCCTGAAAAATCATGCTAGGGCTTATTTTCGGGGTAGGTCTTATTTTTGGGGAAACAGGATAGCTGAAATTTTGGATAAACAGAAGCCAATGCATCCCAAGTATTATTGCTTTCACTCTTCTGCTTCTTGCATGATGTAGTAATTTGACACTGCACAGTATCTTCCAGAAGGAGAAATACACTGATATCGGAACACTATTAAAATAGAAAAATACAATTAAGTGGCTTCTAACTAATTAAAACCCCATATGTCCCGGCTCGTCCTCTGCGATCAGCAGAGGCGAATCTACTGGAGATCCTTGGTCCCTCGATGACGCGGCTGGCCTCCACACAGGCCAGGGCCTTTACAGCCCTGGCACCGGCCTGGTGGAACACATTACCATCAGCTATTCGGGCCCTGCGGGACCTTGGAGAGTTCCACAGGGCCTGTAAAACCGAATTATTCCACCGGGCCTTTGGAGAGTCCAGCCGCCAATAATGCCCCGCCCTCCCCCCCACCCTGCTAGTAGGGTCCCCTAACATCATTGGGACCCCTCCTCATTTTTGGAAGAGGGTGGTATATGGGTCTCGTGGGCCCTATTGTAGAATGTACCTGTTTTAAGATGTTTATGTTTTTTGTATGACTTTATGTTGTTCACCGCCCTGAGCCCTCCAGGGATAGGGCGGTATAGCAAGTTTAATAAATAATAATAATAATAAATAAAATGTGCCACAAAGTACTTACACACTATCACAAAAAAATTAAAAGCTGAAATTTCACTGCAAATGTCAACAAATGTGTTCTCAAAATAATATAAATAAGCTCTCTAAAGTGAACATATTGCTTGCTTTGTTGAAATGTTAGCATATTTAATTGAAACACATTTAACGTATTCCTTTTCTATGAATTGTAAATTTTCAAGGCTAAAACTTCTTGGTTCATTCTGAGATGAAACTGAACATTTGAAGCTTCTTTTGAAAGGACTGTCAAATGGAATTCATCCCTTGTTATATGTCTTTCAGTATACCTTCAGCAAGTTATAAAGGCTTTTCACATCTTATTCCTGCTCTATGGTTTGAATTCACAGTCAAAGAAAGCATTTAAAGTGAATTATTGGGAATCAGTCATATATACTACTGACTTGGGGCTTCCTGTGTATCAGGAGGAATTGTACAGCACAGACAACAAAAAGTAAAGGAGGCAGTCATAAGAAATTATTATTATTATTATTATTTTATTGGACTTATATACCGCCCCATCCCCGAAGGGCATCTTGAAGGGCAATGCCATTCTATCATTACATGAGTTATAATTTTAAGTTAACTAACATAGTTTTCTTCAATGTATTGTTGAAGGCTTTCACAGTGGGAATCACTAGGATATTGTGGATTTTCTGGTTGTATGGCCATGTCCCAGTAGTATTTTCTCCTGACATTTCGCCTGTATCTTATGCCAGTCACAGATGCAGGAGAAATGTACGGAGAAAATACTACTGGGACACAGCCATACAACCCAGAAAACCCACAACATCCTACAGTTTTCTTCATCAAGGCATGTAAAAAGTTCCATTAGTAACAACAAAACCCCTATAATTAGCAATTTTTCTGTAAACTGTATTTTCATGAACATGGCTTTGGGAGAGGAAAATCAATAGCGACCTACCCTATATAGCTATATCTCCAGAAGCCTTTGTCAATGAATTAATTACTATAGACCAGGGGTAGGGAACCTGCGGCTCTCCAGATGTTCAGGAACTACAATTCCCATCAGCCCCTGTCAGCATGGCCAATTGGCCATGCTGGCAGAATGAAATGCTGGATTCCTAATCCTGGAAAGCGATTCTACCCACCTAGGCACAATAGTTTACATTTTCTTTAGGCCTACTAGCTTACGTAACATACATGCATCCGCTACTGCAATGGGAAAATCACACAATATTTTCTTAGCCTAGAAGGGATCTTAACAGCTTCCACTCTCACCACACTTAATTACACTGAAGGCCTGAAAGCAGCAGCTGACAATACCAAGAACAGGGCTTAACTAATTTTGACTTATATGATACCCAGCCATGGCTCTTTTCCCCCCTGAGACTCTGCTGCATATTGTCAGGCTTTGAAAGCAACATAAGCCACTACGGATGCACCCAACATTTCCCATAAAAGATGCAAAAGAAGAGACGCTCACATGGCAGTGACGTCTTAGCACTGGAAAAGAAGGGACATCTTATGCTATTTCTGACTTCACCCAGAACAGCTCCATTCCCTTCAGTTCTTATGCACACTAAAGAAAACAGAAAGGAAATAGACTGTCATCTCACGTCTGGTCTAAACTGAAATCCTGACTACCCTCCAACTCTGCACTGAATGAGAGAACTTGGGAGAGGACAGCCCTCAATTCAAGCTGGGTTTTTACGGGCGACAGGTGACAATTCCTAGGGCTAAATTTATGGTTTTCACTGTTTTTATCTTTGTGGACTCCACAACCAGAAATACATAGCTGCTGGATGTAGCCAGCAAGTTTGCTGAACAGCCACTGCTGTTGACACTGATGCCATTACTTCACTTCCCTATAACTTGTTTCATAATGTTCAGGGAATTAGAAAAAAATGTGGTGCTACTCTCACAAAACACGATCATCAGTGAAAGAAAGCTATATTATCAAGGGGAAGGAAAAATGTGGTTTTTCAGGCAATGCTAGTTGATAGGCTAACAGTGCAATCCCACATAGAGTTAGTCCAGTCTAAGCCCACTGAAGTCAATGGGCTTAGACTGGAGTAACTCAGCAAAGGATTGCACTGTAACACTGCAGTCATCAGAAGAGTTACATGCTAGTATGGATGACAGGATTTTCGTCAAGGTACATCCCCCCCTTTTCTGGTTGGTTTTTTTTCTTTACATAACCTCACCTGAGATGCTGGAAAGTGGCTGAGGTAAATGACAATCTTGACACTTGCAATGCAACGATCAACAGGTATGTGAAAATATTTGGGGGGAGGCATGTGGGTCCTACTCTGTGAAGGGCTTTAAAGGTCATAACTAGCACAACTAGCCGTAGTTTTAAGATAGGCAGATGTGTTCCTGGCAGTAATCAGGCTACTGCATACTAAATTGCTGAAGTTTCAAGGTTGCCTTCAAGGGCAGCTGAATGTAAAGTAGTCCAACCAGAAGATTACTGTAATATGCATCAGATCTACTGAATCTTCAATGAGAGTTGGTGAACCAGCTGAGAAAAGGCACTCTTGACCACTAGACCAAACTGCTTTTCTAGCATTGATGTTCATGCTGCAAACATGCCTTGCTGTACATATGCCAACTCCACTCAAATGGATCTAGTCTCCCTAAAGCAGGGGTCTGCAACCTGCAGCTCTCCAGATGCTCATGGACTACAATTCTCATCAGCCCCTGCCAGCATGACCAATTGGCCATGCTGGCAGGGGCTGATGGGATTTGTAGTTCACAAACATCTGGAGAGCTGCAGATTGCAGACTCCTACCCTAAAGCAACAGCCTTTTTGAAAGATGTTCTAAATAGAAAGGAAGCATTCATGTTCTTCCCTTACCTATATTGAACCCCATTCTATAGCCGCTTTTCAATTCTGTCAAAACCTGTGAAGATACAGCTCCAGGTCAACAATGTCTATTACAAAATTTTCCGTACAAAAAAACACCCTCCTGAAACTTCATTTTTCAAACTTAACACAAAAAGTACCCAATTTTAAATGGCACAAGACATATGTAATATTATCAAATGCACCCACATTTAAAATGGGAGATTATTCAGAATGTGTAATTCCATGGACTCTGCTTTAGGTATGAATCAAATCTGAAATATTTTGACCATGGCAAACAATCTGCCTACGCTGACCATAAATAGTGCATGACATATTCAGATATTTAAACAACAATGCAATTAATATGCAGGGCTACTGGTTTGAAACAAATTGAAATGTAGGTGGCTGTTCTAAAAACTTGTTTGTGCTGGTTTTCAGTTCAAACTTACAAATGTTTCCTAAGGAGGTGTGAACTTGTGATTTCACTCTCCAGATTTTCAGTAATTATAGTCAAGCGGATCATAATCTAAACTTCTAAATTCTGTCAGAAGTTTCCAGCACCCATCAAGAGCTATTTTTCCATTTAAAAAGATAAAGTGTCAGAATTTGAGCAGCAAATCAAATTTTAGATGATGTTTAATAACAACACGCAACAAGAAAAACATTTCAACAGTTACTGATAGGGATAACTGAGGTCTACCTGACAGATAAACTCAATGAGTTGAGTCCAGACTAAATTTTCCATCGATTGAAAGAACTTTTCTGCCTGCTCCCTCCCACTGAAGCCCACTGATTCCCACTAAATGCTGGCTCATTCTGCACATGCAGAATAATGCACTTTCAAACTGCTTTCAGTGCTCTTTGAAGCTGTGTGGAATAGCAAAATCCACTTGCAAACAGTTGTGAAAGTGGTTTGAAAACGCATTATTTTGCGTGTGCGGAAGGGGCCGCTGATTCCAGGGGACAGAAGACTCTGATGAATGATGGACAGCCTCTTCCAAACCCAGAGGTGGCAGGCCGTGGAGCTGATACAGCACGACCCTGCCACCGCCAGAAAGACTTTTCAGCCCCATTGAAGAACAGAATTTAACCACATTTTCTGGAGGTGCAAGTCTGCAGACAGGGAGGGGATATTCTCAGGCTGAAAGCCCGCCCCCAACTGAACCAGCATGCTTTCCTACCAGTGTAGTTTATAGCAGCAGGCCTTTCTGGGATTGGGCGCTGGGGCACTGTGTGGAGTCCGCCCACCAGCATGTTTGCTCTCTTCTCTGGAGTAGGTGCCCCTTATACTAGCAGGGTGGGCAAACAGACCCCACCACCTCCAAGACTCCATTCACACACACAAACCCTAATTGGGCTACTAGTAAGCTAAACAGCAGTTTAAGATACTATTGCTACCTATTCACATTACAACCATTGGAAATTCATTCACAGTTTGACACTAAGGCCTTTCCCATCTTCAAGCTTCCACCCACCGTTCCTCTTTCCCCTGTACAAATATAAAACAAATTAATGTCAAATTAACCTAGATGAAGCTGGTATGACTAAAACAGCAGCAAATGACCTTTTATGATAGTTAAAAATAGACCTTTATAATGTTGCTTTTCTCATTTTCAAAACCTGAATAGTTTTTCCTTGTGAGGGAGTTTAGCTTTCAGTTTAGTATTTTTTTTTTAAAAAGAAAGTTCTCAGTAGGCTATTTGTACCAAAGGAAAAACTACACAATCTCTTCTTAATGTTCTTTCCTGTGCTATTCACATTTGCTTGGTAATGCTAGTACAGAACTTACTGCTACTGCTGCAGCTTCTGAATGTTTTACCCTTCCTTTGCTGGAAACCGCCTCCAATGGATGCCGCTGAATACAACAAGCATGTGCCTTTCAACAATAACAAAATCCTCTAAGTTGATTTGAAATGCATTCTACGTATTTTTAAGCAATGACAGAAGACTCACACCCAAAAACCTGCATTAGGCTTACAAATTGAAACAGTATTTCCTGATATATCTACAAGTTTCCAGAGGTTTAATTTATTTTAATTACCAAAACAAAAGATGATGACAAATACAATCCAGGAAATGCATTAAGCACTTTACCATTATGGCATGATCCACCTGAAGCTGCTTAATTAAATGTTAATTCCACTGCCACTTTGAAATAACAGTCATAGTGAGTACCATGTCACAGCAACTCAACCATCCTTTTAGATAAATATTTTTGGAAAGTATGACAAAAAGGTGCAAAGCAAAAGAACAGCTAACAGTTTATCATCTTTGTCTCAGACCCCTCAAGTCATCAGATCTTTAAATCTTGTTCATCCATAAAGCTATAAATATTAAATAGCCTGCCTGTCTGTGTGCAGCAGTCACTCTGCCATTCTGTCAGACTCATCAGATGTGAATATTTATTAAACACCAAGAAGGTGTATAATTTCAAACTAACTAGCATCATTCAATTGCTGTGGCTGTCTGCAACAAAATTAGTTATCACATTAACTTAAAACTTCTTGCTACCAAAGCATCTTATCTGCCACATAGTAGCAGATCAGCTACTTGACTTTATACCCAAAGTGGGATATTCCTTTTCATTCATTGTTTCATCAGCTTTCCTACAACAAATTTCACACTGAGAAGAGGTACTAAATTGCTCATAATTGGAAGTAATTCATTTCTAGGAGTCATTTCTATTTATTTTTCTCACTGGAATTCTGTAGATTTACAGCCTCTGGTTTAAACACTGCTGAAACACTGCCATGCACTACGAAGTACCTCTGTACATCTGATGTACCTCTGTGTTGATTTTTCTGTATACATTCGACTGGTGCAGATCTGTACCATTTGCTAACAAAGGAAGTGTATTTCAAACAATAAAGACTATCAAGCCACCGCTATCAACAGATTAGAAGACACAAAACTCCTCCCCAAAATATCAAGCTCAACTGGCTGCAAGGTAATAGGGTTAAATCATTCACACATTTCAGCCACAGAGGAAAGACGCCATCTGGGGCTGTTCTTTAATCTTATACAATTAAAAATAGATGTACTATCAAATCCCACAGCCTGGGAGCAGACCATAGTCACAAGACAATAAAGCTATCTGTGAGCACCTGAACGAGAACTGGGTTCAAGAATAAACCCCCTTTAACAGACTGTGACATTTAAAGAAGCAAAGAACAGAATTGCCGGGACCAATGTGAGAAGAACAGCAAGCTTTCATACAGCAGGCTACTCATGGACAAGGAGCAGCTTGCTGTACGAAAACAAACTAAACGGGAATCACAGATCAGATGGACTGAGTATTGATAAAAAAAATGAAGTCACTCTGTCACCAGACATAAAAAGAAAAGAACTCTGTCTTTGCAATGGAAGGTGGATGGGAGAGATGTAACCATGGAGCCACACTAAAGTAAAAAAGGTATCACTTCCGGAAGTGAGGGATTGATCTGCTTCGGGCCTCTGGCGGGGTCAGTAGGTGGCTCTAGGAAATCTGCCAACTGAAGGAAGGAGGTGGTCCTATGAATAGGGCAAAAACATCTTAAGGAGGGCAAAAAGAACACATCTGGTTATAGGAGGCCACTCCAAAGGTCATCAGAATGGGATGGGGTGCGGGGGTGCGGAGGGAACATCTCTTGGGTTACTAGCAAATAACAAAGTAGTTCAATAAAAAAGCCCCTCCTTAAGTTTGAGGAGAAGGATGCTAAGGGAAAGAAAAGGAGGCTTTCAAGGGAGGGGGGAAAGGATGACAGAGCAGTTGAAGGGTACAAGAGTAGTTAGGGACATCCAAAGCCAGAAGAGACACCAGAGGTGATCCGAGGGATATTGACAGTGTGCCCCCGCCCCAGCTCCGCTTTTTTTCCACCTGGGGGAGGCGGCCGATCCCCAAACGCTGTGTGCGGAGCCCGGGTAGGTGGGGCGAGGCCAAGCGCGGCTCCCCTTACCAGGTTCAACACGGTCTCCACGATGTCCCGGTTGCTGACCTCCCCGACTTGGATGAGTCCGATCAAGACGGCGAATTTCATGCGGATGTTGCGGAGTGGCACCGACGGGTTGATCATCCCGGCGGGCAGCAGCACCACCGACCCGGAGCTCGACGCCCTCAGCTCCCCCATCACGGCCGCAGCCGCTGAGCCGCCGATGCCGATGCCGCTGCTGCTGCTACTACTGCCGCCGCCGCCGCCGCCGCTACCTGCTCCCGCTGCCCCCGAGCCGCCGACCCCGCCGCTGCTGGCCCCGACGGCGATGAGCCCCGCGGGTTGCGGCTCCGGCCCCGACACCGGCTTCTCGCTCGCCATCTATCCCCGGCTGCCGCCAACAGGACCTGCCGCCGCCGCCGCCGCCGCCGCCGCCGCGCTCCGCCCTGGCCGAAGAGCTGCGCATCCACCGCAGCCGCAACACCGCAGCAGCAGCAGCACCCGGCGGGGCCGCAGAGAGCGGACCCGAGCTGCTGCCGCCGCCGCCGCCGAAGGACCGTCCCGGGCGCCGCTCCCCCCCCTCGGCTCTATAATGAGGGATTATTATGGGCGCCGCTGCCCCGTTAGCCCGAGCCGCCTCTCGCCCGCTCCGCTGCCGCTGCCGCACCAGGACGGCCGCCCCAGGCAGGAGGCCAAGGAGCTGGCGAGGGAGGCTGGCGTGGGAAGCGTAGGGAGCCGGGAAGCCGTTCCGGCTGTTGTTGTGGAGCCAGAACGGGTGCCGCTGCCGCCGCTGCCGCCGCCGCTCACTCCGCCATGTTGCCGCCCCCTGCCTGCGGTAGCTGCCAGGGCGCCTGCGCTGCGGAGCCCGTGGGGGGAGTGGCGCGTCGCCCCATCTTCCTCCGCCCCTTGTTCTGTCGAGCGCGGCTCTCCCTCACATTCGCCCGAGAAGCGCAGGCGAGGCGCGGGAGACGCTCTCCTCAGTTAGCAGCCCGCGTTTTGGCCGGAGAAGTCGACGGCGCCGTCGCGAGGGGGATGAGACGGCGCGCGGTGGTGCCCCCACCGTCCTTTCCCCTCACGCGCGCCCGCCCGCCGGGATTCTATCCCAGCCGCCGCCGCCGTTGACGCAGCAAGAGAAGAGCGGGGCTACCTCGAGCCGTTTCGGGGCCACGTAGGAGGACCGCAGCGGCGAGGGGGCAGGTGGCTGTGGTGGCTCTCCCTCCACCCCCACCTCCCGCGGCCTGCCTGAGGGAGAGTTAAACCACCGTGTGAGGGGATCCAGCTGCCTGTCGAAAGCGCCGTCGAGACAGCCCACCGGGGACATCTGCTACCCTTGCCATTTCTCTGTGGAAGGCTTTGCTTCTTCTGACACCGAGGAGGAAATGGGGTCTTCAAAATACCAACGCTCCCTCCATCGCTCTTTTCGAGAAAAGAGCACCACGGCATCCAGTGCCAAGGGCCCCGTCGGATTTTGACCTAAATGGGAAATGCCAATGTCTCGCTCCATCTGTCCATTACCTGAAGGCCTCCTCATATGACACATTCGGCTCTTGTGTTCACTTGGGGCCCCCATGCTGTACCTGTGCAGTTGTTGCTCTTTGGATCCTAGGGACTCAAAGGATTTTCCTTAGTGCATTTCATGAGCATTAAAAAATAGAGCACGGGGTGTAAATATTTTGATTAACAAATGGCACTTTGCCCCAAGATGGTGAACATCTCAACCATCGATTGATACTGCTTACCACAGGAGACGGAGGCGACTCCTCAAACTCCCATGCCCTTGATACCAAATGACTAAGTCCAGATGGGTAGCTATGTTAGTCTTTAGCTACAAAGTGGAATAGAAGTCCAGTGGCATGTTAAGGGTTATGAAAATTCATTCCAGCATAAGCTTTTGAAAGAGTTAAAGATCCATGGCAGTTACTTATACTTTGAATGACAAGCTGGTGTGGGAGGATGTTGAGAAGAGAGGCCAGTGTGGATCACTAAGTGTCAAGGAGTAGAGTGTCTCCAAATGCATCATTTTGCTTTTCCAAATAAGAATGAATGACAGAGTCATTCTTTCAGTTTTTACTGTCTTAACTGAACATGATGTTTTCAGCCAGCAGCTGAAGATATTTCAACTTGAAATAGTGGACTTTTCTAAAAAATTCCCTTATGCAATATATGTGCAGTTACATAGTTCAAATGTCTCCCCAAAAGTCTACATGAGTATTAAAAATTCAGTAACTTCCACCAGGGAACCTTCCTAGGATAGTGAGAAAGATAGATTAATTAATAATCCACCCCAGGTAGCAACCTAATAGCTCATTAGAGCTTGGAAACTAAGCAGGATCAGTATTTGGATGGGAGGCCACAAAGGCTGGAACTGTTGTGCAGCAACGCAATGGCAAATCACATGGGATCGTCTCTTGCCTTGAAAAGTCTGTAAGGTAATGTCACCATGAATCAGTTGTGACTTGACAGCACATTCTACTTTACCATAAGGTAGCACAACAATTGCCACATCAAAGATAACTGTGTTTCACAAATACTTCCTTGGGACAGGAGTATAACATGCCTCCTCTTCAGTACCTCATACACCTCCAAATGACCAAATTAATAAGTATAAGGAATAGCTGGCAGATTTGTCCCACTATAGTGCCCCATGCCCATAATTTTGAGAAAATAAAGGACTGTACTCAAAGTGGATGAGTTATGCCCATTTTGGTCCATGCCATGTTGACCAACATTAGACTGTTTTCTAGAATGTTAGCTTAATTTAAAAAAAAAAAACCTTAGCTGCTTAAGTATATTTGTTTTGATATAATTATGAAAAAAACAACTGAAAGTAAAAACAGCATTTTTACATAATACATACACGTGCAGCAAGAAGGCACCATTTTAGGAGAGAAGGAGGCAGTTTCTAATTTAGTGCTCACTATCCATGGTTTCTGTAACAACTTATAAGACGAACATTTTTTTTCAAAAAGCCCTGTTGCCCAGTTAATCAGAAACACCTCTTTAGTTCACTGAACTAACTGAATCAGTTAATCAAGTCAATTGTTCAGTTAAACATTATGACAGTAGAAGGAACATTGGGGAAACGGAAAAGATTAATGGAGAGCAATTGTTTCATTTACGAAAAGATTTATAATCAAATTAATCAACTAACAATGCTGTCCTATATGAGTCTATTCAGAATCCTGCCCAGGTCTATTCATTAGGGCTTACTCTCAGGAAAGTGTCTCAGGATTGTACTGTAGACATTACAGTTTAAGAAAAATGCAGAAAATATAGGGAACTTTGAACATTCTGTACCTGAAGATAATGCAAGACATTTTGATGTTTGAGTTAAAAACTCCAACTGGTGTGTCATCCCCTCTGAAATAAAAAAGATAATAAACAATAACTGATAGTGACTGTTGTGGGTTTTCTGAACTGTGTGGCCATTGTCTGGAAATTTTTGCTCCTAATGTTTTGCTTGCATCTATACCTCTGAAGATGCCAGCCATACATGCAGGCAAAATATGAGGAGCAAAAACTTCCAGCTCATGGCCACACAGCACAGAAAACCCACAACAGCCAGTTGATTCCAGTTGTGAAAGCCTTTGGCAATACATTAACTTATAGTTTTCTTTTATCTGTACCCCCAGAATTTGTCACCTTTATAAAGCTGACCCTGATTGTCCTAGTCCAGCATAGAAATGCTTGTCTCGCTTTTAGGAAAAAGTTACTAATATTGTTGTGACAAACTCATAATCAGTTCATCCCAGATGACAAAGGAAATATTAACAATCCTTAAGGACTCTAGTCAAGTTTCCTCAATGGATCATGATGGCTCTGACCATGTGGTCATCAGGTTTGGAACAGGAGGGCTCCCTACCTAGATGGACAGTGCTTGAGGGGTGTCTGTGAGAGAAGAATGAGCAGCATGAGAAATGGAAAAAGGAACAGAAAGAGATGGCCATTGCTAAGGGGTAGCTGGCACATCTGGTAGGTGCAGGCTCCTCCTTCCAAATATCTGAGATGGTGTAACAGATTTGTTGTCATGTTGGGGTGCCATGACTCTTTTCCTTTACCTGTGTTCCACCTGTGTATGTGTAAATAAAGCATATAGTACAAATAGTACAAATATGCCATAAGAGTCTAATTATCTCTCTTTGCAAGGGAGCCAACCAAGGATGACAACAATGTAAACATCTTGCCACCTCTAAGAATGTGGGTGGGAGGAGCAACCCAAACATCATGCTTAATCATGCTTGGAACCAGCACAAATAAGAATTCTCTCCACAAGAAACATTTTGTATTGCTCTATTTTTGTGTTGGATTTATGTACCCATAAGACTAACTGCTGTTAGCAAAGAGGTCATTCTATGAAGCTACACCAGTAACTCCAAAACTCTAGGTTCATACTGTGTTAAGTCATTGGTCTTAAACCAGACTTCCAATTTCTGAAAGCCACAAAACAGAAGCAGACATCTTTTTAAATAACTCAGTATGATAAAGAAACACACATGCCAAATTGAACAAATTATACATTTATCTTTCACACACCAGCATAGAGCAATAGACTCTAATCTGAAAAAACTGTTTGATTCGCCACTCCGCTATCATGAGTGGCAGATTCTTAACTGCTGAATTAGGTTTGTTTCCTTGCTCCTATACATGAAGCCTGCTGGATGACCTTGGGCTAGTAGTCACAGTTCTCTTCAAACTCTCTCAGCTCCACCTACCTTGCAAGGTGTTTGTTGTGTGGAGAGAAAAGGAAGGAGTTTGCAAGCAACTTTGAGACTCTTTACAGGAGAGGGAGGCAGTGTATAAATCCAAACTTCTTCTATATAGTGGAACCTCGGTTTTCGTTGGTAATCCGTCCGAAAAGAATCGATGAAAACCGAAACCGATGAAAACCAAGGCAAACTTTTCCATAGGAATCAATGTAAATCCAACTGTTTCTGGTGGGTTTTCGGGGCTGTGTGGCCGTGGTCTAACCCACCAGAACCTGTTGAATCCGGCCGCGAAAGCCTTCGACAATGTAAATCCAATTAATCCGTTCTAGGCACTCCAAAAAACATACCAAAAACACATTTTTGGGTGAATAAACATAGTGTTTAATGCTGAAAACAGTAACAAACAATAACACTAGGACCAGCTTCAGAGCCAGTGGACCAATGTCGCACCAGAAAGCTGTCCAAAGAGGTATGTTTCTCTAGGGTGGTTCCAGCCATCTTGATGGGTTGTACTTCTTTACCAACTGCTAGTGAGGCAGGAAGAGCTTTTGGTAACTTCCTGTTGGCGCCAAAACAGCACCAGTATCTTTCTGCCTCGCTAGTGAGAGCAGCAATTTCGTCAGGCTCCCTGCAGCTTCTCAATTTTCCGTGGATCTTTTGTGTATCCCCTTCCCTTTGTGGATTGTCCGACGGTCGTGAGTTTTTTCCCTTGTTTGTGTGCTCCCCTTCCTCCCGTCTGCCCTTCCCCTCAGCGGAGGAAATTTTCCTTTCCCTCAGGGGCCATGGCCACGGCGCCATTTTCCCCGCCCAGAGAGGGATTCTGTAAGTCCGCTGCTGAGAACACCAGGGCAGCGGCCCGGGCTTCGTGCTTGCCCCTCCGTAGCAGCGGGACTGAGCGAGCAGAGCAGCCCAGTGCCTCGCTGACCGGCCATCGGGCCCGTCAGCGCAACGTCTCCCGCTCACCAGGGGAGAGAGGAACAAGGTGCGCAAGTTCAGCCGGCCCGTGCACGGGCCGCCGAGAACTGGCAGGTGGCAGCCGCAGCAGGGAGAAAGACGCAGGAAGTCGTCCCGCCGAAGGAGCGGCGCGCCGCATCGATTCTGCCGCCTCCTCCGCCCTTGCGGCGGAGAGCCTTACAAACGCCCGACGCAGACGCTCCGATCACAGGGACTTCGACTCTTCCAGACAGGAATTGGCGGTACCGGGCCCCTCCCGACGGGGGGAGGATATTCCCAACGATTGGAGCCAGTTTTCCCCTCATCAATTAGTGGCCTTAATACTCTCCTCCATTAGGGAGGAGGTTTCACAGCAGATCCCCCTTTCTTCCCTGGGAAAGGACAGGCCTCGCCCCAGAGACAGATCCCGATCTAGGTCTCCCAGAACCAGCAGAACAGACAGGGATTGGTTGGCCCTTCCTTATGGTTCCGACATCAGTGATATCAGTGAAGGGGAACTGTCCGAATCAGATCATTTTTCTGACCCAGAGCCTCCTGCCCCTGAGCCAACCGACCATAGTCACAGGCTCTTTAAAATTGAGCAGCTTTCTACCTTGCTCTCTAAGACCATCTCCGCTTTAGCTTTACATGATTCTGAGGAGGCAGAGGACCCAAACTCCACCAAACCATCCAAGCCCATCAAGGGGTGCCCTAAGGGGCTGGCTTCCATCTTCCCTGCTGAGGATAAGGTGTCCCAGTTCTTTCCCCTCCCTGAATTCTTTGATTCCCCTCCCTGAATTCTTTGAACGCAAATTCAAAAAGGAGTGGATAAACCCAGCCTCAAATAAGGGCTTCCCTTCAGTTTTTAACAAATTATCCCTTGCCCCGGGGCATCTCCACAGCCTTATTAAGACTCCGCTTGTGGACGGTCCAGTCACTGCCCTGCACTCCGGGGGTCTAGTGCACAGGGACGGGGAGGGAAGCATTAGGGACCCTGTTGACAGAAAAGCTGAAGCTAGCTTACGTAGGGTCCACGAGGGGTCTGCCATGGCTGCCAGGATCTTAGCCCCCTCGGCTACGGTGGCCAGAGCCACCCTGGTCTGGCTGAAATGGCTGTTGGCCACCATCCCGCCTCAGGACCAGGGCATTAGGGAGGGCGTTGAAAGAGTGATTATGGCCGTGTCCTTCCTTGCGGATTCCACCCTCAACACCTTTTTGACTTCCTCTCGCATCATGGCATCAGCGGCAGTCACCAGGCGCCTGGTCTGGCTCAAGCCTTGGCAGGCTGACACCCTCTCCAAGACAATGGTTGCCAGTTATGATTACCAGGCTGGCATCCTCTTTGGCTCTGAATTGGAAAAGATCCAGGTGGTATAATTAAGCGATGGTAAAAAAGACGTGCCCCGTTACGCGCCGAGTAGATATGCTCACGCTCACCCACAAACCAGCCTTTCGGTCCTTTCGGTCGTCCTTTCGTCCGCAACGTGAAGGCAGACGGTCCACCTGGCAGGGACAGAGCTCCTTTCGGAAACGACAGGATTTCATAGGACACACCAGAGGAGGAAAGTCCTTCCGTCCTGATCCAGCCCAGGGAAACAAAGCATGACTGTCCCAACGTACCGATAGGAGGCCGGCTTGGACACTTCCAACATCAGTGGATGGCCCCTTTTGCCGACCAATGGATCCAGGAGATCGTTTCCTCCGGCTACTCCTTAGAGTTCCGTTGCTGGCCACGGGACCGATTTCTCCCCTCTCCCATGAGTTCAAAACCGGAAAAGGTTGCCAGGTTGAGGTCAGCGATTTCTCATCTGCTTTCCATCAGGGCGATCGAACCTGTGCCCTCGGGTCAGGAGGGAGTGGGAGTCTACTCCCATTTTTTCACTGTCCCCAAGAAGAACGGGGACTCCAGGGCCATTCTCAACCTCCGTCATGTGAACCAGTTTCTTCGCAAGTTTCGTTTCAGGATGGAAACGCTCAGATTTACTGTAGCAGCGGTTCAACAGGGCAATTTCCTGACATCTCTCGACCTGAAGGATGCATACCTGCACATCCCCATTTGCCCTTCTCACTCCCGCTTCCTTCGTTTCGCTCTGGGAAATCTTCATTTTCAATATGTAGCTCTCCCCTTCGGTCTGGCGACTGCGCCCCGGGTTTTTGCCAAGGTCTTGGTTGCTCCGATTGCCCTCCTGCGCAGCCAGGGGGTTCACATCCACCCCTATCTGGAGGACCTTCTCCTTCGGTCCCGGTCCAGAGCGCAGGCGTCCAGGGATGTCAAATTGGTGCGGAGAACGTTGTCGAACCACGGCTTTGTTGTCAACCTGAACAAGAGCTCCGTCATCCCCGCACAGAGGATGGAGCACCTCGGTGCTCTGATAGATACCTCCTCTTGCACCCTCTTCATTCCTCCAGCCAAGGTGAAAAAGATTCAGGAGTTTTGTCGCAGGGTGCTAAGGGCCAGATCTGCGACCCTGCTCCAACTTGCCAGCTTGCTAGGGCTCCTGATGTCCACCATAGACCTCATCCAATGGGGCAGGGCCCATGCTCGCCCTCTTCAGGCTCTTCTGCGTCCGCATGCATCGCGCATCATCCAGAGGAGAGACCAAGTACTTCCCGTCACCCTCAGCGCGGGCCAGTCTCAGTTGGTGGACTTCAGCAAACAACCTGAGCGGGGGAAAGGTTTTTGCAACTTGGCAACAGCTTCACATCTTCACCGATGCCAGCCTCAGGGGGTGGGGGGCCAAGTTGAACCAGCAGTTTGCCCAGGGTCTCTGGACCCTCTCTCAGGCCTCTCTACCCATCAACATTCTAGAAATCAAGGCCATCCTGCTAGCCCTTTGGGCCTTCAGAGCCAGTATTCTACACAGACATGTTGTGGTGCACACCGACAATGTTTCTGCCAAATGTTACCTGAACCATCAGGGGGGTCCCGATCCTCCCAGCTTCACAGGGAGGCCTTTCGGGTCCTACAGTGGGCGGAAGCAAACCTGGCCTCCCTGAAGGCAGAACATGTTCGGGGTTGCCTCAACACAAAGGCGGAAAAGCTCAGTCGCACCAGGATCTCAAACGCCGAATGGAAACTCAAGCCTCAGGTCTTCAGACAAATTGTGTCCAGATTCGGAGAGTCGGTGATAGACCTGTTCGCAACTCACCTGAATGCGCAGATCAGCATCTTCATCACACGCTTCTTCCACCCGCAAGTGACTGCCGTGGATGCTCTGTCAGCTCAGTGGCCGACTGGCCTCCTTTATGCTTTCCCCCCCTTAGCCCTGCTGCACAGGCTGCTCCGGAGAATTCAGGAGGAGGGAAGGGAAATCATTCTGGTGGCTCCGAACTGGCCCAGAAGGTCGTGGTTCTCCGTGCTCCAGGAGCTCTCCATAGCACCGCCGTTTCTTCTACCAGTTACTCAGGACCTGCTGTCACAAGGGCTGCTACTCCACCCAGATCCAGGGTGGCTCAAGCTGACCGCATGGCTCTTGAGCGGAGAGGGTTAATTAGCAAGGGCTAGTCCGAGGCGGTGGTGGACACTATGGTGGCAGCTAGACGTCGGTCCACCATCAGGATCTACAACTCATCCTGGAAGGCTTTCGCTAGGTGGTGTAGGAGAAAGCACGTTGATCCAGAAGTCCCTTCCATCTCTTCCATTTTGGCCTTCCTGCAGGATGGGTTTGCTGGAGGCCTCCGCTCTTCCACACTGAGGTGGCAGATTGCAGCCTTTGCTACAGTTCTTCCATCCTTCGGTGAGGTTTCCATTAGCCGACATCCAGACATCATCCAGTTCCTGAAAGGGGTGAAACAGTCGCAGGCTCCTACCTCTCATCGTTTCCCCTCCTGGCGGCTCCACGCAGTGTTGGACGCGCTCACCAAGTCACCTTTTGAGCCGGTCCAGTCCATTCATCTCCGCTGGTTGCGCATGAAGCTCCTTTTTTTGGTGGCCATTACTTCCGCCCGGCACGTGTCGGAGCTTAGGGCCATCTCCGTGAACTCCAACCTTTGCCAATTTTTCCCAGACAGAGTAGTCTTAAAGTTGGATCCGACCTTCAGACCCAAGGTCGCCTCAGAATTCCACCTGAGACAGGAGGTCGTGTTGCCTAACTTTTGCCCTGGGCCTTCTCACCCCAGGGAGCATCTCTGGCATTGTTTGGACGTACGACGGGCGCTCAAAGCGTTCATTATAAGCACCGAACAGCTTAGGAAGTCAGAAGCTCTTTTTGTCAATGTGGTTCCCCCCAAACTGGGGGAGGCAATGTCATCTGCTGCCATTAGCTCTAATATCAGAGCATGCATCATCGAGGCACACAAGGCTAATAATCTGCCGGTGCCGAGTGGGATCACGGCCCACTCTACTAGAAGCGCAGCAGCTAACGCAGCCCTAGTCAAGCACGTTCCCATAGACCAGTTATGTAGGGCTGCCACATGGGCGTCCCAGTCATCTTTTGTCAGACATTATAGGCTGACATCTCTGGACGCTGTCCAGGCTTCCTTCGGTAGAAGGGTCCTGGAGCATATTATTGGAGATTAACGGAACCCACCCTATAGGGGTACTGCTTGGGGAGTCCCATCAAGATGGCCGGAACCACCCTAGAGAACAACCCATTGGATACTCACCGTGAAGGGGTCTTCTCTTGGGTGGTGAAGGCCATCTTGGCCCTCCCTGTTCTCGTTCTCCTCTGATAATATGCTCCTGGTTGTCTGGACTGTCATTTTCTAAAATTGTAATGTTTTCTGCAGGGAGTTAGTTAATTCAGTTTTCGAATCTGGAGTTTTTGGTTCCTTCCATGTTCTCAGTGTTAGAGTTTTTCTCTCAGTTAGAGTAGGTTTAACATAGTGTTGGTCTGCTTGTCCACTTTCATCTGCTTGTCCACTTTCTCGGCTCGTCAGATACTGGGGCTGTTTTGGCGCCAACAGGAAGTTACCAAAAGCTCTTCCTGCCTCACTAGCAGTTGGTAAAGAAGTACAACCCATCAAGATGGCCTTCACCACCCAAGAGAAGACCCCTTCACGGTGAGTATCCAATGGGTCGTTCTGACGCCTCTTTAAGATTTGTCTGAAATGGAGCAAAACATTGTCATTAAACAAGTTGCAGACACGGCCTGCAACAACTTTGTCCGGGGATTTTTCTCCACAAACCCCTGCTCCTTACTGTAAATCAATGAAATCCGAGGCAAATCAATGAAAACCGAGACAAATTTTTCACTGAAAAAATTGATGAAAACCAAAGGCAATAAAAACCGAGGTTCCACTGTAACTATTTTTCAAATGTATTTAGATGTTGTGATCAATCAAATATAATCAATTTAAAAGCATTACTGAATTCTTAGTAGTTTTTAGTCATTATGAATTCTATCCTCAGATACCAGTAGTACATGCAGGAAATGAAATTTATAAAGTAGAGGACAATGCAACAAAACCAGGACAAAACAAATAATAAACACAGGAGTAGACTACAACACAATCCTGTTTCTTTTCTAAAGAAGCATCTTCCTGAACCACTTTTATACTACAGCCATGTTCCCTTTATTTTACAAAACCCTTCTGAACAATTCTGTTTTACATAATCTGTGGAATGATAGAAATGTGACCAGACTGACCCATGGTGGATTGGGAAAGTCTGTTTTTAAGAGAACAGCGTCTCTACCCATCCTGCCAATCCTTGGGGTGCCTAGCAGTGGTGTGCCAAAATGGGAAGCCTGTTCTCTGCTTTGGCTAGTGTACCCACAAGGATGTAGAAAAAGCTTGTATGGATTTGTCCTTGCCATGTCTGCCTTGCAAAATACAATCCTCATATCCTTCCTAAAGGGATTAAGAGAGCACAATGCCCCTGCATTGGACATCATTTCCATCTCCAGCCCTGGACTATCCACCCTGTAAAGGCAAAGAACTTGTTAATATGTTTCCCCAAGTATTCCTGTCAGTATTGTATTAACCCAAAAACTTCTTTCTCTGTAATAGGAATTTGTTTACTTTCTTTGTTTTCAATTTTACAAATAAAGTCTGTGAGAACTCAGCGGTTTGGAGTATTTGGAGAAGAGAACCCATGACAGAAATGCAGGATTAAACCTCCCTAATCCTGGCTACTCGTGATATGGTGGCAGCTTTTGCAGGTCCAGTGCTCCCGTTTGAGCCCGTTCTTGGCTTTGAGGCACTCAGTGATGGCACACATTTCTTATTACAGAGATTTCTCAATTGAGCACGTTCCCATGATTTATATCTGAGAAGGAATAGCTGTTTTTAACGATGGAAACAGAATTCTTCTGGACAGTGCTCTTCCTTTCCTTCAGTATGCTAGCAAGAGACTCATTTGCATTTAGACTCCAAACTTCCCTCCCAAGTGTAATATAGCACAAGTTTTAATGCTGGCTCTAAGATCAGTTTCTCTTATGAGGCAGTTCAATTGAACACTTTATTTTAAAATATTTTAAATCTGCAGGTATATGCTAGATCTGTATTAATGTTCATCTGTCTCCTTATGAACCTAAAATGGTAATAAAACAAAACTGCTTGCAGAACTGTGAGGAAGGTAGGCTGATAATGTCACATGAAATAGCCAATACACTTTCTGCAAACGACTTTCCTTCAGTTTCAAACTTAAAGGTAAGCACTAGATCACATCACAAGGCTAACCAGGCAGACTTTGTTTTATGGCATGGTTCGCCATTGCCTTCCCCAGTCATCTGCACTTTGCTCCCAGCAAGCTGTATACTAATTTTACTGACCTCAGAAGGAGGGAAGGCTGAGTCAACCGTGAGCCAGCTACTTGAAATTGACTTTAGTTGTGATCATACTCAGGTTGTGAGCAGAGCTTTGATCACAATACTGCAGCTTGCAAGCATGAGGATAGCCAAAGTATGGAAGAATGAAGCTTCACCAACAAAAGAAGAATGGATGACCCAAGTTATAGAATACCTAAATGTGGACAGATTATCGACGAGATTGAAAGAACTCCCACGAGAAAAGTTTTTGAAAACTTGGGGGAAGCTTATTATATATCTGGAAAAGAGTTCAAAGGATAAAATGATTGAAGAATATATAATATGAAATGGTTTACAAAATTATATTGCAATAAGTTAATCTGCAAAAAAGTTGTATCATAGAATTAATTGTGTACCATTATTAAGGGAAAAATAAATATGGATTCAGTTACTTAATAGGGGAAGTCCAAAGCAATAAGTATTGGGCAGTTAAATCACAATAAAAGGGATAAAATAATGATTATGAGATATTGAAAGGGCCTAGATGAGAGGAGAAATTTATTTAAATTAAAATATGAAGGACATATAGAATTATGAAATATAAGGTATATTTGTAGGTTAAATATTAAAAATATGAAATGAAAAATAGTATAGTATAGTATAGATATTTAAGCTTAATAAAGCTAAAAAATAAATTACCAAAGAATAGTGAAGTAACTGATTGATTTAGATGTATTGAATTATGTGTTATTGTTATGGGTAGTTGGGGTAGGCTAGATTATGTTTGGGTAAATTTGGGTCATTTGTTACTTGTTACATGTTACATTGTTACTTGTTACATGTTACATATTTGTTGATGTCTTATGTGTTTCAATGGTTTCATGTATGTTTTATGATCAGTGTATTTTTTTAAAAAGGAAATTAATAAAAAGTATTATGTAGAATACTGCAGCTTACCACTCTGTGACCCTTTCCGCACAGCGGAAAGGGCACCCCTGCACCAGCAGGAATTCTGCCGGTGGAGGGGGGGGCCGTTCGCACAGGAGTGAGCGAGCGGCTCCCGCAGAGGCCAGCACGAGAGAGGTGGCTCCGCATGGAGCCGCCTCTTCCCCGTCCCTCTCCCACTCACCACGTCGCCTTCCAGGGGTTGGAGGACAGCGAGGGAGGGTCTTAGGAGGCCAGCAGGGCGACGGAGGCGACGAGGTGAGTGGGAGAGGGATGGGGAAAACAGCGTGTTCCCGGCGGTGCCGTTTGCACCGTGCCGCCGGGAATGCGCTGTTTTCCAAAAACCTCCCTCCAGGAGGGAGGTTTTTGGAGGCGGCCTGACGCCGCCCTGGGGGTGGAGGAGGGGAGTCAGGGCGGCGCTGCTGCGTTCTGGCAGCGCCACCTGTGTGAACGGCTCCCTGGGGACGGTGTTTTTGCAATCTTTAATCAGTCCAAAGAATCCCATTTCTTTGGTACTGATAATTTGTACTGATTAAATATTTTCTCCATAGCTTCTATAATTTAAAGTCTTCAGACCTACACAGTAGAAATTGGTAGAAACTCACTATAATTATTTATCATTTCTGTGATGTGCTATATTACTAAAAATTTATTGGAGAACATGTATTTAAAAGTAAAAAGGGAACTGCAAAAGTAGTTATCTGTAATCAAAACTTCAAAATGTGCAGAATTACTTTTTAAAGTTCCGTTTTAGAAACACTGTTATTATATTTAGAATCCAAAAGAGCATTTTGAGTTGTTACTTTACTGTATTCTACTCCATGCAGTTAAAGTAGTAAAAAAAAAAATCCCTGTATAATGGTGAAACATTTGGAGTAGGTAACGTTTTTATGACTTTAATTTTGTTCTTATGATACTAGTAAATTTGTTTCATAGTATCAATACCTAATTTTGTTATGGGAAAGAGTAAACAATGACTGAGAAAACTGATAATGCCGTTCCTGTTGAAAATAAATGTGTTCTGTCTTTCACAGTCTAAAACTCATAACAGTGATAAAAAATTAATTGGAATGGCGAAAAACTCTATTTTCTCTTTAACCAAATAAAGCCTAACCTTCTATTTTAAACAGTGTTCTGCTAGGCTCTACTGGTAATTTTTGAGATATATACATACTGTGTTTCCCCGAAAATAAGACAGTGTCTTATATTAATTTTTGCTCCCAAAGATGTGCTATGTCTTATTTTCAGGGGATGTCTTTATTTTTCTGTGTTCTGTTCGTCAGGTATGCTTCCAAACAAAAACTTTGCTACGTCTTACATTCGGGGGATGCCTTATATTTCGCACTTCACCAAAACTTCTACTACGTCTTATTTTCAGCGGATGTCTTATATTTGGGGAAACAGGGTATGAGTAGACAACTATGCCATGTGATCTAGCTCAGACTTAGTGGACATTCTGTTCTTCAGTAAAGGTTCAGTGCAAAGAGAGAAAATGGTAAAGGCAAGTTGCAGTAATAACAGAAATAGCACAGAGCTATTTTGAGTTGTGTTGTTCTATCTTTAATCACAGGTGTATGCTATAGCATTCTATACCCAGACTTATAACCCATTATTCTATTACATTTTGACCTGCAGCGTGTTATTTAGATCAGTGCTTGTGTGGATTCTTGTTTCCTTCCAGAGTAAAATCCTAAATCAAGAGTAGAGCAGAACATGGACATAGATGATTAATAGGCAAGAAACAGCTTGTTCAAGAATCAAAACAGTTCTCAAGGCGGCCAGACATCAGATCACCAGTGAATGCAGAGCTCAGTGACAATAGCAGGCAAGTCCAAATTCAAATATAGGCTACAGAAGTGTTTGAGCACAGGCTTTTCCTTAAGCACATATATACATTACTGTCATTTGAGGAGCAGGAAGAATAAACGTTAAAGATAGAAACCATAAATTTTGTAATACACAAAAAATTTATCATTTGAATTTCGTCTTTATATAGAACTGACACTCAGCACCATCAACAGACCTGAATACTGAGTGAAACACTTTTTCTTGAAGAGAAAATATTTCATAAGAATCCCAAAGTTGTCAAAGCTTCAAGTTTTGCTATTAGAAAAATTGGGGGAAACCACTTGTTTTTCCCTACTGCATTCCCCCCCCAAGGGCTTGCTTCATATCTCTTTGGATGCTTTAGCATGGGCCACAATTACACATTACTTATTATGCTGCAATTACCTTTACTAAGACAAACCTTAACTAAACCCCTCCCTGTTGCTCTATGTGTCGTCAGCTTATTTGAACATCTGCCAGTCCCCTCCCGGGGTTTAGTACTGGACGTCATCCATTTAATTTAATTTAGAAGAAGAAGAAGAAGAAGAAGAAGAAGAAGAAGAAGAAGAAGAAGAAGAAGAAGAAGAAGAAGAAGAAGAAGAAGAAGAAGAGGAGGAGGAGGAGGAGGAGGAGGAGGAGGAGGAGGAGTAGTTTGGATTTATATCCTCCCTTTCTCTCCTGTAGGAGACTCAAAGGGGCTTACAATCTCCTTGCCCTTCCCCGCTCACAACAAACACCGTGTGAGGTGGATGAGGCTGAGAGAACTCCAAAAAGCTGTGACTAGCCCAAGGTCACTCAGCTGGTGTGTGTTGGAGTGTACAGGCTAATCTGAATTCCCCAGATAAACCTCCACAACTCAAGCGGCAGAGCTGGGAATCAAACCCAGTTCCTCCAGATAAGAGTACACCTGCTCTTAGCCACTGCTCTTAGCCACTGCTCTTAGCCACTACGCCACTGCTGCTCTCTTTTTAATTTAATTTAATTTAATTAATTATGGAAGTTACTGCTGCTACTGTTTTTATTGTATTTATTGTTTTAACTGAGATTATTTGATTGTTTTCTAGCTGTAATGTATTGTGTTTGGTTGGTTTGTAAACCGCCCTGAGTCCTTCAGGGTAGGCCGGTCTACTAAATTGAATTATTATTATTGTTGCTGTTGCTGTTGTTGTTGTTGTTGTAGATTTCACAGCTGCCAGATCTTTAGCTGGTTGTTGGCCTTCATTATTCATGTAATAATTTATACATGTGTTTATTCATGTTGTTTATTTGATGGTATTATTGTTGTTATTGTTGTTGTTATTGTTATTGTTGTTGCTGTTGCTATTGTTTTGTTATTGTTAATACTACTACTACTACTACTACTACTACTACTACTACTACTAATAATAATAATAATAATAATAATAATAATAATAATAATAATAATAATAATAATAATAATAATGAAGGCCAACAACCAGCTAAAGATCTGGCAGCTGTGAAATCTACAACAGCATTAACAATAACATAATATAATATAATAATAATAATAATAATTCAATTTAGTAGGGCACCCTACTCATTATTGTTGTTGTTGTTGTTAATATTATTATTATTAACAACAACAACAACAACAACAAATCTTAACTAAGGCAAACAAAAAATACTACAAATTAAAAACAGTCAATGAAAGTTCAGCAAGTTAAAAAGAAAACCACACACAAGTTAGAGTAAAATCTATCCACTATTTAAAAAGAACAAAACATGATCAGGACATGCATAAATTGTTCTTATTTACCTGTCACCATGCTGTTGGTAAGACAGCAGCCTTACTGGGGAAGAGGAGTGTCAAGGAGAGTTCCAAAGGGTGCTTTTTCCTCCAGCTCTTGATTTACTGAGAATTTTCATTCCTATTAGCATCTCCATGCAGTTATCAGAATTGCTGTTACATGTTTGTTTTGCAAATATGTGTTTTAGGCACTGTATTCAAACACTACTAGCCAAGGATATTCACAAGGCAGGCAATGGAGGACTGAATTCTCACTTCTCCATGACTTGGTTTGTGTTTGTGCTTCTCCTCTGTGTTGTTCCCCTCCTTCTTCTCTCCTCTGTAAGATGTCTGTGCCACCTCCCTTTGCTGATATTGCTATTTGCTGTTGGTGATGTATGCAGCCCAAGATGCTGAAAAGGCAAGTGTTGCCCAGTAACCCATCAGCATGTCAGGCAGGATGATAGAGCCTACAAACGGGGCGGGGGGGCGGGGGGGGGCTCTGTGCTGGATCAAAAGCCACAGCTAAACTGTCAAAGGGCCACACATGACTCCCAAGTCACAGCCCCCCTGACTTATTAAAGTTGGTATTACTGAGCCAATGCTGTGCAATTAACTGGATGGAATGCTTTGGTTCAGGGCCCTCAATAGTCTGTTGGTAAAAAGTAAAGGTAATCACGTGTGCAACCACCAGGTCATTACTGATCTATGGAGTGACATCACATCATAATGTTTATTACGCAGATGGTGGTTATAGGGTGGTTTGCCATTGCCTTCTCCAGTCATCTACACTTTACCCCCAGGAAGCTGGGTACTCATTTTTCTGACCTCAGAAGGATGGAAGACTGAGTCAACTTTGAACCAGCTGCCTGAAATGGACCTCCGTCAGGATCGAACTCATGTTGTGAGCAGAGCTTTGACTGCAGTACTTCACCTTACCATTCTTCGCCATGGGACTCCTTATAGTTTGTACGATGCCCTTCAATAAGTCACAAGGTTCAGCTTAAACTACTGTGCAGAATTATTCTGAAAATTTAATGAGATAACTCCATGCATGCTGTCCTTTATTCAGTGAAGGAAGGATGAAATACACATATTTTTATTTATTTTATTTATTTCTCAGTCTTATAGACCGCCCAACCCCCGAAGGGCTCTGGGCGGTGAACAACATAAAATAACAGTTACATAATAGACTGTAAATAATTTAAGTTAAAATGCAGCAATTAAGAACGACTAATAACAGCAATGCCCGCAACAATCCCTGTTAAACTCTCCCAGAAGGGGAGAAAAAGAGTGGGTCCATAGATGGTAATGGGCCCAAAATGTAGGAGGAGGCGGGGGCACTTATATCAGTCAAATAATTATATATGTCAAATAATAGATGGCATACTAACATCTGTTACTATTGAAAGTAGTATTTTACCTGGTCATTTATGTTCTAAGGAAAGGTTCAATTTGTTTGGCAAGAAGTGCCTTATAGTTTAAAATAATCCAAATCAGCATCAGCTATGTGGCTTTGCACTAGTGCATAGTTCTACATCAGCCATAGAAACAAGAAGAACATGTTTGTTGAGACATGATTTTTTCCTGGTAATCGTTCTTTTCCTGAATGTTACAGAACTGCTAACAGCAGGAGACAGCATAGTGTAAAGCTGCATTCTTGCTTCAGGCAGTTCCCCCAACAATTACCATTAAATCACAACGATATCGAAATAACATATACAGTATATAACTGGAGGATTTAAAGTATGAATAGTCAAGTTTGTATGAACAGCTCAATGTTATTTTAGGGCATTTTCTTTTAAATTTGAGGAATTGCAGATCTGTGCCAGTGAACTGTTTGCAAGAGTACTGGCAAAAGAAAAGATGTCATACACAATGTATGAGTTGCTAATTCAGGTCCTAATCATTCATTAACTACAGATTTTCTTGTCAAATAAGTCCTTTCTGACAAAAAGAGAATATACCTTTAGTATGCATGGTGTCCCTAGGAACAAGGACCAAGAGACAGTAAGCTAAAAAAACACAGATCATGGATTCATTCAGTAGCTAGTGCTACAAAGTCCTGGCAGCAGTCCAATAAAAAAGCCCTTTATTCAAACCAGGATGCATCTGAACCACTTTGGGGGATGTTTGGGATTTCTAATAATGGAGATTCCCCTCTGGAATTGTCTGTCTCTCTATCAAGAAGCAGCTAAGCGTAACTATGGCCCCTTCCGCACCTGAAAAATAATGCGTTTTCAAACCACTTTCACAACTGTTTGCAAGTGGATTTTGCTATTCCGCACAGCTTCAAAGAGCACTGAAAGCAGTTTGAAAGTGCATTGTTCTGCATGTGCGGAATGAGCCTATCACACCAATATAAAGCAACATTTTGGGTATTGGGGCTCTTTCCTCTGGATTAAAACAGAAGGCAAATGTTGACAATTACAATTATTAATTTTTGTGGAGCAAGTTTGAGCAGGTCCTACTCAGACGCAAGCCTCGTTTAATCCAGTGGAGCCTACTCCCAGTAAAGCGCTTTTAGGATTGCAGTCATGTTAACTTTTGTTAAACAGGAGTCTGTCCCAACACTTTTAAAAGACTATTCATCAAATGAAGATAATTTTCCTGATTAGTCTGAAATTCAGCACAGAGAATCTAACTGCTGAACCTATCTGACCAAATTTTGGGGTTGAAAAGTCCACTATTCATGACCAAATTATGGAAGTGTTAAAAGGCCAAATACCCTTGCAGAGGTACACAATTTACAAAAACTGTGCAAGGCAGCAAAACTTATATTAAATAATTTTCCAATTTAAATTTTGTAAGATAATAATACTTCTGGGCCCATGCCTAAACTAGTAACAAAGACCCATTGTCCATTAACAAAACTGCATGATTTCAAAAATCCTATTGTATTTGGGTTCTAAAATTTTGTCAAGTACTAAGGCAGGTGAGGTGGGGTAAAAGATTCTGCAGTTAAGCCAATGATTGGGTAAGCAGAGGGTCAAACATATGCAACAAATATGTAGAGCTGCTTGAATACCTGTTGGTTAAGCTCATATCGTGTTCACCAGTTAATACCAGGCTATCTGGATGTCTGCAATCTGTTTACACCTATCTCTCTCTCTCCCCCCACCCCCCATACACAACTCACTGCTTAGTCTATAGGACAACCAATGTGATACGTTTCTATTCTCTGAAACTAATCCTGGGGTGGGGTGAGGAAAAACAGATTGTTTCTCCATCCCCCCTCCCACAAAGTTGTCAGCTCTTACAGCTAGGTTGATACTTCTCCCCCCGTCCCACATGAAACTGCTTGGGCTGCAGAGAATAAGTGGAGTTTACTCCTTGCCTCTACAACCAAAACTGAGTTTGGGACAAAGGAGAAAAAGCCAATTACTCCTGTTTTCCACACCCTAGTTTCTGTCTGTGTTCTAATCTTGCTGGAATAGAGAGAGAAGATTGGGTGGGGGTCACTGTGGAGAACAGAGTAGCTCAACTAATAGTGTTTGATCTCCACTTCTAAACTTCTTGCTGTGATCATTTAAGGTGGCTACTCAGCAAAAGGTTTCAGAACACTGTTTCTGTTTGGCAACCACTTAAGTTGTTTGTCAGGAATTGAGCAGACTGTGTGATCAAATTACCTGAGTTTGGAACAGCTAAATATAGTATACTTGACTTTCAAACACTTTTACCATAACATTTGAAGCATCCCTTCAAGTGAGTGTCTGCCGGAAGGGACCTATTTCCATGAAAGGCAGAACTATTATCACCTGCTATGCCCCCTTCACCACCCCATGAATTAATTCATTGTTGGTAGATACCCTTATTCTTAGACATACCCTGTTTCCCCAAAAATAAGACCTACCCCCAAAATAAGCCCTATTATAATTTCTTGGGATTTTTGGAGGAGGCCTGAAATAGAAGCCCTACTCCAAAAAAAAAAGCCCTAGTTACAGATTCCCCGGTGCAGCTGATCTGGTCACGTGGGGGGTGCAAAATCATGGGGAAAAAATAAGACATCCCCTGAAAAGAAGCCCTAACACATCTTTTGGAGCAAACATTAATATAAGACCCTGTCTTATTTTCAGGGAAACACAGAATTATGTATAATTATTTGTGGATTTTGAATATTTCCCAACATTGTCAACATAGTAAACTACTTTGAATCAGCATAGCAAAGAGAAAAGTGGGTTAGAAGTACCCTCCCTCCACAAAAAAAGCAGCAGTTCAACATGATTGGAGTTAGGTCAGAAATATGGAATCCACAAGGTAGATCATGGCAGGAGCAAAGTATAAAGCCAAACAGGTAGCATTTAGAATCAGGAGTAGAACTGCTAGTCCAGCCTTCATACTATGAAGAAGTAATTCAGTTTAAGGGACTAAACCTGAAGGCATTAGCTTTACACCTCCAACCTAGATCTTACTGGGCACTTTAGTCAGCTGTTCCCAGCAGAATCTATCAGACCTCTTCATGTACTTTCTCTGCTTACCAACTTCAGGAGATTGAGTCAGTAGCTCTTTCCTTTTAAAAAATCAACCAAAGTAGCATCAACTTTCAGTATCATTTCTGATATCATTGACTGACATCAATGCTTTAAAATTGACTAGCATGACCTGAGTAGTTTCAGTCATAACTTACAGCTTTTAGGAAAGGCTTATTGATGTGGTGATTCACAAAGAAATTTGTACTGTAAAATGTTTAACAAAAAAGCAGAATGCTTTGTTTTCAAATGGCATATTTCTTGAAAACAAACAATGCTGATACTTGGCATTACAGTATCATATGAGAAACTGCACAGTTTCAGTTCTAATTCTTAAATAGCATAATTGACTTTCACTGCTAAACCTCATTAAGTTTTTTTTTTTGCTAAGGTAAACAGTTGTCAATGTTATGAAACAACCTATGGCCAGCTAAGCACTGTAGTTTAAAAATACATTTGCGGAGCACTAGGGTCTAAACTCATAAGGAAAGCCAAAATTAGAAATGTCAGTTATTTGGCTCTTAAAATCCCCATTATCATCATCTTGAATGGGTAAAAGCTTAAAGGCATGACAAATTATGACAAAATTAAAGGAAACACCTGCTGATGCATGTTTTTAATAAAACAGCTGGAGAAAAAGGAAAACAGAAATGAGTACAACAGACGTTTAAGATTGCAAAAATGGAGTCTGTTGTTCTCAGGATTCAACAGGGAATGGAATGTACCCAGTGATCACTGCTTTTTCTTTTACTATTGGGTGACACTTACCTGTAATAATTCTGTGATCCTGCAATCCATGCATCCCTGGAAAAAAATGAATCCTGAGTTTTGATAACACTTCCTGTTCCAGTTGGCCCATGCCAAGAACTCAGGAGTAGAAAGGATTGAATCAGGGCGGACCCAATCAGGACAGAATTGGGGAACGTGATGATTCTTAGTCCTTGGAGGGCCTGGAATTTAACACTGTCAGCAAACTGTGGACTGCTATTTTGTGCTCCCTGTTGCTACTCTCTTCCTTTAGTTTTTATTGTACTGTGTGTGTGTACGTACATAGGGGTGTGTGTGTGTGTCTACACACACACATACAGAGGGGGGGAGGGAGGGAGGGAGAGAACCATTTTAGATTGGACAGAATAAAAGTATTTTAAAATACATAAATAATCTTGTCTAGGATTACTTTTTCCTGGCACTCCTCCAATTTTTTTAAAATAATAGCTGGATGTGCTAATATTTAGGCAGTGAAGTTTTTCTTGGCATGGAAAGAACAGGATGTGAAAATTCACCTGTTGTACTTCTGCATACTGGCTTGGTCGTCTTAATGACACAGAAAAGGCTAGCAGCTGGCAATCTTACAGCACCATCCTAAGCATAATCAGACCACTGAAGTCAACAAGCTTAGAAGGGTGTAACTGTTTGAAATGTGTCTGACGAAGGGAGCTTTGCCTCTTGAAAACCCATGCACTGAAAATCTTTCTGGTTCCAAAGGTGTTACTGGACTGGGACCTAACTATTCTACTGCAGACCAAATGGCTGCCCTCTGAAACTATCTGTTAAAATAGCACTGTTCATCGGGAACATCCAGTATTTTTTTTTAAGTTTTCTAATTATACCAAAATAAATGAAAAAGAGATGAATTTGGTACTCTGGCAAGTTACTAGGGTGATCAAATGTAAAAAAAGATGGGGCTACTGTACCAAAGAGTCGTTTCAAACGCTGCAGTTGTTAAACCGAAGCTAAATTATTCCATTCAGCTATTGAAAATACAAGAATCCTCCTGTTTGTTTGACTTGGTAAGTTAGTTACAGAACCTCCGATCTAAAATTAGAGCTACAGGTATAATATGAACATAAATGTAGACTAACATTAAAAGACCACACTTGAAACAATCTCACTCCTTAAGCATTTAACAATCTGGTCGTAAAAATTATAGTAAATGAACTTGTAGAGTAGATCATACATACATACATATATGACATGACAAATAATTTTTTTTATTTTTATTTATGGAAACTTATCCAGTAGAACATGGAAAATAGGTTAGTTGAATGGATGAGCTTTTGAGTACAGCTAAAAACAATTCACCATGTTTATTAAAAAATTTACCTGACTAATTTGAACATTTATTTTTCCTGACAAGTCCTGTGATCTGACTTTGCAGTACACAAATCTGTGAGCTCTATTAAAATTGAACCATGCTGCTAATATTTGACTCACGGGTAGCATAACAAATAAAGAAAAGCGAGAGTATACTGCACTTTAAGCAAATAAAGGACTGTAAATAGAGCAGAAAATGGCAGTGTTTGATGCAATGAGTTACAGAGGAAACAACTGGAAGGCTCAAACCTGATGACTAACAACATGAAGCAGGAATAAGAAAAAACATTTCTAGCAGTGTCTTTCCCACCAAATGTTAGTTAAACTGTGTTTTGGTAAGTTAGGAAAGATTTATGGAGGAGAAGTCGATCTATGGCTACCAATCTTGATCCTCCTTTTAAGACTGCAAATGCCTTAGCAGACCAGGTGCTCAGGAGCAGGTGCTCAGGAGCAGGAGCACATCCTGCATGTGAACTCCCAAAGGCATCTGGTGGGCCACTGCGAGTAGCAGAGTGCTGGACTAGATGGACTCTGGTCTGATCCAGCTGGCTCTTTCTTATGTTCTTAAATAGTTGATCATTACATGTAATTGTATCCCAGTGGCAAGAAAACTGCATCTTCTAAATTTATACGTCAGGCACAGGGGTAGGGCATACCCCAATCATTACTGCTAAAGAAGCACTTTAATGCAGCTGCAAAATATAATTTCTTTCAATTTAGTTTAGCCTGGAAGATAGCCCTGAACCTTGACTTGTTTGATTTGACCACCTGGACTCCTGCTATGTTTACATCAAGGCTGCACTATTGCAGTGAATTCTAGATGGGCCAATCTTGGGAGTCAACTAGGAAACTCCAGCTGGTACAGAAGGTGACAGGATGGGTACTTTTGGGAGCTATATAATGTACATCACACCCATTCTGATTCAGTCGACTGACTTCCCATCAGTTATTGAGTTTAATTCAAGATATAGACTACCACATACAAGGCACTTCATGACATTGGACCCTCGTATATACAAAACCATCTTTCTTCTGATCTCCACCATGACAGTTTTGTTTTTCCAGGTAGGGTTATGACTGCAAAAGACCTTTGCCTTACTTCAGTAATGTTCCAGAGCAGTGTGTCTGGTCAATAACCCAGACAGTAAATAATAAAAATGAAGCTTTATTGAAAGAAATGCAAATAGGTTATTTAAACAACAGAATTACAGCTTGGCACAACAGGGATACATAGAAGCAAGAAAGCTGGCTAAGGTTTTTGGCCAGCAAGTAGAACATGGAGATCACTGAGGCAGGTTTTTGGCCAGCAAGTAGAACATGGAGATCACTGAGAGTTGCCATTCTCCTGGTGGGGCCTGTATGTCTTCCAAAATGGCAATTGATCTTTCAGAATTACAACTGATCTCCAGACAATAGAAATCAGTGCCACTGGAGAAGATGGCTGCTGGGGCATGTGTGTATGTGGATTTGCTGGCATTATAACTAGCTGAGGCCCCTCCCCAAATCCCACCTTCTTTAAGCTCTGCCCGCAAATCTCTGGGAATTTCCCAAGCCAAAGTTGGAAACCCAACTTCTAGATAAATAACAAATACAATTTGTTTATTTAAAGGTCGATTTTAAAGAACTGACTAGTAGCACAAGTTTCCAGGTAGTCAAAGGAAAAACCTGGCTGAGGCATCTAAATATAAGCCTCAGATTTCCTTTATTAAATTCTCTTTAATGCTTTCAGGTACAAATTTGTTGTAGCCACAAGGATGGATCCATGCACACCCAAACAAACAACAAACCTAACAATTGGAGACTCTATTCTCGCCCAGAGGTAGAGCCAAACAACTCTGTCACGCTACCAGGAACAACTATCTTTCAGAACATTCTGTTCTTTTGCTGAACCAGACCCAGAACTATCTCTGAGGAAGATCCAACATTCTATCCCCACACTGAAAGGTGAATGGATGCCACAGCATCCAAAGACTCAGCTGAGTGGTTGTTCTTCCCTTCAGGGTAAGAACAGCCTTCCAACAATCAAACAAATATCTTTAAACCTAGTCCAATTACATTGCTTATCAGATTTCATCACCTTTTGATAACATTGGTTTACATTGGGTAGTCCACCTTGAGTCTCAGTGAGAAAGGCAGACTATAAAACAAATACCCTGTACTCACACTGCAGGTCTGGATCTCCCTAAGGAGGAAAACGGCATCCATAAATGTTCAGGGCTACATTTAAAAAATCATGATTATTTCCAAATTGCCCTTGCCCTCTTCTTTATTTTTCCTCATTAAAGGCTGTACTTAAAATGCCATTCAGTCTCACAGCAATCATCATTCATCTCATCTCTTCCAATCTCTTAACAGGTCTTTATTGCCCCAAAATTGCTTTTTCCCCTGTGTTCAAAAGTAAATCTAACTTCTTTATATTCTTGCTGAACGAAGAGGAAATTACAAGAATTAGCCATTTTTGGAAGCCATACCTTGTGCCCTTGAAGGCCTTCCATCTTATTATAGATTTATGGGAGATGGCTGTAGTTACAGCAGTGGTTAGGGAAGCTCACTGCACAAATGTTCCAGGGTGCTCCATTATGATTACTTCTCAGACTGCAGTCCTCTATTGCTTCTTGTTAATAACTCCATTACCTGCTAAGAATTAAATCATTCAGAAAAGCAAACTATCATGTCTCCTCTGGTGCACTGACAGGATTTTGTCACCCAAACCCAGAAATACTGCGTATTGTTGAAGGCTTTCACGGCTGGATCCAACTAGTTGTGGTGGGTTTTCCAGGCTGTATTGCCGTGGTCTGGTGGATTTTGTTCCTAAAGTTCCACCTGCATCTGTGGCTGGCATCTTCAGAGGTGTATCACAGAGGGAAGTCTATTACACACTGTGTCCAGTGAGAAGGGAATGTTTAGTGTCACATCCAGAGGCAGTAAATCTTTGAATACCAGTGCTAGAAAGTAATACCTCAACCTTTATTATCCATTCACTGACCATCCAGAAGAATTGGTTGGCCATTTTGTAAAACAGGATGCTGGACTAGGTGGACAGCTCTTTTTATGTTTTTATGGCTGCATGCATACTTAAGAATGCATTATGGTTTGTTTTTAATATTGTGACTTGATGTTATAGTAGTTACATGGGTAGGACTCTGAAGAAGTGGTGTCATGCCCCCAGAGACACCCTCGCTATTTTCTTTGATTAAGCCTCAGTTGTACCCTTAGTTAGGCCCCTTCCACACATGCAGAATAATGCACTTTCAATCCACTTTCAATGCACTTTGCAGCTGGATTTTACTGTGCGGAATAGTAAAATCCACTTTCAAACAATTGTGAAAGTGGATTCAAAGTGCATTATTTTGCATGTGCGGAAGGGACCTTAGAATGGGTTTAGTTGCCTTTTGTATAGTTTTTTATGGGAGGGAACTTTAATTAGACCCTGTCCCTTTAAGAAGCCCTCTAGAGGCAAAGCACTATAGCATTCTTATTATTCTTATTAGTTAGCAGTTCCTGCTTTACAGTTTGTTTTTAGTTCAGGTGTCTGGAGACAGCAGTATCTCAGACGTTTAAGGTGTAAAAGATCTATGATACTTCAAGTAATCCAGTTCCAACAGAATTGCAAGGAAACAAAGTCCAGTTAGAGGACACTGGGAGAACTCAGAAGAAGAAGAAAGCAGCACAGACTTCCTTAGAAGCAGTTAAGGAAAGAGTTGGTGTTGGCAAATTCTTCAAACCATCTCCAAACGTTTCCAGCATTGCAAGTATTCTTTATTTAGTTAGACTTCATGGAAGGAGTCAAAGCCCTAAACTTTCAATATTATTAAACCGTTTTGGAACTGCTACTTATTTGCCTGTGGGTCTTACGCTCTGTTCTGGCCAAGTGCAAGGCATCTGAACTTAGTTTGCTTTGGGAACAGAACAGGTGGCACAGCAATATCAATTTAAAAAAACAACAAAAACCTAGGACAACCATTTGCAAATGGACAAAGCATTCCAAAAGGTGAAGTGCAGTGATCGTGCAATATCCAGTGAAGTGTAGATGCAGCTAACTATTAGATCCCCCGCTTCAAGCATGTTGGGATACCAGAGAATCTAAATGGATATTTTTATATTATGGACCCAAGCAAGTACATCAGTGATCATCTAGGCTAGTTTTAATTAAATAGTATCTCCTGAACATTCATAGAATGCAGATGTAATCCTGCTGTGAGTTTCATGAGGCCCAGTCTAATTTTACTTAGTGGGGCTTTCAAATTAGGGCAGAATTGCAGTTTATGAACATGCAACAAACTCAACAGATTTTAAATCTTGCTAATATGAAACTCCTAGATAAACCAGCTTTCTGTTTGTCTACAACGTAGCCTTTCCTCTGCAGAACTTGTTTTTTTCTAACTGAACTGAAAAGCTTTTACCATGACAGAGATGAAAAAACAGTGAAGGATTAAACAATGCCAGTCAATTAACAATAGGATTACATATGAGCTCAGCTTTCTCTATTTCCCTTCATAACTCCAGAGCAGAGATTCAAACAACTTATTCCCTAAGGATAACTTCCAAGGACGTAGGTAAGGGGGGGATTCTCAGGTTCAACCCCCCCCCCCAATTGTGTGTTCGAAGCTCCGCTCCCCATTTGTGGGTTTTTTGGTATTTTAAAGTGTTTTTTATTTTTGGCCTGCTGGGGGCGTATTTTTAGGCTAGTGGCACCAACATTTCAGGCTATCGTCAGGTGACACTCCTGATGATACCAGCCAAGTTTGGTGACATTTGGTTCAGGGGGTCCAAAGTTATGGACCCCCAAAGGGGGGCCCCCAACCCCATTGTTTCCAATGGGAAGCTAATAGTAGATGGGGCTACCCTTTTGAGGGTCCATATCTTTGGACCCCCTGAACAAAACTTCACTAAACCTAGGTGGTATCAGGAGACTCTCCTGCTGACACCACCCAGGTTTAGTGAAGGTTGGCTCAGGGGGTCCAAAGTTATGGACTCACAAAAGGGGTGCCCCATTCCCCATTGTTTCCAATGGGAGCTAATAGAAGATGGGGCTACACCTTTGAAGGTCCATAACTTTGGATCCACTGAACCAAACTTCACCAAACCTGGGTGGTATCATCAGGAGGGTCTCCTAAAGATACTCTGAAATGTTGGTACTGCCAACATAAACATTCCTCTCTTGACGAAAAATCCAGTTTTGAAGGATTTTAACTCTTGTGTTTTAGCTTGGTTGCTAAACACCATTGAAAGTGATGCTGTTTGGGGATGGATTTCAGCATCACAGCAGCCAGCCATGGGGGGGGGGGGGCGCAAACCTCAGGTTTTGCACCGGGCTCTATTTTCCCTAGTTACCCTTCTGCCTGGAGGGGAAGGAGAAGAGACTGCCGGCTTCCAGCTGGGAGCCCAGCAGGTGGGGGGGCGGGTAGGACAGGGGAGTCTGCCATCTCTGGCCTCGGAGAGCTGCTTTTATACGCACTGAGGCCAGGGGCGGGGCTTGGGGAGGTGTGGCCACGCCCCCAGGGCTGGGTGGGGGCGTGGCCTTGCCCCTGACCCCCCATAAAAAATCTATACCTACGTCACTGATAACTTCTAACCCACCCACCCTCTCAGTTTCATCAGCTTTCTTTGGTGGGTTTCATACTGTAACCTTTTTGTGCTATCAAACCTTTCCTTTCCACCTTCAAATGGAAATGACAGTTTGGGGAATCCAGTTTTTAAATAGCTCTTTCTAGCTCTCTTTTAAATATCTGTTTGATCCACAACTGTTCTCAGGTGTTATTTAGCACCATGCCCAGAGAAGTTTTAAGTATGCATTTCTGCCCTATTAAAGGAGCAGGAGATCTTTTTTCCCCCCGTGGCTAGTAGGCAACCTTACTCTTAATAAAGTGCTGCAGTGCTCATAAAAATCCATCTTCACAGGCAAGATCCTGCAATATGTGGAGTAAATCCGTTTCATCAAGGGATCTGATTATAGCTGCTATTTCCCCTTTTGTTTTCTGGTGTTTAGGCAAATTAATTTTTTCCTGTTTCTCTTGGACCTTGCCAGTTTGCTCCTGCTGCACATGAATAAATGCTGCATTATCTGCTCGGGGAGGGGGGGTGGCATTGAAGTACTTAAGCAGGTCGCTGCTCACATTTGTAAATCGTTTACTACTGTTATGATGCTATTATGAAATAACAATAAAAGGGAAAATGTCACTGACTTGGTTTGATGCAAAGTAAAAGAACGCAAGTCTCCTTTCCTGTGGGGAAAGCTTGGTCCTGTGGCAGAATCATAGACACATGATGATAGGAGATAACCAGCAAGCTTCCCTGCCCAGTGGGGCATACCTACAGTAAACAGCGGCCAGGGCAACCAGTGAAACTGTGCCCCCCCCCCCCCCCGGGTAGTGTGACTACTGGCAGTCTGACACACACACACACGCACGCGCGGCTGCATATAACCAGTGGCTGGACTGCAAAAAAAAAAAGATGGCCTCCCTTTCTCTCTCTCCTGCTTCCAGCTCAACTTTCCATGCAAGGAGAAGGCTTAGTGCCCATTGTGGGCATCTAGGAAAGGGGGCATTTCTGCTTCTTCTCCCACCAGGTCAAGGTTCGATATCCATTACTGCATCTCCTCAGAAAACTTGTGCAACACTGGAGTATGGTACACCTAAAGAAGACAGAAGAAAATTCCATGGTGGGACCAACCTGTTGTTTGAAGCAGTATTTGCTTTGCCTGTCTTGAATCTAATATCAACCATTTGCATAAGGCTGTCAGCTCTTGGTTGAGAAATTCCTGAAGATTTAGGGGTGGAGTCTGAGGAGGAAAGGCTTGAGAAAGAGGGAGGAAACTCTGCAAGATCATAGAATCCACCTTCCAAAGCCACGATTCCTCCAGGAGAACTGATCTCTGTCATCTGGAAATCAGTTGTGATTCCAGGGGATCCCCACTTGGAGATTTGCAACCCCAGCACAAGAAATGTCTGGCTCCTTCCGCACATGCAGAATAATGCACTTTCAAACTGCTTTCAATGTTATTTGAAACTGTGCGGAATAGCAAAATCCACTTGCAAACAGTTGTGAAAGTGGTTTGAAAACGCATTATTCTTCGTGTGCGAAAGGGGCCACAGATTGACAGGGTTGCCAGCTCTGGGTTGGGAAATTACTGGAATATTTGTAGGTCGAGTCCTGAGGAGGGCAGGGTTTGGGGATGGAGGAACTTCAGTCCGGTATAATGCCATAAATTCGACACTTCGAGGGGAGCTGACCTCTGCTGCCTAGAGATCAGTTGTAATTCCAGGAGATTTCCAGCAACCCTACTTTGATGCTAAATTCTAGGATATATGACAAACTTGGTAGATGGTAAGGGCTGTTCAGTAGTGGCATATGCAGCTTTGGAAGGTGGTAGAGTCTCCTTCTCTGGAGGTTCCTTGGAGGTTTTTAAAACAGAGGTTGAACCACCATCTGTCAGGAGCACTTTGATTGTGAGTTTATACATGGCAGGGAGTTGGACTTTATGGACCTTGTGGTCTCTTCCAACTCTATGGTTCCATGAAAAAATATCTGTAAATGATTGATTAGACAATCTGGGTCATGTTGCAACTTGATGACAGAGTAGTAACAGCCACCACGTCTGGTCTGTTCCGATAATTTTCCTTGACCCTCCCAGTCACTTTTTTCTAAAACTAAAGAAAACAGGATGAGTGGAAGGTGAGTGCTAGGATTCCAAAGTAAGATGAAAGAAAATACACTGGTGTGACAACCACTTCTATGACATGTGCACTGTTAAAGGTTAGGTGTGATCTCCAGGTTACAATCTGATTACAGATTTGAACCATAAGCCCAAATTTCAGACCAGTGACTAAGAATACAGGATAAAAATGGCTGATCAACCCAAGTGAAATTGAAATCAAAGGTCCTCACCTGATATAAATGTCAGTGCAGAATAGCTGACACAAGATGTATAGTTCAGACTGCATAGAAAATTGACATTCTACTGCCAAGTCTTGCTCTTGCTTTTATTAACAGTGATCCTTTCTCAAGAGTGTCATATGAGTATGACATTTTCCTTTTATCAACGGAGAAGAGTGCTTTCTGGGATCCAAGAGGATAATAAGAGACTATTGGCTTTTTACTGTGGTATCTGTATTTCAAAAAAATGTAAACATTAGGTTGTGACACTCAAAACTACTTAATTCTAATATTCAGTATTCATTAAAAAGTGCATTGCCTAGATGCATCTGTACAAATTTCCATGACATTGATCAAAACTGGCAACTGGCTCAACATATTGTTCAACTTCAAAAGGAGTACAGAGGAAAAGCATTTCTTTGGCTTGGAAGCCAATGAATAGCAGATGGTTCGGGATTTTTAAATGGAAGAAATTACCACTTTGAAGCATCCTGAAGATGTCCAATTATGGCTGATTAAAAAAGCTGTCCCCTGTATTGTTGTATTCAGGAGTCTGGTAAAGGTGTGCAGAAATCTAACAAAAAAGAGTGTGGGGAAATCTGTGTAACCAATTGAGGACTGATCTATTAATTTTCAATTTCAACTTTCCTACATATATTCAGGACATTTCATATATTCAATATAGTACTTCTTTTCATCCTCTTCCCTACATTTTATTCTTACCCTCATCTGGCTCAAGTTAGCCTGATCTTTTCAGATCTTGGAAACTAAGAAGGATAAGTCCTGGTTAGAACTTGTATTGTCAGACTGATCTATGGTGGACCAAGGGCCCCTATTTTAAGACAGTGGCACCTCTACATCTCAACCAACATTGGGATGCCCAGCAGCAGTACCAAAATAGAGAAACTTGTTTTGGGCAGCCTGCAAGGAAAAAGAAACTTGTCTGGACAGGTCTCCCTCCAAAGCAACTTGCATGATGTCCTCTCACACCCTTCCTGAAAGGATTAAGTCTACACAAAAGATCTTGTGTGGAGAGAGTTCCCATCTCCAGCCCTGGACCATATGCACCAGAGAAGACAACGGATATATTAATGTGCTTACCTGCCATGTATTGTACTAACTGATGCTTATTCCCATGAGTAACACTTTTAACAACCACCTTATGACCACCTTACTTCACATTATCATTATTTCACAGCTGTAATCTCTTCAGCTAACTTCCCTGGGCACATCATGTCTCAACCCATTAGACTGATAACCCACCATTAAAGTTGATGTCTGTCTCTTGTCCTTCCCAGGGAGGGCAGGAAATCCCTTTTGTCTAGGGAGATTTAGGATTACTCTGCATAACCCCGATGCTCCATTTTTCCCTACAAGAAGCCCAGTTTCCCAGCAGACAGTGTTCAGTATCTCTGGAAAACTCTGTTCCACAAATCTGTTCTACAGAAGTAAGCATGGATTGCTCAGTTCTGTTCATCGGACCATTCTGTTCCAGGATCAGGTGACTATAACTTCTATTGCCCCTCCCTGTATTCCTTATCTATGCTAGATTTATATCCTAGGACTGTGTGTGTGTGTGTTCTGCTGTTTTATTGTCTGCTTTTTATCCCGTAATAAAAATTGTTGAACTTTTATCCACTCTCCTGCGTGTTTCTATACAAAAGCTAACTCTTGCATAAATAGGTGTTCAAGACCCCATGTTGCCTGGCCTTTGAAAGCCAAGAGCTAATTTCCCGACAATAAAAAAAAAGAGATTTCCCACCACTTTGGATAACACTTTGATGGGAGACCAACAAGCAAGTCCTGAGTAGCTACATAGAAACAGACAATGGCAAATCATTTCTGGATTTTTCTTGCTTTGAAAACCCTGTGTTTTGATAGCACCACCACCATTTTATCCTAACTACAACCCTGTTAGGTAGGTTTCACTGAGAGATAAGGACAGGCCCAGTGGCACACAAGAAAGCATTGGACAGGATGTAAGCACAGTTCAGTGACTATGCTCCTGCTCTGTGTACACAGGGCTAGTCATTGCAGCGGCTATCAGGGGAGAACTGTGAGGTCCTCAATACCAGTTTGAGGAGGGCATGACAGCTCTTTTCCTGTTGCAAGTCGGTGCAGGTGATTACTGGGTCAGCCTGTAGAATCTTAACATCTAGCATTGGTGAAGTACTGAAGTCTCTGCAAGCTGGCTCACCTCCATAAGCCATCCATCATCCATCACCTCCAATAAATGTAAAAGCCTCCTCAGATGTCGTCAGTGCTTCACTTCTGTATTGTGGACTCTGAGCAGGAGCAGCCTGACCGGGTGGTGGTGGTGGGGGGGTACCTGGACAATTAGCTGTTTATAGGAAAGGCAAAATTATCTTGCCGCACTAGACACAGATGTGTGGCACGCTGACAGAGAGTTTCCCATATGCGTTGCGTACAAGAACTGAGCAGTGCAGATGTGCACAGCTTACCTCCCTGTCTCACAATGTACCTGATCGCATGCACAGCTTCTGTACAATGCCCTCTCCATGCACAAAGTTATTTATTTGATACTTTTCACAAGATAAAAATTGACTGCCAGGATTCTTCTAAGGGAGCTAAGCCAAGCTTAGTGGTTTGAAAGGCAAACTTTTATGAGACAAATTAACACTGTAGAATATTTCATATTTCATACAGTGCGATAATGGTTTCTTAGTAACAAAGTTATTACTTAGTACTGTAAATAAGGTAGAATTCAGTCAGCTGTAATCAGCAACTATTCAGCTGCTGTATAAAGACATTAAAAACCAGGGAAGCATATTTAATTCTTAACTATTCCTTTCCTGGTTCACCAGCCTCTAAAACAAGGAGATTTAGAAACCATTATTCTTCCACATTATAAATGTATTAATACTATTGGCTAAAGAATTTTTAAGGTCATTGATATTAGCTATGTGTATGTGTTAAATATACTTTTGTCCTTCTTAAGAAGCACAGTTTAAAATAATTAATAGTCAATAGCCAAAATGCATCATCGTTTATTCAAGGAATTAAGACTCACTACTAGGACAGTTTAAATGGCAAATAGCAACCAAATGCAAAACTGAGCTATTCCTTCCTTTGGTGAACAGCATATTTATTTGAAACCTGCAATATGTCATGAGGAGGAAGAACTGTGCAGAATTGTTCTATTGTACAGTGTCTTCTGTTGCGCTGTAGGTGCTCCAGTAAAGAATGTAAACCATAGCAATTGATAATTATTCTTGCTGAGTGGAGCTGATGTATCTTCAGCAGAGAATTCAAAGAAACAAGAGGGAGATTGACAAGGACTTGCAAAAACATATCTCATCTCTCCCCCATCCCTTTTTTCCTTTTCCCCTTCCCTGAAAGTTCCCATAGTTGCTGATTTTTCCACTTTCCTCTCTCCTTTCCACTCAACAGCCAGCCTATCTTTATCTTCTCTCCATGTCTTCAGCTTTTCCCTTCTCACAGCCTCTACGCAGGAAAACTATGACCCACCCCAGCTGCACAGTGCTGGCTGCCAGGCCAAGCCCATTAGCACAACAAGGAACCCATCAAGACTTGTTGGGGCCCCTCATTTTCTCCATATCCTTTTTACCACACTCTTTGTCTCCTCTTGGCAAGCCTCATATCCTCACAATTTCCTCCCTGCTTCTCTCCTTCCCACCCAGCCACCAAACAATGCTTTCCTATCTTCAGCTGTATTCAATATTTCATTTATACCACATCTTTCTGCACAATGGGGACCCAAAGCATCTTATAGCATTCTGCTCTCTTCAATTTTATTCCCACAAGTTAGGCTTATAATGTGGTAGGTTAGGTTCAGGATATGTAACTGGTCACCAGTGAGCTTTCACAGCAGGGTGGTGATTTGAAACTGGGGCCCTTTCCCCACTTCTCCTGCTGCCGTTGCCATGCCAAAAACGCTGCTCTTGGGAGCTGTTCGGCATCCCTGGTGGTGTCGTCCCTCTAGCAGGGCAGCCATGTCTGACTAAATTCGCCCCCCTGACCCAGCGACTCTGTGCGAGAAGAGATCATCCAAGAGCGCTTGGGTTTCACAGCCAGGGTGGCATGCCGGAAGGATGCAGGGGGGTACGTTGAAGGGTCACAAGGCGTAAGCTGTCGGGGCTGCTTCCCTGACGGGACCGGGACCGTGGTGGGACTACGCTACTTAAGTGGAGACAGCAGGCTGGGACAAGGTAAGGAGTGGGGGAAAGGGCCTGGGTCTCCCAGACTGTGATTTGAAACCACAACACAACATTGGTTTTCAGGAGGAGCCTGCTATTTCACACTAACAGGCAGCCAGGGCTGGTTGAGTCATGCACGTTACATTTTATTTAGTCACCATATGGCTGTTGCCTGGGCTGGCCCTGATTGTCTCTCAAAAGCCACAAGTGCCTTTTACTGACAGAAACCCAGTACTGAAGGCTAGCAATAATGTTGTAGCTGTACAACAATGGCCATTGAGGGCATCTATTTCTGAAAGACACAGAAAGTACTTCTATAATTTTTGAGTGATAACCACCAATGCAAACCGGGAACATTTTTTAGGTTTGTAGAAAGGATTTTCAGTTTTGCAAAAAGGTCTGTCATCTCTGAATTTAAGTATCCACAGATTTGGCTATTTTGAGAGTCAGATATATACTCATAGGTTTTTTGAGATTGGTAATAGGGTTATAGAGATTACACTTAACCAACTATGAGGAAATCCAGCCATTCAGGGTCTGAGGCTGAGGAATGAGTGGCCTGTAGGCCTCAAGGAAGCCTTTCTCCTACTGGGAGACCTGAGATCTTGCCAGAATTTTGTCTCCAGTTCTATATTTCCAAGTCAAGTCTTATGATTGGACTGGGATGAAACTGGAGGAAATAGAAAGGCCGATCACCACCAATTCTTCCCCTCCCACCAAATAGGGAAGGCGTTCTCCCAGAGGCGTAGGGGGGCAAAATGGTGCCTGGGCCCACTTCCCCATGTCCCCCACAGGGCCCTGTCCCTACAACCCCCTGTGGCTTGCTAGAGGTGGGGGGCAGAGGCTCAGGGGTGGCCCTGAGCCCCACCTCCTGGTCTGCATGGAAGTCCTTCTTTTAGCAGGCTCAGTCCTTTTCCAGTTATGGTGAGCATTTCAACAACATACCCATGAGCCTTTGATAAATATGCAAATGTCCTCACACCCCTCAAGCTCGCACACACCTTGTACAGCCTGCATTGTTCAGTTATGTTGGTATCGATCCAGCCTGCAGTTTCTCCAACAGAATTGCATGTCCATTTGTGGAAGAGGTGCACCAATTCCTGCTAATTCTCTTTTCTCACAGAAGACCCCCAGTTTGCCAACTGTGCCATTCCTCAGAATCCACTGACCACCAGGAAGAAAATTTTAGCGTGCTCCATGGGGCACAGGAGTAAAAAAAAACCATAAAAGTCCTACTTCAGAATGGCAGGCATGGCTGGATACATGTTGCTAATATTTATAGAGGGATTTTTTTGTCAGGAACATGTACACTTGGAGGGGGGGACAATTCTGGGCCAGAGCATTCCTTTGGGTAGACAGAGGTGGGCAAATCAAATGGTTAGTATGTGGAAGTAAAACCATCATTAAAAGCAACCCTATTCTAAAAATAAGATTTAATTCTTCAAATGGAAATAGGAATACTGGTCCCAGAGTAATAACCAGTGCTTTAAATTGAGCCCAGACATGAACTGCAAGTTGGAATTCTTTCAAGACCAGCAAGATATGTGCCCAGCAATCTGCTCCAGTCTGCAACACGTTGTGTCCTAGATGAACTGATTCCATTATCCAAAGACAGTAATCTAGATGTGATCAAAACATGGATAACTTTAGCCATATCTGGCATTTCCAGGAATAGGCACCGCTAATGATCCAAACAAAGGCCCTTTGTGCACTCAACATCTGCCATACAGCTCTCTGTTTCGCAGTGGGGTCTCCTCACATTTCCTTGTTTACATGCGAGGAGGTGTTCCGCTGCTACTCCCAAGCTGAGTCGCCATTTACCCTAGCCCCTTGCTTCTGAGCTGGGAAGTTGTCACCTTGTTTCTTTTCTTTTTTTACACACCATTTCAATGATCTGTTGCAGGGGTGACAGAACAAAAGTCTTATTTTTTTTTTAAATGGAGACCTACTGATCCCCCCACTCAGGGGGAACTGCTCCTGCATGGTGGAGAAAGGTGAGTCAGAGCGAAAAAGCCAAGTGGAGCAAAACACATTCTGGCAGGCTCCACTTTTTCCTGTGTAAAGCAGAGAAAAGATCATGCTTTCCTACTCCTGGAAACTGTGGGGATTCTTTGGTGTGTGGCATGGTGAGAACTGAAAAGGGGAGAAACATGTGCAATTGAGAATCTGGCTTTAAGGTAATGTCTGCTTGACCTGAAGAGATCACATGTGCCCAAACACCCCATGCTGCATAGCAGTGCCATCCTAAGGTCATATGAGTAAGGCTCACTTAATAGACTTGTGCAGGGATTTAGCAGACCTGCTGGTTAAAATTACTCTGAAAAGGTGCTGTATGTGACAGGAGTCCTGAGAATCTATTTCATAGAATCCTAGAGTTGGAAGAGTCCACAAGGGCCATCAAGTTCAACTCCCTGCCATGTAGGAACACACAATCAAAGCGCTCCTGACAGATGGCAGTCCAGCCTCTGTTTAAAATCCTCCAGAGAACATAAGAACATAAGAACAAGCCAGCTGGATCAGACCAAAGTCCATCCAGTCCAGCTCTCTGCTACTCGCAGTGGCCCACCAGGTGCCTTTGGGAGCTCACATGTAGGATGTGAACACAATGGCCTTCTGCGGCAGAGACATTACTACCCTCTGACACAGCTTATCCCACCATCGAATAGCCCTGACTATCAGGATGTCAGGATATCAGATCCTCTGAAGATGTCGCCACAGATTCAGGTGAAACGTCAGGAGAGAATGCTGCTAGAACATGGCCATACAGCCCGGAAACCACACAGCACCCCACTATCAGGATGTTCTTCCTAATGTTCAGGTGGAATTTTTTTTCTAAAAATTTTGTCTAAAAGTTTCATGCAGATGTTAAATAGTATGGAAGCCAAGATGGAATCAAGATGCAAGGCCAGGTGCACACATGCTATGGAACTGACATGGTGCCTTCCAGCATCTCCTTCTTGAATTGGTTCACCAGGCAGTAATGGAATCACTAGCCCCACCCTCAATGCGCAGGCCACACAATGGTCCAGAAGGATATCATGGGTTGCAGCTCTCTGTCTTTCTCTCTTCAAAATGAAGGTCATTTGAGTGATTATTTCAGTTTCAAAACTGGCCAGAAATTGGGTTGTTGCTGACATCTATCTAACTAGCTAGAGATATACCCTGTTTCCCTGAAAAATCAGACCTACCTCAAAAATAAACCCTATCATTATTTTTTGGGATTTTTGGAGGATGCTTGAAATATAAGCCCTACTCCTAGTTAAGGATTCCCCAGCACAGCTGATCTGGTCATGTGGGGTGTGTGTGCAAAATGTAGACTGTTGTTCATGGAAAAAATAAGACATCCCCCCAAAATAAGCCCTAACACATCTTTTGAAGCAAAAATTAATATAAGACCCTGTCTTATTTTTGTGGCGACACGGGTATCATCTTTTCTATTTGGAAATAGTTCTTGAGCTGCTGTATTGGCCATCACCTTAGGCTAGATTTATTTAGAAAAATTCACTTGTGTGGGGTTGTCCTTGATAGAAAGCAACTCTATGCTCTTGATCTTGTGTACCGCATCAACACTTCTCAACTCCCCATTAGTGTAATTACAACTTATAACCTAACAGTGTTGCACTAATCCTGAATGTTCTCACCTTGCCGACTCATCGTTCCTCATTGAGTGCTAATTATTCACATACAGCATCATAAAGAATTATGCCACTAGTATTATAGCTCAAACCTGGTTCATTCGATTTACAGTAAACAATAGATGAAGGCATGACAGAAGAAATTAAAATGGATTTTAAAAAAAACAATCTGAGAAAATATTTGCCTTCAAGCAAAAATTATGCTGAGATAGGTTTCTTTAGATTTATGACTGATATAAATCAAAGATGTGAGAACTTTAACATTCTTTCACTTTACCACTGTGGAAAGACATTTGCAAGTCTTTATGTTTGAGACAATGTAATGCAATGGATGGTGCTAAATATACAGTGCATTCCCTAAGCAGAAGTCACCCATCTAAGTCCACTAAAGTTAAAGCAGTGTTAAATGTTCAAAGTCCCACCCAACCATGTAGCTCACATGGTGGCCATTATCAACCTTACCAAAATGAAAGTGCTTAACTGGGTGCTTAACTGGAAATTATATCACATTATATCACAATGCTTTAGCAATTGGTCAAAACTCTGTGGCACAACCAAAATCTGTGGCACAGCACTTGCTAGAGTGTTACAGTGACACCAAGACATCACTTCCAGTTACATATCTGGAAGCCATGTCAGTCTTGCATGGAGTCAAGTGATGCTGTATGACATCGGGCCTGCCCCCCCCCCCAAGCTCCTAGGGGTTGTCAGCCCTCACCTGGCAAACCTAGTGCAGGAGGAGGTGTGGATGAGTATTGCTGAAGGGCCTGAACCAAGTGACTCATATGGCACAGGTGAATCTGCTGGTATTTGGCTGTGCTTGCTCCTGGTTGGCCCTCAATGGCAATGGCCCACATTTTCCTGGTAAGCTAAATGGCCAACCCACCACTTACCATGCCCTATGTCATTAAAAGGCAAAGGATGAAAGTTTCATCACCTATTGAGTGCAAAACCCCTTATAATTTTCTGTGAGCAGATTCAAGCAACGCAGCTGTTCTGTATTGCACACCATTCCTGGAAGCTTCCCAATTAGATCTCTATATAACAGACATTATAAATATAATGGGCTTTCCTGCAGAGCCAAGGTAAAGTAGTTTTTTTAATAGATGTGAATGCTGAAAGAAGCTCCAAAATCATTCTCGAAAAGGGTAGAGTGTACACTGTGTTCCTTTCTCTCTTACTATCCCTTTCCGATGTTTGCAGAGCGCTGCTGTTTTTAAGGTGAGGAGACTTTGGTAATGAAAAAAATTAATCAAAGGAGAACGCCATCCTCAAGCATGCAACACAGCTACCAAAGATTCTGCTGAACTCTTTGGCAAGTAAGAGGTCACGTAAGTTAATTATGTCATTTCCTTTGCCATTTAATGAGAAATAAAGTTACCATGGAGACTGGCTGGATATAGAATTCTGCTTTTGTTGCAGATCAACAGCGAGGAGATACTTTAAAAGAGTTATGGTGCTGCTATGATGGTCACTTTGTTCAGTTCAGGGAAAAAAAGAAGGACTTCTTGGACCTTTGCATGTAGGTACTAAAGATACAAGAGAAATCCTGAAAACAAAACAAAACAAGGCTTCTCTGCACATGAGACAAGTCAGATGCCTCAGAATACATCCACTCTTACTTTTTACCATTGACTATTCTGCAAAACAGCTCATCAGTGGAAAACAATGGCTGCATTGTTACTTTTAAAAAAACCCACCAAAAGCATAAATTAGGAAAAAATATCATAGCATATAAACTCCACCAACAGCAACGTGCAAGTTCAGTTTTAACTAGCTGTTGTTATTTCAACCCTGAAATCAAGTCTTGGCACTGAAATCTTAAGAAATAAAAACGATTAAAAATATTTGTCTTTGCATACCTCAGGTGACCATCAGTAAAACTGGAGTATCCCAAAACTGCTATGTGAGAACTTAAGTGAAGTGACCTCACTTCTTACTGTTACGACATCCCTGTACATACCCAACTCCCTCCAGCAATTCTTGTCATTTATACTTTCCCATGAAATATACCCAGAAGGCTACATTTCCATCTGGTATGAGTGATGTGTAAAAGCAAGAAAGATCAGTGGTGGGATTCAGCAAGTTCACACCACTTTGGCAGAACCGGTTGTTAAAATGGTGCTTGTAAACAACCAGTTGTTAAATTATTTTAATCCCACCACCGAAACAGGTTGTTAAATTATTTGGATCCCACCACTGGGATGGTGTAAGAGAAACACAGGCCCAGCAGGGAGGAATGTGTGCGGCTGAAGGGTGGTTGGTTTTGATAGCTGTTTTTGGCCTAAGGCATTCCCCAACTCACGCATACACACAGGTCTTTAAACAAAAATCTTGTCCGGGAAAACAAAATGTATGCTGCCGTTTCTGAGGTAAAAATAATATGTACCTTAGTGAGGCTTTTAAAAAATAAAACTCTAAGCACTAGATTTTATTTTACAAGGGTTTCTTCTCGGGTTATTGTTACATAGAGGTACTTAAGCATTACTGGTTTCTGTAGGCAGATTTCTTAGAGGTTACAGAGTAAATGGTTTCTTTTAAATGGCTGTGGGCGCTACACCACTGTAAAACTCCCACCCTTAACACTCCAAAGGGTCTCACAATGGCTTGGGACATATTAAGCTCTGGGGTTTCTTAACTCTGCCAGTTAAGCGAAACACTCTCAGAAACTCTCCAGTTCCTTATCTGGGTGTGCCTCCTCATGAGACAATAGCCCAAGCCCTCTGTGTGATTTTAGGAGTGTTTCCCATGAATTCAGTTTCCCTCTTGTTTTCCACCACCACAGGGGCAGAACGAAGGGGAACTGTGCCCGGACAGCGCTGCCTGCCCCCACCCCTGCCGTGGCAGTGCCTGCTCCCACCCCGGAACGCCCCCTCACCCTGTCCCATTGGTGCTACGCCACTGCACCACCCCAGGCCATTAGCCTTTTGTGGAAACAAGGCTCTTTCCTCTAAGTTAGAGATCTCTTTGATAATACAGGCCCCCCTTAGCCGTTTGTCTCTCGCTTTCTCTGCCCTTAGACACAATCTCCCCTGACTGAATCTGAGGACTGACATGATTTGTGTGTCACACAAGCTCTCAGGCTGCTTTCAGGTTCTTTGAAATCTCCCCATCTCTCTCCGAACTCTCTTTCTGACAGGCCTTTCCTGGTTTTTATATTAGCCAGCACACCCTATCTGTGGCTCCTGGCTGCTGCATTTCAGCCAGCCAATCAGGTGGCATTTGGTGCTCTTGCTCTGGCTAAACGGCACCTTTTAAAATTCACCATTATAAAGCCTAATCCATCGCAGATGGTATCATGGAGGATAGGTTCATCAACTTCTACTACTCATGATGAAAAAAAATTTCCATAGTCAGACATAGTAAACCTAGGCTTGCCAACCTCCCGGTGGCAGCTGGAGATCTTCCACTATTACAACTGATCTCCAAATGTCAGACATTGGTTTTCTGGAGAAAATGATCCCTTTGGAAGGTGGACTCTAGGGCATTATGCTCTGTTGAAGTCCCACCCCTCCCCAAATCCCACCGTCTTCAGGTTCCACTGCCAAAATCTCCAGATATTTCCCAACCCAGAGCTGGCAACCATAGGTAAACATCTGAATGCCTACACGAGGAGGCAAAATCAGGAGAAGGCCTTGTCTCTATGCTCTACTGTCAGGCCTCTATCCGGAAGACACTTATTGCAGTTCATACTGTCCTTTCTCCTTTGTATACAAATTCTGTGATTACTGGGATAATGTTTGCCACTATTTAAATGCACTAAATGAAGAGGGATTTTTTTTTGTGCTAGAGTTAAGCTCATTTAACCAGAGGCCTTTGACAATAAAGTAATTGAAATTATTTTAATTCTCATCACTGTTGTCAAAGAGGGAGTCAAATATGCTTTTTTCATTAAAAGACGTGAATGATAGAATGGATTATTCCATGCATTTAAAAATAAAATTTGTTGCTGATCTGCTGGTGATATTCACAAAAAAATTAATAAGAGCACAAAGGAGATAAGATGCATATTATATTTCAATGGGGTCAGGAAACGATCGCAATATCTGTCTCTCTTCCTTGCTCTCTTGGGGTCAAATAATCTGCTAGACCACTGCAAACTGATTATGCACAGACTCTTATGCACATAGAGTTTGAAAGTTACCCTCCTGCATGCTGAAGACATCTACAGCTCAAGATAGGACTGTTTCACACCTTGCACTAAAATGCTGCTGAGAAAAGTGAAACCAAATCCAAAGATGTGCATCTGCAGCAGTGGCATAGGAGGTTAAGAGCTCGTGTATCTAATCTGGAGGAACCGGGTTTGATTCCCCGCTCTGCCGCCTGAGCTGTGGAGGCTTATCTGGGGAATTCAGATTAGCCTGTACACTCCCACACACGCCAGCTGGGTGACCTTGGGCTAGTCACAGCTTCTCAGAGCTCTCTCAGCCCCACCTACCTCACAGGGTGTTTGTTGTGAGGGGGGGAAGGGCAAGGAGATTGTAAGCCCCTTTGAGTCTCCTACAGGAGAGAAAGGGGGGATATAAATCCAAACTCTTCTTCTTCTTCTTTTGCAAAACCTCTTGCATAAGCAAAAGTATAAGAACCACTGTCGTACCTGTATATTACGACATTCCCATTGTGCATATGCTATTTCCCTTCCATTTTTAAGTGACTCTATTTTCTGTGACTTTTTGTTCTACTTTTGAAAGCACATGATAATCTATCTTTGCCCTCCTATTGATAGTATTTTCAAGTGGCTGCAGTTCTAAGCAGCACACCTGCCGATGCTATGTTTGCTTTTAACTGAAGCTCTGTTAGTCTGCCAGGCGCTCGGAGATAACCTGAACAATTATGGATGCACAAATTGATTCTTATGAAAGCCGAAGCTAGCATTGGGCATTTGGTAAGTGGGCCAAAACTATGTGACCTTGGACACGATGTTTAGAATGGAAATTTCAAAAAGATGCCTTTAACTGCTTTGTGTCTGTATAATTGTCTGGCCAGGGTAAAATGCCTGGAAAACAAGGTTACACTTCAAAGCATATCTTAGCCATCTGTCTTTTCTTCTCTTCCTTCCCTTAAAAAAAAAAAAGAAGTCCCGGATCTCTTTTTGGGTTGCTGAATCCATCTGGATGCTCAGGCTCCAGTAGGCTTTGGAGACACTGCAATTCACAGCTGGCTCATTTCCAGAGAGTCTGTCTGTTCCTGCATGTCACAGGTTCTCCCCACTGGTACTCTAAGATGCCTTTCAAGGTCACTTTCCAAGTGCTCGCTTTGAGCACCTGCAAGCTCTTGGCATAGCGTTCAGAATTCATCAGCATGTATAAAACTCAGTGAGAATCTTCCTAACATTCACCAGAAGGTGAGGCTGGCTGGCTGGTTCTTAGATGTCCTTTAAAAAACACAGGCTATAATAGCAGTTTGAATTGGAGAGGGGGTGGGTTACTCTGTGCTGCCATTCCCAAAGATGATACATTAGAACAACCAATTTTCCAGAGGGCCCATTCAAATTCTGCCATTCAGATAGCAGGTTTTCACTTTCATTCAGGCTTCTGCTTTGATTGAGTGCCAGGACCAGCAGCTTCTCCTATTATATAATGAGTAGTGCTAAATAAATCCCTTTGAGTTAAATGAGACTTGGAAAAGGGTCAGCTCTGAGAACAGGATGTTGGGTGGTCCAGTTACAGACACCATTGTGTGAACAGCATGAGACATTCCAGCGAAACTTTCCTGATTGCTGTGGGAGACATTTGCTATTTGTTGCTATGTGCAGGTCAATTTGACCAGAGCAAGCTGCAGCTTTTACTAACTGTTACTTAGAAGAGATAAAGAAGAGCTGGTTAAGTTTGAATGTGTATCCCACTTTTCTCAACTATAAGGAGTCTCAAGGTGGCTTTCAAAACCTCTTTGCTTCCTGTCTCCACAGCAGACACCTTGTGAGGTAGGTGGGACTGAGATATTTCTGAAAGAACTCTGACTGCCTCAAGGTAACCCAGCCGGTTTTATGTGTAAGATTTTAACCTTGCATTAACTGCTGTTTTAAATGGGGAACTAGTAATTTATTTGTATTAGATCTTAATTGTTTAGTTTTGATTGTACTTACTGGACTTGTGATTTAACTCTGTTGTACGCCGCCCAGAGCCCTTCGGGGATAGGGCGGGTTATAAAACTAAACAATAAATAAATAAAAATAAAAATAAAAATAAAATAAAATAAGAGTGGGGAAATAAACCAGGTTCTCCAGATTAATGTCCACTGCTCTTAACTACTACACCATGCTGGCTCTCACTTATCTTTCTGCTTCACTGTAAAATCAGAAATGGAAGATTTACTTGAGCTGTAGATCTTGAGCTGTGCCTTGTTTGGATAATGTAGGGCCTTTTTGGACTGGAGCAGCCTAAGACTAGATTGGCAGGGAAAAGGTAGCAATGTTCTTGCACTGATAAAGCACTACCAGTGCTAGGGGACAAATGATGGGTAAACAGAAGGCATAGCACGGGAAGAGCAGAACCTTAGGACTAGGAGGAATGCTGTGCTCAAACAGTGGCACTCCCAATTTTGGGGGTTCAATAACGTCTGTTTGTAATTCAGGGGACTCATTCTGCAACCAATTATGGCAATCAGAGTACATGAGCGAAACCCTTACTATACAGCAAGATCAACTATGAGGTTACACCCTCATGCCCTTTCTATACACTAGTGAAAACTATGGGTGCTCTGATAAAAGGACACATGAGACCAACCCTTTCCCCCATAACCATACAGTCAATGCTCACTACAAAGTTCAAACAATATACTGGCAATACTTGTTATCTTAGTTCCCCTCTTTGCCGCCTTGCTCAATGTCAGTTTAATCAGGAAACATCTAAAGCTAATTTTTGAATCAGAAGTTATCCAGTTTGTCATGGCTTCTGCCCACTACTGGGCATTTTAAAGTTTTCCACTCTCTCTTCATGCTACAAATGTGCATGTTTGTGTGTTAACATAATATTTAAACAAGCTGTCTCAATGTAATCACACATATGACTGGAGCAGTTGCTTATTTTATGGGTCAAGTGCACAAGCACGTCACTAAAGCATCACAAAAAGATTATTCTGTAATCATACATACCATCATTTCAAGACTGGATTTTGTTTTTTCAGTGTTTTACCAATGCACACAAGTGCATCATTAACACAGAGGAATAGGAAAGACATTGATGAATTGAAGGAGTTGAATACTACATGCACAGAGCCCTGCACAGAAGCCGGGGGAGAAAAAAAATCTCGACGCAGCAGGGGATTACTAATGTATCTGTTCTGCTTTGGAAATGTGACCAAGAAATTAGAACTCCAAAATCCAGAGAGAAATTTGGAGGACAAAAATGTTCAGAAGCATTCCCAGTTCCAGGTCCTACTCTTTGCACAGCGTCATCTTTCTTTCAGAGCAGTCTATTGTAATCACATCAACAAAGAGTGGTGTGGCACTGGATATATATAACTATGCAAAGAACATATGAAAATCAGATACAGTCAAAAGAGTCAGTGATCCCATTCAAGTGGGTGTGATCTTGTTGTCATTTGTGCATGGCGTAGTCATGTAGCATATCTGTCTTTTGATCGCTCAATCTTTTGGCCTTGTTTTTGGAGTAACAACTCTCTTCTCAATGCTTCTTCTGTTTAGACCCATATGTGCCTGCAAACTAAAGATAAAGCTTCAAGCATCTGATGATATGGACACTGGCTCATGATAGCTTGTGCCCACCCCCATAGTCAGCATTAAAGGGCCAGAAACCTGTTGTTTTCACATCTTTTTTTCCTTTGGATTTATATCCCCCTTTTCTCTCCTGCAGGAGACTCAAAGGGGCTTACAATCTCCTTGCCCTTCCCCCCTCACAGCAAACACCCTGTGAGGTAGGTGGGGCTGACAGAGCTCCGAGAAGCTGTGACTAGCCCAAGGTCACCCAGCTGGCATGTGTGGGAGTGTACAGGCTAATCTGAATTCCCCAGATAAGCCTCCACAGCTCAGGCGGCAGAGCGGGGAATCAAACCCAGTTCCTCCAGATTAGATACATGAGCTCTTAACCTCCTACGCCACTGCTGCTCTATCTTCCTATAGACAAGTGGACAACCTGCCAGTACTCACAGATGTGGCCACCTGTGAGGTCTTTAACACAAACAGCAGATAGTAAGAAGTAACCCTTACCTTTTTGAGGGTGTCATCTTTGTTCTTCCTATGCCTTTCCAGAGTGCATGATAGAAAGGAAAGTAATAGATGCTAGGGCATGTGGCATGGTGATGCAGTGATGGGGTTCTGCAGTCTGTCATGTAGCTGTCATTCACAGCTATAGAAGTCCTAGAGGAACACAAAAGTCAGTAACCTCCTCTCTATGCTGTTTGTTGTGTTCACCCTGCTACTGATCTTGTACAATAAATGCAATGACTGGTTTCACTGTGTTCCTGTTCCATCAAAAATCAGTTCCCTCAGCTGTTTCCCTGATGGGACACAAACACTGTAGAGGAGGGATCTTCCCAGAACATGGGCAAGGTATTAGGAAGCACCTCAATGTTTTGGGGAAGATTGGTAGTGGTGGACAACCTCTTCCTGGAAAGTATGCCCACTATTCTCAATGAAGGAACTTTGATAGGACGGTAGGGAACTCAAAGATACCCAAAAATGCAGTAGTGAAACCAGTGGTTTAAATACTGAGATCTATTCTGACCACCTATGCACTGATCTTGAACTGTTCCCTACCTGCCCATATGACAATTTAGAAAATGAGCATGGCCTTCCTGTTATGTTGTACAGAGCAGCTGTTACATAAAGAGTATCATGTAGCTCTCATCATATGCAGCCCAACCTTTGATGCCATTGTGAAAAACTGCAAGAAATTCTCACAGCTATTCGGGTGAGTTAGGGATGTATTGATTGGTTCTTTGCATGCTCTGACATGCCGAGATTGCAATTCAAATCTCTTGGTTTGACTCACATTTCAATTTGTTGTTGTTTGTAGAATTGTTGATGGGATTGATTTTTTAAAATATAATGTTAGAGAGGGATAAACAACCCTTCTTTAGGGATAATACCCCAGCACTCCTCAGATGAAAGATATTCCACCTTCTCAGTAATAAATAGCAGAGTCTAAGAATTAATCCAGAATGGAGGAATTTCTGGAGGAAATTCAAATTCAAGAAAGCTGTGTTTAATATTACAAAACCATTGAAAGCAACATCTTCTCCAAAGCTTAGGATGCTTCAACATTGGTGTAACAAAACAGTAAAAGTGAGAGAAAGGCAGAAAGAGGCAGTGGCAGTTAACTCCATCAATAACTATGTGAAGAGAAGGGAGGAGCATATTTTGGAGGAAAGGAAGAGCCAGAACAGTGCATCAAACCCCCACCCTCTTGAAACCATAGAGTTTTCTCTCATTCAAATTAAGCTCCAGAAACTTTTCAACAAATGGATCATGTGAAAAGCTTAGGGATGGTCCCAGATCATTCTGTTTGACTTTCTTCAGGTGCATCTTGCATGTAGACTACCTCCCTCTCTTGACTGTGCCAGCCTAATTCTGTTGAGCCATACAATGGTTGGTATCCTCCAGGCTGGACTACTGTAAGTCATTCTATATGGAGCCGTCCTTGAAGTTAATCTGTACATTTAAATTGGTACTAGGCAATTCCTGAACCTCTGTCAATTTAACTTGTGTTGCTGGTTTGCGCGGGAGTCTGCCGCACTGCCTTGCGCACCAGGGCGGGAAACCAGGAGCGCCCCAGAAGGCAGTGCGCTCCTGCGACCGTTTGAGCGGCAGCCTTCCAAAAATCAGGACACTTCAAAAAACCTGCGGGACGCGGGACAAATTGTCTTAAGGTGGGACTGTCCCGCCAAAAGCGAGACGTCTGGTCACCATACCCATTGGGGAGGGTCGGGTTTCCCCATCTTCCTTTCCAACTCTGGGGCTTGCCTTTGTGCCTCCTGTTTCCCCTCTTGTAGGTACCTCAGGGATGTTTTACAGCCTGGTGCGCCCCTAAAGGAACAGCTGTTTGCTAGCCTTCCCCCCGCCTGCTGCCTTTTTCATAAAATAATGTGCCCAAGAAGGTGGAGGTCTATGCGGTACAGAGAACTGCTACCAACATCCAACTTTAAAAAGTATTTATGAAAAGAAAAAATTTACAAGCATACTTTTAGCACAGCACCAGATTGAGCATGGGATTCAAAAGAAATGAGGGATAAATGCAGTTCCTCTGTCCCTTTTCCTGTACATACCCTATCAGTTGTTAAATAGGGCAGGCTCTTCAGCCTAGGAAGTTTCAAATGCCTGCAGCTTCTCCATTGCCTGGAAGAAGCCCTTCAACTCCTTGGGAGATCATATGGTCAAGATGGCTGCTGCCTCCAGAACTCCAGCAAGAGTTCTCTCCTTCAGTAGTCTCAGACATAGGAGTGCTTCCTCTCTGCTCCCAAGAGTTTTATCAGTTCCCAGTCCCCACCCCCTTGATCTGGTAAGTTTGGATCAAGAAAGCTTTTTCTGCAGGATCCCGGTATCTTTTCCTGAGGTCCTTCTGTCTTTTTGAGACCACCAAATCTGTAATACCTGCTTGGAAAAGGAGGGGGACAACGCATCCCATTGTCTTTCACTTAGCATTTCTAAAGGCAACTGGACAGGGTTGGAATTCTCATATCTAGAAGGAAAAAAAATGGTTAACATGTTCCCTTCAAACCTGAAAGGGGGAGGGGACCATTTCTTCACACATACTTCAGCATCTGCACTATTTTCCTCTTGGCCCAATTCAAGTTCTGATTTTATCTTTACAGCTTTTCAGATCCTGAAACTCACACCCAATGGACCTTAACTTCTTTGCAACAGTTCCAGTTCTTGGCCTCCTTAGTGCAAACTACCACTGGTTAGTTAGTATATTCTATCTCAGCTCAGGCAATGAAAGCATTTTCAGTAGTAGAGCCAACACTTTGGAGCGGCCTCCAGATAACAGTATGAAGAATGTCATCATCAGCTGTTTTTCATAGGACATGCAAAACTGTTTTATTTGAAAACCTTGGGAAATGAATGAAAGGTAGACTCTAGAGTATTATTTTTGCAACCTGTTGTTTCTGTGTAAGCTGCCTTGAATCCCTGGATTACGACGGGGCAAACAAAATGTTTATATAAATACATTTTAGGGGAGAGGTTGTTCACTTCACAAATCTGGATGCCATAGACAAAAACTCTTTCCAGGCATTCAACCCTGCATCTTTTAAAATAGGCATATTTCAGAGATATTAACGTGTGACAGCAATCTCCATGCTCACTGCTAAGCATGATGGTCTCCCAGGATGAATGAATAATTGTTGCTGGCATCAACTGACAGCTGGTCATCCATTGGCAGAAAGGGGCAGCTGGATTGAGTGCCCTCTTCAAACCACACCGTTGAACACGGCTCTGATCATTTATTCATCAGGGCTTTTGCGTTTCCCCCCCGGCCCCCAGAGTCTCTCTCACTTGCATGCACTCATATGCACAGATGGAGGGAAAGAGTAACATCTAGAAGACTGATCAGGATGATGAAAACTGTTTCATTTTCTGGACCTGAACATGAGTGTTTTATGTGCTGACATGTAAATATTTCCACCCTCTCCCTCAAACAGTAGTGAAGGAGCTCTGCAGCACCATTCTTACACACACAATTATGTTTTTTCCATTATCACAGAAAAAAATGTGACATTCCCTTGCCATGCATATCTTCTAAAAACCCTATTGTCTCCTCAAATTCAGTGCTAGAAGCTAAAAGCAAAAACTGCCTTTCATATCAGGATAGTTTAATCCTTAGGTTGATCTAATAACTGCATTATTGCACACATCCATTCTTGGAAGCAATTCTCACATCAGTGGCTGGAACCTATTTTCAAGGAAGTGTACGTAGCTTGCAACCAGGATCATGTACTGACTTGCAGTTTTTTTCAATTATCGTCTTCTTTCACAAACTGAATGTTTCAGACCCCTCTCCCACCAACGTGGATCTTATCAATTATATAGGGTTTTTTTGTTACATGGTTCATATTCATATTCAGGTTCATATTCCTATCAGCTTCTTGTGAGTATAAAATATCTCCCCTCCATTTGCGATCAAAGAGACTTACCAATTCCATGGGACATCTATTCAGTTCGTGGGTGAAGTTTCAAACAAACAGATGCACGTGGGAGGATTTTTCTTGAATACTTAGAGACAAACAGGGTCATTTTCTTGCTAAGGCTGAATGATGTTCTCAGTCAGTCATTTCTGTTTTGCATCCATCCATCCATCCCCCCTCCCCATTTAATTGGCAAAGTAGGAGTTCTGTTATCGTTTTCCAGATTCCATTTCCCCAACCCTATTTAATTCATAAATATTCCCTTTTTGTTCAAATGAAGCTTTCATATTTAAAGTCCTTAGGACTTAGGAGAACTTACAGTCATATTCTGTGCCCTCTAGCAAAGAGAGTCCTAATTTTACAGAGATGCCAAGTATCTTTACAGAAAAGAGAACTATTCTCATCTCAAACATGTCTGCTTGCAGCACCCATGTGCTTGCAGCACCCATGGCAAACCGCGCAAAATGGCAAACCGCGCAAACCACCCTAAAATGTGCAGCAGGGATAATTGGCTGTTTGCTAAAAACTGAATGCTTTGTTTGCTTTGAGATGTACATAGCTGCCTTGGGCCAAAAGCACAGGGCAGCTGAAAATCTGCAAGGAAGAGGCTTTTACTCCAACCATTATTACCTGAAATGGATTTGAGAATAGCCCTTTAAAGTCAACACATCTAGAAATTAGGGCTTTTAGATTTGTGCTGTTTTACAGCACAATCCTAAGCAGGGTTATTGAAGTCAATTGGCTTAGAAGGATATCATTCTGTTCAGTTGCCAACCTTAAGAACACTTACCAGGGAGCATGTCTCTTTGCATAAAACGGAACTTACTTCCAAGACAACATGCACAAAGTTGCATTGTTTTAGAGAAGTTCTAAGCTACACTGAAAGTAAATCCCTTTTTATTCAATTCAATTTTATTCCCTTTTATCCTGCATTGTTGGATTGCAGCCTAAGCCTCCCTTTCACTCATGGGTGAAAATGATAAATGGAGAGCCTGCAGCTTTAAGCAACAGATTCCCTTAGTGACCACTGCTAGGCAATCACGGTATGCCAGGTTGGATTTCTGTGAGTAAAAAGGCAGGAGAAGAGGGCAGGGTCCTCTCCAGGCCAGTTTAATTTTTTAAGGGAAGCATCATTAGGGCCAAACCTGACTGAGGTTGCAAACTCCTGGTTGGGCGATTTCATGGTGGAGTATAAGGAGGGCAGGGTTTGGCGGTGCGGAGAAGCAACATACTGTTTAACATCTTTAGTCCTATTATAAACAGGTAAAAAAATTTTTTGGGTACAGCAATACTTTGTGTATCACTAGACATACCATTCTCTATTTATTGTGGTTCTCCACAGGCATTCATGTGAAGAATCACAATAAATAGAGAGTGGCATGTGTAGCTGTGTCCCCAGTATAGCACTTACGGGCACATTGACACCCACCAATTCCTTTCCTGTTGCTTTCAAAGAGTGAGCAAGGTCCAGTGAAGCTGTCAGTCAGCAGGACTTCTGATTGGCCTTTGGAGAACTTACTGGCTTGCAGATTAAAAAAAACATTGTTTTTGAAGCAACTGCCAACACAGCACAAGATATACACTGCACGACTGAAGGTCAGCTATGCATATGGAACAAAATATTTTTAAACAATATGTTAAATTTTAAAAGGCATTTTATTATACAGAATTCCTGCCCAAAATGTTGACGAGATTTACTATTGGAGGTATGCATGTCCTTCCCCGACAGTTTGTGCTACTCTTTGCCTCCTGTGGCAGACCTTTTATGGTTCTGCCCATCCTTCCCTGTCAGAATTCCAAAGCCAGAATTTCAGGCTAAAAGAAGGACTCCTCGGTTAGAACGTTGGATTAGGATTTGGGAGACTCAGGATCAAATCCCCACTCTGTCATGGAAGCTTGCTGCTGGGAAACCTTGGGCTAGCCTCTGAATCTCCACCTCCAACTGGCTGGTTTTTGCAAGTATAAAACAGAAGAGGGGAGAATGATGTAACTTAGATATGTAAATAAAATACTGCCAATACACACCACTTTTCAGCAACACTGAATGAAAGTAAGAGTAACTAAGAGCCCCATCCAAAGGGGGAGGCAAATCTGCTGTGGAAGTGGCAGCCTGGCCATGCCAGCAGATTCACCCTTCCTGGGGCACTCCTGCCAATGGAAGGGTGATTTCACTGGTGCGCAGCCACCACTGCCTTCCCTTGTTGCTGGAACATGGTGCTGACCATGGGACCAGCATTTCTGCGCCTGCTCCACCTCTGTCAAAAGCAGCAGGGGTGTGGCTGGGGGAGGGGCCAACCTTAATTGGCTCCCTCTCAGCCGTTTCCCACTATATGTTGGTGGTTTTTGGTTCAGACTTAAGTTTCCAAAAACGGTGGCTGAAGTCTGAACAGCCCCATAGAGGCTGCTCAGTGGTGGGGAGGCTTTTGCACTTTTGCAGCCTCCTGACCCTGCTAGGAAACCCCTTTGGGAGAGGTGGGAAAGTCCATAACATCTGGAGTGCCAAAGGTTTGCCACCACTGTTCTATGGCATTATATCCATCTGAAGTCCCTCCCCTCACCAAACCCATCCATCTCTAGTTTATGCCCCTAAATCTCCAGGCATTTCTCAACTTAGAGTTGGCACTATTATGTTTCTGACAACACAATTGTATTATGTTCCTTGATTGATTATTGTCTTTGAATTCTCTCCGTCTAGTCTTATGCCATTCTAAAATAAATTGTCGCCTTCCTGTGCAAACGGCTGTTTTGTTTTTTTTAGTTCCATTTGTCTCCTTATGTGGGTGGATAAAGAATAATATTCATCTTCTTGCAGATAAATGATTGAAATACATCAGGCCTGTAACATTTACAAAATTATGAAACTGTTAACTCAAATGTGGAAATGTTCAGAAACAGTAAATATTTGTTTTTGTTGCTTTCTGATTACGAAGTCCTTTGTTGACAAGTGGGATATGGTTCACAACTTTTAAGTGAAGTGTTGAAATGTACATCATTGAAAAAGCCAGAGCCTATTCTCACATGTTTTGATAACTCCTCTGAGCTGTATCTAATATTCTGAAACCTCACATAATGAAATCATGACATTGGGAATAGGGATATGCACACTGAGCTCACATGAAATGGAAATGATTGTGCAGTGACTCACCCACCGCTGTTGGATGGAAGGATTTTTTTTCATCTTGTTTGTTGAGTTTTTGGGGTTTTTAAAAAAGATCTGCAGTGAATGCGTCATTGCAATATTGCATCAAGATTAGAGTTTAATTAATACAAAAGGTATAAGCCCAGATCCTAGAAATTACATCCTGGAAATTTATTTTTAATTCTGACACTTGGTCCTGGCATCTGCAGACCAATCCTTTGGTATGCAAAATGCCTCTGGAGTGGACAAGTACAGGGTATATTTCCCATCTCACTCAATTAAGTATAGCCCTTTTAGGGCTGGCTCTATAAGCAGGAAGCTTGAAATAGTTGCATCTGGGGGCAGAATGCTTTGGGGTGGGCAAACAGCTTTCCATCCTTCTCACTATTAGCCAGCCAGATTTCTGCCCACTTTCTGCCTACTCAGCAGCCACCCTCAACCATAAGTTGACAACATCCAGGTGAGGCCTATGGAGAGTGGTACTGTACCCCACTGAGGTCCCCCTCTCCATCCCAAAACCTCCAGGAATTTTACAACCCACAGTTGGCAGTCCTATAGCCTGTAGTGATGGATGGCAGAATGACCATGGTGGCTTAAAACCAGATTTTTTTCTATTCTTCTCAGTAAGCTTTGGAATCAGGTTTGTTATGAACATCTGATATCATCATGGCTATACATTCAGTGAACTTTTCCAGCATGGGATTTTAAAATGCTGACAACCAGAGGTGTAGTTCCAAGGGAACAGGGGGTGGCACCGGGGCTGTGTCCCTGTGGGGGTTTTCCGGGGGTGTTCCAGGGCATGGCGTGGGCGGAGGACGCACCAGTGCACCGGGAGATTTTCCCCCTTGCTGAGCCTCTGCTGACAACTCAGTAGTACCCAGGCTATTTTCCCACTTGATTAAGCTACACAAGAGGGCAATTTCTACTTGTGACAATTTATCTCCGTATATATTAGGTTGAGTTTTTCTCTCCCCTGCCCCCCCCCCCAACCATTTCCTTGATTTAATCTAATCTTATCAACAGATCTGGTTCAAACAGTTGGCCTGCAAAGTCTTGATTTGAAACACACAAAATGCTGATTCTGTTTTGAATCAACTTCTGGTTGTGGGATACAGCAAATTTTTAAGCTCCATAAATATCTTCTGCAGAATGAATAGAAGGAAGATACAGCTATGATAATAGATACATAGTATCCTTTGAATCTGCTATCATGCTCTTGGATTTACCTTTTTGTATTCACATGGAAATGTTCTTAGAATGGGTGGAGAGGTGGAGACGTATAAATAGGAAAATATTTTCTTGCACGTTTAACTTTAACCAAAAAGAATCATGAAAAACTTGATACTTAATCGAACAATCTGAAAACCTTCATTGCATTTTGATTACAAGCTAAAAAAAACCCATGTGCTCTGGAATTGTCTGTTTGTGGGCTGATCGGTAGATAATGGAAATCTTCAGGAGGGTTTTTGCTCTTCTTCAAGTACACACTCTCTGACTAGAATTGTCAGATGGCATAACTTCAATGTCCCCAGGGTTTTGCCCTCTTATGATAAGTGACATGCAGAGACAGGCATATGGACAAAGGCCATGATGTAGAAAGTTATAGTTGAGCAGCACAAAAACCGTGTAAAATCTCTGTTGCCGGTGCTAGATGAAATGCAAAAGAAAAGCTAATTACTTAACATTAAGGTTGCCAAATCCAGGTTGGTAAATTCCTGGAGATTTTGAAGGTGGAGCCAGGGAAGGGTTGAGTTTGGGGAGTGAATAGACCTCAGTGGCGTACCATGTCCTCAAATCCACTTTCCAAAGCAGGGGAACTGAGCTCTATAGTATATGGATACCAGATGTAATTTCAGGAAATCCCCAGGCCCCACCCAGAGGTTGGCAACCCTACTTACCAGTTGCCTCCTGGGGCTTAAAGAGAAAGAGAAATTAGATTTGTGCTAATGTGCTCATCCTGCAAAACCTCCACAAAATCTTTTTAAGCTTAAAGGGGTCAGGATACTTTAAAGCTTAAAAGAAGGGGTACCATTTTCACCAGGTTCCTTTTGCATGGCACCAGCCTCTACTATGTCCCACTATATATCATGAGCCAGGAAGGCAAGGTCTGTGCAGTGAGAGCAAACTCTGCTTGTCTTTTTTCCTCCCCCTGTATTATTTTGTTGCATGCCTTTCCTTGTTTATTATATTTAGAAGTTCTCATTTTATTTTGCCAGCACCATTCCATCTAGATTCAAATAACTTCCTTTCTCTTAGAAGGCCTTGAGATGGGCTTTCTTCAAAGCATGAAGAGGGGAAACTGTGTTCATTCTTGTCAGGAATCCTTACGCTGTGGTCTTATCATATCTTCTTTTGGCCTTGCCATGATAACGCTTGCCCAGGCAGAGATAAGTGTATTTGGAAGTAGTATATATAGGTATGTGAGAGAGAGATGGGTGTTATGAACACAAGAATTGCCTGGCTGAACTAGAACAAGTCCTTGCTCTGTTTTCAATACTAGACAGCTAGAAATATCAATCCACTGTAGGGTTGTCAGCCAATACCAGAGGGAGGGAAGTGGGGACAGGGGGATGATGTCACATAAATGAGGCAACAGCCCATTATGCATAGAATGCTTACCTCGGGGATTTTCAGGGGCTCTTCAGTGCACAGTGGGCTTGCAGAAGGGTCTCCTTGCATTTTCTGTTTACACACATGGGGCCATTCTCTATGTCCCCTGGAGCTAGCCTACTGGTCTCAGTGGGCCTCTGTAGCTTTTCCTGGTTCTCTTAACTCTGCCCATCAACTCCTCTTAAAGGCACAGGTCTAATTACTCCCATAATTGCAAGATAAGGGCTTTGTTAAAACCCTTTAAATTTGCATTTTATTTCAATATACCTGTGATAGCAAGTATATTAATATTGTAGCCCCTTTCCCAAACTTAACTCCACAAAAAGGAAGAGGGAAAACCATTTCCTGAACCACACACTTCTGAAGAAAGGAACTGTGTGTTAGATCCCCCCTTCCCTTCCCTTCCCTTCTTCCCTTCCCTTCCTCTCTCTCTCTCTCTCTCTCTTCCTCCTGCTGCTGCAGGCAGAAAAACTATTTTAAAATATAGTCCTGTTTGAAATAAAGTTGTAAAAAGCCCTCCCAATCATCAGGAAGGGTGGAAGCAGATCTGGGGAGGTGGGATGGAGGCAAAAAGAGACCCTGCTTTTTTGCTCCTCTGCAAAAGCCCAAGTGAGAGATTTGTTTTTAAAACTGAAGCTTGTCTGAAAGTGTTAAAATGTCTTCCTGGAGAGGGCAGAAGCAAAGTGGGGAAGGTGGGGTGGAGCCAGAAAAAGACCCTACTTGTGTTGGTTCCTATTAACATATTGATACAAGCATTTAGAGTAGGCTGACCATCCGTCCCGCTTTTGGCGGGACCAGCCCGCCTTTGGACAATTTGTCCCGCGTCCCGCAGGTTCAACAAATTGTCCCGATTGGGGAGGCTGCTGCACTGCCTTGGGGGCGCAAGGCAGTGCGGGTAGCCTTCCCGTCCGCGCGGCCGTCAGCTCTGCTTGTCATTTGTGTCACTGAAAGCTTTAGCCTCGGGCCAGCTTGTCAGCCTTCTGTGACAGAGAGTGGCAACGGGCGCAGCCCTTCCGAAGCCTGTGCACTCCTGGTGTCAAGCAGGTATCGAAGCTTCCGGGCTCGCTGGTTTGCCGCCCTGTGACAGAGTGGGCAAAACGGCGAGCCCCAGAAGCCTCGCGGCGCTTCCTGGGCGTTAAGGGCTTTGCCAGCTGCTTTGCCGCCTCCCTGTCACAGCGGGCTGCAAACCGCTATTCTTAGAAGCCCGCGGCGCTGATGCGCTGTGGCGCATACAAGATGCACGCTACTAAGACAGCCACCTCCCCGTCCCGAATAGCAAAGGCGACCATCTGGTCACCTTAATTTAGAGAGTAGGTGGGGGAAGTATACGAAGCAGCACGAGGGAGTGTGGGGTGTGTGTGTGAAACTAGGCAGGCTGACTGTGGGTGGAGGAAGGAAGTCCACGGCAAAACTGTGCTCACTGGCAACTCTGCCTGCTTTGGCTGTGAAGCAAAATTAACTTTGGGCTAGAAGTGGTCTCATTTGCCATGGGGAGAATAGAAAGTGAAAGCGGGGCTTGAGGAAAAGGTCCATACAAGAAATCTTGCAGCAATGCACATTTGCCCCCATTGCACAGCAGAAGCCTTGTGCATAATCAGCCAAAGTCACTTCTAGAGAATACCTAGAAATTATATCACAATTTGACACTTTAGGATTTCCCTAATCTCTAGGTGAATTCTAGAGTGGCACATCTGGAAAACTTATCATTTCTTAATATTTACCTGAAATGTTGCACCATAAGCATGATGCCAAATTTTTAGGTATTCCAGGACAGAGTTTAAGGAACTCAGGTGATCCGCCCTTTCTCTCTGCTCTGATGTCAGAGATTATCAGGCTACAGGCTTTTCAAAGTTCAACCATAAAGCATTAGAATTTTATTAAACTTCTCAGGGGAATAGGATAAAGGTGGGGAGAAATTTGGTGAGAAGGAAAGAAGCAATCTTATACACAAATATTAAATATTCTTAATAGTACAGCTCAGATGGCATTTGACTGTCACACTACAGATGTCTAAATTCTTTGAAATAAATAGATTTTCTTAGCTTTGACTTACTTACACTCAAAAGTTCATGAGTAAATGCTGGTGTCCAAAATCTAGAAGGGAGTATTCACCCAACTCTCCTTTCCCTTCAGACTTCCCCAAACTGCAGGATCATTTCAGAGCTTTTAAAGTGAAATCACCTTAGAACTAGGGATGGGGATTCTTCTCCCACACTTAGGCTGATTCCGCATGGGCCAAAAACAGCGGTGTGAAAACTGTGTGAAAACAGTATAAACCCTTTTACACCCGTTTTGAACCCTTTTACACCATTTTCACACCGTTTTCACACTGCTGTTTTTGGCCCATGCAGAATCAGCCAAAGTTTAAATTCCTCTCCTGGCTAGAGTCTGGTGCCTCTCTGACACCATCTGTCTCATTCAGCCAGCTCTCTCTGTTCTAAACACACAGTTCAGAAGTTGAATTATCTCTGTATTTAGAACCTGGGCTAGGAATTTTTGTTTCCCTAGAGGTTTATTCCCCTCTTTGGCTAGAGGACAGCCCTTTCCCCCAAATATCCTTCTGCTGTCACCACCGCAGACACTAAAAACAGCCTAAACCCTCCAGTTCCAAGAGTTCCAACTCTTGTGTGGGAGAAGAATAGTTGTAAATAATTCTGCTGGCAGCTCTAAGTTCTAAATTCCACTTATTCCCATCATGTTACTCATACACACAGGGTTTGTCAATTTTTTGCAGAACACCCCTCCCAAGAGATCTCGCATGCAGCTAGCTTTGAAGTAGCATTCTATGGAATGGAGTTTTTATATGCTATTTTCCTTAATTCTGTCACAAAGGCATATTTTATTTTTTTAGTAGCTGTTAATTATACCAGAATTTAGAGGGAAAAGATCCCCTTCATAATGCCAAGAAAATCAGAAATGTAAAACAAAAGTGGTTAAAGCTATTTTTAAACATTAATTGTAAACACCGGTATGTGCACAATTAAATTATTTTACAGAGCACTAAATTCCACTTTGGATCCCTCCGCCCAATCTACAGAAAAAGAACTTTAATTTTCATTGTGTCCACTCTTATACCACCAAACTACTGTCACGCTGCCAGTAACGCCTACGAGAACAGTTGTGATTGATTAGATAATGATACATATTTCCCAGAATGTCGAAAATGTTCACAAGTTAATAAAGCATTAACTTTAAACTTACTTAGGGCCTATTCGAACAGCAAGAGGAGAAGTATACCTTTGTTAAGAATTTCAGATTCTAGGGATCTGAGTGCCTGCCAAACAGTAGAAGTATTTATTAGCCAATATTATATTCAAGTTTGTTTTAATTTTGTTGTTCCTAAAAGATATCCCCAGATTAGTCTGATCTTGTAAGATCTCCGAAGATAAGCAGGGGTGCGTCTGGTTACTTTTTGGATGTGTGAGTTCCAGGGAATACCAAGGTTGTGACATGGAGGCAAACAATAGCAAACCCCTTCCATAACCTCTTGCTATGAAAACCCTATGAGGTCACTATAAATTAGCATATCTCATTGTTTAATATAGTTATAATTAATCTGAATAGGAAATTTAACTACACTATGAAAAACTGAACAGATCATTAATCCTGTATATTATCTGGTGCCTCACTGATGCTGTTTTTGTTTCAGTTCCACAAGGCAGTGGGAAGGGGAAAGGCAGGGATGGATTTATTTTACATGAAAAGTGCTATACTTGTTGCAGGCTATTCAACTATCTACTGTTGTCATCCGGAACTATAACCGGTGCTACTACCTTTTATTTTTTTTTGCAAATTTTGTGTGTGGGTATTAAAACTCAGAAATTTTTGAGTAACCCAGTGCCTAATACCCATTGACTGTATTCAGCTTTACCAAATTTTAAAGGATCTGGAATCCTCATTCAGCTGTGGAAGTTCACTGGGCAACGTGGACCAATTATGTGTTTTTAACCAGTTTATCACACAGGTAAGGGCAAATTGACCATTAAGGGCAGAGGAATGCCTTCCATTAGGCTTAAAGTCTCCCCACCGCCATTGGGCTGGGCCAGATATCTGACAGAAGGACTGAATTAGGCCTGGCTGCATCCCATACAAGGCAGGTGAGGAAGGTGATATCTGGCCTCATATCAGGTGAGTGATGAAGGTGGACCCAGGTACAGTGGACAAAGGAGGTGGTGCCTAGCCTATCCAAGCCCTATTCAAGATGGATGAGGGAGGCAGCCCTTGGCCCATCTAAGACCCAACTCAAAGCAGCCAAGGCAGGGTGGCCCTCAACCTGATACAAAGCAAGACAGGGAGACAGTGTTCAGTCTAAAAATGCCAGCTCTTGGTTGAGAAATACCTTGAGGTTTTGGAAATGGACCTTAAGAGGGAGGAGCCTTGAAGTATAATACCACCTTCCAAAGTGGCCATGTTCTCCTAATGAAATAATCTCAGTTGCCTGGACAACTGGGCCACAGTTTTCCTGGCGAGAAGTTGCCAAGGGCAGGGAAGGAAGGAAATCTAAAGGCAAGGGACATGAAAGGATAGGAGGGCTGGTAGACAGGGCTGTCAATATCTGAAGTTTCTCAAGATTTGAGAGTGGAATCTGAGGAAGGTGGAGTTTAGGGAAAGCAGGGACCTCAGTGAGTTATAATGTCATAGAATCCTCCCTCCAAAGCAGCCATTTTCTACAAGGGAACACATCTTTATTGGCTGGAGATCAGCTGTAATTCTGGGAGATCTTCAGACCCCACTTGGATGTTGGCAACTGTACTACAAGGTTTGAAGACAAGAAGGAGGCAGGAAAAGATGAGAGGCCATGGGGACTTTCAGGGAAGGGGGAAAAGTCACAATGAGGGAGACAGAATGAGATACCTGCTGCAATTCTGACTCTCACTCTTTATTTTCCCATGCAATTAGAATGTTATTCTATTGTGATTGTATGCTTAACACAAGGAACCTTCCCTGACAAATTTTAGACACCTCGGAGTAAAACAACTAATCTTAGAGACAGTTAGCATTCTTACTTGCACAACAAGCCAAGGAAGGCATTTAGTAGTTTCGGAAGGGTGACTGTGGCACAAGACAGTGTTCAGTATGTCGTGAAGACCTGGCAGCATTATGAAGTGAGAAGGAAGAGGTGTTCAAGGAAGGCAGTAGTATGGCAGACTGCCCAGAATAGCTTGCATTTTGCTACCCAAGAAAGCAGACAGCATTACTGAGTAGAGACAGAGAGGTGTTTGAAGGCATTTGGCAGCTTAAGAAGGCTTGCTTTACACAACAGGCAGAGACATCAGGAACTCTCTTGTACACAAGTTCAGCAACAGTTGCAAAACAAAGTAAGAAGCATGCATGAATGCATAGCCTGTCAGGAAAAATGCATGATATAAAAGGAAAATGGCAGTGCTGCTTTTGTGGAATCCAAAAACCCAGGCTGTACACAGGCTGATGGAAACACAGCACAGCAAGCCTACCACTGCAATCCTTTTAGGTGATGACTAATATATTCTTTGGTCCGATTACCTGCCTGCAACAGGGAGGGAAGTCATGTGAAAATTTGGGGGCGATCCATCCAGCTGTTATACACACACACAATCTTATAACTGGAAGTATCCTAGCTCAGGCACTCGAATAAAGCATGATCATTTGGCACCCAATGACCAGCATTTCAAACTGATGCCAAAACAGGCAGCACTGCTAAGAGATGGTAGAAAACTGGCTTCAACCATCCTCAATGGAACACTTGATGGAACAACTCCTTCTTATAGGTCATAGGGAATCTAGAAAGATCCTGCAGAACCCAGATGCCATCTTGTAGAAATTCCCACTACACAGGGACCATTACTGAAAAAGTTCTTGCCCTCTTTATTATTATTATTATTATTATTATTATTATTATTATTATTATTATTATTATTATTATTATTATTATTATTAGTTGTTGTTGTTGTTGTTGTTGTTGTTGTTGTTGTTGTTGTTGTTTAGATTTATAGGCCACCTCACCCACAAAGGGCTCGAGGCTGTTTCCAATAACAGCACATAAATACAACTGTTTCCAACAATACAACTGTTTCCAATAACAGCACATAAAATACATAACTAAGGCCGTTTCTGCACGGCCCTTTAATGGCGCCCTGGGGACGGGAAATATGCCGCCCCCAGGGAGCCATTCGCACAGGCGGCGCTGCTGCAATGCAGCAGCGCCGACCTGACTGGCCTCTCCCCCCAGGGCAGCATATCAGGTCGCTTCTGAAAACAACCCTTTAAAGCGGTTGTTTTCAACAGCTGCAGCCCCGCTGCTTAACAGCACCGCCGGAACAGGCTAGCTTCTTTCACTGGAGCCATTTGTTCCCCGCCGTTGCCTGCTGGTTCCCACGCTGTCCTCCGACCCCTGGAGGTCGGAGGGCAGCGTGGGCGGGGCTTCGACGGCCAGCAGGCCGACGACGGGGACAAGGTGAGTCGGACGGGGAAGGGGGAAGAGGCGGCTCCATGCGGAGCCGCCTGCCGCCTGCCGGCCTCTCCAGAGGCTGTCCGCATGCTTGCATGCGAATGGCCTCCGCCTCCACGCCGGCAGAATTCTTGCCGGCGTGGAGGCGCCTCAACGCCCGTGCAGAAACGGCCTAAGACTTAACCCCATTAATACATTAAAACAAATTCCAATAGCAGTAGTTAACTTAAAATGTAAATAACGAAGTTAAGAGTAAGCAAAATTTAAAGACAGGCGCCCGATCAAAAAGGCTGGTCATTGAGGTCAGTCCACCCACATGTGGGCCATTTTGGTGGGGACATATAAGGAGAGATGGTGAGCAGCAGTGGCGTAGTGGCTAAGAGCAGTGGCTAAGAGCAGGTGCATTCTGATCTGGAGGAACCGGGTTTGATTTCCAGCTCTGCCGCTTGAGTTGTGGAGGCTTCTCTGGGGAATTCAGATTAGCCTGTACACTCCCACACACGCCAGCTGGGTGACCTTGGGCTAGTCACAGCTTTCTGGAGCTCTCTCAGCCCCACCCACCTCACAGGGTGTTTGTTGTGAGGGTGGAAGGGCAAGAAGATTGTAAGCCCCTTTGAGTCTCCTACAGGAGAGAAAGGGGGGATATAAATCCAAACTCTTCTTCTTCTTCTATTCTTATATGTATGAAGCTCCCAAACCATTTAGGAACCAATACCTTGAATTGTTATGTGTGGATTAATTATAAGTGAAGCATTAAATGTCTGAGTATATTCCATTTATGTTTAATTATGTACCATCCAGTTATTCATTCTTATCAAAAAGTCAGAAAGCCATGATGTAGGTGAGAGAAGGGCACTGAACCCATTTGATTGATTGATTGATTGATTGATTGATTGATTGATTGATTGATTGAGTGAGTGAGTGAGTGAGTGAGTGAGTGAGTGAGTGAGTGAGTGAGTGAGTGATTTCTAGGCCGCCCATTCCCAAAAAGGGCTCAGGGTGGTGTACAATCACTAAAACAATATTAAATACAATTTAAAACAGTTAAAACATAATAAACAATTTAGAACAGTAAAACCCAGTAACAGAGATGGCGACTTCCCTACACAGTCACTTGATCCCTTCTCTCAGTTGTTTAGTTGTCAGACAGAATTCTGGAATTTTGTTTGCAGAATCTCTAGTGGAAAGAGACTGTGGGATGGAAATTTGTAAGGAAAAGCTGCAGAAATATACAATATAAATAAGATAAAATAGAGAAATATGCAGAGTTGGAGAAGAAACTAATATTAAAATGGTACAGAACACCAAAACAGTTGGCATATATGATAAGTGGACTCAGTCCGAAATGTTGGCATTGTGGGGATAAAAATGCAATATATACCCATATGTGGCTAGAATGTCCAGAGGTAAAACATTTGTGGGGAAAAATGTTACAATATATATAGAAAAATATGTGAATGTAAAAATAAAGATAAACATAGATTTATTATTTATAGGCACATTGAATTATACAATAATAGAACAAAGAAAAAGAAAGCTATTCAAACTCATGATCAGAGCAGCCCGTGCAGTAATAGCATTGGGGTGGAAAGACAAAAAAATCTGGACAATGCAGAAATGGTTGGAATATATATGGAAGCAAATACAATTAGAAATTTTCGACATAATGTCAAGAAACCAAATATGGCAAGAAAAACAAAAAGACATGAAGTGGATCTGGATGGAATTCAAAGACTGGTTAACCGAAATTGGAATTACAGAAAAAAATTGGATAAGAAGATTAAAAAGAATGGACCTGCTGCTGCACATCTAAAGAAGAAAAGAAGAGGGGGGAGGGAAGAAAAGGGGCAAAAGGATATGGAGGATGAAATATAAGATGTACAATAGAAATCTGTAACAATCCAAAATTTCAATAATTTTTTTTTAAAGGAAAAGCTGCAGAAAAAGGGAAGAGTTAATAACCCCTGTTGAGGCTAAAATTATCATACTGGGAAGTTTTTCCTGGTCCCAACCCCTGGAACCCTGAGCAACTTCCTCAAAACTTTGCAAAACCACCGAGCAACTTTATCATAAGTTCAAAGGTGATCCCTGCTTCTGCAGTAACCAAACCAGATGGAATACAAAGCTGTTTTATTTCTAAAAGTTAAAGAAAAGAAAATAATTAAAATTCCAGGACATTCCAGGCCTTTTTGCCTTCAGGGACTGAAGTGCTTCAGAAAACCAGTTCACTACATAATACTTCAGATACCTGCAGTGAAGATGCCCTTCGGGGATAAGGCGGCCTATAAGTTTAATAAAATAAATAAATAAATAAATAAATAAATTTTGTGAGCCATCTGAAAATAGCGAGTAGAAGGATAATCCAAATTATCATACAATACATTGTAGTAGCTTGAGAATTAGGTTCATAAGTCAGGTAGGTAGGCAAAGAGAAAACAAGAGAGAGAACGCACAACAGATTTTAGCCTACAGCATTAGCTGGTACACTTCAACCAATGAAATCCTTCCTCCCTTAGGAATCTTCCAGAAAACACTTGCACTTGCTTATTCTTTTCTTCCTTCCCATCTTTGGATAGTTGTGTTCTCAAAAATTATTCCTCAGTAAAACGTTCCACTGCCCAACCTTGGGAGGGATAAGGACCTTGTATTCCCAGGACTCCTCACTGACTGGGCCTTCAAATACTACAGTTAACCCCTAGGTGAAATGAGGGTACAACTGCATCACAACCCCATCTTCCCCTTCTGTGTTTCAAATGGCATTTCCCCCCTTTGCAGCTGGTTTATGAAGAACCAGGGGCCCAGATCAGGGTCTCAACCAAATACATTGCTCTTATGTTGCAGCTGCAGGAAAAGCCTTGTCTGTACCAACTCTCACTGCTTGCCAAGTCAGTTATGTATACTCATCTTTGGCACACGAAGGAGTATTTCCTGAAATTTGGGCTCTCTAGTGGCAAAAGGTCACTAGAGGTAGTGGCTGCATGCAGCCAGCTTAGTGTGAACTAAGAGCAGCTAGAAGCCAGCATAGGGCCAGACATTCCTCACCTCAACACTTCACAGAATTGTACTAAAGGAAAGGTCCCATCAAACTGTTAATTGACAGATATAAAGATAGGCTGTCATTATGTACCCAAGATGGCAGATAAGAGTGAAAAAGCTGAAATTGAATCCTGGTAAGATGGAGGTGCACAGACCACTATACTTTCTTTACTTCTTCAGGCAGGGAAACCACTTATGTCAGATTTTTCCTGCCTTTTTGCCTTCAGGGATTGAAGTGCTTCAGAAATATGGTAGTGTATAGTATAATTAAAGCACTTTCCCTCAGTCCTGTGACTGACCCAGAAGGTGAAGGAAGCCTGTTGATTTAAACCTGGCACACAAAAGGAGTACTGAAGCAGATTTTAAACTTAAACAGATTAAAAAGTTTATTAACAGAGAGAAGATATGAAAGGAAGATGAATAACTTGGAGAGATGGAATGGATGAGGCAAATTAAGCAGAAGAAATATATATATACAGTAGCAGTAAAGACTGTAGTGCTCTAGACAGCTGTTGGGGGAGGGCGCAGCAGCGAAGCAGCATCTGCTTGAATTGGTAGGGAACCAAGCCACTTGGCAGCAATCACTCAAGTACTCTGTAACATGTTACAATGTTTTGATTCAACTTGTAATTGAACAACTAATATTAACTCTGTTTATCCCACAAGTCTGTTTTCCCATCTAAATTACCCAGAAAACTGTAAACAGTCAAATCAAATCACTTCCACTAAGTTTTAATGCTTTTTGTCTTATTTACATCTACGTGAGGTTTGTACTTGTATCGCAGATCTCCAGACCCCACCTGGAGATTGGCAAGCCTGGTATTGAATATTTTCTGGTGTGTGTCTGACATTGTTGAAGAGAGTAGAAACAGGTGGCTCAGCCATATTTGATGAGGGGGTGGGGGAAAGAGAATAAGCTGCTTTTCCCTAAGTAATTGTTGGAGATTTGGGGAGTAAGGTTGTCAGTTCCAGGTTGATAAATTCATGAACATTTGGGGAAGGACTCTAGCCACAGCAGGGTTTGAGGAGGGCTAGGGTTAGGAGGGAGGAAGTTGTCAGCCTGTAAAACTGTTGAGTCCACACTCCAAAGGAGATGTTTTCTTCAGGGGATCAGTTTTCTGTGGCTCGGAGATTGGTTGTAATTCGAGATCTTCAGGCCCCACCTGGGGGTTGGCAAGGCAAGTTCTGAATACATATAATAGTACATTTTTACACTTTTTGTAAATAAATGTATATGGTATACATAGAAACATCAATTTGTGGTGTCAAGATGTGAGATTTATTGTACTTAAGTGGCAAAGTGACCTCCAGGCCCCACCTGATGTTGGCATGCAAGTTGTGAATGCAGAGAATGGTGTTTTCACACCTGTTAATGCTGCTGAATTCGGAAGACTCACCAGTTCGCCTCTGGGAGTAATTGCCATTGTTGAGTATTGAAGAGTTCATTGGAAAATGTTCTTGCGGGTTTTTTTGTCTGCTCATTCTTTGGGGGAGGGAGGAGAATTGGGGTTCTTGTTGTTGGGTCAGGGTTTTTTGTTTCATTTTGGAGGGGTGTAGGGCATGCTGGGTTTTTAGGAGGATGGTAGTTTATTTTTAGGTTTGGGAGGGAAGAGTGCGCACAGGGGATTGGGGTGCTTTTTCGTCAGAGGGCTAGGTTTTTTGTTTGGAAGGGTTAGGGCGTGCTGGTGGTTCAGGAGGGTAGATGCTTGATCTGAGGGTTGGGAGGGGGGAATGCATGTGGGAGATTGTGGAAGCTTTTCACTTGCAGACTGGGGTTTATTTTGTTTGGGAGAGTGTAGGGCATACTCTGGATTCTGCTGGGAGACAGCAGGGCTAGGAGGACTTTGGCCAGGCCAGTGGGAGGACAGCTTGCTGCCTATGTCTTGCTGGGCTGGCTTGCTCATGGTTGAAGGGAAGGCAGGCAGGGGATGGGTTGGAATGTGAGTTGAGAACTCACTTCCAGCCAATTGGTGCGTAGGACTTATTTCATGAGACCAGCGTGCCCATTGGCTGGAAGTGAGTAATCAACTCCTGTTCCATTTTCATTCAGTGATGTATAAGGACTAGAGCTTGGCACAGAGATTCAGTATTTGTTTCTTCCAGCACAGACTTAATAAGATTGCTCAGTTTCAATTCTCAGTTACTGTTCAGCTTAGATGTTATATAGATGTTTCTTGATGATACAGTTCCTTAAACTTAAGATGTTGTGGCTAATGGCTTGTTCACACAGACAGGGTTATAACAAGCTTGGTACATTTACTCACTACTCTCACTCAGTCCTCACAGTTAGAAAACCCCCAACTAAAGCATAAAACACTTTACTAAGGAAACAGAAAGCAAAACCCAATGCCCCAGACTATCTGGTACATTGGAATTCTTCCCTCATTTGAAGATATGCTTCACTAATTAAGATATACTTGGACCCTTTATAAATCCCTCTGCCAGTTCTCTCAGTCTATTTATAATTGCTTTCACCACAGCTCACTGGCTGGTATTAGTAGACAGTCACACACTTTGAACTATTCCCCTCGGATATGTTATGCTTTAAAACTCAGTTAAGACACAATAGCTCTTAACACCAGGAACTCTAAAGTCCAAAAGACTCTCAAAATGTTATGTTAGAGAGTTAACCTCCTCCCTCTCTGCATCCTCCCTTCCTCATCTAGGCAGTTGACCAATTAAAGTGCAGGATGCCACAGCTAATCAGGTGGCTTCTCCTGTTCCTAGGCCTTTATGCCTCACTCTGAAAGTAAACAGTGCTTCACTTTAGACAGATACACTTTTACAATCAACTTTTCTTCTGCAATCTGTCACAGAGGTAATGCTGATTGGGAAATGACATGGCTGACCCCTTGATGGTGCAGTAGTGCAACCAAGTCCACCTGGTTTTGGAACCAGAAATTCCTTGAACAACACACACCATAAAACTAAGTAAGGCTCCATTGAAGAAAATTAGAAAAGGTATTTAAAAACATAGCATACAGTTCAGTGGTAGCAGGTTTGACTATCTGTTCAGTGAACTGTTGTGTGGATAAAATAGAGGTAACAATTGGAACTTTGGTATGCTGCCCAGAACTCCAGGGAACAAGAGCAGGATGAATAGGAAGTAGAAACAGAATCAGGTGGAATTTAGCATGTTGAAACTAAGTGAAATAATGAAGGAAGCATTTTATTCCCAAGAAATATTCTGAGCAGATTGTGTTCCTGCACTTTTGTTTTTATTAGTTTAGGGATGTTTTAGAGTGATTTTATGCCATTTTTCCATGTGTTGATTTTATTGGCTTATGTTGCTTACTAGTTTTTTAGCAAGCTATTAAGAAAAATGATGGTAATTGGCTTTTAAAGATAAATTCTCTACCAGTTTTTAGTCTACTCTGCTGCAGTGTTTATTTTTAAACATTTTAGATATTATTATAATTTTATTTTATTGTTTTATATACTATGGCTAGCTTCTTTAAGAATCAACAGTGAAGTGCATCAGCACTTGAAATAAAACAACAGAGGCTCCAAGCAAAAAAATATGTTAGAAGAAACCTGAAATGTTTGGTATGCACACTGTGAAAACAGAACCAACATCTTGGTTGCATATTTTCCCCTTGTGTTCAACATTCTCATAAAAATAAATGAATGGTTGTTTTCTTTGTTTACTTGTCCTGTTCCTGTACCTTTAATGGCAGTTTGACACTGACATGTGCACAACCACGCACACACATATACAAATTTAGCTTGCCAATCTTCTCCTGGCATGGAGATACGTAGAAAAAGCTTCACCTGTTACATGCCAGTGTTTCAAATGGACAGGAACAGGATTAGTCAAAATCAACAAGTCTAAGAAAACAGCTTGTCTTTCAGAAACTCATCAGTGTTTTTCCATTTTAAGGAGAAATGTACATGCCTTTCAATTAACTCAAATCTGGTTACACGATCAGTAGACTATGACCCTTTCTGCATAAATACGTTGCCTCATATCCAGTCATCAATGGAACATCTTTTCTGTGGAGTTCCACCCCTGCCCCCCTTTTGGTGCTGGAAATGTTTCCACTCACGTTTAACTTTGTAGTTTTAAGAAACACTTTGCCACCCGAGGGCTGGACTGATTCTGCTCTGAGTCCCCAAACAACAATAACGACACAACACTCATGTCTGTGGGGTTAAAATTTTGGCCATAACCAAACCAATTTTATTGACAAAGGATGAAAAACAAGTGTGAGGCACAGCATTGGTTCTCTGTACACTGGGCAGCCCGAGTGCTGTCCCCCAGCGAAATTTCCTCCAACCTGCCTGTTGGAGGAAACGATTAATCTTGCGCAGCAATCGTGGATGGAAGGCCACGTGCTGGAGATCCATTTTGCACAGCACAGTCATATGGCTCATTCCGCACATGCAGAATAATGCACTTTCAAACTGCTTTCAGTGCTCTTTGAAGCTGTGCGGAATAGCAAAATCCACTTGCAAACAGTTGTGAAAGTGGTTTGGAAACACATTATTTTGCGTGTGCGGAAGGGGCCATAGTGGAACTCAGCTGGCCAGAAGGCCTCCTGCTGAAGCACCGTTTTACTGCCAGTAGCCCCCCGCCTGGGCATCCTACCTCATGGCTTGCCCCACCCCAAACCTCTTAATGAGGTACCACCAAGAGTGTTAGCTTCCTAGCTCCTCTCACCAACAGATCAGTTCCCATGTGCAACCCGCCAGCCTGGCTATGACAACGAACACATGCATCAACATTGTTCCAAAGGGGAGAAGTGGGTGGGAAACTCATCTCTGCCAGCACGAAAAGGAGGGCCACGGACTGTGCAAAGGCTCCCGACTGGCCCTTTTTGACGGCGTTTTGACTTCTTTTGTCCATAATGGGCAAAGCTGCCTTTCCCCCTTCCAAGGGCAGGCACAGCGGGGGCCTCTTCACCGTGCCCTTTCTTGTAAGCTTCCCTTACAGTGCAACCATATTGATACAGCTTTTCTTTCCCATCTAAATGCCTGGCCTTAGTCATGTCCCTTGTGCAGTCACTCAACCTTCCTTCTGTGATTAGTCCACCGTGTTTTGCATCCTTCACCTCACTCTCCCCCATCTGAATTGTTGTCATTTTATGTGTTTCTTTCTTAAGCTGGTTATTTTATTTTTTTTGGATCAGTGAATCAGAGAAGCTATGCAGCATCACTAGAGCGCGTGCACAGAAATAGCAAAAAAAAAAATTATGCCAGCCAGAAAACATTAAATAGTGCAACCGTACTTTCGGGAAAACGTCCGGTCCGCACCTGGGGGTAAGTGAAGTTTGCCGGAAAGGCCTATGATTAAACAGCGCCAGAAGTAAAGAAGGTACCGCGGGCGAAAAGCTGAGTAACACCAAGGCCCGGTGCTTGATTCTCCTCTTCCTGCAGCTGGGCATGACCAGAGACCTAGGGGTCTTAGCCTAGGGCTTGGTGGCTAGGGTCTACGTTTTAGTCAGTGTCATTCACCAGGACCAGCCCAAGATATGTATGTTTGATTTGCTTTATTTATTATTTGTTGAACTGGACTGGTTGTATTTTGTATATTTTTCTGTGGATCCCTGCAGGAAGAAAAGTTGCATATAAATAATAATCTGATGCCTATTAAAAGGGATGAGGAAAGGCCCAGTAAACCCTTCCCTTCACCCAAAATGTATAATCTGTGTATCATGTCCTGTTCACCTCCAATAGCGTGCTAAGGCAGTTACTGAGTCTGGAATATAAAGTTTTAAATCCCATTTTATTAATATTTAGACCACTGGTGTGGCTGATTAGGAAGCTACTGTACTGCTGATTTGGCTTTGATTCTCTTCCCTTTTTTTTCTGGCTGTCTTCCATGCTGCCTTTTGACTCTTTTGTGGAATGGCCATGCCAGCATTTAATCACCTTGGAGAAGCTTCCGAGTTCAAATTTTATGCTTTGCAAGGATGACAAGCTACATTTCCCATCTCTCTTTGAGAAAAGAAATTACAAGTCTTTCACTGTCTGTTCATTTCACAATCTTCAAAATATTATGTGCTGCTGCCATGGGTGTTTGAGTCCTCGGTTCACAGTGAATTGTTTCCTGGGGGGTGGGGTGGGGGACAGACAACCTATCAAAGGATATGAAACGTGCAATTCCTGCCCTGAGTAGAAATTATGTACCCAATTTAATTGAAGCATTAAGTAGGCATATCAGAAATGACTCACAAGTGCAACAAAGCTCTGGAGGAATTCCAGAGTCATTGCTGGTCTTCCGAAGAACAGGAACAGTTCCTTTGTGCACATATACTCTGATGATTTCCTGTCTTACCCCTCCTTTCCTATGTGTATCACATGGTCTTGCCAACCTGCCAACAAATATAAAGGTGCTGCTCTACAGCCCGGTTATTCGAGTATGTGAACCATCGAGTCATCAATTCGCGTTCCCAACATAACGCCTTATTAAGAAGTCTCCGTGGAGCTAGTATTGCCCTGTGTTTGAACTGCTTAGGGATTTTTTTTGCCTCTTGTGGGTTTTTTGCAGCTCACCTTAGATGTTTGTGAAGCAGCAATCCTGGCTATGTGTGCATGTTTATACATATGGCTTGCAATTATTCATCTTTGTAAAATGTAGGGAAGTGCCATGTTATTCCGGGTTACCCAAATTCCATAAGATACTGTTCTAATGCTGTGTGGAGTCAACTGTTTTTGCTCATTAGAACCTGTCATATGTGCAAGAGTGGCAACCTTTAAAACATGCTACTTGCCCTGTCAGCCTGTCAACTTCTGGCTCTCAATGTCTAGAGCTGTAGAAATCGGAGGCTTATTTAATTTATTTATCTATAAGAACATGAGAAAGAGCCTGCTGGATCAGACCAGAGTCCATCTAGTCCAGCACTCTGCGACTCACAGTGGCCCACCAGATGCCTTTGGGAGCTCACATGCAGGATGTGAAAGCAATGGCCTTCTGCTGCTGCTGCTGCTCCCGAGCACCTGATCTGCTAAGGCATTTGCAATCTCTGCTGAGGCATCTGCAATCTATCTATCTACATTACAAAATTTATATACCACTTGCCTTACAAGGATCACCAAGGTGGCTAACAATTTAAAAAGTACAAGATAAAATTACAGTATAAAACCATTAAAATCAATTTCTCTCCCAAACATACATTATTAAAACAATTAGAAAAACAGTTGAAAAAAACAGAGTTAAAAGGCATACGAAACAGGTAAAATACATACAAAACATAAACACATTGGAAAGAGGGATTACTGTGGGAATGCCAGATTAAACAAACAAAAGAAAAAGCTTTTTCGCTGGCAGAAGCCAGCAACAGAAAAGAACAGACAAATTTCACTGGGGAAAAAGAATTCTATGAAGTCTTAGTGCTATGACCCGGCAAAAGCCTTTCTCATGGGTTAAACGTGATACCATATCCATAAACGCGAGACACCCCAAAGCGGGGCCTCTTAAGATGACCATAGTGGCCATGTGTGTTTGTAAGGAATTAGGTGATCGTTTAGATATTCTGATCCCAAACTATTATTATTATTATTATTATTATTATTATTATTATTATTATTATTATTATTATTATTATTATTATTCGGCTTAATAGACCACCCAACCCCCAAAGAGCTCTGGGCGGTGTACAATGAGACATAAAACAAATACAATATAAGGTCTCATAAATACAATATAACAATAAAACATTAAAATTCATTAAAATACATTATAGCAGCAATTTCAGAAATTACAGGTAAAAATACATGCCCAGATGCATGCCCAGATGGTGCCCAACCCAAAGGCCAGGAGGGCGAGCATTGCCCAAAAATGGATGGTATCGTTTAAATCAGGCAATGCTGAAGAACGCGCGCCTGTCGGGGCGGCTACAGATCCATATAAGGCTTTTAGCTGTCAATAACCGGTGTCCAAGGTTCCTTGAACTGTGCACAGAAACAAACTGGAAACATGTGTAGATAGGCCAAGACTGAAGTGATACGTTCAGGGCCAGACTTATCTGTAGACTAGGCAGGCCTCAGATTTACAGTCAGGGCCAGATTTATCTGTAGAATAGGCAGGCCTAGGGCATCAAAATCTAGGGTGGGGAGGGGGCTCCAGCCGAGATGAATAATATTTTTGGCATTGTCTTGTTGCTGCAGAAGGCACAAGGCAGGCTTACCCAACCCCCGATGGGAGGGACAGGGAATATTGAGAGGCAAGAGGCTTGAGAATTATTCAAAAATCTTATTGAATCCGACAGCATCTCCTGTAGCAACTGTAGGGGATCGATGAACTGGCGAAAAGCAGGGGGTTTTATAGGAAAAAGTATGGGAAGGAAGGTCTCCGAAACAATTCAGACATTCAAACATTAATACATCCATTTGCAGAGCATTGGCATCTTGATGGCAACATTTTAAGATTTCAACATCTGTTTTCTCAGTCAGTACCTAAACATCCTGGTTCTTGATGACCTTGCTAATACAACAAAAGGAGCCCTTTACAACACTCAATAGTACTTTAGAAATCCAGATGTTTTCTGTAGTCATTGTACTTGAAGGCTAAATGCACTTGATTGCAGAAGGCAGTGTGTGCCTTATAGCAACATGGGACGGCTGGGGGTGGGGGGACGGACAGAACAGCTTATCAGTATTCAGAGAGACAGAAATTCTGCTTCAGTTTAACAAACATTCTACAAGCTATTTTCATAAAGGTTAACAGTTAAGTAATATCATAGGCTTTATAGTATCATTTTTCGACAAAATGTAAGTGTACAAAAATAGAAATACAACGTCGTAAAAGACAGGTACATTAGGATCTTTAGAGCTAAAGGCATGGATATCATGAACAAAAGAAATAATTCTCCTTAAAGATGAATGGCATATTCCCAGTATTCTCAGGGACACTTAGAGTAGACTATATGAGTTCTTGATACACTCCTTCAGGGAAGTGTTATCTATTCTGCAAGTCAAAAGGACCTTTCAGTCTCCCCTGGCCCTTTGTTATCACATCCTGGATGTGTTAGTTTGCTTGTTGCACTTTGGTGAGGTAAGGGTTTTTGAGCTGAACATGGCTTCGTGAGGCATTCTGGCATACAACATTGGCCAAACTGATGTAAAATTAGGGGAAAAAAATGATTATACGATTACAGCCTTACAGGTCTTTCTTACACATGCTGTAATAAAGCATGGTAGTCTCTAAACAACCCTTTAGTATTTTTTCTTGTGTAACCCTGAGTTCATCACGGGGGCTAAAGAGTTGGATATTGCGTATAAGGAAGAAAAGGTACAATCTTCTCAGATTCACTGGAGTGCTTGAAGCTGGAGGTAGACTCAGAAGGACTCCAATCTTGTTATAAACTACATATGAATATGCTAGGAATGAGAATTTCTTATACCGATTGCTGGAAGGGTGGAGGTTGTTTATATTAATTGGTTATTAGCCTGTAATTTTTATTCCACTTATTCCATGTTTTATTCTATGCTTTATTCCATCTGCTCTTTAAACTTGGAGAGCCGTTCGGCTGTTGATTGCTGCCTTGATGCACTGAATTGTTTTGACATTATCAATGAACTTTATACTTTCTTTTCATCCTCCACAAAAAGATGACAGTTCTAAAATCATTATTGCAATCTCATTCAAAAGTGCCTAAATATTTGTCAGAAGGCACATGCAAAAGCCATAGAAGCTGTTTGGAAAGTTACAGTGCTATCACTGATGCCCTCAGTTATTTATACTCTGATATTAATGGGAAAGGTGGTACCAGACTTCAAGATAAACAATTTTTTTTGCAGAAAATGGAAGAACTGCAATTTGTGTTTGTCGCTGCATTTTTTTGAACTCCAGAAATGCGAAGGTCATTCGTCCAATAGGGTCAGCAAAGTAATTATGCAAGTTTGTACAGTTTACTTCAGGATTTTTAAACAAAATTAGAGAAGATTTTGATGAGCTTGAGCAACAAGCAAAAGCAACCTTGCCAAATGTTAACAAGGGAACTGTCACAAGGAGACAAAGAACAAGGAAATGGCAAGGAAATGATGGAAATGCACCTGGTCCTGATGCTTTAGAGAAATTTTCTTCAAGAAAGAAGTTTAGGATTAAATCCTTTATTCCTATATTAGATGCACTTGAAGACAGTTTAAGAAGAGCTACTGTGTGCCGTGATATTGCCCAAATGTTTTCCTTTCTTGCTAATCTAACAGCAATTTAGCAAGAAATCCAGCGAGGTGTTGAACTGTTGCTGGAAGCCTACCCAGAATATTTTGACCTGAAACTCACTGATTGCTCTGTTCCCCAAGCTAAACAATCTTTGGTGCCTTGTACTTGGCCAGAACAGAGTGGGAGACTCACAAGCAAGGTGCAACAGTTCAAACAAAGGTTTATTGCTTAGAAGAATTGAAACCCTAACTCCTCCCAGGGTCTGACTAAGGTCGTTTTCCCACTTACCATCTGCTGCGCGCTACTGTCGCCAAGTAGCATGGGGTCCCCCGGCACTCCCCACTACAGGGGCGGCGACAACGCAGCTGCCCCAATGCTGCCGCTCTCACGCCCCCTCAGCACACATCGTTCCTGGCGCTCCTCAAAACGGCACCTTTTGATGACCCCGTGCAGACCTCAGCGTTGTGGGGAAGCCTGGGAGCGCACCAGAAATGATGCACGCTGAGAGTAGCATGCAGCAAAGGGAGGTCATGGTAAGTGGGCAAATGACCAATGATAAGGTACTTGCTTGACTGGAACAACTTGAAGCTTGAGTCTTTTATTCTTTCTTGACTTCTTCCAAGAAAGTTCACTTTGCCTGTGCTTCCTCTTGGTTCCTAAGTGTCCTTTATCTGGATTCTACTTTCTGTTAATGTCTTAACTTTATGCTCTCTTGACTATATACACCTTATACACCATTAGATGCAACAAATATTGCAGCCTTCCAACTCCCTTGGCACCTTAGGCTGACTGAGCTAAACAGGGGCATTGCTGGGTAATAAAGGAAGAAAGGGAGATTTCTTAAAGGGCCTAACTGAAATTCCCTCCCTTAGAACACTATACTAAACCCATACTAGCTATAGGGAAACTAATATTTAATAAGAAAATAATAATGTCTGGGGGCATGACACTGATGAACTTTTGCACTTCCACATTTACGTGAAACAAAGCCAGAGGCCTACAGAAGAGCACTCTCTGGTCGATTCCACACAGCAGATATATAATGGGTTGCAGTTATTATAAAGGAATCCATTTTCCTTTCCCCCATTCACATGCCTGCTGTGTAGGTAGCAATTGGAGCCCACGAAAACCATCTGGGTTATTTTTGCGCATTCGCATGAAGACACTTCTCTTTTTTTAATTTTCTGCAACACATGTATAGCTGTGAAGGCATACAGGAACGAACCCCGGCAGGCATGCTGGTTGTCCTGTTACCGACAGGAAAATAGGAAAAATATTTTCCTGAGCCTGTCACTGAACTACACTGGCTAAGGATCAGAGCAAAGAGACCAGTGTTGTCCAAAAGTCTCCATAAGGCCTGGAAAGAACATGTATATATGAATGTGCTGATGTTTCACATGGTTTCCTTCTTGCCTTTGCCCCTTTTAAGATGTAATGTAAGCCCCTCAGTGTTGGATTTATTATTTGCGAGATGTTTAGGATTATACTTTAGCTAGGTTCTCCAGTTGATTTAAGGTTTTGTTACTGTTAATTTAGGATACTCTTGCTTATATGTAATACGTGTGCTTGTCCTGTATTGGAGGTTCTGTAAGATTTCCTCAAATGTTTACGTTTAGAAATGTAATTTTAGATTATCTGTATCTGTTGGAAAAAGCAGCAGCTTGTAACAGCTGATATTAAGGGCCAAGGAAGCGTGCCTTGGAATTCAGTTTGGGCCAACACCTGGTAGATCTCTTTAGCAAAAACAAAGACCCCTTTGGATTTACAAATTGAATCTGACAATGATCTGGCACTATGAATATCCCAGCCGTTAAGAAAACAGGAACGTGCTAAGATCACCATTGGACCCATTGTTCGAACTTTTCTTTTAAAGCTTCGCGGGACTGGATTCAGCTTTGAGTGGAGCCTCAGTGGATTATCATAACTCAAGGAAGCAGCCCATCTGATAACCAGATTCCTGGGTAGCGTTAAACAGCCTCACCCAGTTTTATGACTGGATCCTCTCCGCTCTCCATTTCAGCACTAACGTAAAGTCTCGCGGGAAGATGCCTGAGATCTCATGGTCCCATTCACAAAGTTGTAATTGTACCTTTTATTTTATGTGTTGATGTTTCCTTATTGTTGCAAGGTAAGGGACCTGCCCCCTTACCTGCCCCCTTGCCCCTTTTGATGTGTGTGTATAAAAGTTCTAGCGCTTGACTACGAAGGCGCGATTCCCCTGCCCGAGCTTTAGCAACCACTTCCGAATAAAATACTTTGTTTTTGAAGAACACCGGCTTCCTGCACCTCACTACGTTGCCTGAGCTGAAATCACTTAAATGTTACCCAAGCAGCAGTGGTAACAGTCACACAATGCGATAGTCTGCGCCTGAATAGCTGCACACGTGCGACACACAAAACAAAAAGAAAAGAAAAAGGGCCTCCCTGCAACAACAGGGCAATGGCAAGTGGATTCTCCCTGACTGTGGATGGTGCAATGGAAGGGCAGAAAATAAAGCGCCTTCTGCCTGGCATGGGAGCAGCTCCAATCCGGGATTTTACAAAAAGATAGCTGGTTTAGTGATTTTAAAAAATCCTGGGTTGAGGGAAATAAAACAGGGCAAATTCATTTTTAAGATGGGACCTGTGCAAAGTCCCCCCCACCCCGCAACAGTTCGTATTGCATCCTACACCCATTATATTTGCCCTGTGTGGAATCAACCACTGTCTTATTTATTTATTTATTTATTTGTTCCACTTTTATACCACCCTCCCCCAGAGGGCTCAGGGCGGTTTACAGCATAAATAAAAACAAGTGGATAAACAGGATAAAATACTAAAAATTAATATCAGTTAAAATGCAGTGCTCCAAATTCATAATCATTTAAAACAGATTGCGTTCAACCATTAACTCTTCTAATTCCTCTGAGAGGGGAACAGCGGATCTCAGTTGTTAATGGGCACCTATCAGCAGCTGGCCTCCCCAAAAGCCCGGCGGAATAACTCAGTCTTACAGGCCTTGCAGAACTCATGTAGGTCCCGCAGGGCCCAGACAGCTGGAGGAAGAGCATTCCACCAGGCAGGGGCCAGGGCCGTAAAAGCCCTAGCCCTAGGGGAGGCCAGCCGCATCACTCAGAAGCGAGGATCTCAGTAAATTGGCCTCTGCCGTATTGCGCAGAGACCGGCGTGGGGACATATGGGGGGCAGGCGGTCCTTCTGATGTACGAAAGCGGTCCGGAAGAACCACGTTTTAAGGCCTTAAAGGTTAACACCAATACCTTGAAGACGATTCGGAATTCAACTGGGAGCCAGTGCAAACGGTGCAACACTTTATACAGACCTTTATTAAATTATATACCAGGAAAAATTCAGATGGCCTTCCCTAATGTGGAAGCAATCTTGCTGCTATTTCTTAGCTTAATGGTTTCTAGCTACTCGAGAAAGAGAGATCTTTTTCAAACTCAACATAATTAAAAATGAATTAAGGGCCACAATGTCTCCGGAGAGGTTGTCCACACTGAGCATTCTGTGCACTGAAAGTGACAAACTTAGAAAAACAAATTTTGATAAACTTTTGGGTGATTTTGCTATGAGGAAGACTAGAAAAAAACTTTTTTAGCCTTAGTGTATTTTATGATTGTGGTTTCTTTATTTCTTAATATGTATTTTAAAACCACCTGTTTAATTATAACATAAAGTAGGACCTAAATGTGCCACACTGCCACTGTCAGGTCGTCATGACCATCTTATTAACACTTCCCAGGCAATAAAATTTGTAAGTTCCAGGGTTTTCTTTTTAAAGGTTATAACAGTAAACTTACAATTTCATTTTCCTAAAAATTCATGCTTATTCCACAAACATTTACAAAATTCAGTTATGGCAAAAGTTTTTCAGTTTTATTTTAACATTTATGCATTTCCCCCCAATCACTACAGTATTTAACAATCACATCTTTTGCCTGTCCGTGGAGGAGGAATTGTGAATTGCAGAATTTTAAACACCTGTCATCATCTTACTCAGATTTAAAACATGCTTCCATCTTCCTCTAGTCGTGAGAGTGCGGGGTTGGGAGGGGAGCCTCACAAGGGGAATAGCCTAGGGCTGTGGTGGCGAACCTTTGGCACTCCAGATGTTATGGACTACAATTCCCATCAGCCCCTGCCAGCATGGCCAATTGGTTGTTGTTCTTTAATTTGTTGTTGTTCTTTTAACTAGTTGTTGTGTAACCAGCATCAGAATAAAGTATAGTAAAATCTAGAATATAGGTCAATCAATTAAATGGTTAGAACAATGAGCACAGTCCAGTGGTGGGATTCAGCAAGTTCGCACCACTTTGGCAGAACTGGTTGTTAAAATGGTGCTTGTAAACAACCAGCTGTTAAATTATTTTAATCTCACCACCAGAACTGGTTGTTAAATTATTTGAATCCCACCACTGGCACAGTCCAACCACAATACGCAAGGATTGGGCACAGGTATCATGAAGAAATGAGAAAGGAACTTGGCTCAGCTTTTCTATGCCTTAGCTAACTGAGTTGGCAAACCATTGTCAATTTGAAACATGTGACCATGTGAAGCAATGGTTTGTGTTTATTTTGCTAATGGGAAACAAATGTCTCCCTGTTCAGCTATGAGGTCTTGGCCAATCTACCATCCTTCAGTTTAACTAAACCTCACAGGCTTGCTGTGAGTCTAACCAACAACTGTTCTGATATCCTTTGAGGAAGGCAGGAATCCAGGCATAATAAATAAAACAAAAATCTGGCAACCATACTATTCATTAAGAAAGTGAGCTGGAACCCGCCATGATGGGAAATGGCTACAACCGAGTAAGTGGCAATAAGAAAAGCATTTCTCTACAAAGCGGCAATGAGATGCTTTAAAGTACATTAAAAATGAATGGAGTTAGAAATGGAAGTTGTTAATATTCAGATAACAATTCCCTTCATACCTTTTTACATACTATAACTTTTAAGGCACTTAGTGGTAATTAGATAGTTTTAATACTGCACGTGTGAGACTTTTGAAGATGCCTGCACTTAATTGCCATGATAAAACTGGGTATTTTAGAAGTTCAGATTGATGCCAACAGCCTAGAGCTGTACATGAATATTATATGTGACAACTTTACAAGACCAGGTTTATGGTGTGGTGTAGTGGTTAAGAGCAGGTGGATTCTAATCTGGAGAACCAGGTTTGATTCCCCACTCCTCCACCTGAGTGGCAGAGGCTTATCTAGAGAACTAGATGTGTCTCTACACTCCTTCATTCCTGCTGGGTAACCTTGGGTTAGCCACAGTTCTTCGGAACTCTCTCAGCCCCACCTACCTCACAAGGTGTCTGTTGTGGGGAGAGGAAGAGAAAGGAGCCTGTAAGCCACCTTGAGTCTCCTTACAGGAGAGAAAGGTGGGGTATAAACCTATACTTCTCCTCCTCTTCCTCTTCCCTCTGTCCTCAGCAACTTTTCTTGGTTGCTAAACAGCTAACCAGACTAAACTGAATGCCATTCTCTTCTCTTCTATATTTTTTTTCACTTGTTATGCAAGAGCACACCAGCATTTGCCATAGGGAGTATACGCAAGAGAGAGCTGCAGCACACTGTACCTCCAATAAATACACCTTTGTGCCAACATGTTTTAAACCCTTTGTGCCACATTCACACTTCAGACACCTGTAGGTGTACACACGCACCAAATATCATGCGAAGTGACCTAAACTGAATATTATTACATGTAGAATATGAAAACATGTTGTAGTCCATAGGAAATTATGTTCCTGTACTCCTGTAGTTTGATGCTTCCTGTTTCCCAGCACAATATTTTTTCAGAAGTAGTGCAAAGTGAATGGGCATAGAGGAGAAAGGCTTGCCAACTCTGGGTTTAGAAACACCTTGAGGTTTGTGGAAAGGTGGGCTGGAAAGGGTGGTGGAGTGGGGAAGGATTTCCATGAGATATTATGCTATAGATTCCATTCACCAAAAACCCCTGGGGGAACTGATCTGTATAGTCTGGAGATCAGTTGTAACTCCAGGAGATCTTCAGGTCCCACCAGGAGGTTGGCAATCCTAAGCAGGACTATGGGGAAAAAAATCCTTTCTTCAGCTTGTGCCCATTTGTGTCTGTTCTTTCCCACTGGGAAGATTCTCAGAGAGCTTTGGTGTTACTTTTGGCAGTTCTAGATAAGACAAGAAAACCTAAGCTCTGTTGGTCTCTTTTGTAACCCAAATATTTCCAGACTTTCTAGGGCAGACAGAGTTAGAAAATATGTTAATTCTGAATTCTGGCTGCCAGCTGTGGTGTTAAGGAACTGCTAAACAGCCTGTGAGACTACATTCTACACCCCTTCCTCTGGAGCTATCTCTAATAAACAAGGGGAAATGGCTGCAGTTTGTCTCTGGTCTGTAAGCCTAGACTCTGGTGCAAACGTTGTCCATAACAGAATGAAGTCTGTTAGGCTCCAATGGTGTATCTTGTGGGGGTGCATTTGACCACCCACTCACCTCCTCTACTCACCTGCCCATTCATTTGTTCCCTGCCTACCACTGCCTCACCCACCCACCCACCACAGCTGCTTGCCCTGCTTGCCCACCAATGCTTGCCTGCGTTGTTCGCACACCCACCTGCCCGCCACCGACCCTCACCTTCTTCCCTGAGGACTTCTCAGCATTGCATTGGGGTGTTATGGCTCAGTCTGGTCTGGTTGGGGACCCCTGGAAGAAAGACTCAGATGGAGAGGAGGGGACAGTTTTGGTTCCAGATTCCGAGGCACTGCCTGTAAATACAGAGCCTGAGCAGTCAGTAGCTCCTGCAGGACCAGGCAGAGCATTCAGCTGGGATCCTCAGCAAGGTCCAAATTCTGACATTCCCCAGCCAGGGTCTAGCTCTGGGACTCTTCAGGCTCTTCATATTAAGCCAGAGGGGACCCTACCAGCTCTGTCACACACACCCTTGTCTCCAGAGTCCCAGGAGCAACGCAGGAGGAGACTGCATGCTAGTTTACAGCAAAAGAGACGCAGCAGCAGGTTAGCAGTTATGGGGCAAGCTGAATTGGATGCAAAGTCTTTGCAGGAGCCAGACTAAAGCAACCCAGCTGCAAGAGGTTATTGCACTAGTGAATGGGAGGCTGGCTGTAACAGATTGGTTGCAGCTGAGCTAGTGGTAGCAAGGTTGTGGTTCAGTTTGCAAGTCACTGTTTCTGTTTCTCACCTTGTCTTGGTTCCAGGCTCTGTGTACTTATTAAACAACTGAACCCGCTAAGAACTGTGTCCAAACTATCTCTGGTTCCTGAGGGCCTGTCTACAACACGGGGCAGGGTGGCCTCTACAATCTCCCTTGGGCTGCCCCCTCTGTGGCCTTCAGGGAGAGCGGCTCTGGCTTTGGGGAAGGCCCTATGGAGGGCAGCAGCAGCTCTCCCATAGCTGATTCTTTCTCTCCCTTTCCCCCATTCCGTTTCCCCTCATTTTCTCAGTTCCCCTCAATCTGCTGCCCCTGTTCTCTATCCCCCTTTCTCTCCCTTTCTCCCTCAGTTTTGTTTGCCCCCCCCCCAACTTGTGTCATGGAAGTTTGTTGGGTGAACTTGTGCCAGCCACTCTCAATTTAACCTACCTTACAGGGCTATTGTAAAGGAGGAATAAAATGGAGGAATAAAATGGAGGAAAGGAGGAATAAAATGGAGGAAAGGAGGAATAAAATGGAGGAAAGGAGCATGATGTAAGTCAGTTTGCTTCCTATTAGGGAGAAAAGTGGGTCTGGAAATTCCTGAAGATTCAGGTATTAAGAGAGGGTGAGTGTGTGTGTGTGTGTGTGTGTGTGTGTGTGTGTGTGTGTGTGTGAGAGAGAGAGAGAGAGAGAGAGAGAGAGAGAGAGAGAGAGAGAGAGAGAGTTCACCCTCCAAAGCAGTCATTTTTTCAAGGGTAACAGATCTCTGTAATTTGGGCTCCACCTGGAGATTGGCAACCCTAATTTAATGTTATTTCTCTGCGTCTATGTGGACTGCCCCAGGAGTGAAAGGAACCTTCCAGAATCACTGCTGCCTCATCAGATGCTTGCGGGGTGGGGGGAGTGCAAAATCAGTTCTTTCTTCAGGCTCCATTTTCTGTAGATAAGTCAGTTAGACTCACTTTTAATAAATAGCTTTTGGATCAAGTTGCCAACTATGAAAGGATATTGGCCTAATTTGGGATGCTGGATTCATTCCAGATACTTTAATTGGTGCGGCTATTTAGGATCCAAATTAATGTAATGGGCTACAGTGTGGGAATAATCGAAAAGTAGTGAGGCTGCAAGGCTTGTGAGAAGCACACTGGGAAATGGAATCGCCACTGCTTGTGATGTCTTTTTTTTAACTACCATTAAAAATGAGATGTATTTCAAGTTTATGTGCTGCTTTTGCATCATGCAGCGGGCAGCATTCATCATCACATCAGGCTGTCAGCCAGTAGCCACTGTTGGAGCATACTCAGAATTTATTGGATTGCTGGCAAAGTCCTGCATACCACAAAGTCAGAGACAGGACAGACATAATTTAAAATTACATTCATTTTGTGTTTGTCTATGGCTTTTGGTTTGGAAATCGACTGGAAACTGCAGCAGTCAAGCAGCGGTGACTGATGCCTATCTTTGCTTTGCGATTTCTCTTTCTCTTTGGTTCCCAGCCCTACCCATCTCCCTCTGGAAAAACTAAAACAGAATAGGCATTGTCTAGGAGAGAGGGGCTGTGGCTCAGTGACAAAGCATCTGCTTTGCATACAGAAAATATCCATGTTTAATCTCTGGAACCTCCAGTTAAAAGAATGAGGTGATGTGAAAGACCTTGGAGAGCTACTGCCAGTCTGAGCAGGCAAAGCTGATCTCGATAGACCAATGGGTATGGCTTGATATCTGTTTTCATGAGGTGGCAGAATCTCCTTCAGATCAGAAGGCATCTGCCCTTTCCTAGTGTTGGAACGCATTTTGTTTGGATTCAGAGCCTTTCTGATAATTCTAGTAGGCAGAGGCGTAGCTCCAAGGGGGCGTGATGCACCGGGGGGCACCCTTGTGGGGGTGTGGCAAGGGCGTACCGGGGGCGGGATGGGGCAGAGGAAGCTCTGGTGCACCAGGCGGAGGAAGCACCAGTGCACCCCCATGCTACGCCTCTGCTAGTAGGGCACAGTTTAGACTGTATAATTTCCAGCTGCTTACCTCTAACTAAAACTGCTCTTCTTGCTATGAAAAGTTTCACTTGTCGATTTCTGCAAATCCAACTGCTATGAAAGACAAAAACAAGCAAGGCCTTTGGGATGGGGGGGTCTCAGTTTGCAGCTCCAAACATTTCATTACCGGGAAAGTGTGATTCAGAACTACGTAGAGGTGCTTGCCTGCAACAAAGGTAATGTATGGAATGGGCTGGAGAAGATAACTATTGAAAAGGAGCTTAGATAACTCAGTGGAGTTGAAGGGTTATTTAGTGGTGTCACTTTTTTTGTTTTTGGTCTACCATACTTCTTGGTTTTATTAGCTGTGGACAGATGGCGCTCACAGATGGGGAATAAAAAGTGACAGCAGGAGATGGTGAGAACAATAAATAAATTCCTGGGGAAAAAAATTAGGGTTGGTAATGCACACGGTATATATTGGGTAGAGGGGGGGGAAAGCCCCCGGTAAAATTGTAGCACTCATCTGTTACATGACACTGCTCAGATATGAAATTAGTGTTTTCTAGATTTGGCATTACAAGAGGCAACTCTCACAAGCAGCCTGAGGCTGGGTTAGGAAGGGAAAAGAATGAAGTCTTTCATACTTCCTATGGTTTAGAATTTTCTATATTTTCCTCTTTGCAATGTTTCTCACCCCTCTTTTCTTCCTAGGCACCCATCTTTTAAGTATCCTTCCCTCATATTCCAGCCAAATCAAATGGCAGTTTTCATAGGAAAGTCAAAAGCAAAGCAACATTTGACTCAGTGATAGAATTGCCAACACCCTGGAGAAAAAGAATATCCTGACCTTTTGATAGAAGCATAATGGGATGTTTTTTACCTTCATGGCATGAAAAACTTCAACAGTCCATTTCCAAACATTATGCCTCTATTAAAGGGACAGGACATCTTTTTTTCCATGCTGTGGACAACCTTTATGAGATGCAGGTAAGAGGCTCTGTACTCTGCAAGCATGTTCTTAAAGCAGATCTATTAGCTGTGTAGATTTTTAAAATATCAGTTAAAGGGAAAAAATCTCGTAATTCCGTTTGTCTACATGCAAGTGTACATTTGTGTGCTTTATAATGTGGTATGGAAACTGCTGGGAAGCCAATTGCTACTTTTTCTTTCAGATTTGCATAGCAGAATTTTAAAAAAGGAGTGATGCAGCCATTCCACAATTATGGGTGGCAACCAATGCATATTAGCAATATAGCATAAAACCTTGAAAGATACGGTAGAATTAGAGAGAATCAAGCAGAATTTTTTCCTTTGGCCAAGGCTGCAATCCTAAACATAGGGAGTCAACAGAATGAAATTAGAGGGGCTAACTTCTAAGTAAACATACTTGGATTGCTGGAGATCATTTAAGATGGTGTTTTGTTCTTAAAATGGCATATCGTAGTAAAGTCGTAGTAAAGTCGTCGTCGTAGTAGTGAAGTCATAATAAAGTATTCTCCAGAATATATGGATGCTTACTATTTACTCAGTGGAATCTTAGACACATTTATTCAGAAAATTAGGATTGCCAGAAACCTAGAAGGAGGGGAAAAGAAACATGCTGCTCATTTGTTTATTTATTTGATTTTTATCCCAACCTCTATCCCAGGCTTAGAGTGGCTTCCATGTACTCAATAGAGACATATACAATATGGTGCCTAAAAATCTGATCAGGATGAAATAATTTAAACTCAAAACAGTTTCCTCCAAACCCTCTCTCACTTCCTTGCCATGAAAAGCTATAATTGCCCAGTTCCACACATTAAACGGCCAGGACAAGTTTTTACCAGACAGCTGGCAATTCTATTAACTGCTACAATTGCAGACACCTGATCACAGACACACAGAGAGGTCATATCAAATGGACAAAATTGCACCCCAAGCTTAGGAGGAGGAGTGTCTCCTAGCCCCTTCCATAATTATTAGCACTTTTGATTACTCATACCTGGTTATAGGTGGAGTTGATGCAATATTGAGCAAGGCTTTTGTACCTTTATCAGATGTGCAGAAGACAGAAATTTTGCAGGACGCCTCACTATAGTAATAATAATAATAATAATAATAATAATAATAATAATAATAATAATAATAATAATAATAATAATAATATAGTCCTACAGGGAATGAGAAAAATGTGGGAAAAATTCAAGGTCCAAGACTCGGGAGTACAGCCCGTGGAGACATGGGGTATCCCATGCCATTTTGTCACTCTGGAGGGTGGTGGGCACTGGCTGGGTCCTTGTTCCTGGTCTCTCCTGTGGTGCATTGACCCAGCCAGGGCCCAGTGGTTCTCTCCATACCAGAGCGCTGCTTGCTGGCTGAGCTGTGTGCCACAGCCGCAGATCAGCTCCTGCCCTCCCCTGGGAGGACCGGGAGCGCAGGGTTTGGCAGCGAGTGGCTCAGGCAGGTGCCACAGCAGCAGGCCAGCTCCTTGGCCCCAGGGAGGGCAGGAGCCGGCCTGCTGTGGTGGCGCTACCTGAGCCCCCTGCCACCAAGGCCTGTGCTTCCCAGCCTCCCTGCAGGCTCCCTACTGCCCTCCCCAGGGAGGCTGGGGAGCGTTGAGTTAGGCATCGGGCGGTTCAATCGGGCGATGCCACAGCAGGTCAGCTCCTGCCCTCCTCAGCCTCCCCAGTTTTCCTCAGCATATCTGCAAATGGGAATTCACTCTTCACTGGGGTTTTTCCTAGGGAAGGGATTGAAGTCCACTGACACAGTAATATTCTACAAGAGCATAATTGAGTCGGCAGTCTTGACTAATTAGACCACCTGCAAGTGGAACTCGCAAAAAACCTTCAAAGCTGCTATTGGTTTTTTTAAAAGACTTCTTTCTAGGAAGAAAACAGAACAGAAATGCTGGTTTAATGTCCCTGTTAGAGCTTTTCCAAAGGGTCTTCAAGATCACTCTCTTCTGACTGGGAGGAGGGGGGGGGGGGTCAAATGATGTCTTAGAAACCTAGAGCTCCTCTAGTAACACTACTCTTTAGTGAACTTGGAAAAAACCACACACGTTTAGAGGCTGCTTCAGGAGCCATTGGCTGGGAAGCCAGATATAGATTTTGGAATTAATAATATATCATAGTTCAGTTCAGAGCAAATCTGTTTAAACATCATTGGTCAAGGTTTCAGATATTATTCCCTTGTCGTACAATGGAAAAAAATGCCTTTCCACTTGTATTGCCCAAAGTGGTTAGACAAAGAAACTAGAGAAACTAGACTACAGATATATAGATCTTTTCACTGGAAACCAGAGAGTTCCCCTTCATTTCTGGTTACACTCTTCCATATGAATTTAGATTGTTTCATCTAATGTGCTGGAGAGTGCATTGCCTACTCAAACCTAGCAGCTGTGCACCAAACCAGAAATCCTCATAAATGAATCCCACACTGACACCTCCTCACAAGGCAGGGAGGGTTCACCTGAGAAAATTGCTTTGAAAGAGAGTTATCAGGCTATCTGTGAGAAGAGCAGAGCTGCTGAAGAGCCATTTTGTGTGGGAAGGGGCAACCTCTCTGAGAACCTAATCCGACACTCATTTCAATCAATGAAAAGTCCCCCATTGATTTCAGTGGGAGTTGGGCTGAGCCCCTTTAATCAAAAACACATCTTAATCAGAACCAAAGTCCCATCTACTGGCATTTCCTGATTGCATAGATATTACTGTGCTTAAATAAAATGCCTTCTGTTCGTTGACTCTGAAGCAGCTTCTCTGTCTTAAATTAAGAACAACAGAATGAAACAGAAATCAGTCCTTATCAAAGGGGTTCACCCCAGTCTGAATTTAATGAGACTCTTTCTGTGTGCAAATGCTAGTACCTCAACTAAAGCAAAACATCAGTCCCAGAGAGCCAAGGGCAATCCCAAGCATGTTTTCCCAGAAGTGAGTTCCACTGTGATCAAAGTGTATTACTTCCTAGTGAGCATATTTATGATAGGGGCTGGACAAGAGAACTCTTTAGTTGCGTACACTGTTGGCTGTTATAGCAGCACTGATATTATATTTGCAGCCCTGTGGATTTTAAGCAGTAAAGCCCAAAAAATACAAGAACAGCGTCAGAAAATTAAATCACTGTTGCAATACTAACAGCCAATGTCATGGAGATCAAGAAACTTCACTGCTACGTACCAGTCAGACTGATGCTCAGCACTGATTCCCTCACTAGATTTTCCACACACATAAAGTACTAGTACTTCTTTATTTCAGATAATTCTGTTCCACATCTTCAAAGTCTTGCTGAAGGCTTACAACTAAAAGCTTATATCCACACTTCTTGCATACAAGACACACAAACACCAGGCTGCTATGAAGTGCCCACTGTACCTAACTTACCACAGGCCCTGACAATCCAGTGGTTTGAAGAGCAGCAACTTGTACCTGTAGCTACAAACAGCAACCCACACCTAGAGAGGATTCCAACTGTTCCAAGGGCCAATCACAAACTGAAATATAGCAACAATGGCCTGCAAGTTCCTTTTTCTAGGAACAAAAGACAAGGCCATGATGAGAATACCAGAGTGCTACTCTAACATATTTCTTGTGGAGAGTAGCTACTGAGTTTAGTTATAATTGTGTTTTCCTGTTGTGGCTTCATATGTGTGTGTGAAGATGCATTAGTTACCTTGGATTCTCCTTTGCCATCAAAGAGAGTGTTTTTATATTTGCCATATCTTCCCTAAGCATACATTCATGTCAGCAAGGGAGGAGGGGGTGGGCAAAAGAAATGAGCCCTGTGTGATTTGTCTTTAGTCTTTTCCTATCACAATCCAGGGCACATGGGCGGAAACGCACCTCCACCAGCATGAATCATGCCGGTGGAGGCTTGGGGACCGTTTGCAAGCTAGTGTGCGAGTGGTCCCGACTTTCCCCTCAGCCAGAGACGCGGCTCCATATGGAGCCTCCTCCGGTCACCCCCCTCCACGCACCGTCCCATCCAGCGTCACTCTGGAGGGCTGCAGGGACCTGCCCATGCTGCCCTCCCACCTCCAGGGGTCGGAGGGCAGCGCGGGCGGGGCTCTGCAACCCTCCAGAGCGATGCTGGACGGAACAGTGAGTGGAGGGGAGAGGGTAAGCAGCGTCTTCCCATCGGTGCTGTTGGCACCGTGCCGACAAGAAGACGGTGCTTTGGAAAAACCTCGCTTGTTTTGCGAGGTTAACAGGAGCGGCTTCACGCAGCTCCCAGGCAGCCAGGACGCATTGCAGCAGTGCCTCCTGTGCAAACAGCAGCCCAGGGACAGCGTTTTTGCCGCCCCTGGGCCGCTGTATTACGCCTGTGCGGAAAGGGCCCAAGCTCTGCCTAGTTTTCTTCCCCTTCTCTCTTTTATGAGCAGTGTAACACTGCCACAGGGATTCTGCCACTGGCAAAATAATGTTGTCACTATTTTGGCAGGCTACTGCCAATTGGTGAATCCACACTAGTACACTGTGGGGTTTTATTGGTGCAAGAGTATTTAGAGTGATTATGTTGTCAACAGATACACATAAATTGAAGGGAAGATCACGGTGTTACATCTTAGGATAGTAATACTCTCTCTGTGGCTCAGAAGCCACACGTGACTGTTTGACATGGCTTGTCTGAGCAGTTCCCAATGTGGCACCTGCCCCATGTTTCAGGAAAGTGAATAGGGCCTTGACCAGTGGGGATCATAGTTGGCAGGCAGTTCCCACCTTGAAAGAGCCACCTTCAAAGGAATGGTTCAGCTGTGAGTCTTCCTGAGATTCAGGCCTCATTGTTGGGATTTTGCAAGTGTCTGTCACAACTCAGTTATAAAAGGGTTACCTATTGGTATGTAAACAAGTTGCTGAAGTCACAGTTTATGACCTGATTTACTGATTAGTTATTGGTCAGCCAGATAGCCATTGCTTAAATGTTAGTGAGCACATGCATCTGAAGTTATAAAGTTAACTCTGTTTCTTTGTTTGAGCAGACACGACACCACCATGACCATGAGCACGAGACAGCAGATAGGTACCAAGATGTAATCAAACATATAGTAATGTAGTAACAGGAAAGAAAGGATTTCTTATTTTATCTCCATGTAACCTTCCCTTTATAGTTAGTAAAATCATATATAAAAAGCAACTGAGAATGTCTCTTCTGTTCTACTCTGCTGTACACATACACCCAACACTGCTAATATATACACACATACACCCAACACTCATGCCAGGAATAGAAGTAAATGTGGCTCTTCTGGCTCATGATGAATTGTGAATATGGCTGTCCACAAGCTGCAGAGTGAATACCAGTGCTTTTGGGAGTCTTTGAATGTGCAACTTCGTTGCTCTTTCAAGGTGGGTACTGTCTGCCATTCTTTATAAACAGACTCTAGTTGCAATTTCTGCCACCAAAGCATAACCTAGGAAGAAGAATAAAAAGATGGAAGTCTGGCATTTCAGAGAAAAGATGAAAGGCAGTTATCAGTTGACACAGAAACCAAAGTACTAGTTAATAGTCTTTTAAAATGCAGCCATTTCAGTTAACCTGCAGATGTAATTACATCCCTTCTTGAAAGTTAATGGTAATAAATTAGGTTACAGAAACATCAGAATATAGTGATATGTTCTTCGGATCATACATTTTACTACAAACCTATGGGGAAAGTAATAATCACTGGCCATCGGAATAGTATTTTCCTAACAATTCACAAAGAACACAATTCACTTACAGTTAAATACATTCAACAGTGAACCTTGTAATTATAAATCTAGAGGGCTGGAAGAGTCTCATTGATTTGTGCATAATAATACAATGAAAATGATATTCTGTTTCTAGTGCTGCAGAGAAAACACTGAAAAATACTCCTAAAACAAAATTGCATTGATTCTGCTGAACATAAAATTAAATACATTTTTCAAAGAAATTCCAGATAATGTGAGCTGCATCTTGGGAACAGCAAACATAAAGACTTGAAGAAGTAGATTATCTTTGGCCTTTCACTTCCTGGGCAAAGCTAAAATGACCCACTACATGCTCCTCTAAGGAAGGTTCCCTCTGGGGTTGTTTCATACCACCCAAGTTCCAACCCATATGGGGGTAGTTACGCACAGCTGGGCAACCAGTGAGAGTCTGGAGGGGTGTAACATGGGAGGTTCTATTAGCAACAGTGTGACATTACTTCTGTGTAAAACTATAGAGTTTCTGCTGTGTCCTTGAAAGGCATGATGTCATGTCCAGGTTTTCCCTGAAGTGATGTCTTGGCATAGTTCCTATGACATTTTTTGGTTTATGTTTCTCCTACTGCCTCTCCACGTGGTGGCAGCAAGAGCAGATTGTCAGTTGGAGGTCTCCAGCCATAGTAAGAAATTTGTGAACCTTGCAAACATCATAGCCCTCTTCAGACGTTACAGAGAACACCAGCGGCTTATCTACCCAGGGACCAGAGGTACCCTCTGTCCCTGGGCACCATTACTTTGGTCACGTGGGGGGCACAAAATCAGCCCCCCACATGACAGGAAGATGGGTACCCACGGGCACCCTCGACCCTGCCCATGTCATCAACATGGGCAGGGTCGAGGGCGCCTGCCTCACTGCTGGATGCGTGCAGAGCCGAGTAGGGTGGCCTTTTGCAGCTGACATATGGTGATTTTGTCAGCGCCGATTGTTTTTAAGTGCCATCCAAGGTCTTTAGGCACTGCAGCCAGTGTGCCAATCACCACTGGGGCCACCTTTACTGGTTTGTGCCAGAGTCTTTATAGTTCAATCCTTAAATCTTCGTATAGTGTAAGTTTTTCCAGTTGCTTCTCATCAGTTCTACTGTCACCAGGAATTGCAACATCGACTATCCACACTTTCTTTTTTTCCACACTCATGAGGTCAGGAGTATTGTGTTCCAAAACTTTGTCAGTCTGAATTCAAAAGTCCCAGAGTAGTTTTACGTGTCCATTTTCAGTGATCTTTTCAGGTTTGTGATTCCACCAGTTCTTTGTCACAGACAGATGGTAGTTGTGGCACAAGTTCCAGGGAATCATCTGAGCAACAGTATTATGCCTCTGCTTGTAGTCCGTCTGCGCAATCTTCTTGCAGCAGCTAAGTATGTGATCTATTGTTTCGTCTGCTTCCTTGCAGAGTCTGCACTTGGGATCTGTAGTCGACTTTTCAATTCAGGCTTTGATGACGTTTGTTCGAATTGCTTGTTCTTGGGCTGCAAGAATCAAGCTCTCAGTCTCCTTTTTCAAAGTTCCATTTGTGAGCCACAACCAGGCTTTTTCCTTGTCAATTTTGTCCTCGATGATGATGATGATGATGATGATGATGATTGTTATTGTTGTTGTTGTTGTTGTTGTTAATAATAATAATAATAATAATAATAATAATAATTATTATTATTATTATTATTATTATTATTATTATTATTATTATTATTATTATTATTATTATTATACACATAACAACACAGCACAAGTGTCTGGAATTCATCTCTGAATATCGAGTCCTTCCCAAGGACCTAGGATATTAGAAGGCCATTTGCGTGGGAAATATGTACAGTTCCTAGAAGTGCTACTTTCGCAGCATGTGGACTGATGTTCTGTCAGAGTTTGAGCAGATGTTTTTCAAGATTTCTTGGGATTCCTCCTAGAGCACCGACTACTAGTGGGATTACTGTTGTTCTTTTTTGCCACAAGGTAGTGCCCTTTGGGGGGTTATTATTATTATTATTATTATTATTATACACATAACAACACAGCACAACACAATATTATTATTATTATTATTATTATTATTATTATTATTATTATTATTATTATTATTATTATTATTATTATTATTTATACCACCCAATCCCCGAAGGGTTCCTTCCATAGTACCACAGTCAACTTTTGGACTGTAAATCTTTGAACATTCATTCCCACCTCACAGGCTGTAAATGCCTACACAAACTCTGCAGGGTGTTAGCAGAGGCTGGCAGTGTACTTCCCTAAGGGGGAGGCTGCTTTTACCATAAAGTCCACACAAGGTTGTTGCTTTGGAAAATAAATGGATTCTTTCTGTTGTCAAATAAATTCACACTGTGGTAGGAAAGGCATTATAGGCACTCTGGCTATCTAAGTTCCTGAGGTTAGCATTCTGGGTAAACAAAGATACAGTAGCAGAAAAAACAAGAGGAAAGATACAGAGGAATTTGACCTGTTCACCTTACTAGCTCTGCTCCTCCCTCCAAAGAACTGGTGTGCTCTGTGCATAGATGTTGCACAGTTCTTTACTTGCAATACATGGCATCCTTACTTCCTCTTATACATACAAAAATAATGAATGCACACGTGCATACACACACACACACAAACATACACACTCACTACCACACCTCACAAACATGTGAGTTTGTGTTCAGACTTCACTGGGGAAATAGCCTGCATGTTTGTGCAAAGTGAAGAAAACCAGGATCTTTTACATAAAGAATGACTGTAGCAAGTTTTCAGAAGGAAAAGTATGACAGAGACCTGATTTACAATGGAATATAGAGTATTGAGGGAGTTGGTACAATACTGGGGGTGGACTTATTCAAAACAAATATTAGCAAACAATAAATCAAATCAAATAAACCTTTAATTGGCATTAAAAACAATAAATCAAAGCTCAGAATACATTCTTTATCCACATAAAATGTAACAACAATAAATTGGAATAGGACAAACCTTCTGCTCCATTTTATTTCCCCCAACCCAAGCTGAAGCCACTCTTGAGTGAACAGCCAGGCAGGAGACACTCTATTTCCCTCATTCACAGTGAGGGAGAAGCATATCAATCACCAAACATCACTAAACATAGCATATCAACAATATTAACATTTCTTAACGGAATAACAAATAGCAAAAACATATTAGCACATAGCATAAAATATAACTGCATCATACACAGAGGTGGGATCCAGCAGGTTCTCGAGAGTAGGTTACTAATTATTTGTGTGTGCCGAGAAGGGGTTACTAATTGGTGATTTTGCCATGTGATTTTTGCCTTAGTTACGCCCCTCCTCCGCTCCTCAGCAGTAGCGCGCAGAACTTGAAGCAGTCTAGCAGGAGGTGAACCGGCGTGTGTGGCAGCCTGCGCCTGCATGCATTCGTTTCCCGCCCAAGGACCGGTGCAGTGGCTGCGTCCTTGCCACAGCCCCGCCCAGCAATGCCCCACCCCCGGAATGCCTGGCCATGTCCCCATTGTGCCCCTCCCAGCCCCATTGGCACTACGCCACTGTTTGAATCCCACCACCATGGGAACCTGTTACTAAAATTTTTGGATCCCACCACTGATCATACACATAATAATATAATAATAAGACAACAGCTTGACCTCATCAGCATTCATATAGCAACAAGCATGAAAAAACAGCAAGACATAACACCCCAACATAATACTATTCCTGCATCTTATCCCTCTTTTGAAGGAAGACCAATATGTTAAATTTAGGAACATTAGTTCTTTAAAAGATGGCTTTTTTGTGAGTAGTGTGCTTTCACACAGTACAATCACAAAATCACAATACAAACCCCACTAACTAGCCAATGGTTGTGTTGTGATGACTTGGGTTTTTTAAAAAAATCTTTTTAAAAATCTTTTTTTAAAATCTTTTTTAAAAAAATCTTTGAGCAGATCTCTGGATTGGAACTATACATTTCTGAAATAAATAACTACATACAATAAATAGCTTGGAGAGTGACTGACCCCTCCCAAGTGACATTCTCCACACCTCTGTTCTAAGGGACTAGTCCCTGGCACATTCATTGATGAGGAGAAAATAATTGTCCCTCACATCCTCATTAGAAATAGTGTGTTTCAAGAATATCACTCTTTGGTCTATCTTCTGGGAAGTTAGAGAGGGAAATGTACTGTAAGGTTAATTGCAGAGTTGTGTTGCATTCCTTCAAGCCAAACCAAAGAACATTGGAAAGCTTTGTATTGTGGTGAGTTGAATTAGAGCGATCAGCTTAAAACTTATTGTCTTATTTAATATTTCTGATTAAAAGCTTGAGTTTCATATGGCATTTCTGCCCACACCCACACTCTCCAATTTTTATTGCTTTGGCTATACATTTAGAAATCTCCAAGCCTTCTTAACTGAGTAATCCTACTACAGGAGCTGCTGAACAAGGAATGATGTCTACAAGATTTTGAACTGAGTATCTCAGCACAAAAAGGACTTCAAAATAATCTCTTCTCTTACCATTCAGACATGGATGATAGTAGCTTTAAGTTAATGGGAAAAAGCAGATCTCTGCTTGAGTAAGATTCTATTCTGCGTGTGAATATGTATGTGTATGTGTGTGCATGCGTGTGTTTGAAGAAACAATATAGCAAATGAGGTGGGAAGAGAAGGAAGCTGTGAAAATAAATATGATTGTAGAGCACAATTGTTTGGGGAATTAAGGTTGTGGTGTTTGCAAAGACAGGAGAAATGATAATGTACAAAGAAGAAAACAATAGATAGAAAATACTGTGTAAAGTCTGGAATGTAATGGTACAAGAGAATCTGAACCTAAAACTGATGTGCTGCTTTGCTTGAATACAACTATTTCAATAAATTAACAAATAGTCATGGTCTGCCTTGAAGTTTTTATGAAGAGGCCTGCATAACTTTTCATGACTTCCTATGCTGAATACAGCCTCCTCGCCCCCACCCCCAGCTATGTATTATAGTTCACCTGGGACTCAAATAAATTGTCTTTTTGCTGCATGCCTGAGTTAGAGGAAAATGACATATGCTTGATACATTGTGTTACACAAATCACAATTTATGTATGTACGTCAGCAGTGGAAAATATCATGTCATATGATTTCTGGACATACACAATTATCAAAAGGCACATGGGTCTCAGTTTCCAAGTCTTCCATTCAATGCAGTATAATATACTACTTTTGTGCAATGTAATATACTACTTTTATACTTCCCTTAATAAAGTGAAAGGAGCAACATTTTTGAAGCACAAAGTATCTGAAGAATGCCTGCTTGGCAGGTAGCCCACAGAGGCCATCTTTGGAAACCTTTCAAGACATGGTAGATAAGGACAAAGTTGGCCTTTTCTATTATACCTCTAGAATATACACCCCAGAGACCTTTGCCTGGCACTACATTGTTATTTTTCAGGAACCAGAAAAAAATCCATCCTTTACTTTTCTTAGGGCTGTACTTGAGACGGTTTACCTGGTGGCTGTGTTGGATGGGCCAATAGTCTGACTTGATCTGAGGCAGCTTCATTTATAGATGACCAGAATTATTCCATTGTGTTTGTAACAGGAGTGCTAAGAACTTGACTGCATGGCTTTGTTCATAAATTCAGGGGTCCCAACTTGGTTGATCCCGAGGACATCTGGAGTTTTGAGAAAAGATACTGGGCACCAACCAAAATAAGGGCCATGGAAGGCAGGACCTGCCATAAAATAGTTCCTGTGGGGGGCAGTTGTAAAAGAGTGGAAGCACCAAAACCCCATGATACCAGCAGACATTTCTATATGGGTGTAGTTGGAATGGTAATTTTTGTCACATCTCCCCGCCCCCACTCCCACTGTATGGCTACCAATCTTGATCCTCTTTGATCTGAGATTGCAAATGCCCTAACAGTCCAGGTGCTCAGGAGCAACAGCCGCAGAAGGCCATTGCCTTCACATCCTGCATGTGAACTCCCAAGGGCACCTGGTGGGCCACTGCGAGTAGCAGAGAGCTGGACTAGATGGACTCTGGTCTGATCCAGCTGGCTTGTTCTCATGTTCTCATGTTCTTATGTCCTACGAAGCAGAATCTCAGATAGCCAGGTCGCACATCAGACCCAGTCAGAACAAGACCAAGACAGGCAAAAAATGTTGTTTTCCCCTCACTTGTGGCCCCGGTTGCCTTTCCTTGTTGCAGTTACACAACCACTTTGAATTATGGGAAAATCATCTTGCAGATTAAGCTGAACAACATCAGGAGCCTGCAGATGATGCTTTTCTTTTTTGTCAAGGCCAGACGTAGGGATTTGGCTGCCCTAGACACGCACTCTCATCATCAAAGCAGCAGCTTCAGTACAGAGTGAAAGGTTGAAACGGGGAAGTGTAACGCTAATTTAGTGGGTCATAAATTAAATATCTCCTCTTTGAATACTTTTTGAAGTATATTCAAGTTCATTGCTTCATTGGGTAGTCTTCAAGCTATAAGACATTTTTCTACGTGGAGGCATTTCTTTCATAGATTATCACCAGTGCAAAGAAGTTAACGACAGTAACTAATGGAGAAAGCCATTTTCTATCTTGTTAGAGGGACAATTCTTTGAGGGTTTTATGTTGGAAAGGAATTCCTTTCTCCTTTAATAAAAGCCTGATTTATTACAGCTTTGTACCAAAGTTAGCAATTAGTACGGTTGCCGGGCAACCCTAATAATGGTTTTGAAGTATAATTTGTTTACATGTATTAAAATGGCTTTTCCTTCTGGCTTGGAACAGTGTGAATTAGGTTGCGTAAGATTCTGGCATAGTAGTCTTAATGAACCTGAATGCAGCTGACTTTGGGGAATAAGTTAAGTGCAAACTTGAGACCATGTAGCAATTGGGTGAACAGGGAAACTTGTGAGATGTTGTAGTGCCCTCCAGGGGCAGGGAAACATCTTACCTGGAGTACATAGAATCTTGAGATCAGGAGCCCAGGCACTATTTCTTTAAGTCAGTTTATCAACACAGAGCCCCAAAGGTGTGGCTCACTTCACTCATCTTCAGATCACACTGTGCTACATAGGCAAAGCAGTCCACCACAGAAAGTGATCACTGCCTCTTGGGGCTATTATTAAATTTTAATAACAAAATTTCCCTGACCTCAATTTCTGAAACCATAGAGAATGCACCACCTAGTTTCAAAAGAAGTAAATGGTCAGACCATTTAAAGAATGAAACAGCTCAAACCCTAGAAGGTGATGACCTAAAACTAAAATGGACAGCTATACTTCAGTCTGACACAAATGCAGCAGAATACCACGAAGAAATAGCAAAAAGCCTCAAACCACTTCTCATTAAAACTAGACCCCTACAATCATATCTGCTCGTCTCTAGTGGCAGTTCAACCAAGAGTGTAGTGCTCTAAGGAAAAATTTAATCAAGAGTATGAGACTTACTTGGGGTAGCAATGAGGAAAGCAGAGTCCTTCAAGCAACAGTCTTCAGGTCACAGTATAAGACCCTGCATAAATGCAAAAAGATTGATCAAGCCAGATACTTACAGAAAGAATTAGCCCAGGCAGCTGTTGAGAAAAGAGATCCACTTTTGGAACTGTTCTCATCTGGAATGGACTGCCGACTGCAACTATTGGATACGCAGATACCTGCAGACACCTGGTACAAGCATTTTGCAAAACTTTTTGAACCTTTTCCATCTCCTCTTTTACCTTCAGAATTAAATAAAAGTGATATCCATATAAACCTTCAAACTTTACCAACGCAGCCACCAGTAAGTGAAATGGAGATTGAGAAACTAATTGTGTCTCTCGTCTGGGGAGGACCAGATCTCATCGGATCTGTTTAAAGCATGTCTGACATGGTAGATATCAATATTTACCAAACTCTTTTCACAAATCAATAAAGGACATTTCCCTAGTGGCTGGAAAACTAGCATAGTGGTCTCAAAACATAAATAGGGGGACAGGTCAGATTAACCGCTATACCATACAGTGCCACGTATAGATCCCTGTAAGGAAGGGGTGGGCATTTCTCACAGGGATTGATGGCCATGATTTCCCTAAACCCCCCCAAAAAGAATGGTAGTAGCCTGCACAATATCAATATAAGGAATGTCGATATTACATGTAAAGGGCTAAAAAAAATCCCAAAACGGCAATCTTCATTCTTGGCTCGAATGAGGGAGTAACCCAGAAAGATCAAAACCCTGAAGCGAGAGGAAATATTGGGGTTTCCCTACTCTTGCTAACCATGAGGCTTCATGTACCCCGCTGACTGACATGATGCTCACCGTGGGTCCTCTCCTCGGTCTGGACTACACAGGATTGCTGTGGGATTATGGCTTTGATTATACAGATATGTTCCATCATGCATGATACACAGCCTCTGCTGCGGACCCAACCCAACATGAAGCATACTGCAACATGCGGTATGACCCTGAGTTCCTTGGAGGACAGATGGGGTATAAATAAATACATACATTTACAATGAATGAGCTTCCAGCCAGGTTTGTAGAGGCTGCTATTCCCTCCTGAGACTGCCAGCCTCCCAGTAGGGCTGAATTACACCTGCTCTCCAGATCAGTTCTCTTAAGGCAGGGGTCTGCAACCTGCAGCTCTCCAGATGTTCATGGACTACAAATCCCATCAGCCCCTGCCAGCATCGCCATGCTGGCAGGAGCTGATGGGAATTGTAGTCCATGAACATCTGGAGAGCCGCTGCCCTAAGGAAATGGCAGCTTTGAAGATCATACTCCTATGGCATTACATCCTTGTTGAGATCCCTCCCTTCTCCCACCGCTGTCCTCTTCCAAATCTCCAGGAATGTCCTAACTCAGACATAACAACAACCTTAACAACCCTAACTCAGACTTAACAACCCTGCTGATTCCATAATGTGTCCAGAGCCCACAAAAACTGGTGCCAGCCTTCAGATAGCACTTTGGAACACTGTAATAAATGCATAACCAGTGATTGGATTCCGGAGCGTGTTTCATAGTCAATAATCCTATATTCAGGTTATTTTTCTGCTGTGTGGCGACTGTATTCTCCCAACATGGAATTTATTATATTTTGCACCAAAGGAAAACAGCTCATTCTTCATATATCACATCCGATGCTGAACAGAATCCATCGACTGTAGCTTAGAATAAAGTAGCAGAAGTGTCATTACAATCTATGGAGCGTTAGTCCCGTGAATAGTACTATTTTGTTCGTTCTCCATCTGTTTCAGAGGGAACACTGATCTAACCTGCTGTACATCTTGTTAGAATCACCTACAAAAGAGCTCGAAAGAGGCTATAGCTAATATGCAAGCAGATGATTCCTCAAGGGCAGCTTTGGTCACAAATTTTTTTTTAATTTTATTTATTTATTGCATATTTAAACTGCCCTCCCTCAAAGGGCTCAGGGCGGTGTACAACAGATAAAATAGGCAATCAAGTATGCTAAAATCATGTATAATAAGTTAAGCAATGTAAAACTAACAGCAGTAAAAATAATAAAAATCGGAACCATTTCATAAAAGCAGATGGCGATATACCCTCCCAGCTCCAGCCTGAGCATACAAAAGGAAAGTTCTCTTAAGATCCAGCTGAGTAAGTATGTCTTCTGTCAATTACAATTTATTAGTGAAATTAAGAAGAAATCTCTTAATTCCTCTTTACACATTTTCCCGCAGAATGCAACCGCCTATTTCTTTAGCTCCTTTTATGAATTTGGAATTGCACACAGTTTCAATCAATACAGAAAATCAAAGAGGAAAGGCGCTTCTACAGATTTTCAGAATTTAATTCTGCAGATGCCCAGAGGCAGGCAGTGTTTTCCCAAATTTTCTTACTTTCCTGCTAGAGCATGTTGTGGTGTGTAACATCACAAAACAAAAAAAAAGAAAAATCCCCATAAGACTTGGAGGTATAAAACAGTACACAGAGGTGTTATAGAAAACTACAAAAATAAATTAAAGAGAAATTCAACCTTTGAAAGAGAAAAAGAGAATCAGAGTAATCAGTGGTTGTATCTAAAAAAAACCTCCCTGAAGTTTGGAAAAAGAAAGGCCAATTTACTGGTGGTTCCTGGCCCCTCAATGATGCAGCTGGCCTCCACTTGGGCCAGGGCTTTTTCAGCCTTGGCCCCTGCCTGGTGGAACACTCTCCCTCCAGCTGTCCGGGCCCTGCAGGATCTTGGTGAATTCCGCAGGGCCTGTAAGACTGAGGATTGCATTCCATCCGGAGCTTTTGGAGAATGCCCACCCAGCTTAGATTAGGTGCCCTCCCTTCTACTCTATTCCTCCGGGTTTTCGGAGTCCCCCCCTGTCTCATCTAGGGGACCCACTTTTGTTACTGTCTTGTTCCCCTTTTTTGGGAGGGTTTAATCTTGGGTATTGCTGACGCCATTTTACAGTCTCACCGAATTATTTGCCATGCGTTTTAAATATTTAAACTTTTAAACTTACATTTTAATTTAATGGGGTTTTGTTTATATACTGTATGTGGAATCCATGTTGTACACCGCCCAGAACCCTTTGGGGATTGGGTGGTATAGAAATCCCATAAATAAATAAATAAATAAATAAATAAATAAATAAATAAATAAATAAATAAATAAATAAATAAATAAAATTCCACTTGCCATAAAAATAATGAATTTTATCCTCGATTTCCTGGAATTAGCTTAGGGTGCCACAGATTACTTTCTCCCTGCAAATTATATCCACATGAGAGCCTTACAGTATAAGTGATGACTAGCCAAAGGTCTCTTAGGAGAAGAAGAGCTGTTTTTTATATCCTGTCTTTTTCTGCCTTTAAGGAGTCTCAACACTGCTTACAATCACCTTCCCTTCCTCTCCCCACAACCTTGTGAGGTAGGTGGGGTTGAGAGAGTTCAGAGGAAACTGTGACTGGCCCAGCAGGCTTCATCTAGAGGAGTAGGGAAACAAACCTGTTCACCTGATTAGAATCTGCTACACATGTTGAGAAGTGGAGAATCCAACTTGGTTTTCCAGCTTACAGTCTGCTGCTCTTAGAAAACTTCGCAGCTGGGCAGGGATTTAAACTTTCATCACAACAAATCGTGGCCCAACCACCACATAATACTTGTACACATAGCTTTTAACATACAACCTTTATCTTACATTTATGCTTCTTTGCAGCTATGGCCCTTTCCCATTATGCTATGATGGTCAGTATACATGGAAGCAGCCATGTAAACTATGGCAGACAAAGTCACAGAACTGTTCTCCAGCCAAGGATTTCTGATTCTATGAATGGAAATCCTCCAGAGATTATTGATCTTCCCAGCATATTCCACTGCCTTTCAGCTGCCCTAGGTTTCCCATTCATATCCAAAGGCTTGACAGTTTTATTTGCAAGGTTGTTTGCATTTCCCAAAGTGTATAATAAGATTTTTTACTGTGTACTTTCAGATCACTTTCTTATTATGTCCTTTGCTGTTATTACTTTCCTGTTAAGATGTACTGAAAAGTAATAAGAATGTAAATAACAATTTTATAGGGTGCCTTTCCAAATATTTTGTCCTAGTACTGTTCAGCTTTGATACAAACTCTCAGCAGCAGCAATAATAAAAAAGTGAAGACTCATAGTTTTTAAGGTTTTCTATGCATTGTACATTGGGGGAGGGGGAAGCCTGCTTGAGCCAGAAAGTAATTCAGTTTTACAGTTCTTTTGTTAGTAGGCAAACTCTCTAGAGGACTATAGTCTTGGATTACATTTCCTGGTTGAATTTAGCATTCTCTCTCCCCTCCCCTGCCCCAATTGGCCATAGATGGATCCTCTGGTGAGTGAGTCCCCACTCTTCCTATATAAACTGGACATTTGCAAACACTCTGGCAGCACATTTATTTAGCAAAGATGAACTACTGAGACCTTTAAGTGGTTTCTTTCCGTATAGTACTGCGGCTTGGGGAGTGATTTATTAAGCTCCCACTGAAATTGTTTTCAATATCACTTAATGAAGTGGCTACTTGGATTATAATGATTTGGCTCTAGTGGCTAGCAGCTTTAGCAGGAAGGAAAACACTGGGAAACTGAAGTTGAGAACAGAGGCAAAAATGCTTCTTCAGAACAGAATAAAAGCCAAACTAACTGTGACAGCATCCAGCATAGCATGTGCCCCCTCTGGCATATTAGGGATGAATTTCCTCAGTTTACAAAAACTATCAGGGCCCCATCCTGACTGGCCATGTGATGTGGGGGAAGAGAGGTATCAGTGCTCTATACCCATGCATCATTTTCAAGAACCCAAATGCTGGGGGTTTGAACTCTTCAAAATGCTGCTGGGGGGCAGGGGAGAAAGACACAGGAGCCCCTCCTCCCAACAAAAGTTTCCAATCAAGACTGGGCCCAGTGGTTTTTGTAAACAGAAAAAAATTCATCCCTAAATAGCAGAGCTGCCCCACGGTGGACTCAGAATCACTGCTGCATCTAGTTGTGCTATCAGGATTAGCAACTGCCCGGTAAGGTTTATAGTTCTCACAGAATCACAACTGATCTCCAGCCTGAAGAGTTGTATAGATTTATTTAAAACTTTTCAATACGTGAAACATTTTTGGTGTTTTTATAATTGTTCTTTTATTTATACTGAATGTATTGTGTTTTATGATAATTGCTTTATTTATATTGTAAGCCACCCTGTGTTCTGCAAGGGAGAGCAGCAGCTAACAAATGTTTTAAAGAAATACATAAATGTGCTGCCTTTCCAATCAATTCAGAATCTCCAGCATGGCAAACATTAAGACATTTCAAACATTAAAACAGCCTTCCTTGATGCTGCCTTCTAATATATTGTTGGGAGTTACTTTGAGGAAATTCACATTTGAAAAATGTGACCTTGGTAATCTTTTTCCTTAAAATAAAACTGGTTTTGAATAGCACTTTTGTACAGAACAAATAATCAAGAAGAGCTCTGTTTAAAATTGATTTAATTATAGCAACTACTAATAATTCTAGGAACAGAAACATAATCAGTAGTGGCTTTAAATTACATTACAATATATCAACAATCATCAGCAAATACATTGATAATATACAATTAAACATGGAACCAAGGAAAAAGAACCAAATGTCTCAACGATAAACAGGTCTTCTTCTGGTGCTCGATGCCAGTAATAAATGACTGAATGACTTGTTGAAAAAGAGAATTCAATAATTTTAGACTGAATGTAATAGTCTTATAAGGGCCTCTCTTTAGATGGCAGTGTATAAGAGAAGATACCAAGTGCATTTGGGGTGCCCCGTAAAGGTCTGGAGTGTTAGCTCTGGATTTCTGTGGCAAAGTCAGGAATTGATATCACCACTGCAAGGACGTACAATTATTCATGATTTGCCTCTCTTCAAGCAGGGGCATAGCTTTCTCAAGCAGTGCCCCCCATTCCTCTGGTCAGGTAGAGCTTGGTGGGGGGGGTGTGTGTGGAACCAACAGTATAAAACTAGAGTTGGTCAGTCTTCAGTGCTCAGTTCGCTGCTGGCCTCAGCGAGGCTTGGGGCCAGCCTGTTGCTTAAAACTGGACCAGGTCAGCTGAGGCCAGCAGCAAATGGGCTGTTCCAAACTCCACATGGAGATCAAGGTGTGGTGCCTGGATCCACACTTGAACTCCACATGAAGTCTGGAAGTGGAGCCAGCCCCACTGGTGGACATTTGCTGCGCCCCAGGAAGTGGTACCTGGGGCTCTAGCCCCCTTGTGCTCCCTCACTACACCAGTGTCTTCAAGTAATATGAGAAAGCCACAGAACAACCTCTGAGACAGATCAGATTCATAATCCATAGAAACTATATAAAATGATAAAGAAAATGCCAGTAAAATATTATATAACCAATTTGAATTACATTTCTCTAACTGAATCGTGCCATTGTCTACACGTCAGTAACTGAAATACTCGCAAGGAGAAATTGTTCAAAGGAAAAAAACACATGGTTTTGTGACTATTTTTATCCTAATAATAGCATAGCAAGCTGGTCTGTTAAATGAATAACATTTCAATTGCGTTTAACACCTTATCTGCTTCTTGGTGGTATTATCTTTTTTTTAAGTCAGTTCAGCAATTACCAAATGTGATATAATAGGTGAGAAACAAACAACTGAAGCTTGTACGTTAGATATCAGATGTATATTTACTGCATAAAGAATTATCAAGGGGTTTTTAACGCAAGGTGTGTCCATACCTTTGCAATATTCAAGCACAAAGGGATAGAAAATTCTGCCTTTAGTCTTCTGTGATGGAAGTGGGCTATAAACTAAATAAAGAAACATTTTTTGTGATGTCACAGCTGACTTATGGTGATCCTGTAGGGGTTTCAAGGCAAGAGATGTTCAGAGATGGTTTTCCATTGCCTACCTCCACATCACCCCCCTGGTATTCCTTGAAGGTCTCCCATCCAATTACTTGCCAGAGTCAGGACTAAGGGTGTATGACTTGTCCAAGATCACCCAGTGAGTTTCCATGGCAGAGTGAGGACTCAAACTTGGGTTTCTCAGATCCCACTCCCACACTTTAATCATGATACCATGTTGGCTTAAAATATGAACAATAACTGAAAATCAGAGCCAAGATGTATTTGGATTAATGGAAATGACTTGCACTTGAATGGAAATATTTTTTAAACACACACACACACCAATGCCTGGCCTCTCTCCAGTGACTTGAGATATGTCATTGTGCTCTCTGTGCTTGCTTATCATGCTATTCTGCTGCATGCTGCAGCCTCGCTCTTTCCTCCTACAATGTGTGGGACACTCAGCTGCCAATCCTTTGGAAGTGATAATTATTACAGTGTGACAAGAAGAACGGCAGAAAATAAAGATACCCCACTTGCAATTTATTCGAGTTGAGATTTATGCAATTTATATTTAACTGCCTGCTGCACATTTTCTTTCTCTCTTCCTTTTTTCCTTCTTTCTTCCCCTTTCTCCTTAAATCACTGTTACAATAAAATTGAAGATGGGGAGATTTCTCTCCCAGTTGCTACAAGGCTGAAATGAGTTTGTGCAAATGGATAGGATGATGAAGCGCAGCTTCTACCTGCTCACATTATCTTATCAGGGATTAGATGCACAACTTGTTTGGGACAGAACTGTGCTACCCTTTACGAATTAGATACATTTCTTGGAAGTGATCCTGGATCCAATCAGATACTGGCTGTTTGGAATTTGCACCTGAAAAAAAACAAAAATTGTATTTTCCAGAGATAGATTTAAGGAGTTATATACTTGTATTCTATATTTGTATTCAAGAGTATTCTAGTCCTCCCCTACTGGTTCAGAATTCTAATTCAAGCTCTCTTTATTTCTTCCAGAATTCCATTTTGGGGGTGGGGGTTGTATTTCTCATGAAGCGGACTATTTCTTGGGACTGAAGTGATGGTTTTTCAATAAAATGACCCCAAAATCAATGGAAACCTAGTACTGCCTGTCCATTAAAGAATCTCCAAGTTTCAAGATCAATCGACCAAGGGGTTCAATTCTAAGGGCTCTTCAAAAAAGGTGCCCACAGACATCCCACTTGTATCAATTTTTTCCTATGAGGGAAAAATCTATGCTTTCTACAGAACAAGAAGGCCATTAGAAAATTGAGTCACTGGCTAAAAGCATCCAAATACAAACAGAACCAACAAATTCAACAGAACCAACGTCAAACCAGAGAGTTTCAGCAGACTAATGTGGCAAGTCCAAGGCAACCTAAGTAAAATCTGAGAATCAAAGCCAAACCAACTGAAGCAAAGAACATGGCTGTAAGCTTGACCAAACCAATCTCAAACAAGAGAATCCAACTTGAAAAATCTGCCCCAGCCCAAACTCTTTAAAAATTAAAATGCAAAACAGTTTAAAATTATTAAACAAGAGAAGAGAACCAGAAAAACAGCACAAGCCTTTTTCAACAGCCAGAAATTAAACAAAGATTTATTTCCCCACAACCACAACCCACTCCAAACAAGATGAAAACACACAAAAGGAGGGCAGCAATTCTGAAATCCTCATGTTCTGTCATCCTGTGTATCCACTTGTAGAATTCTCTTCCTTTCTTCTTGGCTGTGGAGGAGGGATGCAGTACTGTTGCTCCCTCCCGCAGATAATTTGTTCAGCACGATAAAACAGAAGATCTGAGAGTGCTGTTGCGTTCACATCCTTATGAACTGGTCAGTTGTTCGAATAGTTATGGTTCCAATATAAATGGAATTTGAATATAAAATCCCATATTAACTTCAATGTGTAATCAGGATCAATGAGGCTCTTTCAATTACCAATTGGCCATTGAAGTTGCTAAACATTCCAAGATAAAAGACTACTTGAGAAACTCCCAGTTTTTGGGGAATCATCTTCTTGTCATGCAGTCACTGCTAAAATGGCTTACATACTTGTACCTTGCTAATAATTTTAAATTTGTAATTTTTTAAGAAAAATAGATACCACATGACTGTTAGGGTTCCAGTCCCCTTCTAGTCATTTGATTGTGGGAGAGAATGAACCAAATGTTGTTGTAAATCAGGTGTTGCTTTTTTTTTGCTGAAACTGCACCACTGTAATACTTGCTCAATCTATCATTTGTAAGTAAACAGATTACTACCAATCCACCATATGTCTCCAGCACGCTGTCTTCCAAAAGAAACTTATAACAGTTTAAGCTGCTCTAAAATCCTAACTGCTTTAGCAAGAAGTATTACCAGAGGGGTGAACCAATGTAGCACTCTGTTTGTTGTGCATGAGCAGTATAGCAATCTGTTGCTTTTCATGGGACACAGAAGAGAAAAAGGTTGGGTAGTTAAGATCACAGACTTTCAAAGGGAGGAGTTTGTACAGAATGAAAAGGTTTCTCAGGAAAAAATGGCACTCCCTTCAAAAAGCAGACTCATTTCCTACTTCAGTCAATTCCACAATGGACAACTGAACAGCTTTCAATTGTGTCACAAAACGAGAAATTCATGAACATCCAGGAAAAGCCACAAGCAATGTGTGACAGAAGAAACGCGGAGCACCATTGTGAGCTTGAGTGTGAGGGGGATTGTATCTAGGCAGTGGCATATTGCCAACGGGGCAGGGAGGACTGCCACACACTGACTGTCTGGGCCTCCTGCAGAACTGAAAATAAGCCTTTTCCATCCAATTTCTCCCTCCAACCATTAGTAACCTGTATCCTACAAGAACACCACACTTGCTCCTCACCAGATGTTTTGCTCTTACATCTTAGAAAGGGGAGTGGGTTGGTTGGGATGTGAGGGGCTCACATCTAACCAGTGAGTGTGCAGGACTCACTTTTGTGCCCATTGGCTGGGGGATCATTGTTGGATATTCCAAATCCTTAGCAAATTATGTATAAGGATATCCAAGGCACAGAATGTGAAGAGGAGATATTCTTCAAATATTGAAAATAATTATAAATGTGTACAGATAAACTAAGGTACCTTCAACAGACCAATACCAATTATACAAACATATATAAAATATCTGTAGTTCATCAGGAGATATTCAGGGCAGAGGAGATATTCAGGGCAGAAGCAAGTTTTCTCAGAAAGAAAAACGTAACCTCATGTTAAAACAAAAGGAAACTCCTTTCCCCCACTCCTTTGGAGTCAAATCCTCAGTTCTGAGCCTCCAGAAATCAAACCAGTTGGCAGCCTCAGACCAGTCTAGAAACTTTTGCTTTCACTGATTTTTCTTCCACTGACGAACTTGTGAACAATGGAGATCTGTCTCTGGATGCCGTGTTTTCTTGTATAGTTTCCTCTTAGCTCAGGAATATTGTGGAAAAGAGTCATGGATTTACTGCAACATTCTAGAATGTTGAACTGGGTATAAAAACTTTCAAAACTACTGATTTGGGGTCTTTTTCTTGTTACTGTTCTTCAAAGGCTAGAATCTGGTACCTGTGATCAGATTTTGTTTGTAATTGTACACACTGTTTAAATTCCACTGAATTACTTTCAGACTGCACTTGCAAAACCTCAGGGTCATTATGCTGACATGAAGGTAGAAAATACGCTTTTATCTTGAAACTACCATAAAAAAGAATGTAGTAATTTTTGTTTCAGTTGTCTACATGTGGTAAAAGAAAAATGTTTCCAATTTTCTAGCAAGAACAATTCCTTTATGCTGTCTTAGATTTCCCATAGTATTGATTTTTAATATTTGTGTTTTTTCCAAAATTGTGATTTTTGTTGGCTGACTTGTGAATCTAAATAAAAAGATTGAATGCAAATCTGTAACTGTAAACATGTTGTCACTTAATGTTTATTAAGACTTTGGGAGACTTTATTCTAAGTGCTGAATGTTTACTTTCTGCTCTGATGCTCTCATCTCCAAAATGTGTAATTGGAAAAAGATTCCAATCGTTTTAGTAGCATTTGTTTTGAAATGGCCATTCCTTGGATTACCATATCAGATACCAGTTAAAGTTATACATTCATGATTTTCTTTCCCTTGCGTTTTCTTTATTATGGGCTTTATTCTTGCTTGAAATGGATATTAAGCAAAATGAAATTGAGCTGCATACAATTAACCACTTTTGGGGGCTGTTTTGTTCTAACCCAGTTATGAGCAAAACGGACTCTATTGCAATCAAGCTGCAATATAATAATTTAAATGTTTGAGCTGATGAGCTACAGATATTTTATATATGTTTGTATAATTGGTATTGTTCTGTTGAAGGTACCTTAGTTTATCTGAACACATTTATAATTATTTTCATAGAAAATTGCTGAATCTATATATATGGAGAGATGGTGGGTTATTTAAATAGGCAGACATGCTGTTCAATATTATATACAATTGATTGTTCCTTGCAAGGGAGCATACTGTGGACTTTTTGTCCTTGGTAATCTCTACCCTTTGAGATCTCAAGCACAGTAATCTTTCTTCCTACATCTCACAGATTAACTCTTTTCCTACTGTGTGACAGACTTTAAATAACCAAATGACTAGGTATATGCAAAATCCTTTTTCTTGTATTATAAATATTATGTGACTGTTTTTTGAATACAAGGAACATAAATCAGCATTATTCTCACTGTTTATAACTTTGGGGGGAAATCAGAATTGAATTAGAGCCTTGTGTTCAACCAGGGACCATGAAATTAGTGGGTAATTCAAATGTACGGCAGCTCATTGTAGTCTTACAGAATCACAACTGAAAGTGATTGAAAATATTTTTTTCAAGCTGTCCTTTGGATTCAGTTTGGTTTCACACTAAACAGATGGTGGGAGGAAAAGGTAAAAAATACAATCATAAACTTTCTACTGACATTCTTAGGTACAGGGTGTACTGGAGTATGATCAGGTATTGCTTATATTCCTGGCACCAAAATGTTGTTTTATTATGCATTTACAAATGATACCATTCTGTAAAATCAAGCACCAGAAGATTACTAATTTTAGGATATGGTTGCCAGCCTCCATGTGGTGGCTGGATATCCCCTAGACAGGGTCTGCAACCTGCGGTTCTCCAAATATTCATGGACTACAAATCCTATCAACCCCTGCCAGCATGGCCAATTGTGATGGAAATTGTAGTCCATGAACATCTGGAGAGCCGCAGGTTGCAGACCCCTGCCCTAGGATTACAACTGATCTTCAGGCAACAGACATCAGCTAATCTGGAGAAAACTGCCACTTTAGAAGGTGGACTATATGACATAACACCCCATTTAAGTCCCTCCCTCCCCAAACCCCACCCTTTAAGGCTCCATCCCCAAAATCTTTAAATATTTCCCAAGCCAGAGCTAGCAACCCTTTTTGAGGATGAGGGTGTTAGATCGACCCTAAACCAGCAAACATTTGTTTGTTCCTTTGTTCCTTCCTTTAATTTCTAACAATTTAATTTCTATTTTGATTTCTATATTTAAATTTACTGTAAGAGGATTCCCCAAAATGCTCATCTATAATAACCATCCCCAAAACAGTAAGCGGTGTTCTACCTACCAAATAGGTCTTTCCTGTATCCCTGTTTTTTGTAGTCTCTTCACTACCCAGAATGGGGCACCTTAGAAATAGGGAACCCTTGGAAACAGTGTAGGATGCTGTTGGGGATGGGGGTGGGAGGGTACAGCTCAAGTGAAAAATCTGCAGATCTTTCCCATTTGTGTGCCTTTCACTCATGACACAGCCCTTTGTGATGCTGAATATTGTTATTCAAGTATGAATGACTACAGCTGGATTACGCAAGTATGAATGACTACACTTTAGAGCAAGTGTAAATGAATTGATGGCTGTGCCCTTTTTGTTCCTTCCATCTCTGTGATTCCATGTTCAGTTTACAGATGTGCCTTGAAAACCTGTTAAATTAGTACTAATCTTTGTGAGCACCAGAAATATATTTGTTCTATGGTTGATAGGATCCTGCTGGGAAATGGGAGATCCTCTGCTCGGGGGCCCCTCCAACTGGGGTCAATTAGCTGGCCAACAGGGAACATACAGGCAGGAAAACTAGGCCTAGACCCACATTGCTGTCTACCATAGAGTTTTTGCCAAATACCAGAGCATCATTGGTTGTTTCCCCACTTACCATCTGCTGAGCGCTACTCTCGCACAGTAGCGCGGGGTCCCGCAGCACTCCCCACTACAGGGACGGTGACAACTCAGCCGCCCCGACGCTGCCGTTCTCGTGCCCCCTCAGCACGCGTAATTCCTAGCGCTCCTCAAAACAGTGCCTTTTGATGAAGCCTGGGAAGCCTGGGAGCGCGCCAGAAATGACGCGCGCTGAGAGTAGCGCACAGCAAAGGGTGGTCGATGGTATGTGGGGAAACGACCATTGGTAACAGTTTGATGTCAGTTTGGATGCATGCCAGAAGGCATGTTGCTACGTGCCAATGATGAAGGCCTAGGCCAAGTTTTCCTGCCAGTAAGCCCCACCCCACCTTCACCAGTTGCCAGGACATACCTAATAACCATAATTTGTCCTTACTACATCTTTGTCCTTACGACATTTTTAATTTATTCCTTAAGGAAAATCTGTCAACCCATGACAATAGTATTTGGTGATTTCTACATATTTGTTCTGCTCCCCAGGTGGTTATTTAGGTGCCCTGCACCCGGCCAAAGCAGAATGTAAGACTCACTGATTCAGTTAACAGTTCAATACTTAAAGCTTTAATTGTAACAATGTTGACAGACCCTGACTCCTCCCGGGTCTAACTAAATAAAGGTTACTTTGTTGCAGAAACTTTCTGGAGGCTGGAATTTATTGACGTAAACACTGTGAGACTATAACATCTATGATTTTTTAACTTAAATACTGTGAATCTATAACATCTTTGACTGTTAAATACTGAAAGTCTATAACATCTTGGACTGATTAACTTAAATACTGCAAGTCTATAACATCTTTGACTGTTAAATACTGAGAGTCTATAACATCTTGGACTGTCTAACTTGTTGCTGTCACCCAGCTTCCATTGGCACCTAACTGCCAAAACCAGACGGGTTGCTGGGTAATAACTGCCATAGAACACCAGCCCTAGGGCTTCTTAAAGGGACAGAACTAAATTCGGTTCCCTCCCACTGAATACTATACAAACATAGCTAAACCCATACTAACTGTGGGGAAACTAAAGGGGAAATAAACAAAGGCTCTGTGGGGGCATGACAATATTACAAACCTATCTAATGTTTTTTTTCTTTCTTACTGCCAAACCGAGTAGCATATTGCTAGCAGGATCTGCCTTTGCACCTCTTCCTTCTAGCAGGCTTTAAAGAAGCACAAGAAATTCACTTACAGCTGTTTTACGCCATTTAATTAGTCCCAGCTGTCACCTTAGAATGTCTCCAATTTTCACAGGTACAGAAGTCTGTAATAGCATTCTGAAGAAATGGACTCGCAGTGGCATTTTTTGTTATCATTTTTCACCATCCAATGACAAGTAGAACTCAGTAAAGCAAATTCAGTTTGTCGCAGAGGAGGGTGGTCCTTGATGGTGGTCTTTACTCGGGGGACCTGTTTAGATTCCTTGTTGGTTTACTATGATCTAATGGACAGGAAGTGCGGTTGTGATGAAGCTTCTTTCTGTATATTCTGGTTAACTACATTAAGCCATGCAGCCACCTAACCTTTGTTGTAGAAATGCAGTCAGCCTGTGAATTATGTGAGAGGAGGAAAGGAAATCATTCCATTTGGAGCATAGAGGATATTAAAGGGCCCTCCATAGATTCTCAGCACCAACTCCCCAGATGTTGAACTTACATAGGCTGTGATCTCACATGTTCACTAATAGTGGGAATCTCTGTTCTGACTTCTAGAAATGCATTTCACAAATAATATTTATTTAATTCATGCATTCATTTATACCTTGCCTTTCTCCCCTAATGCGGACCCAAAGTGGTTTACATTTTCTTCTCAATTTTATCAACAAATCAACCCCATGAGGTAAGTTTATTTATTTATTTTATTTATTGTTTGGTTTTCTACACCGCCCTATCCCCGAAGGGCTCTGGGTGGTGCACAACAGAAATTAAATCACAATACAAGCAGACAACAAAATCGAAGCTCAGCAAATAATTTTCAATAAAAATATACTACTAAATCCCTTTAAAAACAGCAGTTAATACAAAGAATAAAAATCAAAGGCGTCCAGCGAAGGCCAAATTAAAAACCCTGCCCAAAAGGGAAAATGGTGGGTCCCATCAATAAAGAGAGACCCAGATATAAAAAAAGCAGGAGCAGGGGAGCTTGGGCTAAGGGAGTGTGATCAGCCTAAAGTTGGGCTAAGCGAGTGTGACCGGCCTAAAGTTGCCCCGCAAATGTTCATGGCACAAGCGGGGGATTCAAACCTGGTACTCCAATACTGTTAACCAGGGGCCATACTGGTTCTGGAAATGACATGAAATGACAAGTACTGTCTTTAACCTGGAAACCCCTTCTTCCTGTCTTTCACAAGTGTTAAGAAGATGGGTATGTGCAGGATACCATCGTAGGGGCATTGTGTTCTTTTCTCACATATTTAGGGGCAAAATGGGACTAGGATTGCCCATTGACACCTTGCGGAAGAGACTATAAAATGTGGCAAACCATAAACATAATAAACATAATACAGAGGCACAAAGAAGTTCTATATCAGCGCTGGGCAGAGAACAGATGCAGCCCAGCCTTTGAGTTTGATGGACCCTGCTTGCAACCAAGCATCATCATGTGAGCAAAGAGGAAGCATCTTGTCCATCCTGTTTCCTCATCTCCCGGTCCCCAGTTTCATCCGAAAGAGAACTATTACCTCTGTGCCTATACTATTACCTCTTAATCTTTCTGATGGGATGTACATCTCCTTATCACAGGAAATACTTATGAGTGTTTGTACCACCAGAGCATAGGTGTCAAACTCGTGGCCCTCCAGATGGTATGGACTACAGTTCCCACCATCCCCTGCCATGCTGACATGGAATGATGGGAACTGTAGTCCATAACATCTGAAGGGACACGAGTTTGACACCTGTGCACCAGAGGATACATTTATGAGTGAACTATATTAGTTCAGTATATTTCCAGCCGAAAAAAGAAATGCACACAATTAAATTAACACAGTAAAGCCCTAGAGAATTCACGTTTACATGGAACACAAAGTCTTAAAGCCATGAGATTTTAATGCGATTTTAATTCAGAGAGAAGGGGGAAAATGTTGAAGTATTTGTAATTGAATGCAAAATAGAGATGGCAAAATGATTTGGGTTCTGTCCATGCTTTTATAATGTAAAGGATTCAGTGGTGTTGATGAGCGGGTCGGCTGCTTGGCCTTGACTACATTCCACAGCCCGGGCGACGGGCCGTGCTCCCACGGGCGGGAGACCTTATTCTGGCGTAGGGAGATGAGACCTCCGCTCCCATGGGAAGCCGGTGGGGGATGGATGGATAGAGTTATAACCTGTGCTTCTGGCGGGAAATGCTATCTCCTGCTACTCAAGTGCAGTATCAAGTGAGCTTTCTAAGATGTCTTAATAAACGGCTCCTTTACACCCAAAAGTTCTTTTATTTCTGCTTCTATGGAATTCTGATACTGTGGCAGGAATCCTAATTCATCTATATTCCTAGTGCAGTGGACCTCTGGTGCCTCGCATGGAGAGGTTGGATGTTTCTAAAAGGGTAGTCTCCTCTAAAGAGGGCTCCGCCCTTTCCCTTCTGGATTCGGAGGAACCGGGCGGAGAACTGGTCTCACAGGACTCTCTTTCCGCCCTCGTATCAGCACGAAGTCTTCCCTACCCGCTATAACGTAGGGACGAGGGAAGCATCATGTGGACTTACATGAGTCGCTTGGGCTTGCTCCATGGATCGAAGCGCCTGTGGGATCGGATATCTGCCCGTTTCCATGATTACAAAACCTCAGGTGCAGCCTGTCACGGAGGGAGACGGGTCTGACCACCTTTCATGCGCAACGCGAGGTCCATTGAACGATTCTGACTCGTGATTTTGGTGATGCTCCAAGAATCCACCGCGGCCCCCAGATCCCGGATTAGCAGCTGGATCTGAGATGCCTCCGCGGAGCCACCGGTGGCACGACAACTTCCGCGCTCAGAGGAAGAGGAGTCCGGAGAGTTCGTACTCCCCTTCCGATCTATTCCCTCCCATCGAAAAGAGAGCTGGGTGAAGTGAGCCGACTGGTAGATGCCCAAGAAGCATGGACCCTGAACGCAGCTATGGGAAGTGAACGCAGAACAGCTGCAGCAAGAGCTGAAAACCTGCAAAGAGACCGGGATACTGACCGCAAGGAGAGAGAGCTGGCTGCCTTGGAGAGGAACTGAAGAAGCAGCAGAACAGGACAACCTAAGTTGGAGTCTACTGCCGTCACCTGGTACAGCGCCGGGCGCCAGAGGGGCTTAATACTTGCTGGTCCTGCCACCTTCCAAGGACCGGGTTCCCACCAGAACGCCAGCGGCACCGGGCAAGGTACCTCCACCTCTCCACCTATCTCCAGCCCCCCTGCCAACCGGCTGCCTCAACCTGCTAACCACCATTTCCGCGGGTTTCAAGGGCTGGAGAGGGATACTACAGGCTCCAATACCTGCCCGCTTCGGGATGGGACCGCCTCCCAAACTTCCCTACTTCATCTTGCAACTCGATGCCCACATTGAGGACTATGACGATTTATACCGGGTCTGAGCTAAAAAATATCGGGACATCGGGCTCAGTCCTGGATGGGCAGCCGACTGGTTTGTGACTCTTTGAACCGTAAGATGAGGATACTCGCATCGGTGCCCGTGATTCTCCAAGTCTTTAAGGGCTCAAGATCCGGGTGCTGGGAAATGAAGCTATCCGGCATCTCATCACCCATCCAGCAAGGCAACCGCCGCTTGCAGAATTTGCCCGTGAATTGCGGCGCGCTGCCTCGACTCCTCCTGAGTGGCCTGAGCGCATGAAATGCTAATACTTCTCGATGCTGTCGACGGCAAGTTGCGCGGAACGGTGTTTTTAATTCGATCCCCCGCATCTATTGCTGATTGATCGCACTGGGGTCCCAAGTGTATGCCTGCTTGAATAATGCTTCGCGTCGGGGCCGCCCACGCCCAAACCCTCGCCACTACCGCACTTCACTACTGCGCACTACCGCCAAGCCCAGTCAGCCTCTACCGACCACCTCCGGTGCCGCCGCTGATTGGTAAGCCCTTACTCGCGAGGACCAGGTCATCTAGCCAACTGCCCAAAACAGAAGCTAACCGCCTCGCTGCGCTGCGACCCCATCTGCTGCCACCACGCGAACTGGCCGCCTCAACAGGCTGCTCAAGGTAAAGTTATTGAAGGCACCCGAGGTGGGAAGCAGTTGTGTGCCTTTCTTCAGCCCCCCCGCGGACATGGTTCGACTCCAGACGCGTGAGTGAAGGCACTTCATCACAACTAAGCCGCTTCTGGCCAAACCCCCGCTAAGCATACCTCGTGACATAGCCTTCAGTCCCTGTAGATTCTGGCTGCTCCCTACTGCTTAATGCGCCCCAGGTGTATGGAGGAACTGGGTTCAGACCAAGTCCCCTGGCTAAGCCCATACCATTCACCCAAATGGACGGCAGTCCTCTCGAGCGGCTGACCTGCCCAGTTCAAACGCGAACTGTTCCTCGCGCTCACCATTGGGAGAAAATTAGTTTTATTCTGGCGCCAGTACAAACACTCATAGTTCTGGGCATGCTACGGTTGTTGTTATGAACCAAAATTCTTTAAAAGAAAAGGATCTTGGAATTCACTGACCCTCCCCGCGGGGAACACATGAATTGGGGAAAACTCACCTCCTGACACACACACCCCTGGTTTCATCAGCTTATTACTCCTCGACTCTACCGCACCCTGAATCGGGCGTATCGCAAGATCTAGCCAGAGTATTTCAGGAGTAAGAATGCTATCAGCGTTGCTACCCCATAGAGCATAATTGACTGCAAAATCGCATTACAGCCAGGGCTTAACCGTCTAAGCGGTAGAATTCACCGTGATGAGTCCTTAATGAGGGAGAAGGCGAACTTCGCGTTTCTAGACAAGAACCTCGCCGCTGGTTCATACGGGCGGGCTACCAAACACACACATGCTGCTCCTGTATTGTTTGTAAAAGAAAAGATGTGGTTCACGGGCTCTGCACAGATTACCGAGGTTCAATGCAGTCTCCCGTCCAATAAATACCCTTTGCCTTTGATCAAGGACCTTAGACGATTGGCAAAGGACGCATCTTTACTAAGTTGGACTTGAGAGAAGCTTACTACAGGGTCAGAATTGCCGAAGGCTATGAACACTTGACTGCATTTAACACAAAGTTTGACAGTTTGAATACTTAATAATGCCATTCGGTTAAGTGGGGCCCCGAGCTTTTATGGCCCTTATCAACCTAAGTTCTCTGGCGATTTATTGTACAAGGGAGTAGTGGCAATTTAGATGACGCTTTGATTTATTCCACAAACCATGGAAGAGCATGAAGCATTGGTTCGAAGTATTGAAACGCTTTGCTCAACAACCTCTTTGCCAAACTTTCAAATGCTGTTTCCACCAACCTATTGACTATTTGTTACCGATCTCGAGGGCCTCAAGATGATCCTGTTAAGATTGATGCAGTCCTCCAGTGGCTCCGTCTCACAACCTAAAGGAGCTCCAATCTTTCTGGTTTTGCTAATTTCTATCGTGGACTTTATACCCTACCCGCTGGAACTGACTCTCCCAATTCACAGACCTCTTTACTTACACTAAGGGTAAAGATCCATTGGATCGCCAAACCCGGGGCCCCTTCCTGGTCTAAAGAATGTCAGACAGCTCTTTCAGCTATTAAAATCAGCTTTTTTTACCAATCTAACCTATCCTGAAGCACCCTGATCCTGGACTCATTTGTGGTTCAATGGATGCCTCTCGGACAAAAGCTGGGGCAGCCCTGTTGCAGAAAAAAAAAATAAAGCATGGCAGGCTGGTTCCGTGCTTATTTATCAAAGAAATTCTCCGCGTTGAGCTCAACTGGACTGTAGGGGGATAAAGAGACTGCGGCCATCAAAGTAGCACTTCCACTTGCATGCCACTGGCTGGAAGGCTAAACACCCTTTCAAGTTTATCGGATCACAAGAACTTGGTCAGCCTTCCACCTCAAGATGTTCAATGGCAACTTCGCTGGGCTCATCTTTCGCTTTCACGGTACATTTTTTCCCCGAAACACCACAACTGGCTGGATGCGCTTCCTCGGGAGGGTGGAGCTGCCTTACCGGGACATCTTTAACGCGACTATTCTCTCCCCCACTGGGGCTGGCTGTCACCTCGATCTCAGACGCCCACCCTCCTCCTCCTACCATTCCCAGCCTGGTCTCCTTTCCTACGGGAACCTCGAGGGAGATAATATTGCACGGTGCCACCGGGCGGAGGGAAAGTGACTCTAACGGCGCTTGAGAATGGTGTTTGGCGACGGGGAATGTTATACGTGCCTCCCTCCGGTAGCAGGTTCTCGGGGTCGTCAGATGCCCGCCAGCTGGACATTTTGGCTTTCTGTCCTACTTCATTCGGCCATTAATTTTGTATTAAATGCTAAGGACATTGAGACATATATTAAAGGTTACCGCCGAAAGCGGAAGCTAAGAACGCTCCAGGAAACCCCATGGCCTATTGGAAACCTCTCTCCGTGGCCTCCGCCTTGGGTAGTCATCTCCATGGATTTTATTACAGATTTGCCAGAAAGTCATGGCAACATCGTCTTGTGGGTGGTGGTGGACTTATTTTCAAACAAGCCCATTTCATCCCTTGTACTTCCATCCCTCCGCCTCCTAAGTTAGCTCTATTCATTCAGCATGTTTATCGTTTTCCACACCATCAAGGTGGTCTTCTGACCATGTGGGCCCCAATTCATTTCTAGTTCTGGAAAGTTTCTAGGGTTACACGCCTCGCTAGTCACTTCTACCACGCAAGTAAAGTGACGGTGAGTCAGAGAGACGTAACAGAACCCTGGAGCAGCATTTACGCTTGTTACACCACTACCACCAAGACAATTATGCGAAAGGATCCCGCTTCAGAATACTTATAACAATGCGGTTCACAGCAGTACAAAACCCTTCGAAATTGTGTCTGGTCGCCTCTTCCTCCGCTGTTTAAACTAATTCGCGAAGCATTGGACCCACCGGAGTTTCAGTAATGGATTTCATCTCTGGCCGAGGTGGAAAATGGTCCAGACTGCTTTTACAACAGGCCAAGGGACTCCCAAAAGCTTGCTAAGATGGGCACCGCCGATTTCCGCGTAATTGGGTGTATTTGTCTACCAAGAATCTCAGAGACGCGTATAAATTTTCAAAATTGGGCAAAAGATTTGTGGGACCTTTTCAGATTACCAAAGTACTAATGATGTCACTGCCCCATTGACTTGCCTAATTCTCTTAGGCAACATCCATCCTGTCTTCCATTCCAGTTTACTCATGAGGCTCCCCTGCTTCCCATGCCTGGCACGACCTCGGCCGGAGAGACCCCACCGACACTATTGATGGCCACAAGCATTACGTAAATTGATGCCATCCTGGACTCGCTTAATCGCAAACGCTTACAATATTTGGTCTCGTAAGGGGTATCTCTCTCTGCATAATCAATGGGTCTATTCCGAAATATTGACGCCCCCCGCCTCATTTCTGCTTTCCATCGCGCTTTTCCGCATCAAAACCCGGGGAGTCTTTTAAGGGAGGCAGAGTGTAAAGGATTCAGTGGTGTTGATGAGCTGGTCGGCTGCTTGGCCTTGACTACATCTCCACAGCCCGGCTTATCGGCCAGCTCCACGGCGGAGACCTTATTCCCGCGAGGGAGATGAGGACCTCCGCTCCATGGGAAGCCGGGTGGGATGGATGGATAGAGTTATAACCTGTGCTTCTGGCGGAAATGCCATCTCTGCCACTGCTGCAATGCGAGTTTTAAGATGTCTTTAATAAACGCCTTACACCCAAAAAGCCTTTTATTTCTGCTTCTATGGAATTCCTTACATATAATGAAACATGAAGAAATGCATTTGCCCTTCACAGCATGCATGATATGTATGCATTTTGTACGTGTATCTGTATTACATACATAAACTATTGTGTGCAAAAGCAGCCTGAGGAAGATTCACATCACGATTCTTTAATGATATACTTCAGGCTTGTTTGTAAGATAAATTTTCATTTTATGGGTTTAGCTTCTTTGTCCTTTACAAACATCACAACCAAATAAAAGTTAGCTATTTCAAAGAACTGTGATTGTCTGGAGGATTTAGGCTTACTGTTCTCATTACTGAGGTGCTTAAAAATGAAAGATAGAAACTGAAAATGTGCATGCAGTCCTGAACTGAGACTTCACAGAAAAAGCAGAGTAATAAAATGTGGCCTTAAAATGTGCATTTTTAAAATGGAAAGTAAGAATTAGGGCTATACCTTATTGGTATCCATAAACACTACATTTGTATCTAAATTATACAGCTATTGGGTGAATGAATCATGGTATAAATCAAATTAGTTACAGCGTAACTAACTGTGCTCTCCCCTTTTTCTGCATATATCTTGATGTCTGCAAATGAAATTCCTGATACATGAGCAGAAAAATGATAGTGAAGTTTTACTAAGGGAACAATAATAATTTGTCTGAGGAAACCTCCTTCTTCAGAGTACTGTTATGAAAAGGTGTTCACACCTCATCTTCCTGACTAAGAGGAAGTCCTGAGATGTATGGAAATAATCTTTGTTTAGGGCGTGTTTCTTTATCCTTATGTTACCACCAGGAAAATGAACAAAATATTTTCCTGAAGTCAGGTTGCCTGGCTACACTGGTTCCATGCCTGGACGCGGAGACTTGTGTGGTTCAGAAGCCTTCATAAGGTTTACAAAAAACGTATATGTATGTTTGTGCCAATGCTATATGGTTTCCCCTTTTGTTTATGCCCTTCTAGGATGCGATAAGAGCCCCCTTTAGAGTTGAATTTAGGATTTTCTTACTGTTTAGGATTTTAGTTTAAATAAGGTCTCCAGTTAAGGTTTCATTCTTGTTAGGTCTAAGTAAGCTGCCTATAAGTGTAAGCGTATGTGTTTATCCCTCTAAGGTTTCCCTAACGGTTGAGTTTAGAAATATTTAGAAATACCATTTTTGGAATTTGTGTCTGATGGCCAAAGCAGTGGCCAGAAAGATTTGATATTAAGGGACAAGAACGTTGGCTCTGGAATGCAGCTTAGACCAATGCCCAGCCAACTCTTTGATAAGGACAACGACCCGCTTTGGATTTACAAATCAAACTTGTGGCCAGCATCCAAGGGTCTCCCAGCCGTTGGAAGATGTGCGAGGACCACCATTGGACAGTTTGAACTTCCCTTTGTTGCAACAACGCAAGGCGGGAGCCTTGGGGAATAACAGCCATCTGATAGAGAGGATTAGCGAGGTGCGGTAGCAAGCCCACCTGGATTTTTATGAATGGACTGTTATCGGCTCTCCTTCAGCACCAGTGCGAGATCTTGCGGGAAGATGCCTGACAGCGGGATTTGGGAATCCCATTCAGAAAAGTGTAACTGTATCTTGTTTGTAAACTGTCTTGTTTTACGATTGGTGTTTTGGGTGAGGAACTTGCCCCCTCACCTCCCCTTTGCCCCCTTTGAAGTTTGGGAATAAAAGTTCTTGCACTGCATTGCAAGGTGTGATTCCCTCCTGACCGAGCTGTGACCACCATCTGCAATAAAATCCTTTTGCTTTGAAGAACACCTGCTTCCTGTGCCTCATTAAGTTGCTGAGCTGAAATCACTTATTGTTACCTGGCAAACAGCGGTAACACTTACACGACCGTGAGCACTGAAAGTTTAGGATTTCATGGTAATATCTGCTTATGTATAAAAGCAAAAATGCTGGAAGCAACCAGATTCCAAAGACAGGTTGCACACCCTCTTCTCCTGCAGCAGAGGATACAACTGGTGTCTTTCTGCCAGGCAGACTTCCCATTTTAGCCTATTCCAGTTCAAATTCTCCGCTCTCTGACTGATTCTTTCTCTGTTCAAATTCAAGTTCCTTTTTTTCTGCCAGACAGAACAGGATATCAAAGCGTACCCTGCAGGTAGATAGCCCATTAAGGAAATATCCCCAGCTATCAGCGAAAATGTCAAACAATCATCTCTAGTCATTAGCAATCGAGCAAACAAAAGACGGCTATTCAATCACCCTTTACAATATAGTCAATGCTAATTTAATGACATTAAATGGGAGATGAGGGACTAAATCTTAGAGTTTCTATTCAAAACATCTTTATAGCATTTCAGCACATTTTGTGTGTCTGTATCATTTTACAAATGAGAATATCCTCCTAACAGCAGCACTGCCTTATTTTTTCATTATGGATTTAAATATCCTGTTTTTGTTGCAAGCATTTCTTAGAAACTGATGGAACAATTCACATTTCTGCCTTAAATGGCTCAATTTTCTTTGATCCCTAGATGAATGCCCAAACCTATCATTCCCCTCTCCCATATATCCAGCTTAAGCTGTGGACACATTCAAACCTCACAGCTGTAATAAAACAAAAAATCTACAGAATTGTGACATACAATGATTAAGTGTAGAAGTATACAGAATCTACTATTTATAGAGTCGTAGACTCATACAGTGGAAGAGACAGCAAGGGCAATCAAGTCCAACCCCCTGCTGTGCAGGAAAACACAATCAAAGCATTTCGGCAGATGGCCATCCAGCCTTTGTTTAAATGCCTCCAAAGGAGGCCGTTTCTGCAAGGCCAAATAACAGCACCCTAGGGACGGAAAAACCACCTAGGGTGCAGTTCGCACAGGAGCTGGCCACCCCAGAGTGGCGAGAAGGCGTCGCTTTAAACCTCGCTCAATGAGTGAGGTTTTTGCAAAGTGCCCTCTTCCCGCCAGCGCAGTGTGAACCGCACCGGTGGGATGACGACGCTTTTCCCGTCGCCTCCACTGACCTTCCTGTCTAGCATCGCTCTGGAGGGCTGCAGAGACCTGCCCATGCTGCCCTCCTACCCCTGGAGGTCGGAGGGCAGCATGGGCGGGTCCCTGTAGCCCTCCAGAGTGACACTGGACAGGAAGGTCAGTGGAGGGGGCTGACCCAGAGGCCGGCAGGGGAGCAAGTCGGGGATGCTTGCACGATAGTGTGTAAACGGCCTCCAAGCCTCCACTGGCACAATTCATGCCAGTGGAGCTGTGTTTCCGCCGCCGTGCAGAAACAGCCGGAGAATGTATCACACTCTGAAACAGTGTATTCCACTGTCGAATAGCCCCTATTCTTCCTAACGTTTAGGTGGAATCTCTTTTCCTGTACCTTGAATTCATGACTCCTTGACCTAGTCTGAATTCCCCCTACTGCATCTCCTGTTCCATTTCCCCCGGTTGAGCACTGTTTTGCTTTTGGGAGAAGAGCGAGGCAAAAAAGGTGTTGAGTAGCTCTGCCTTTTGTCTGTCCCCTGTTAGCATTTTGCTATCTTTTTCACACAGTGACCCTATCATATCCTTTTGCTATGGGCATAGCCAAAAAAGCCTTTTAAAATTGTTTTTAACCTCTCTGGCAAGCCTGAGCTCTTTCTGAGCTTTAGCTTTTCTGTCTTTCTCCCTACAAATCCTGGCTATTTGTTTGAATTCCTCTTTGGTGATTTCTCTTTTTTTCATTTTTTGTACATGTACATGTACATCATAACACAGTTAAAAGATCCTTAAATATACATGCTGGTGTACTTTGACACCTCCCATTTTTCCTCCTTATTGGAACTGTTTTAAATTGTGCCTTCTAGATCTCAATTTTAAGAAACTCCCATCCATCATGCACTTCCTTCTTTTTTCATATTCTTAACCATGGGATCACACCCAGTAGTTTCCTAAGTTTATTGAAATCAGCTTGCTCAAGCCACACTCTTCAACCTGTCCTGTCCCACCTCTGATACCCAGGTAAGTGTCACACCTTGAGCAACGGGGTTGTTACAGTCCCACTAAAGCCCATTGCTGGGGAGATCCTTCATCTTCTGCCCTTTTCTATTATTTATTTAATTTGTATATTATTTATTTAATTTGTATACCGCCCGATCCCCGAAGGGCTCCGTAGTAATGGGCTTTGCTGCTAGTAGATGTTTGGTCATGGTGAGAGAGGGCGGCCGCTGCTAGTAGATTATTTGGTCATGGTGAGAGAGGGCAGCCACCTGAGGGAGGGTGGGGCGGAGAACTCATATTTTGCCCCAGGCTCCATTTTTCCTAGCTACGTCTTTGGGAACAGCCAAATATCTTTTCACTCTAGATGAGACTACAGAAACCCTAGAAGGATTCTTTCCTTATAGGGAAGGAGGTTGGAGTTGTTTGGTTCTTCTTGGTCACATGATGCCCTGAGCAGGTTCTAACCAGAGGTAACTGCTTACTGGCTTGAATAATTGGTAGACATTCTTTGATTAATGGGGTTTGTGCCACAATCAGCAAGGCTGTGGTCCCTCTCCCACCTTTGGATTCAAACACTGTCACACTTGCTAATCGGTATACATTCTCCAGTTACTTTTTAAAAAACAGTAAGAAAGGCTTTCTCTATTTCTCACCTTAGAATGATTGTCTTTCATTTTCAGCTCTTAAACATTTAAAATTGTGGGATGCATAATGCTACATTTCACATACTTTGGGGTTTTTTAAAAAAAAAAACCACCCCTCACTGATATAGGAGAACAATTAAAAACATATTAGCCATGATTAGGTATTCAGTTGTGCATAATAGAGCTGGCAGGCAAATATATCAGAGCTACAGAAAATTGTGATTAAAAAGCAAGGGAAGGGGGATAAATCTGCATTATCAGTATTATTCACAGAGACTGGAAGCCAAATTCAATTCTGATATAACAGAATGGAATGCTTTCAATGGGCTAACTTTGGTTAGGCTTCGGTAGATAATTATAAATGTACATTAATGCAAGAGCTCATATTTGGGAGATAGTAGAGCTGGAAGTGCCTTTAAAAGCCCCCCCCCCCCAAAAGGCAGAAGATCCATGTAATCGTAGCAAAGAAAAATCGGGGCTGACACACCTAACCTAGATCCTGTTTTAGAAATTCCAAATGTTCCAGACATCAAAACACAGTTAACATGTTTATTTCCTGTTTCCCCAGGCTGGGCTCCCAACCTTCTGTGGTCTCCCCACACAAAGGGGGAGGTGAAGAGAAAGCCCTTGCTCCATTCTCAGAATCGGAAAGGAGAGAGGGTTCTGGCACTCTGCTGTTCTTCCTTCCCTCACCTTCTAGGACAGTGATGGTGAACCTATGGCACGGGTGCCAGAGGTGGCACTCAGAGCCCTCTCCGTGGGTACACGCTAACAGAGTGCCCCCCTCCACCCCATCTAGGCTGGCCTGGGCCACTGGGCTTGATTATTAGCATTAAACCTAAGACCTAGTTTTGGGGAAACAGTGTAGGTAACCCTGTTAAGCGCTGTTAAACCCCACTGATTTTCATGCAAAGAACTAAAGTGTGATCCTTTACCTGGGAGTAAGCTCGGTTGCTGGCAATGGGGCTTGCTTCTGAGTAAACCCTCCTAGGGTCATGATTCACCCGTTGGAAGAGTTGCTCGGTTGTTTCAAAGCAAAGCCACTGACTACCACCAAGCTCACCCCCGAGTAACACACGCCTCGGAACCAATCATTTTTTCTAAACTAAAACCTCAGTATTCAGGTTAAATTGCCATGTTGGCACTTTGCGATAAATAAGTGGGTTTTGGGTTGCAGTTTGGGCACTCGGTCTCAAAAAGGTTCGCCATCACTGTTCTAGGAGCTAAACACATTCCTTCCTCCCTAACTGGGTATGGTGCCTTCCCTTTTGTTGAACTCTCTGGCCCCAACCCCATATGGCCTGGATCCAATATCCTTTCACCTGTACAAATTGGGAGACTATACAAGGAAAGGGAAGCCTCCTATCCTCTTCCCTCTGCTGCCTCCCTCCCTACTTCCGCTCAGTGTGGCCTCTTGCCCTCTTTCATTCCAGTCCCCCACCCCAATCAAAACTTGGCCTTATCTTATGGCCATTCCCATCTCTGCATTACTCCCAACCTTGTTCTCAGCTGGGTGGAGTACTCTGCCTCTCTCTCCAGGCCCTCCTTGCATAGGTCAGTCAGGGCCCCTGTCCAGCTATAGCTCAGACAGCTGGGGCAGGGTCCATTTGGGAACAGTTGTTGACTCCAAACATAATACTTCCAATATTTTAACTGTCCCAGTTCATCCAAATGGTTTTTCCTGCTGGAGAGATAAAAAGAGGGGATAGAGTTGGAATGTGCCACTTTGGAGCAGGAAAGCTGCACACCCAAGAGTTGTGAGCCATGCAGACCTATTGTCAGATCCAGCCTCAGAAACTGATTTCATCAGACTGCTCACTTTCTTGCAATTGCTTGTAGCCAGCTGCAGTTAGGGCAGCTCTTCTCCTAGTGACCATGGCTGCCAATTACAAACAAACCATACATACATTCCAGCAATTCTGAGAGCCGTAAGAGATGGCTTGTTAATGTGGAGATATGCTGCAGTGGGGCTGGTCTTGACAGCCACTGACAGCTTGCAAAACCTTGGCTCAGCAACCATGCAAGTATCCAGCTCTGTGCTGCTCCTGGCTACACAAGGAGAAGTCCAGCTTCTTCCTTGGCTTTGTAGAATACCAAATGCATGAGTGCATGTACTATCTGTTCAGAAAACAGTAATGAGGGGACATACACCACACCCATACTTTATATGTTCATTTTAGGTATAGTGCCTGAATTTGGCTTCTGAAAAGGCTGCTTGGAACATAAGCTGTGTAGCAAGCTTATATTTCTTAGGAAGCTTCCATTCTTTTTGAGTTTCAATTTACTGAGTAATCTGGAAAACATGGGATTCAAAAGACTGACTCATGTTCTTGGATGCAGAAGAAACATTTTGGGGGCTCTGTTGAGGAATATCCATGATGAAAGCAAGGTCAAAGGGCTGTGAGATGAACTTTCTCAGAATCATAAGCACCTGACCCCTAGTCTCAAGAGAGTCCTATCATATGAGATGTCATCTTGAGACTTCTTAGATCAGGCAAATCTGGAATTAAACCTGAGATGTTTGTCAACAGAACTGCCAAATTCTGTGCTCAGTACAAATTTGATCAGTTCTTTCTACTGCGATGCCAGGCACAGTCATGAAGACCCTCAAGCCACCCAGAAAAACAGGAAAAGGAACTGCTAATCCCTCTTGCTTTCATATTCAGAAAAGAGATGCCAAAATAAATACTCAGAGGAAATAATTGTCAAAAATTGTTATAGTGCAAAATTAGGTTTCCAGGTAGCCTTTGCAGGAAAACTTATCCGAAGATCAAACAATCCTAAGTTCATTTTAGATTTTAGCCGCAAACAATGGTCAGTGTTTTTGACATCAGACAAATATTGTAGAAGAATTCTTGAGACAATGCCTAGCATCTCAAAGACAGCAAACTGGTTTTCTTCCTGAGATAATTATTAAGACAACTAACAAGAACTGAGATAATTATTAAGACAAGAACTAAGGAGCAGCAGTGGCGTAGGAGGTTTAGAGCTCGTGTATCTAATCTGGAGGAACCGGGTTTGATTCCCAGCTCTGCCGCCTGAGCTGTGGAGGCTTATCTGGGGAATTCAGATTAGCCTGTACATTCCCACACACGCCAGCTGGGTGACCTTGGGCTAGTCACAGCTTCTCGGAGCTCTCTCAGCCCCACCTACCTCACAGGGTGTTTGTTGTGAGGGGGGAAGGGCAAGGAGATTGTAAGCCCCTTTGAGTCTCCTGCAGGAATAGAAAGGGGGGATATAAATCCAAACTCTTCTTCTTCTAATAAGCAAATATTCATTTTTTTAAAAAAGTTGATCAGGATATCATCACAACCTTGTCACAGTTAATTTTGTGTCAAACAAATAGTAGAAATAAGTTGACTTTTTGTTGGAAGTCTGTCCTTAGAACTATCCTTTCATGTCAGCAAAAGAAAGAGAAAAAAATAGAACAAAACAAAAAAAGCAGCAACTTTGGAACATGTTTCACATCTCATCTCTCCCTAGATGTGATTTCTCAATCTATCAAAAACCTTTATTAGGCATAAAAGCCATCATGTATCAAAATTACGGTGTGATTTCTCACAACTGTGATTTATAGACATGCACCAGTGTTCATACACATATATTATGTATATGTGTGTGTGAATCCATTATTTTGAACTATAGTGAAAATGCTTATGGGAACTTGATATCCATGATACATGGAATCTCTTTCTTTCTTTTTTTAATATAGAGGGTTTTTAAAAAATGAAGTGTATTTCTTTATATACAATAATTTACTATGTTGTCAGTACTGTATGGTCAGGAGAGTTATGCAGAAACTTGGGCACATTGTGAAACTTATCCCAAGACACAGTAAATTCTTACATAGGATTTAAAAGAAAAAAGAATGTGAAGAATTTTTCAACAATTTAGATATTCATGGTATGTCTGGAAATAGGGAATTAATCACTGTTTTTAAAGATGGGAAATATTTGACTTGTCCTTTTATCTGTGAAAACTAGGTGATTTGTACATCTGCACGGCATCATCAGTTTAGGTTAAACATTTCTCAAATAGTATTTTTAGATGTTTTAAGTGATTAAGAGCAGGTGCACTCTAATCTGGAGAACCAGGTTTGATTCCCTGCTCTGCCGCCTGAGCTGTGGGGGCTTATCTGGGGAATTCAGATTAGCCTGTGCACTCCCACACACGCCAGCTGGGTGACCTTGGGCTAGTCACAGCTTTTCGGAGCTCTCTCAGCCCCACCTCCCTCTCAGGGTGTTTGTTGTGAGGGTGGAAGGGGAAGGAGATTGTAAGCCCCTTTGAGTCTCCTACATGAGAGAAAGGGGGAATATAAATCCAAACTCTTCTTACTCTTCTTCTTCTTCTTTGTATCGGTTATTGTATGACTGTGTGGCTTACTTTACATCCATAAGACCACATGGGAAATTGGAGCATGCATTGCAGAACACTGCTCAGCAATTAAGAACAAGTTTACAGAAGCATCTCTAGTGGAAGGTTTTCAAGAACAGAATGATTTTCAGTTTGTTGTCATTGACAGAATACATGCACATCAGCATAATTGTGGGGATTATGGCAATTTATTATTGTGCAAGAAAGCAGAATGGATTTTTAGACTACATACTGTTTCTCATAGTCTTATTCCAATTAAGATCTTGGCTGTTGCATATGATTTGGGTCTGATTAGTGTTTTCAAAGAGAATCAGGCTCTTCAGTGTACCTTAGGGACTCGTGCATAGTTTGTTTAGTTAGGGGGGTGGGTTCATTGGATTCTTTTCTTTGTTTTTGCAGAATGTAGCTTTAAGAGGATGGATGTAAAAGTGTTTGTGAGGTGAGGCATAATCATTCAACCGCAGTGGGAAGGACTGAATAATTATTGTTCAGTTTGCAAAGCTGGTGACAATTAGTTTTTTGGAGTAAGAAAGTATATAATGCCAAAAAGGTTTCTGTGGGGTAAAAATATAACATCCCAACTTTTGGGGATCAAATAAAAAAGTGTTTTTTTTCTTGAAGGGATATTTAAGGATGGGACGTTAATGTTCTTTTTGTGTGACTGAAGAAATTCAGGCTGATTGAAGTGGGAGGGATTTGATTGGCTGGATGTCTTAGGATAGCTCCCAAGTGTGAGCTTTGCTCTTGAACTGAACAAGAAATTGTTTGCCCTTTGCTTTGGTTTGATCACTAGCAGTGCATGTTGGGTTTCTTTGATTACAATGCTTTTTTTGAAAAAAAAAGTAACTTGGTTTGGTATCTCAATCATAGTTTAATTGCTGCTACTTAAAATGCAGTAATGTGACTGGTTGGAAGTCTTAAAATAATTCCAGACATCCAAAAAACATCTACTGATGAATAGATGCTCAAAAAGTGGTTTTGTACTGAAATATGAGGATTATCAGATGTCCATAATATTTGTATAATAATTAAATATGGAAAGCTCTATAAAATCTGTACAGAATTTTATATTGGTCTTGTAACTAGTGCTATTTATCCTTATGTTGGAATGTCTTGTTTGTCATTTATTTTCATATAAATGAGTGTCAAGAGAATAGAAAGACATCTACACTTTGACCCTATTTAGAGTGGTTAGAATTTTCTATAGACTTCCTGACCAGGGTGAGGAGGTAGATGTTGCCCTCCTTGAACAGTTTGAAAGGTAACCAAACTACATGACCTGGTAACTTTCCTGATGTGTGGTAGAAAACAAACTCTGCAAAGTGTTCACAGTCACACAAGTTCCTGACCTGCCTGGCCAATAAACACCTTTATCAAATGATGGAGGAACCTATGAGGGGCTCAGCCATATTCTGCTTAATATTGACCAATAGGCAAGAGATGGTAAGTGGAGTAAAGGTAATGGGAACCTTTAGAATTCCTCCTATAATTCCTTTTGCTGTGGGAGACCAAGGAGGTTTGTAGCCACAAGTGCCTGATAGTAGGACAGGCTTTAATAAACTCAGAGGTATGATGAGAAGTAACAGAGTAACACCAAGAAGGATGTCTCTGTGCTCTTGGTTTTACTACCTATTGCCACAGACAGAGGAGGGAGGAACACAGCACCACTGCTATTGTGGCCTCTGAGTTTGTCCAGTGATGTCCCACACAGTGATCTTAAGTGAAGGCCTGCTCTAGTTTTCAGTCTTATTTTGACAACCTGTCTTTTAGGTTTTCGTTGTAAGTAATGATTCCTTGGCCAGAAAGTCTATGAAGCTCCCAAAAAAGTGTCCGAAGACAAGGGAAGAACACACAGTAGCACAGGAGGAAAACAGTTTCTTTCCTTCAGAGGGAGAATGAGCTGCTCTTCTGCAACCTTTTACATGCTGCTGAAGTTACTAGGCAGACATGTTGCCACTGGAGATAACTGTTAGCAGAAATCCGTGCATGGAATGTGATTTCCTTGAGGAAATAGAAAGACATAGTATTTCTCCAAGAGGGCTGATTATTATCTTGTTATAGCAGGCCATGGTTTATTTCTAGTCTCAACAGCTAGAAATAATGGGGAAAATGAAAACAGGAGATGGGTGCAAGTCTCTTTTGATAAGATAATTCCACATAGAAAGCTGTGTTAGTCTGTAGCAATAGAATAAAACAGTATTTCACTGGCACCTTCAAAGTAATTCCAGCATAAACTTGCAGGAGTTAGAATAGGGATCCCCAAAGTGGGTGCTACTGCCCCCTGGGAGCAGTGGAAGCATCAAGGGGAGCGATGAGAAATTTTGGAATGATAGAAGGTGGCAGAGAATTGTGGGGCAGTACAGGGATTCCTGGGCTAGCTGGTGGACGAAAGATTCTTGGAGCAGAACACCAGTTTGACAGCCCTGCCCCAAGAAGCATTGCTCCGCACTGCTGCCAGGCTGGTGTGTGTTGGGGGATGGGGGGTAGTGGGAAAAAGGTAACGTAGAAGTCCATCCTCCAAAGCATCCACTCTGTACTGTGGCGATGAACTGTAATTCTGTGGTTCCCAGGTTCCTGAACAGACAGGTATGACATAAACCCCTGGTTGGGATTACATCCTCATTGACACTCAACTGAAGGCAGCTTCTACCCTTTTCCAATTATTTGCATGACAGACTCATAAACACCATTACAAGAACGTGCTTTCACAGGGTTGTGGAATATTTGTGGAAATGAAAGCTGACCTTGCTGTTGTGTTGGAAAACCCCAGGAATGCTGGTGTACATTATAAAAACAATATTTGTTTGTTTGTTTATAAGTATTTATACCCCCGCTTCCTACTAGCATCTCTAGGTGGCTTACACATGGTAAAAACAATTTTAAAGTTACAAATAAAAACATCATAACATATAACTATTAAAACAACATTAAAAAATAGCCTTAAAATTACCCCCCACCCCCAGACCAGCAGCTGTAGAGGTGGGTTTCCAGGAAGACTAACCAAATGCCTGGGCGAAAAGGAAAGTCTTTGCTATGTCCCCAAACCCATGAAGGGTAGGTACATGGCAAATCTCCAAGGGGAGACTATTCTAAAGCCTGAGGGCTATTGTGGAGAAAGCCCTCTCATGTGCCCCTGCCCTCACACATAAGCGTGAGGAGGTACCACCAGGAGTGCCTCCCCCTGTGACCTCAGTGACAGGGAGGGTACATACAGGCATAGGCGCTCTTTCAAGGAGGCAGTGTCCAAGTGGTTTAGGGCTTTACAGGAAATGTACCGTATGCTAATGAAAGAATTCTACTTAGTCTTTGCAGCTGTCTGGATGTCATACACAAAGAAGGTAATTGCTAAACTGGTCATTTCTCTACTTGCACCATTCCTAAAAGTTACTGATTCTCTCCTCATCTGGAACTGATTGTGTGTCGGTAAGGATGCCAAAGGTTCACTTGCATGTGGCAAAGGATAAAACAAAATATATTTCCCTTTGTGTATCCTGTGTTTGCTGTTAATTAATTTCATTATATTATGCTTTCAGGTTCTCCTACAGAGGCAGCAAAACAATTCTGATAAGCTCTAAAAACAAACAATTGTCACAGCCAAAATTTCAGCCTTTTTATTAAGACTAATGTAATTGAAACCCACAGAATGCAGCCTCACTAAGGAACTGCATAGCGTACAGCAGCAAAAATTGAGGTGATTAATGTTGGGCTAGAAATTGTGTATTTAATAGGAATGACTGCAGCTACCAATGCAGCAGGATACTGGGCACGAAGCACCTCCTCTTTTTAATGTAGTTTAAGGACTTGAAGAAACGTAGAACGTAAAACTCTCCCTGTCTGTTCTGTAGACTAACGTGCAATGCAATCCTATGCAGAGTTACTCTAGCCTAAGCTGAGTGAAATAAATTGACTTAAATTGGAGTACCTCTCCTTAGGGTTGCATTGTAAGCTTCCTGTTTCAAGATGACTAAGAGTCCCATCTGAAGAGGGTGGGGGGTAATCCCCAAAGGGGGGAAGCAGTGCACAGCCATGGCAGCAGATATGTCCTCCCTGGGGCACTTACCCTGGCGGAAGGGCAATATCACTGGCATGCAATGGCTGTGGCCATCCTGGTGCTGGGGCCCGGCACTGGATGCCAGTACCAGCATCCCAGCGCCCCTGCCAATGCCATCGGTATAGTGAGGATGTGGCCAGGGGAGGAGCTAATGTTAGTTGGTAACTCCACAGCCATTCACTGCATTATGCTGGTGGACGAGGACTTAGACTTATGGCACCAAAAAGGGTGGCATAAGTCTATCACAGCCAATGGGGTCTTTTTGGCCATGGGGAGGCTTTTCCAGCCTCCCTGTGCAGCTACGAAGTTTCTTTGGGAGCAGAAGCCTGGCACAGCTGTGCTGGCCCCCCTCAAGCGGCATCTTCCACCTGCTGTCATGAGAACAGCAGCGGGTAGAAGGCGGCATTTTCCCACCATCTTCCCGCCGCCACTTGAGGGGGGCCAGCGCGGTTCTCCAGATTACAATCCACCTGCTTAACCACTACACCACACTGGCTTTCAGTAATATTCTTCACTTCTGCAAAGTAGTGTAGGGTGGTATTCACTTGTTCCCACTGCAATACCCATACGTGGGGCTGAGCAAGAATAGCCATTTAAGGTTACCCAGCAAGCTCTATGGAAGAATGAATTTGACCTCAGCTCTCTCCAGTCCTACTTTGGTTCTTTAACTTTTGAATATTTGTGATCAAGTTATCTTTAGTCCTGCCTTACTAATGCCCTGAAAAAATGGATCATATAATACCTACTAGAAAGGGCATGACATCCCATCCTCTTAGGTTGCTGCCCAAGGGATGATCTTTTATTTCAAGTTATTCCCCCTGTGTGGGCATTGAATCTTGTTCCTGAAACCACATTAATCCATTGGAATGTCAAAATCATAATGGTTAGCATAAAACCTCACAGACCATCTCTTTGTAATGATCAATCTGCTGTATTTTTGGCAAATTTAAAGATGCACTGGAAAGAGTACCTCAGGCTTGCTGGAAATACTTTTAATTAACCCCAAAGTATAGAAAGTTGCCATAATTCCATGAGAACACACAGTGCAGCATTAGATCATAGTTCCCAAGATGCGATTTAGTAGCATGAAAGGCAACATTATAATTCATGTGCAAAAAACAAAAGAAGGTCAGGTGGCTATATAGCAGTGTTACAAACCAGAAAGCACTGGAAGGAAACCAACATTTTTTGCTGGCACTCATTGAGAAACTTCAAAAGAATGACCCATGGGAAAGCCTGCCAATATTATTATGCATTATATATAGATACATATGATTTTTATTTTAGGTGAATGAATCCAGACTCAACCTTTCATTCTGAGCTCACAATAATGAACATGGATCATAGCCCCTTGGGGGGCAAAGTACAGATGGGGAAATGACTTTCTGTGGTGCTTTGACAGTTTTATCAAGCTGAGAGGCTGGAAATGACAAAGATGTCCTGTGGAATTACCTCTCTGCAGAACTTCATCAGTTTCAGACAGGAGGCAACATTGACAGGTTTCTCTCTTTAAAATGTATCTAGGGGAAATCTTGACTGCAGGCATGGATGGGGAATGCAAAGCTATCAAAATATGTTAAAAATCAGGAAAATGGTCCAATATGGTGGGGCAAGCTTTTGCGTGGAGAGTCTGGCAGAGGGCAGCATGACATGAAATGAGTGTCACAGCAAGGAAGTTGCTGTTTTTTTAACACCTGTAAAAAAGATTTGAGTGTTAGAGAATCGCCTTCCTGGAGTAAAAACAAAGAATCTGGTGGTATTTGAAAGACATTGCACCATCATACTATTTATTTTCATGCTGCCTTTCCTCCAAGGAACTCAGAGCAGCATAGCAGAAATGAAGAGAGATACATCCAATGAAGTGAGTTCTGGTTTGTGCTATAATTAGCACATCATGATATCAGATGCGAGTAAACATTATTTCAATGACTGATTTTCTGTAATTTCTGTAATTGTGGTAATTAGTTGTATGATTTGCAAATAATGTCATAACAACAACTGATATCATGATGTGCTACATATTTGTGGTGTAGGTCTCTTTGAGTGACTCCCAACAAGCTGAAAGAAAGAACATCCAAATACCACTGATGAAGGCATGAAAACCCCATATTTTTGCTAATAGGGTTTTGGACTGGAATATTGTTACACACTGAGAATTAATGGACTTTGTTGCTGATTAGGACTTTGTTGCTGAATTTTGTTATACACGTTGAAATTCTCATGGACTGTACTGCAATTAGGATTTAATTTCCTAAGAAGAAGAAGAATTGGATTTATATCTCCCCTTTCCCTCCTGATAGGAGACTAAAATGGGCTTAGAAACTCCTTTCCCTTCCCTCCTCACAACAAACACCCTGAGGGAGCTCCAAAGAACTGTGATTAACCCAAGGTCACCCAGCTGGTCTGTGTTGGAGTGCACAAGCTAATCTGTGTTGGAGTGCACAAGCTAAACCAGATACGCCTCCACAGCTCAAGTGGCAGAGCAGGGAATCAAATCCAGTTCTCCAGATTAGAGTGCACCTGCTCTTAACCACTATACCACGCTGGCTCTCAGAAAGGTGTGTGCATTGTAATATTTGGATGCACATTAACAGCTGTCTGTGTTTATAGTCTTAGTAGTTTGTTGTATGTTTCTGTTGCACCTTTGCAATCTACTGTTAGATTTCCAACAGTACAGTAGCCCGAACCTGGATGGCCTAGGCTAGTTCAATCTTTGTTGATGAGCAGGGTAGATCTAAGTTAGATGGGAGGCTACCAAAGAATTCCAGGGTCACGCTGCAGAGGAAGGCAATGGCAAACTATACCTGTTAATCTGTTGCCTTGAAAATCCTACTGGGTCGCCATCAGCAGGCTGTGACTTGACAGCACTTTGCACACTCACATGGGGGGCAGGAATGACACGTAAAAAGAAATAGCTTTTGTGATGTTTGTGCTTTTAGCCTTGGTTGTCTGAAATAGGACTGTGAGAAAACTGACATTCTAATAATAAAAAAGTTGTTTTCAGGGACCACAAAATGGCATGGGGAAGAAGGATTTAAGTTGCTAGTGACTTGGAGTCTCTCGGGAGATCGAAAAAGAAATTGACGAATTAAAATTTGTTTGTATCAACTATGCATTAAACAGAGTTGTCACCTTTTTTAGCCACTAAGTAGTTCAACTTCTTACCAACTACAGTCACTGTGAATAGTCAGTGCAGTAGCTTAACTTATTTGTGTTACTTTTTTAAAAAAAAGCACATTCTACTTGGCTTTTTGAACAAGGATCCCACCATAAATGCCTAATATACACCAGGAAAATACCAATCAATACTCCTAGCTCCTCCAATAATTCTAGTGCTCTTAAAAGAAAGGAATTTAAAGATTCTTCCTTTTAAGACTTACATCTTTCTGGCTTTTCCAATGCTGTTTTTAAACCAATGAACAATGCGGCAACAAACCTTCATGCAAAAAAATTCAGCTAGAAGGAAAAATATGGCAATGCTATAAGAACAAAATGGGTAAAACAGTTAAACAATAATGGGCTCTATATACAATGTGAACATACTGATCAATATTTTTAATTAAAAAGCATTGAATCTGCTTTCAGCTGGGAGAGAAGCAAACTGGCACAAAGCCTGTTTGTGCTGGCAGATCCAAGTTGTATATTTCATTGCAAACATTAGCCTACTTCCCCACATCAAGGAAATTCTGTAGCATAACTAAGACTTTCCTCCTGTGTTACCATGGATTGTATTATCATTATGTATATTGTCCAGGGCTATTGGACTCAGAAATGCATGTACAAAAGCAGACCTAGCCATCACCTTCCTTAGCAATTACTGTATTGTGCTTCATGTGTGCCCATGAGGATGAGCTGAAAGAACCGTATGGAATATGGCGATTCAGGTACTCACAGTATGGAGCATGTAAAAACCCTGCATTGGCTACCCATGTGCTGTTGGGCCTGATAGGTTATGATGTCACATGTGAAGTCACATACAGTCTGAACTCAGTTGGAGAAATTCTTCCCTTAAGAAGTCCTCTTTGAGACCTTCTGGGAAGCCTTTGTTCTGGATCCCTTGGAAAGAAGTGAATATGAAAAACTCACAAAGCCTTTGTAGACCCGGCCAACAGACGAAGAAATAAATAAATAAATGTGAATAAATCACAGTACTCTAACTCTGTACATACAGATAGTTATTAGAAACAGACAATAATTATTGGAGTTGCAGGTGTTAATCTGATACATACTGGGCACCGGAAATCATCTGTTACATTTCTTTCAGTGTCTGAAATGTTTCCCCTTTGTGTCTTTAGCACCATGTGATCATGGTTGCTTTATGGAGTCAATATGGATTCCTTCCTCCTATGTGTAAAAAGGAGAATGCCCAAGAGATCCTTATTCCTTATGGTCAAGGGTTTTTTATTGGTGTAGTCGTTAAGCAAGGTGTAGTGGTGAACCAAGTTTGATCCCCACTCCTCCACATGAATGGTGGACTTTACTTCAATAAAGCTCATTTCTGCGCCACTCCTACACATGAAAGCCCGCGGCGATTTCTGAGCTATTAGTCACAGCTCCCTCGAGAACTCTCTCAGCCCCACTTTCACCTCAATAAGCTGTCTGATTCCGTCGTGAGAGGAAGCTCTGCAAGCCACTTTGAGATCCCTTTGGGAGGAAGAACTCCAGCGAATTACGCACGGTGCCTCTGGTTTACTTTCATTTTCCACGTAATGGTTTCACATCATTTCGCGCAGTTTGGCGTAGTCATGCGTATGCTTCATGAAAAGCTTCATGTAGATTCTGCTTTCCTGACAGCCTGATTATGCAGCTATGTTGTGGGGAGATAAAGGTCGCGAAGCCGGTAAAAAATAAAACCGCTCGTCTCTTGCAGTAAGCATTCGCACGGAAGCGGACAGACACAGGCTTCTTTCAAAAGAACCGCCACTTTTATTGCTTTCGAAAAGCCGCAGGATAAGGCCCGAAGTGAGTAATTCCAGAAGCCACGCGGAAGTCACGGCCAACCCGGAAGGAAGTTCACTTCCTTATCCCAGGACATATCACGCTGTGGGGAAAACCGCCCCGGATTTTTAACACTGAATGGAGACTAGCATAATTACGCTGCGTGGAATTTAATCAACAGTGGGGCAAAGCAGAATAGAATAAACAACGCGCCTTCGGACAAGGAGCGCCTTTTCTATCTATAGCTGCAATTCTAAGAATTCTTTCTTGGGACTAATCCCCCATAGATAAAATGGGCTTTACATCTGAGTAGACTTGCTTAGGCTTTCTATCTATGTGTACAGGTCATTATTCACACCTGGTTTTGACTTACACATGCAATAGAAAGATGCCTTAATATAAGGTCGTCCTTTCACTGAAGTAGATGAGATGGTCAAAGGAAGTAGCTCTGTATTGATGTTACTTATCTCTACAGACTCAAGTCAGCTAACAAATCAACAAGTTGCATACATATAAAAAGTATGTAATAGCCCATCAACAAATTTCTGAAAAGATTTAAAAAATCAGTCATATATGCCTCCACTGAACGCCCTCTGAAATAAAATAAGCGCACATTTTGCGATTCAGGGCTGGCAAAAAGGTAGCCTCGTACGTAGGGGAATTTCCAGTACTTTGGGTCTCGCCTCCACCCTCTGCAATCGATAGCGCATCTGGAGCAGGCAGCCTTCACTCGTTCCACCTTCCAGACAGGCACAGTTCTGTCGTTCTCTTCCTACTTCGGCAGCAGCGGCTTCCTCATCACTACCTGTGGGTGTCCTCCATCTCCAGAAGAATTACTTCTTATCTATACTCTCAAATAACTCTCTCGGCTCCCTTTCTCCATTGTCACTCTCTCAAGCATACAGTGCTTGGTAGGCTTCCAGTGTGTGTGTATGTGTGGAAAACAAATGGGTTGGAAGAACTTACTTAACCATTCCCCTTCCTGTAATTTTTCAATTCAAGATCAACTTTCCCAAGCTGCTTTTTCCCTCTGAGGAAAAAGCTACAGCAATTCCATGCATAGGAAAGGAACTATTAAGCATCCCTTTACTTGTTTGACTCTCAACCACAGCCTCTGGAGTTGTTTTGACCCCCCCTCCCTTTACAAAAAAAGATAGTAGGAAAGATACGTAACATAATCTCTCATACACATTGACTGCCTTGGTGAACATTCCTGTGATACACTGGGATTTTTTAATTAGTACAAATGATGAGTGATCTAATTTCTGCAATTCAGATCACTAGAAAGATTTATTGATATGTGAGATAGGAACCAGAATAGGAAGGGAACAAATCATTATTTTAATTTTTTTTTTTAAAACCTCACATTATTGCTTGGTAATCATGCCTGGTACACACTTACGGAAAGGTGGGCGTGGGTGGGTTGAGGTAAATGTCCAGGCCATGTAGGCCTGTCTATGTGCCCTGCTTAGGTAAAAAGTAATGTAGAGAGCATGAAAGCTGTCAGCTGATGGACAGGGTGCTGAATACCAACTATATTGCTTGATCTTCATCTTTGTTTTTTGTGAGCAGTTGCTGAAAGCTGCTGTATTTATACTATATAGGTTTGGATGGCAGGTGTGGTGTAGTGGCTAAGAACAGTGTACTCTAATCTGGTAAACCGGATTTGATTCCCCACCCTTCCACATAAAGCCTGTTGGGTGACCTTGGGTCAGTTTTTTCAAAGCTTTCTCCACCCCACCTACCTCATAAGGTGTCAATTGTGGAGTGATGAAGGAAACGTGATTGTAAGCTGCTTTTAGACTCCTTGTGCATGTGCAAGTAAAGGGTTGTCAAGTCCCAGTCGACTTATGACCATTCCAGCAAGGGGCTTTTGAGGTAAGTAGAAAGCAGAGGTGGTTTGGAGTTGCCGTCCTCTGCAGGGTCTTCCTTGGTGGTCTCCCTTCAAGTACCAACCTTGTTTAGCTTCTGAGATCTGAAAAGATTGGGTTATATCATGCTGCCTTCCTTCTCTAAGACTCCTTGGTAGAGAAAATTGGGGTAGAAAAGCCTACTCTTCTAATGGACCTCTTGGGCCATGAAGTTGTTGGGGCAAAAGGCAGACCTTCCACTATCCACTTTTTCTGCTGGCTCTTAGCTGATGTGTTAAAAGAGGGCATTTGGGGCTTTTCTGTAAGGCTGGAAGCATTAATCAATCAGTCCAAGCAATTAATCAAGTAAAGCCTGTGGAGCAGATTAAAATATGACCCTGATTAACCAATGTGATAGCTAGCAAAGCCCCTTGGACTGATGCTTTGAAGGACCTACTGCTGTGCTCTGTGAGCTGACATGGGAAGATTTTGTTCTGGTTTCCCCTCAGACACTGATATTCAAATAATGCTCTGGAGCATATTAAAAGTGGCTCATATGGAGAACGGCTAATTCAAAAGCGCTTATTGCATTTCTGCACAATATTAGAACACCAGCAATTCAGGGCCTTAGTGGATTCAAGAGTGGAGTGCTCAGGGTCTGCCTCTCAGTTCAATTTGAAATGAGGTCAGTACTTTCATAATGCTTTGGGGGAAATACCGTCCACTTATAAACTCTAACAACAATTTTGAATATGCATAAAACTTCTAATTTTTAAAGCATTTGCTTTGCTCCCTTTTATCCTGCCTTTTCCCCCATGGAGATGCAAAGTGACTTACATTATTCTCCTCTCAACAACCTTGTGAGGTAGGTTCAGGGACGTAGGTATAGATTTTTATGGGGGGTTCGGGGTGGGGCCACACCCACCCCGCCCCTAGCGCATGGCCTCGTTTCCCCAAGCCCCACCCCTGGCCTAGCGCTTATAAAAGCAGCTCTCCGAGATCGGGGATGGCAGACTCCCCTGCCCTGCCCCCTCGCCCCTCCCCTCTGGCCAGAGGCATAGAGGGAAAATGGAGCCTGGTGCAAAATCTGAGTTTTGCCCCCCCCCCCCCCGGGCAGCTGCTGTGATGCTGGAATCCACCCCCAAACAGCATCACTTTCAATGGCATTTAAACTAGAGAGCCCAAGTTCTCCTTTTAAATCCACCTTAAAGGGAGAATCTGGGGCCCCTAGTTAAACAACATTGAAAGTGATGCTGTTTTGGGGTGGATTATCCCCCACCCTGAAACAGCATCACTTTCAACGTGACATAGTGGTTAAGAGCAGGTGCATTCTAATCTGGAGGAACCGGGTTTTCCTGCTCTTCCTCTTGAACTGTGAAGACTTATCTGGGGAATTCAGATTAGCCTGTGCACTCCCACACATGCCAGCTGGGTGACCTTGGGCTAGTCACAGCTTTTCGGAGCTCTCTCAGCCCCACCCACCTCACAGGGTGTTTGTTGGGAGGGAGCAAGGGCAAGGAGATTGTAAGCCCCTTTGAGTCTCCTACAGGAGAGAAAGGGAGGATATAAATCCAAACTCTTCTTCTTCTTCTAAACTGAGGACCTCTGATTCTCCCTTTAAATCCATGCCAAAGTGGGTGGATTTAAAACGAGAATCTGGAAAAATTTGGGGGGTGCCTGCTGTCAGGGGTGCAATTGTTAATCTAGAAGCACCAAACTTTCAGGGTATCTTTAGGAGTCTCTCCTAATGATACCACCCAGGTTTGGTGAAGTTTGGTTCAGGGGGTCCAAAGTTATGGACCCTCAAAGGTGTAGCCCCCATCTTCTATTAGCTCCCATTGGAAACAATGGAGGATGGGGGCACCCCCTTTGGGAGTCCATAACTTTGGACCCCCTGAACCAAACCTCACCAAACCTGGCAGGTATCATTAGGAGAGTCTCCTACACAATCCCTGAAAGTTTGGTGCTGCTAGCCCAAACAATGCGCCCCCTGCAGGCCAAAAACCGAAAAAGCACTAAAATGTTTTTAAACCCCACAAACGGGTGGGCGGAGCTTCGGACATGAATGGGGGGGTGTTCAAACCCGAGAACCCTCCCCTTACCTACGTGCATGGGTAGGTTAGTCTGAAAGGTCACCTAGTAAGTTTCCATAGCTGAGCAAGCATTTGAACCCAAGTCTTCCAGATTCTAGTCCAACACACTACACGCTACAGCACAATGGCTTTATGTCCTGGATATAAATACAGTTCCAGTGGAACTAACTTTTCCCCAAAGATGAGCAAACCTGGCAATGCATCAGAGGATGAGGAAAAAGGAACTGTACAGTCTCAGAACTTGCCTGACCAAGCACGACACAGGTTCCCAGCCCAGTACACCAAACAATTTTCTGTGTCATTATGCAAATGCTCTTGAAAGGTCCTTACATATTGCTACAAACATACAGCAGTAGACTGTCTGAAAAGTTAAAGAACAAAGAACATTGATGCTAAAGATAAAGAACAGACTCTTTGGACAAGGGGACAAAGATTATGGTAAAAGGAACAGCTCTCTGAAATTACTGTTCATTATTATTATCATCTGAATTTATGGCCTGAAAGACTCATAAAGGGATTTGCAACACAGAACAAATTAAAACATTACTCCACCATTAAAACCGTAATTCTAATTAACGTAGTAGTCTGTCCACTGAGCAACCACAACCAACCTGTGCAAATCTGTTACTTGGGGAGAGAGATTACCAGGCAAAAGATGTGACTTAAAGGTGAGAGTGTTACCATTTTATAGACACAAGATCCATGCCTTTAATTACCATTGAACCAAATGATTTTATTTTGATTTTCTCTGTGGAAGTGATTATTTTGAGTAAGGAACTGTTTAAAAAACCCCACCCCTTCCACTCTTGAATTTCTTTGACATTGGTTTTCAAGAATTGTTCTCCACTTGCTTGGTTGCCATTTTTATTTTTCCAAAAATTGCAAATAGAAATGCTTCTAAAAATGACCTCATCCAAATTCCTTGCAAAGATTTTAACGTAAAAATTCTCTAATGTTCCATTTTTCAAAATGTTTAAATTTTGAATGGAACACTGTTTGTACATATTTTGCTGAAACCTCTAGTTCCACCATTACTTTACATATAATCCCAGATTACTGATGCACTTATTTACACTGATGAAACGTTGGGTACAATGTGTGCACAATTCAGAGCACAAAAGAATCTTGATGCAGTCATATGGACAATTACAGCAGGATTGTACTCATGTTGTGTATTTCATCAATGCAAAATAACATGGATGTAGGAGAGGTGCAAATGAACAGTGGAAGGTGAAACCTGTAACAATCTGAGAATGTTTCAATTCTAGAAATAATTATAGAGATATTCCTGAGGAGATGTGGAATGCAAGGTAGAGTGAAAGTAAGGTACAGTAAAGGAATGAAATATGGATCATCTCATCCTTGTAAGAATTTCTTGGTTATGTGATTCCAGCCAGTCAAGTAGAATCTTTGATGATGTTGTGGTGTTGCATAGCTAGTCAGTGGCCCTTTCCCCACTTACCGTTTGTGGCGCGCTACTTTCAGCGCGAGTAATTTCTGGCGCTGGGTCATGTTCCCCACTGCCCTGCGCAGAGCGCGGGGTCATCAAAAGGTGCTGTTTTTTCAGCACCAGAAATGACGCGCGCTGAGGGGACACAAGAGCGGCAGAATCGGGGCGGCTGCATTGTCGCCGCCCGGACTTGTGGGGAGCGCTGCTGGACCCGCACTATTTGGGGAGAGTAGCGCGCAGCAAATGGTAAGTGGGGAAAGGTCCCACTTGTAGTGACTTTTGTAGTGACTACAAAAACCCCTCTCTCATTGCCCTTGCTTTGAAGGGATGGGGAAGAAAAAAACTCATCCCTGTTGCCCAGACAGCTGGACTAATGCTCCCTACTTTGCTGCATTGAACTGGTGGTTTCATTGTCCAGTAAAGTAGAGCATAAGGCTCTCCTCTCAATGTTCTGGAAGCATGAAGTTCAGTGACTCACTGACATACCATAAGCATGGGGCTGTGCTTCTGTTGCACATCCATTTGACAGTCATGAAGGGCAGGTCCATGTTTGAATAGGCATCCAGATATAGATGTGTCCATCCACGTATAACTTTCAGATTGACTGTGCATTCATAACTGCATTACTATCTGCATTCTGCCTTAAATAACCAAATACTCTTGTCTTAACTGGATCAGGATGGGGAAGTGTCATCCACAGTAACAAAAATGCATTTTCTCTTCCCTGACATCCTCCTCCTTGCCAAAAAATCTTGCACCCTGTCACTACACATACAAAAGTGCTAAAAGGGAGACATTTTGCAGTGTATGTATGTGCACATATGGAAGTTCATGAAACATATACAGGTGGTTTGGGCATCACAGAACTATCTCTGATGATGGAAAGCACTGCCAAGTTGCACATGATTTATTCAAACCCTCATGGGATTTTCAAAGTAAGAAATAGTCAGAGGTAGTTTGCCATTGCTTGCTCCTGTGTAGCAACTCTGAATCGTCTTTGGTGATCTCCCATCCAAATACTTACCTAAAATACTGTTTAGCTTCTGAGAATGGACAAGATTGGGGTAGCCTTGGCCTTCGAGGTGAGGGCCAGAACTATTGCTAGCCGTGACATAGTCAGTGGAAGTGAGAGGGCTTGAGGCAAATTTTCACCTTTTGATGTCTTCCTGCCATGCAGCTACTAAATACATATGTTTTCTGTTCCTAAAAGCATCAACCCTATTTGCTTTGCCAAAATGACTTTGGCTTATCATTTGTTAATTTCACTGAGCACACAACATCTAGGTGTAACAAAAACCTTCATCTTCCAAGGTTCTCCAAGAAAATCTCAAGACAAACCAACCACCAAACCTCCCAGTGCCTATTCAGTCTGTTTTGCTTGTCTGTGGGCATTCGTGTGCTCATTTCCTGTAGACTGTGATTGTTTTTAATGGAAAATTCCTGATGTGAAAGAGAAGGATCTGGGCACTTTAAACAGAGGGGTTTAGTAGCATTGACACAGATATAATCATGCTGTTTGACAGGCTGTAGAAGTGACTCAAGAATGTACTATATAACTGGTTAACAGGCAGGAGATGATGACAGGCCAGAATATAAAGAACACTGCTGGGATTATCCATCCTGTACCTCACAGTAATGTTCCCTGACAAGGGTTGCTGAGAGATCTCTCGCCTTCCAGTGACTGCCAACTATGTGGACCCCAGCAGTTTGGCAGGGCAAAGGGATGACTGCCAAGTAAGTATGGCAAAGGGAAATTAGAGGCTAATGAGGAGAGAGAAGTTGACTTTGTTAGTGGGTCTGGCGGGATAGCTGTTTCTGTGTTGTCTGGCAGGCAGTCTTCCTGTCATAGAGAAGGTATCTTTTGATTATAATTTGGGCAGATAAATTAAGAAAAGTCTGAGAGTAAATTACAAAATAAAGAAAGGCATGTTGTTCGTGGTGGTGTGGACTATGGGTGGTTAACCTGCCTGTCATGACCTACCGTCAAGAAGCAAATGGAGAGGGGACCCTAGCCAGTAGTAATTATACCAACAATGTAGGAATTCAGAGCTGTGTAAAACAAATTAAATGGAGTCAAGCTGTTCTTCAGTTCAATAGCTCCCCACAATGTACACAGGCAAGTTGTAGCTATTGTTGAAATGGTAGTCTTAGATCTCCTGCTTCTCTCCCTCCAGCTACATGTAATAACTAAAAAAATCAGAATCATTGTGCTGAAAGCTTCCCCTTTTCTGTGAGTGGCCTTATGAGAGCCAGGATGGTGTAGTGGTTAAGAGCAGGTGCACTCTAATCTGGATAACCGGGTTTGATTCCCCGCTCTGCCACTTGAGCTGTGGAGGCTTATCTGGGGAATGAGATAAGTTTGTGCATTCCAACACATGCCAGCTGGGTGACCTTGGGCTAGGCACACTTCTTGGAAGCTCTCTCAGCCCCACCCACCTCACAGGGGGTTTGTTGTGGGGAGGGGGGGAAGGGAAAGGAGATTGTAAGCCTCTTTGAGTCTCCTTACAGGAGAGAAAGGGGGGATATAAATCCATTGAGGTCAGTATTGTCTACTGCACTGGAGCAGCTCTCCAGGGTCTCATTCAGAGATCTTTCACATCCCTTTAACTGGAGCTACTAGTATCGAAACTGGGAACTTCGGCATGCAAAGCAGATGCTCTGCTGTTGAGCTGCAACCTCTCCTATTGAAGTTCTCTGGCAACAGGGACATCAAGATTATAATGACATGTCATGTATTTTCTGGGAGGGAAACCAGTCATATATGAGATAGAGTGCTTAGTTTTTAACTGCTTCAATAAGTCTCCTATAGCATGGGATGCCAATTAGATGCCAGGAAGGGGCAGGGGCTGGGGCATTCCCTGGGATTGAAGGCCAGGAGTATGGTTCCCTGGCCCTTGGACTTACACCACTGTTTTGGTGGCATTAGTCCTGTTTGCATAAATACACCAGAACATGAACATACAAGGAATGCAACAAAGTTTACTAGGATAAGTCAAATATACTATTGTTAGAGCAAGTCAAAATTTTGATACACACACAGTTTCCATTCTATGACAAAATGCATAGAAAGCTCATACACAGATTATGACAGCAAACAAAAAGGCATGGTATGCTACTACATATAAATGTCAGTCTTAGAAATAGTAGCATCCATCTACTATGAGAACCTGGATAAACATGGGATTTGTATTCACATATTCAACTGTATATTCATTGACTGTAACATGAGGTTTACTCAACACACATACAAAGAACAATCCAGCGTACACTGTACACACTTGTGAACAGGACTTGTGTAATTTTTTTTAAAAAATGAAAATTATCCATAAGTATAAAATGCAGTTGTTGGTGCCAAATCATTGCTGACCATCTTCCATTTACAAGCACAATAATAATTAAAAATAGACATACACAGAAGTCTTTGAAGAAGTAATATGTCAGCAATATTTAGTTTGGAGAGGAGGCGGCTGAGGGGGGATATGATTGAAGTCTACAAAATTATGCATGGGGTAGAAAATGTTGACAGAGAGAATTTTTTCTCTCTTTCTCACAATACTAGAACCAGGGGGCATTCATTGAAAATGCTGGGGGGAAGAATGGGACTAATAAAAGGAAACACTTCTTCACGCAACGTGTGATTGGTGTTTGGAATATGCTGCCACAGGAGGTGGTGATGGCCACTAACCTGGATAGCTTTAAAAGGGGCTTGGACAGATTTATGGAGGAGAAGTCGATTTATGGCTACCAATCTTGAACCTCCTTGATCTGAGATTGCAAATGCCTTAACAGACCAGGTGATTGGGAGCAACAGCCGCAGAAGGCCATTGCGTTCACATCCTACATGTGAGCTCCCAAAGGCACCTAGTGGGCCACTGCGAGTAGCAGAGAGCTGGACTAGATGGACTTTGGTCTGATCCAGCTGGCTTGTTCTTATGTTCTTATGTTCTTAATATGGTATACAGTGGTGGGATCAAAAAATTTTAATAACAGGTTCCGATGGTGGGGGGATTCAAACAGTGGCTGCGTCGCACACACGCACCTCCAGTCCCTATTGGGCAGGGAGGTTGCTTTAGTAACCCCTTCTTGGTGCTCAGAAAAAATTAATAACCACTTCTAGAGAAGTGGTGAGAACTGGTTGGATCCCACCTCTGATGGTATACCATCAGCTGCCTAGGAGAAAGCGATAGAACAGAAAAGTTGAGAATCAGTTTGGTCAAGAGGCAGTTAATTAACTCAATTCTAGAATCAGAATCATTGAGTTTGAAGAGACCACAAGGGCCATCAAGTCCAACCCCCTGCTGTGCAGGAACACACAATCAAAGCACTAGTCAGCAGTCAGCTTTCTACCCCGTCATCCCTTACCCAGGCAATGTGGACAAAAACAGCATACTCCTTTCCCCTTATCTCCAGAAGGAAAAAACCTTACTTTTTTTTGGACAGCTGAAAATTCACAGAGGGGTCATGACCTATTTTTAAAGCGGCTTTGATTCGTATGTCCATGACTGCTAGATTTCTGTACATGGAATTTTTTATTTTTGTATAGACAGCACTTGATCATGTGAACTCCACTTACTCCGCTTACAATAGGAAATAGTACACCCCAAGTGCAGGTCTTGTGCCCAGAGACATACTGAGGGAAAATGGCGCCTGGAAACAACTAGGTCTCTGGGCACCTCCCCCCATGCTCCCCCGTTCAGGGGTGTGATCATGCCCACAAGCCACCCTCCCACCAGGCTCCCTGGAACCCAGCTGCTGCTCTCCCTAGAGGCTGGGGAGAGAGCACTTGCCAGCCTCCCATACATGCTTTTTTTAAGCACAGAGGCTGGAGGCGGGGCTTTCGGGGCAACCTCATCTCTGGAGGTGTGCGCCCAGGGACATGGGTATACCCATGTCCATAGGTTGGTACGCCTCTGCTGGTGTGGTTCAGATCTAAAAGTATGATAACTGGAAATGGGCCTGTTTGGTGTATAACAGTGCAAAGATGTATACTCAGAAGTAATTCCCACTGAATTCAAAGGGATGTACTTCCTAGCAAGTATTGCAAGCTGTATTTGTGTGAGTGCCCCTTCTGCCAGCCAACCTGTACGGTAGGCCACCTTGATCTCATAGGGGATAGCTTCCCTCTTGGGTCAAATAAAACATGACTGGCTTCTATTCACAGGCTTTTTACTTTTTATCAGGTTGTTAACTGCACTCCTGCAAGCTTGAACCCTTGCATGATACCTATCAACCTCTCTCTTGTCCTGCTTCCCTTTTATCCCTCTCAGGGGATTTCCTACCTCCTGGGCGCCTCCTGTTCCAGCCTTCTAGTGGCTGGCGAGTGTCTTCCCCTGCTGGCCTGATATTGGCTCTTCAGCCTTCCTGGCCCTCCTCCTTGATTGCAGCCTGTCTGAGGCTGTGCCAGCCCCACTCAATTCTCTAAGGCTGCAGTCAGTGGTGTAGCACCAACAGGGCGGGGGGAAGGGGGGCGCGATGCCCTGGGCACATGCCATGGTGGGGGTGGGTTGGGGGCATTTCGGGGCAGGGGTGACTGGTGCCCCAGGCACAGTTCCCCCTTACTCCGCCCCTGGATGCAGTGGGCTGGTGATTGCCACTTGGCTAGGGCTGTGCTGTCTCACCCTTTATGTTTTAACTGCTAAGGTTTGTTCTTGCTGCTGAGGCTCTCCTGCCATTTCTCTGCAGTATCCCCCAGCCCCTGGTTTCCTGGAGGTTCCTGCTTCTGCTGGTAAGTCCAAGGGCAAGGCTGCCAGTTGTGGGGTGCTCCAGGGTCCTTAGGTAGGCATTTGTAACAAGGAGAGAGGTAGAATAGGCTTCTTGGTGCTGGGAGGCAGCCCTGTCCGTGGACAATGTGATATGTCTGTATAGGGCTATCTAATCAAATCACCCCGAAATGAATTTTTGCACCATTTCTTAACTCATGCACTTCTTTGCTCATGCACTAATATGTCTAGTTGGCTCATAACATTTCATAGACCAAAAAAATCGATGAAAATCCTTTCCAAGCAAAAAGTCAATGACATTCACATTGTTATCTGGTCAGAGTACGGGTGAGAGAAGAGAGCTATCAAGGCTTTTCACTTTTGCAACTCTAAGGAGAAAGTGGGAAGTGATAGAGAAAGTATGTTATATATAACTCCCTGCCATGAATTAAGAATGATGGATGAGTAGAACATCCAGTATGTACATCTAAATAGCAGTTCCATCTCAGACATTTGCAATTTGCTGCCTGAACAGTTTATAGTTTGGCAAGAGCAAAGTGGTTCCCATTCTCTGTTCTAGAAAATATAATCTATGCCCTTCACTGCAAAGCACTGGGTCTTTCCAAAGGACAGCAAGGAATTTTACCCTGAGGAATCAAATATAAACTGAGTACTCTGATATTTTACAGGATACCTTTGAGCCATGGGATTGCACACCTGGATTTTCACCATTAATTCTAGCAGTAAAAAGATGCTTTATAAGACTTATGAGCCCTTTTGATTTGTAGGAGCAGTTTCATTCACATCCTGGCAGACATACAAAGAGAAAAAGGCATTTCCTTTCCACAGTGCAAGTATGTGGGTGGTTTATGTGAGAGTTTTAGGTCTTACATAAAAAATGCAAGTGGGATATAGAATTTCTTGAAACATGGAGGGTTCTCTTTTGGAAGGAAGGTGAGTCAGTAGGTACATCTGTGGGCACACCACACAAGAGACATAGGTGTTTCCAGCACAAGGGCTGCTATGCATGTACCCAGCAATCAGCATAGGGATTTTCTCTGGGTGCATACACAGAGAAGAATGCATGTACTACAGGCAAAGGGAGGAATTTACTGACTCTCAAAGGTGGAGATTGGCATATTGAAACAAATGCAAAGAAAGGAAGCAATTTGCCATTGGACCTATGGCCTCATGCTGATGGGACACATTGTATAAGAATGAATTTGTTATGAAAATGGATCATAACCAAAACTATAACTTATCACTATAAAATTGTGGGCAAGATCCAGTAACCAACAATGAGGAAGTAGATTTAGTGTTTCCACAAAAGGGGCATAATAAGAATCAGGGGGCTTGTCTACTTGTACATTCAATATCTGGAGGCTCATATTGGACTGTATGTCTTGAAGGGATGATTTTTCTCCCAGTACTAAGGGTTTATTGATATGTTCATTTTTACTTTTCATATTTTATATACGAAATATGTGTGGCACCTTGCATAGTTATCTGTGACTATCTGGAGCATTTTTGTAGCCTATGGTATAGTTTTCTTGCTGTTCCAGTCATAGCCAGTATTTTCCTACTTAATGTCAATTTGAAGGTTTAAGATAAAGCTTAAAGTAAGGGAAGGTGATATGGATAGCAGCACTGTGCATTGGACAATCCACGCAGGGCAATCTATGCCATAGGACTTGTATTAAAGCTGCTGCTTCAGACCTTCTAGTTGTGGGGTCAAGGACATAAGGCACAGCAGCTGTGAGGTTACATGGAGACAGAGAATACTATTTGTTGGTAAATGTTCTCCTGTACTGTAAATATTTCACATTACTTGCATACCCAGAGGACAAAAGAAAAGAAGAAATTCTGAGCTTCTGCATCTTAAAATACGTTGATGTGAAATCCAGCCTATCATTTGCCTGACAGCCAAATTTTCCAGCCCTGCTAGGAACACTTGTGGCTACCATTACTGAATGGCAGTTATGCAACCTGAAAACTTACATGAACAGCAAAGCAATGTTTAAAATCATAAAAAAATAAGTCAAACCTAATTGGTTTCTGTCCAGGAAGCTCCAGGCCAGCTGAGGGATTGCAGTTGTACTGATAGAGCTCAGTTTCCTTAAGATGGTATTGTCAAAATCAAAATATAGTGTTTTTGTTACCATCCCTTCACTTTGGACCCTGTAATTGCCTAAAACATTGTTTCCTCCTCATTTTATTCTCATGATCCCTTGAAATAATGTTTTCAACCATGCATCAGATCATATTATTCTGCACCATGCCAGTGATATTGGCTCCAAAAGAATCCTAAGAAATAACCTAGCAGTGACTATTACATCTTTAGATGTGATTATAATTATAACTGCTAATGTGTTGTGGTGAGAGGACTGAACCATTAACAAATGGCAGTGTACTTAGTTTGGCAGATCAGGACAAAATGATTGAGGTGAGATTCAACATTGGGGATTTCCCCACTTACCTTCTGCTGCGCACTACTCCGGGAAAGTAGCGCGGGGTCCAGCGGCGCTCCCCACTTGCAAGGGCGGCAACCACGGAGCTGCCCCGACGCTGCCGCTCTTGCACCACCTCAGCGCGCATCATTCCTGGCGCTGAAAAAATGGCACCTTTTGATGACCCCGCGCAGGGCCTTTTGATGACCCCACGGGGTCGTGGGAAACCCCGAGAGCGCACCAGGAATGACGCGCACTGAGGGGGCGCGAGAGCGGCGTGCAGCAGAAGGTGAGTGGGGAAAGCCCCATTGATACATGAAGAGAAATCTACCACTATGACCTGAGGCTGTGGATACAATCAAAGTTGAATTTTAGATCTTAAGTAAAAATAGATCCTGATATTTGAAATGTGAGAGATTTCCTGAATGCCGAACAGGAGTTAAGATATTGACAAAAATCCCAGCTATATGATAAATGTCATCATAGGATTTAAGTTTATAATAATGTCTTGATATAGGCACAATATTCACCAGGAAAGGCAAAAAATTAACAATCATTCTTGATGTAAGCATCCTGCACATTAAAAAAAAAATTCCATTAGAACATCCATTTCAGATTTGTACTACTAAGATTCTGATTTAAATATTCCGATCAAAATGTTATTTTTTTCTAACAATGTAATTATACTGGGATTTTTCTGACCGCTGAAATTACCTGCTTGAAAGAAACTTAACAGCTTGCTGTCTCTCTCTGCCCCACTCTGCACAGACCAACAAACTTGGGTTTAGAACAGTGCAAAATTATAGAGAAATGGTCAAACACCAACAATAGAAGGTTATACAACTATCAGAATACCAACAATTAGACAGATTATTCATCAAAATCAAAACCCCTTTCCTCACGGGCCATAAACAGCGCCCTGGGGATGGCAAAAACGGCGTCCCCAGGGAGCTGTTCACACAGGGGGCGCAGCTGCTGCGAAGCCGCCATTTTCTGGCCTCACTTCTCCAGCGAGGTTTATGGAAAATGGCGGCTTCGAGCCGCTGCCATGCGAACAGCAGCGGCTCAAAGGCGCCATCCCTCCCCACTCTGACCGGTTGACCTACCGTCTCTGCGGCCGTCCAGCACGTCGCCAAGGCCTGGGGACACGCCCCTCTGCCCTGCGACGCCGGAGTCATCGCGCAGGGCAGGGGGCGTGTTCCCAGGCCTCGGCGATGCGCCGGATGGCTGCAGAGACGGTAGGTCAACCGGGCGACGGCGCTCAGCGGCGCCGTCTTCCTGGTGGTTTCTGGGACCGTTCGTGCGAATGGTCCCGGGGGGTTGGGTCAGCGTCGTGTATGCTGACCCAACCCCCATCGTGGCCGTGCGGAAATGGCCAAGGACTTACCGTGGCACAGATTTCAGAAGACCTGGAGAGATTATATTCAGTTTATGGAAAATGGATGTAAGAATAAAATAGTATAAAAATATGTAATATAATTAAGTTATGTATATGTTTTGATTTAAGAACAGAAAGAGAAGAATCTTTAAAGAAGTGATAATACTGACCTTACTTGTAATGTTCTTTCTTTTTCTTGATTTACTTTTGGACTTGGGAATTTGATAGGGAAACCCATTAAATTTATTACGAATAAGCAAAAACAAATGTTTGAAATATGGAATATTGTAGATATAAGGATATGTGTTTTGTAATAGTAATATTGTGGTTAGGAAATATGTTAGTGTAAGTGTAACAGTTTAAATTAATAAGAATGTTTAAAGTTTATGTTAAATGTTATTGTTTGTGAATCTACTATCATGATTACTATCCTGACTGCAACCTGCTATACATTTGCAGTGCGGAGTGGGCCCCTCTCTGTGTGTGTGTGTGTGTGTGTGTGTGTGTGTGTGTGTGTGTGTGTGTCGATTCCGCACAGCAAATGTACAAAGCAGTTGTTATTAAAGAAACTAATTTTTCTTTTCCCCATTCATATGCATGTGGTGCAGGCAGCGATTGGAGCCCATGGAAACAATCTTTGCCATTGCTTTCACATCCTGCATGTGAGCTCCCAAAGGCACCTGGTGGGCCACTGCGAGTAGCAGAGAGCTGGACTGGATGGACTCTGGTCTGATCCAGCTGGCTTGTTCTTATGTTCTTATGTTCTTATGTTCTTATCTGGGTTGCTTTCGCACCTTTGCACAGAGACACTTTTCTCTTACTAAAATTTTTCTGCAATACATGCATAGCTGTGCAGGCATACAGAAATGAATCCCCACAGCCATGCCGATTATCCCACATTATGAAAAGAAAAAAGGGGCCTTCCTGCAATGGCAGGGCAACGGTAGGCAGGTTCTCCCTGATTGTGGATGGTGCAGTGGGAGGGAAATAAAGTGCCTCCTGCCTAGTTGGTCATGCGGGAGTGGGTCCAACCTGGGATTTTGCAAAAAGATCACTGGTTTAGCGATTTTCAGAAATCCTGGGTGGAGGGAAATAAAAATGGGGCAGACTTGTTTTGGGGACAGGATCTGTGCGAAGTCCCCCCCTCCCCAAAAACACCTGTTATATTTGCCCTGTGCAGAATCCTCTTTCTCTCTCACACACACACTTTTAAACAAAAGCAGTAATTTCCTACACATAAATTTAAGATGTTATACTTAGGAAAGTGTAAGTCTGTCTTGGATTGGGCAGAACATAGTTACAGCAATGAAAGTAATGCAGCAATGGTAATAATCTTCTGCTGAGTAACAACATTCGACTCGGAACAATAAACATTACTCTTCAATAATGGTGTCACTGAATGAACAAAGAATGTTTGCAGAGAACTAGTTCTTACTGGATCCTGAAACATTTTTGATTCTGGCAAAACATTACTTTAAAACAAGGAAGGCGGCAGGAAGCTTTTAACTGAAGAATTCCCTGACGCCTGATAACAGGCTTTTGTGAGGTATTTATGGCTTATATAAAGAAGTTCCTGAAAACAATGGGAATAGACATGTTATGGGCGACTTTCTTGAACTTCATCCTTTTAAAACTTTTTCTGGAAAGAAATGAAACATATTGGTAAAGCTGTGGAAGTCAACCTCTTCTGATTGCTTGCAAAGACCTGAGAGATATTTTTTTGTTAAAGCGATTAGCGCTAGGTTTGTGGCTCAACAAAAACTAGATGAATTTTCAGGTACAAAGCTGATAAGGGCCAAAATCCACATAAGATAGAATGCAAGCCATCTTACCACACAACATGAAATCAGGTTATACTTTGACTTAGCTTTAGGGCTTGTACAGATCCCCCCCCCCCTTAACATTAAAAAATTGCTTTCTGCTCAGCATTGTGGTAGTGTGAGCTTCAATCAGAGGGAAAGATGAGAAGAGATTTTTAGTTAAGGACTATTTCATGTTTCGGGAGGAAGGGTGAGAAGAGATTTTTAGCTAAGGAACAATGCAAAATTCAGCAAGATGCCACACTGCGTTCTTGAATATCTTCAAGGTTAATTTCTTCCACACCTTCCAAATGAACATGCCCAGATGCCAGTGTAGGTTAAGCTAAGTCTTATTAAATTATTAAAACAGCTGAACTGCAATGTATTAAATCTTCCCCTCATAATAGTGCAGGATGGTTGTCTAAGGCTGATTACACACAACATATCTGCTGTGCAATGGGGGTAAAAGTCCATCATAGCAAGATTTCTTGTATGGATGTCCCACTGAACACAGTTTTGTCCCAGACCTCTTCCCTTTGCCAACAGTTAGCCTCCTAGCTCCACTCTTCCCAACCCCTCACACTGCTGTCCATGCCCTCCTCTTGCCCCCATTCCATGTTGCCCACTCCTTTTCACTTCTTGCTTATATTGAAATTTTGATATAAGCCAGTCTCTTTCTGGCTCCAGCTCAACTCTCCCACTTTGCTTCTGTCCTTCCCAATGATCAGAGGGCTTTTAAAAACTTTACTTGAAACAAGTCTCTTTTTAAAAACAAGTCTCTCTCTCTCTCTCTCTCTCTCTCTCTCTCTCTCTCTCTCTCTCTCTCTCTGGCCGTTTCTGCATGGCCAAAAAACAGCACCCTAGGGACAGAAAAAACACCATCCCTGGGGTGCTGCCCCCCCCCCAGCGGCGTGAAGACATTGCTTTCAAACCTCGCTTGGGGAGCAAGGTTTTTGGAATACGCCAGCTTTCACCCATTGCCGAGTGAACGGCAGTGGGTGGAAACTGGCGTATTCCCTGCACCGCTCCCAAACGACTTCTTACATTCTCCTGATTTCTGTTGCTCTGAGGAGCCCAGGGGACATGCCTCCTGGCCTCCTTCGCTGCAGCCATTGCTCTGGTCATGGGGGCGTGTCCCCTGGCCTCCTCAGAGTGATGAAAGCCAGGAGAAGGTAAGAAGCCATTTCGGGGGCTGCGCAGCTGTGCGGAGCCTGCAAATGGCCCCATGGCCGATGCATCCCCACAAATCTGCCTGTATGGAAACAGCCTCTCTCTTGCATCTTCTGAATCGAAGGCCCAATCAGCCTTAGGATCAGGTGCCACCATCTTGTATTATTTTGTATGTTGTTTTGGAAATGGAATGCTGCTATGCTTATAGAGTTTAAGTTATGAGTTTTAATTTAGACGTATTATTGTATTTTGTGTTTTGTTGTACAGCGCCCAGAGCCCTCCAGGGGTGGTTGGTTTCTAAATCTAATGATAAATAAAATAAAATAAATATGTGGTAGTAGGGCCTGGTTGGTTGAGGGTTTCTCAAAAGTGCTCAATCCATCTTTTGTTCTGCTCATGTTGGGTGGTTAGGAGCTTTCCATTCTTGTCTCTAATCGGGACATTGATGCTGTTCCTGGTTCCAGTCAATTCACTGATGATGCAGTTGAATGTTTTGGGATCATTTCAGTCAGCTACTTTTTCTGCTTCTGCGCTTTTCTGTTCCAGCCAATCCTTCTTGTCTTTTCGGCAGCTTTTCTTAACAAGTCGGTCAAGTTCTGCATACCTTTGGCTTCTTTCTTCCATTTCATCTGCACTTTTAGCCTGCTCTTGTTTCAGTTTTATGGCTTTTCTTTCATCAATCAGCTTCCATGTTCAGTCTTGGATCCACTGTTCCTTCTGTCGCCCCTGGTGTCTCCCAATAGTGTTTTGGGCAAATTCTGTGATGATGTCCCTAAGGCTACTCCAGTAGTCTTCTGTGTCTGGCATTTCCCTGAGAAGATTGAACTGATTATGCAGTTCCAAGGTGAAGCTAGTGGCAGGGTCCTTGAGTTTCTCTATTGCAAATGGTTTCTTTGGTATGGTCTTTCTTACATTTTGGAGCTTGAGGTTGATCTCTGCCCTGACTAGATAATGATCTGATCCAACATCTGTCTTTCTGTAGACCCTTGTGTCACACATTGCTGACCTCCACTTCTGGCTGATACAGATGAAGTCAATTTCATTGAAGGTTTGCCCATCTTCTTGTGGATCCTCCGATATTGGAAATATGTGTTCTCACAGAATGACAGCAATAGCTTGCCATTGTCACTGAGCTGAGCAGAGGATGTGTGGGCTCCAATCACATTCTTGAATCCTTGTTGGCTGCCACCTAGTTGGGCACTGAAATCACCAATCAGGAGTTTTAGGTCACGATTTGGGATGTTAGCAAAGATGTCTCAGAGCTGTTCTTAAAATTCATTTTTAATTGCATCATCTGCACTGTCCATTGGTGTATAGAGCTGTACAACAGTTGCTTTGGCATGCCCATTAGCAAAACGGGCTGTGATGATCCAGTCATTGATGGGTTGCCACCTGATGAGTGCTTTTTCAGCTTGTTTGCTCAGGATAAGGCCGACCCCCCATTTATGCTGATCTTCATGACCCGCATACAAGATGGTCTTGCCATTGCTGTTGATCTGGCTGTTTGTTGTCCACCTGACCTCACTGATACCTAGTCGTTATCATCAAATACCCATAGGAGTTGGGCAAGTTGTCCACTTTGGAATAGGGTTCATACATTCTATGTTTCAACTCTTGTAATGTTTTTGGCCGAGAAGATCATTTCTGACATCAGGTACCAGACACCAGTGCCAATTTGCTCTGACACCATCATATTATGTGAAGCTGAACTTCTGCCTGGTTTACCAGAAATGCTTGAAGTTCTTTTTGTTGTTTCCATAGTGATTGGGGTTTTACGGGGACAGGTTGCTAGTCCATCGCTCAACCCTCCTCATTTCTCATCTGGGCTTGGGACTGGCAACGGAAGAGTTGGGGTAAGCTCTGATTAATAAAGTGGGACTTAGAAGTGAGTAGATGCATTTAGGACTGCTCCCTTATTATGTTGTTTAATGTAGAAAAAATCAGTCCATAATGGTGGAAGAATCTACTTTAGGTGGATTAAAGAGGTCAAGAATTACCAGGAGAGGAGAGTTCCTAATCCATGACAGAAGATGAGGCACCTTTACAAACAAGGACATGAAAGATGCCTCTCACAATGAAAAACTGATAAAAGGTGTTGCCTCAAGACTTTCTTTTACAAATGAATTAGTGCAGCTTTGTCGGTTTTATTTAAAAGTAGGATATGAAGCATGTATTCTATGATGAATAATTAAAAACAAACAGTTCTTACTTTTATTCGATGGATGAGTTGTACAGAACAAAGATGTGCTACTGTGAAAACATTAATAATGCCAGATTTCTTTTGCTGTTGTCATGTAAATTGAAAGGAAAATCAGAGAAACAAAAACTGTCTAAATCTTTGGTATGGTTTTGAGGGGAGGAAAGGCAGCACCCACTTAGTATCCTTTCACAGTGTAGCTTTGTATATAGTTGAAGCAGTTACGATAAACCATCTAGGTCTCCCCCTTGAATTCAACCCAACTCTCAGTCTTTGATTCCAAGTCTATTATTAGTCCACCAGGACCCCTTGGTGTGGTTATTGCTTGTTTAAATTATAACAGATTAAATATGTCATCGCTGCTTGGATTTATTTAATATTTAATATTTGTTATAATGGTTAGTAGATATTTTAACTGTTTTATGTATATGATGTGAGCTACCACCAGCCCAAAAGGGGAGGGGCAGCATATTAATTCCAATGAACAAACAAACATTTGGTATTTAAATAAACAAACATGTAGTGAAGAATGGTTTAAATAAACAATTAAACATATACTGAAGAGCTGACTGCCCATCTAGCAGTTTTGAACTTGTCTTACTCTTCCTCCAAGCAGTGATAACCACAGTCCTCCTTTCCTAAATTTTATTTTCTCAACAGTTCTTTGAGGCGTCTTAAGCTAAAAGATTTAGACCAGCTGAAGGTCATCCAGGGAGCCTCATGCCTGAATAGGGATGCTAACTCCCCAGTCCAAGATTTTGTTACTGGGATATCATCAAACAACTGCGCGGGGGCGGGTGACGCCCCAGGCAGAGCCATGGCAGAGGCATGGAGGAAGCATGGTGGGGCATTCCGGGGCATTCCAGGGGCATTCTAGGGCAGGGCAGGAGCAGGCAGTGCTGCGGCAGGGGCACAGGGCACACACAGTTTCCCCTTGCTTCGCCTCTGTCATCAAGTAACAAAGGCTGCACATGAGCAGCCCAAATCTGATTATTAGCAGTTTCACCAAAGACTTCAGGAGGAAAGAAGGAGTGGGCAGGAAATGGATCCAACCTTCTGCATCCCAGTCCACCTCAAAGAGTTACTGGAACGGAGTGTACAAACCACTGGCTACTGGATGCACCTAAACACGCAACACTGATTTGTGTACAGGGTTCTTTTAGCAGCCAAGCAAATCTATATGGAAGCCCACTGCTGAATAAATAGATATTATTTATTGACATAGTGCCTACAACTAACTGCTTGACTGAAAGCCCCAAGCAAACAGGCTCCTTCCACAGGCTAGCAATCTAAATAACAGATACACTATTGAAAATCAAACCAATTATAGAAGTAATCTTTGTTAGATAGTCACCCATTTACACAAGTCATGGCATGGACTTCAGGAGGAACAGGTTTAGGGCAACAGCATTCTCCTTGAGATTTCTTTATTTTTCAGATCAATAAAGGAACAAAAAAAGTGTTGCATTTACTGAATTCCATATTACCTGGAACGATCTGTTAATATCCTGATCATAAGCTGTGTCATATGGACTGCATGATTCACTAATGAAACACCTTTTTTCTTTGTAACTTTATTGCTGCTCTCATAATTAATTGTCTGGATGGGTGACACAGCAACAGGCAGTCCTTTTTTATGATGTTATAAAAAAACCCCTCATCATCCACGCTGAAACATTTTGATAAAGTTGCAGAATTGCTTCCCAATATTAATTTCCACCAAGCAGGAGTTATGTTCTCCCTCGTACTTTGCTCCTCGTTGACTTTATGCAGCAGTCCTCTGTGTGTATCATCTCACTGTGTCAAATTGGCCACACAGCCAAGGGTTTCTTGCCACTAACATCTAGAAGGCATCATTCAGCATTTAAAACACAGCTCTCCGTTTGGCTTTCTAAAGTTAGCTTGTCTCAATTGATAGTGAACTTCAAAATTTAAAGATAAGCTATAATTTTGGAAGAATCAATGTAGGAAGATAATAACTTCTTTAAACGTGCTTTTGTTGTTCCACTTGCCATTCTTTGATTTTGCCTGAAGAACTGCTTTACACTGAATCAGAATTGTGTAAAGATGTGGCCGTGTAGGTTAAAGGCTGCCCCATTTGTACCATGAATAAGAGAGCTCCTGGTAAACCCTCTGGTGTCAATGAAGCCATTGGAGACACCCTCCAGACCCTGGGAAGTGATCTCCATGGATTTTATCATGGATTTGCCAACTACCCAGAAAAAAACCTGTACTATGGGCTTCATTCTGCTTCAGCTAAAACCATCACATATTAGGGGGCAACATTTGTGGCAAAGTTCTGGAGAAAATTTATGAACTTATTGGGAGTGAAACAGGGCTTGAGTTCTTCATTTCACTCACAAACAGATGGATAAGCTGAACATACAAATCAGATCTTGGAACAATACTTGAGATTTCCATCAAGATGATTGGGTAGATATTTTACCCTTTGCTAAGTATGCTTACAACAACTTGGTGCATCAAAGTACTGGTCGGTTTCCATTTAAAATTGCGTCAGGGAAAGAGGGGAGGCTGTTCCCAGTGGCAGCCATGGAAGTTGAGGGTCCAGTGGATCTCCAAGGGTGGGTTTGGTTGCTACACAACTCCAGAGGAATATCCAAAATGCCCTACATAAAGCTAAAAACAATTCAAAAGTATGCTGATATCAAATGCCAAGATGTACAATTTGCAGTGGAAGATCTGGTGTACGGCTCTATAAAGAACCTGCAATGTCTGCAGCCCTGCTGTAAACTGGAATATAAATATTTAGGAGCTTTCAAAATGACTCGAGTTATAAATGAGGTAACTATAGAGCTTCCCTTGCCCAAAATGTATGGTAATGTACATCCTGTTTTCCACAGCTATCTGTTGAAGAAGGCATCCCGATACCCAGCCCCTTCCCTCTTTGCTTTGCATCATGAAGCCTCCAAAGTGTTGGCCTCCAAAGAGTTAGGAGGGGGTCAGTTACCATATCAGGTCTCTTGGAAACATTTCAAAAATGGGGAACAGGAATAGATGGATGCTTCTCATGTGTACCCTCCCCCAACATAATTCTTATCCTCTTCACCCAGCTCCAGGGTAATGGAATATTTGTGGGGGAAGGGAGAAGAATGTCATGACCCTCTATTGTCTTAGCCAGGGTCCTGCCATATTGCTTTATATAGAGCATTTACAGACAGCCTTGAGGATTGTTTCATTCCAGCTTGTACCAGTCTGTCTATTATCTTGCTTGTTAACAGTTCTACAGCTGGAGAGCAGGGGATGATATTAGGTGTCTTCTTCCCAAGTTCTCACTGGGTAAGGAATGTGTATGTGAGTTTATTTTCCCACCGAAAGGAGGGGGGGTTGGGACTGATGTATCTAAGCTGCAGGATACAATGCTTTGCCTGTTTTACTGTTTTCAGTTCTGACAATATAAGACAACATATTTTCTATGCTTGTAATCAATAAATATGAATTCTGATTTCAAAGTACTGATTTGTTTATTGGACAAGTCTGGGGTTGTGACACCCAGCTCTATGGAAGCTGGTGACCAAGCAGACAGAGATCTGTGACCCACTTAAGAATCCCAATTCCTGGTCTATTCTGACTTGCAGTGGCTTTATGGAAGAAAAAGCTGTTTCTGAATGCCTTTTGCCTGAGATTCTTCAACCAGATAGGCCAGGGTTGGATATGGGATCTTCTTCATGCAAAGCTTATACGCTACTTATAAACCATGGCTGCTCCATAGACACTGCCATCAGTACCACCTGAAGTTCAATAAGATACAGAATGTGACTATACTGCAGCCCAAAACTTAGAGCCAAACTGTACATCCCTTCTTTCTGTGGGCAGGATTTTTAAGGATGTTCAAATATGAAGGTTTTCAGTATTTAAAAAAATATTTTGTGGTTGGGAAATTAATTTTCAGCCCCTCCAAATTTATTTGGCAAGTTTTGATTTTACTGGTGTCTTATGCAGATCTTTCAATGTTTTTTTTAAAAAAATTCAGTTTTTACCTCTGCATTTACCACATAGCTGCATGGGGTGGAGAATCAGCCTACTTTTCCGGTATAACATGATGATAGTAGAGTTATTTGATCCTTTTTTTCAAATTACAAACAAAGGCAATTTGCCTATTTGTTCACTGTTGTTTATATCCAATTTCTATTATTGTTCAAATCTGGGTGAGTTTAGCTGCTACCTTTTCCCAAGAAAACTAGTTTCTTCAGTTTCTTCCCCCACACCTGCATCTGTCTACTAGCAAATTATTGCTTGCCTAGATTTTTTCTTTGAGGTGTGACATTTTTGCAGAATGAATATTCAGCACTGCCTGAGCTTCATTTCCTTTAGAGGAGAGACCACTGATATAATTTTGTAGCAGCATATTTGCTTCATTTGCAGATAGATAAAGTACACCACAGGTGGAGGCAAACAAACACTCCTACAATGCCGTAGCTCTGCTTCCCCACATCACACCCCCAAAAATATTCCTAAACCTAAATGTTCTTTAGCCATTCACAACAGTGTCTGTTCACCCTTCTTCTATTACTTCAGACTGAAAGGCTGCTATTTCTTCACCCACACACTCCTTCTCCCCTTAGCTGGGAGGATTTGCCTTAATCAGACTTTCATGGATACTTCAGAACTTTCAAGAATCTATCTTTTGAATATCAGCACTTATTGAGCATTTATTGAGTTATCAGTTTAACAAAGGAATGGTAAACTAGTGCCAGCTGCATTGAACAAAAACACAGTTTTAAGAGGTGACATAATAGCCATGTTTAGATATTTGGAGGGATGTCATGTTGGTGAGGGAGCAAGTTTGTTTTCTGCTGCTCCAGAGACTAGGACCAGGAGTAATGGGTTCAAGGTGAAGAAAAAGAGATTCCATCTAAACATCAGGAAAACTTCCTGACAGTAAGGGCTGTTTGACAGTAGAATGCACTACCTCAGAGTGTGGTGGAGTCTCCTCCTTTGGAGGTTTTAAAAGAGAGGCTCGATGGCCATCTGTCAAGAGTGCTTTGATTGTGTGTTCCTGTATGGCAGCGGTTGGACTTGATGGCCCTTGGGGTCTTTTCCAATGCTATGATTCTATGATTCTATGTACAGATCAAATTAAAATTGATACAGAAGTCTATAACACAATTAAGATTACTTTTCACAACAATGCTATGATCTAGATCAGTGGTGGCGAACCTTTGGCACTCCAGATGTTATGGACTACAATTCTCATCAGCCCCTGCCAGCATGGCCAATTGGTCATGCCGGCAGGGGCTGATGGGAATTGTAGTCCATAACATCTGGAGTGCGAAAGGTTCACCACCATGGATCTAGATTTTTGTCCTGAGTATAGACAAACTGCAAAGGAAACTTGCACTTTCAAGCTGAACCAGAGTAATCTCAAAATTCAGCTGCATTCCTTACTTTAATCCAGTTTTGTAATCTTCTTAAACTGGTACCGTGTGGCACATAACCTCAGTGAGAACTGAAGTTGCTCATTATCATACAGCCCTGTTTAGAATGGAATGCTCTGAGCAATCCATCTAATGCTGCTTAGCAAAATGAATAGCCTATGTTTATGAGCAGTGTTTGGAGGGCCGAGGTGTGACTTAGATGAAACAACAGCTTTCCTTGGCAAGCCTGCCCTTCTGAAGAGGCAGGACCAATTGATAAGTCATGTCCTAGCTTCTCTCTGGGAGAGCTCAACCCAGTTCTGCACAGTAGGCTGTCTTGTTGATAGAATAATAGTTATAAGAATGTCCCTTATCAGCCATAAACAATGGCACAGGGGTGGCTCCATGGCAAATGCATGCAGATTCTGCACATATGCATCAGAGCCAGGATTTAGGTCCCATAAGATAAGTATGTAGTATATGACATTCTTTTCTGTCTCTCAGATTTGTATTCCTACTCTTTCTCTAAGGATTTCAGGGTCTCTTCTTTGCATTTTGCCCTCACAAAAAACCTATGAGGTAAATTATGCTGAATGACCAGTTCAGAGTCACCTAGAGCTTCATAACCAAACAGGGATGCAATGCCACATCTTCCCAAGCCTAGTCAGCCATTTTAACAATTACACCACAAGAGTTTTGAGGAGGCACATCCAGTGTTTTCTCATGCATTGAATGAGCACAGACCAGTACAGACCATGGACCCATGCATTCACAGAATGTGTGAGAAGGTACATGACTTCTCATCTCTACATGACTTCCTGTTAGTGTTGACCATGGTGGATGAAATAACCAAGTAAACTTTCCCTCCCCATAATCTCTTCTGTTTCCTCTTTGTGGTTATACTGTACCAATGTCTAGAGATAGCACTGAGTGAGGGCTATCTCAGGCCTCCATCAGCATTCAGTGAACACATGGGACTGTACTGGGTTGATGAATAGCCGCAATCATAAAAATATATTTAAAGGAAATAAAATACTGTGATGATTGCATTGTTGCTCTTCCATCAGTCTGCAAGGAAACAGAGGAAAATGCATTATGGAAAGAGAATCCCCCACAAACAGTCACTGTACAAAAGTTCATAGCCACAGAATGGATTTCATCTAGCCCACAGGCCAGATTCTGTGCCAACCACTGACCTGCTGGGGCTTGTTCAGAGGCAACACAAATATTCCCATTACAGCCCAAATCTGCTCCTGAATTGCTTGCATCTCTTTGTTTGGATACAGCAGCAAAATCAGACCATTTGTGCACTCGGCAAGCACGTTGCCATTCTCCAGAAAGTGTCAGACCTGTTCAATTTGCGTTTAATGGCTGTTATAATTTATTTCATGTAATTGTGTTCTTTGTAAATATATTTTAAAAGAAATAACAAAACCAGGCTGATTAGAGTTGCATAGAATAAATAGACTTAAAGGCTGTCTGTCACAGCATTGCACAGAAACGTTAGTTGCTAAATAAAAGGTCTTTTGGAGACTGCCAGTCACCCTGCTCAAATTGAGTGCTCCTTGAGCTTTAGGCCTTCAGATCTGCTGTACTGATAAACAGGGTATTGTCACACATTGCTGAAGGTCTATTCAAAGAGTAGTGATGAAAATAATGGCATGCGCCAATCAGAGAACTATCCCAATCAGGTTTCAGGCCTAGTTATAGGACTGAAACAGCCTTGGTTGACCTTGTGGATGACATGACCCAGGCCAGAGACAAGAGGAGTGCGATCCTGTTAATTTTCCTGGACCTCTTGGCACTTTTTGATCATGGTATCCTGGAGTTACTATAATAAGATTATAGAAAAGATTTGCCAACTTTTATATCAAAATATTATTACTTATCCTATTTTTAAAATTTCATTCAGTATTATTGGTAACTAGCAGTAAAACCCGTAGCGCTAAATACAATTCAACAGGTTCTAGACAGCTCTTGGTGGAGGGCGCAACCACGAGGCAGGATCTGCTTAAATCAGTAGTGGATGTTCTAAGAGGAGGTTGGCAAGCCATGTTCTGAATACACATAATAGCACATTTCAAAACTTTTTGTGGAGAAATGTATATGGCATACACACACACACTCATTTAAAATGGGAGATTATCTGTATCTTAGTAGCCCCACCTGTAGATTAGCAAGGCAAGTTGTGAATACACATTAACAGCACATTTTAACACATTTTTAACTCTTTTAAATATACTTTTAATTAATATATATATATATGCTCACAATTAAGAGGAGAGCTTGGCACCATCACTGCTGAAGAGAAGAACTATTGGAGAGATATTGGAGACTCACTAGCTCACCTCATGAAGGATGAAGGGTGACTGGAACCTGGGAGCAATTGCCATTGGTAATCATTGAGTAATCATTGGTAATCATTACAAATGCCGTTTGTAAGTATTCTTTCTTGTCATTTTTCTTTCTGCTCCTTCTTTGGGAGTGGGAGGTGGACAGGGTTTGGGGAGGCTGTTGCCAGGCCAGCAGGAGGGTAGATGGCCAGGCCTAGCTTGGTTTTTTGGGGATGGGAGAGGGCAGGCAGAGTCTGGGGAGCTTCTGGTGGGCCAACAGAGAGAGTGGCTTGTTGCCTTCCTTTCTTCCAGGCCAGGCCAGGCTTGGGTTTGGAGGGGGGTTGGAGAGGGTGAAGGATCTGGGGAGGCTTCTGGCATCTGGTGCCCCACCAGGTTTTGAGGGGTGGGAGGGGGCAGGCAGGGGTGTGGCGAGGCTTCTGCTGGGTTGTCAGGGAGGGTGGCTGGATGCAGATGCCCTGCCAGGCCCAATTTGGGTTTGGGGGGTGAGAGAGGGTGAGGGGGTCTGGTGAGAAAGAACTGAAGTATAGTGTAAGCATTCACATGATGTGTTAAGTAGTACAGAAATTACATGGGTCTCTAACCGCCCGGAGTCCCTTGGGGATAGGGCGGTATAAAAATCCAAAGAATGAATGAATGAATGAATGAATGAATGAATGAATGAATGAATGAATAAATAACAGTCTAGTCGAGAACATTTGTTCTTCACGCCCAAGAGCTGTATTCTGAATTTTTCCAGAATTCATGTACAACTCAACTTCAGCTCGTTCAGAAAGCTTATACAAGACTGCATACATCAGAGGGCTATGAAATAAACACAGTAGGTTCGTCAAGTAATCTTTGAACTTCTCATGCACTGTTTTTTATGAGTACCACATGCTGACCTACTGTATCTATGTGATTCACATTCAGATGCACTAAATATTGTTTAATCCATTTCCCACCTGACAATATTGAGAACACAAACCATTTTCCACTGCATCTTCTCCAGTTTCAGTTCACATATACTGCAGTGCCCATTTGTCATCTTTCACGTGTGAAACAAGTTCTTTCTTGTGGACATCAGATTTTATGGAAACTGACTTACGTTTGTTCTGGTGCCTAACCTTGCTTTTTTGCTTTGCTTCATCTGCCTGATGAATCCTAAAATTTGGGCTTAGCCTGAAGAAGTCTTCACTAGTTTCAATGAAAAGTGCAATCCTGACAATAAGCCCGGGGTTTTAGTAGTTTCACTGCTGTCGAGTCTGAGCATCTGTTGATGTTGAAACCTTTAGTGAGAGGACTTGCAAGGTACTTATACTGGTGTGTTAACTATTTTGATAAGCACTACATGTGTATAATCAGTAGATTGTCTTTGGAAGAGCACTTTGTACAATCAGATGAAAGCATTTGTTAAAGGTAATGTGTCAGGCAATCATTTTCCAACAGTAGTACTAAGCAAGAAGAGCACTTTGCTTAAATTAATCTCATTGTTACTAGCCCTGAGGGACCTGGGGCCCTACTACTGACAGCTCAAGTTTGACCTATTTACCTGACCACTAAAGTAAGACTCCAGACAGATGACTAAGACCTCATCTACCAGTTTACTATTCTTAGGGACATCAGAGTCTGTTGAACATACAATAATCCATGGTTGGAAGGGCATTAGGTTAAATGAAGTGAGCAATTTGTTGTCCATATTTAATGTCTGAATTATTTATCATGTTACCATATTAACGTTCAGCTGCTTTCCTCTCCAGGGTCCATAAGCTATTGCAAAGGATTATGAACAGTTATAGAAGAGGAAAACAAAACCTACTGGAACTCTGAGGGAATGGTTGGGTAAGCCCATGAACAATGAATTAATCATTGCTCTTGAAACACTAGGTTCTTCCTTCACCACTGAATTGCCATACAAGTCGATAACAGATTCTTTGATTGTACGTGCTATTGTAAATTGTTCTCGATGTGCAGCAATTACATATTTGAAAGTCACTTTGAAAGCCACCCAGCTTATCTATCATCAAATTAGAGAGACTTACATCTTGTGCCCATTTGCTGGAACATGCTGAATCACTTTATTCCTGCTTATTTTGTCCCAATTATGAAAATCTGATCAATTCCTTCCCCCCTCCCCTTCACGCAGATTCTTCTTTTCCCAATGCAAAACATTTTATATATTTCTGATTGATTTATAGGAACAACTTAGTGAACCAAAGTCTTTTTAAAGGTGGAAGAAGGATTGTTTTTGTAATATCTTCCTCATACATGCTACAAACAATGGGACTGATAGTGGCAAATGTCATACGGCAGTCACATTTCCATAAATCATTTATGCTGTAAGCAGCTGCAGAAGCATTGTGTGATAACACTCTTTGCATTAGCCAGCTGATAAAAATCCTTTTGTCTTTGTGCTGACATGGTCAATATTCTTACATCCAGCTTCTTACAGTTGAAATACTCTGTCACTGTAATATGCAAAGTCTTTCTTTAAAAAAACAAACAAACCTTGTTTAAAAAAACCCAAACTTTATACTTTGTGGAGAAATTAAATACCTTGCATTTATCCAAAATTGTGTTCCTCATTTCCTTTGTTCGGGTGCATTGTAATTTAAGTCTAGCACAGGATAAGCCTTTATGAATAATACATTTATACTTGTGCATGTAAATTTAACAGGCAGCACTTTCGTTTGGGGGGGGCACTAGATTTGCATTATGATGCCCACAAACACATTTTCTTAGACCAAGTAAGTTCCAAGAACATTCTAGTGTGATGTTCCCCTGCACATAATTTCAGCTGAACATGACCTGGAGAAATTCCTGGTGGGTTGCGCCCTGAAGCTGTACCTTTCACTAAGATGGTGGTCATTAGCTCTTTCCTCCATTAAAAATAATTCCCTGCCTTAACTTCGTATGTGCCCTGACCTGGATGACTCAGGCTAGCCTGATCTCATCAGATCTCAGGAGTTAAGCAGGACTGGCCCTTGATACTACTTGGTTGGGAGACCACCAAGGTGTGAGTACCAGGGTTGCTGTACAGAGCAAGGCACTGACAAGTTATCGCTGCTAGTCTCTTGCCTTGAAAATACAACTGAATAGTCATACCGTAAGTCAGCAGGACTTGATGGCACTTCACACACACAACACAACTTCACACACTGTGTTGTTCCACCGGGCCTTTGGAGTGTCCAGCCGCTGATATGGTGCCCCCCCCACTGCTCCTGCTTTGGCACTGGTACAACAGAGCTCCTCATATTGAGGGGCCTGCCATCCCCCCCTTCTTGGGGTGGGATTTTAAATTGAGCCTGGATGCCTCTTGTTTAATTTGCTAATTGTTAGCCGCTGTTTTTATGTATTTTAAGATGTTTTATTGACGGAGCCTATGTTGTATTTTACCGGATTTGCTCCTTTTTATTGTTTATATATTATGTTGTTCACCGCCTGGAGCCCTTTGGGGATCGGGTGGTATAGAAATTGAATAAATAATAATAATAGTAATAATAATAATAATAATAACTTTGTAGGGAACTTTATTTTTAGTTTTGGTTGGTCTTGATGATAGATGGTTTACATGAACAGAGAGGGGATTCCTTGGCCGGCAGAAACATCCTGCCAATATTTGTATTTTTGTTGTGTGGACACAAGGCACAATGTGTGTGCACAATGACATTAAAGTTATTCTATTCTATTCTATTCTAAGCATTTGTTTTTCCATTCCTGCTGCAGGTATTATAAAGCTTGCTGTAACCAGAGGTGTGAGGCCCTAGGTATGAGCCTGGAACTTTGGATGAACCAGCTACTGAATCCCTATCCAAGACATAGGCTAAAGTTTTGTTGGTTGATTTATTTACTTAGTCATAACAGCTGATAAGTTCAGCAGCAAGACACTGAGATATTAGGTGCTGTGCCTGCATGTGTGTAGCTCAGTCCTTTAGAAGAGATAAGAAACACAAGATGGGTTTCTATGCTGCACTCACACTTTCCGGTCAGGGGGTCTCTGCTTTCTCTCTTGTTCTTGTCAGTGGAAGTGTGTGGAGTTGAGGGAAGTAAAAATGACCTGAAAAAGAAGTATGTGTAGAAAGGGAGTCCACATGAATAATAACAAAAACCTTCATAAAACAGCAAGCCCCTTTCCATCCTCTGAAGGAGAAGAAACTACTACATTTTCATACAAAAATCCTGTGGACTGAAAGAAATTTCTTGCTTTGGTTATATGACTTTCTTTATTAAAACAGTATAAAAGAATCTAGCTTTTTAAATCAAAGAACCCAATATTTTTGACTGCAACATAACTATGCAGTTGTTGTTTTTTCCACATGGAAACATTTCCCTAAGAAATATCTTCAGGCTTTTCTTCATGGCCTGATTTTCTTTTCTTATTTATCTCTGCTGTTGCCCAACTAGGAAACTGGCATGCACAAAAGGAAAAAGAATATCAATTAATTAATTTGCTTAGTTCTGCTTGCTAGTGGCAGAGACTATGAATCAATGCTGGGAAAATGCAGAGAAATGAAAAGGCCCACAGCTCTGTATACATTCATGTAAAAACAACAGGCAACTGGACTGGATTATTGTTTTACTGTGTTGGTAATTTCAGGCATTGCAACCTAAAATGAATTGAAGTGAACAAAAAACATTGCTTACCCCCTGCCATCTCCAAAGAAAAGGTGAAAAGGAGCTGATGGTATTTATTAATGGCTAAGAAATTTCAATTGCACTAGCTTTGGCTATAGGCTCTGGATCACTGGCAAAAGAAATAATTTAAACAGACGGTTCACGACACTTCTTTCAGGAGACATTTCTGAGCATGAATTTAATTGAATGGTTTAGAACTGTATAAATTAACATTTTGAAGTCTTAGATCGTCTCAGCTGAATTTCCAAATAAACATTTTCAATCTTCCAAAACCTTACAGTGGAACCGATATTACAAAACAAAAGTTAATGTTATAGAAACTCTGTGCTGCTCAAAAAAGCTCCATACTTTAGTTCAACTCACATTGAAAAAGTGCAGTTGTGACTAGGGATGTGCAATTGGATGTTCTTTGGGTGCATATATAACTGGAAAATACCTTATCAGTATTTGGTGGTGGATATATTGGGGTCTCCAGATTGACATTCAGGATTTTTAGGAATGCCAGTGATCCAGAGCCTATAGCCAAAGCTAGTGCAATTGAAATTTCTTAGCCATTAATAAACATTTTCACAAATATTTGGGAATATCCAGGGCTGGCATTTTAAGGATCCTTGGCATATTTTTCTTCCATTTTATAGGTTTCCCAGGCATCTTTTCCAAGCAAATAAGGCCACACATTAGGGGGAAACCTTAGAATTGTTTGTCCAATCACAATGATTTTCTGAGCCCGCAGATTAAGAACATGAGAACATTTATTTGTTTACTGTTGGCCTTTCTCACTTGGGCTCATTCCGCACATACAGAATAATGCACTTTCAAACTGCTTTCAGTGCTCTTTGAAGCTGTGCAGAATAGCAAAATCCACTTTCAAACAATTGTGAAAGTGGTTTGAAAACGCATTATTTCGCGTGTGCGGAAGGGGCCTTGGACTCAAGATGAATTACACAGAATGAATCAACACAATTGACTGATGGGACATTCAATAAACAATGCAATAGGGTAAGAGTTCTTGAACCAAACAGAAGTCTAAAAACAGAACTGGAGATCTGTGTTTGTGTTAAGTGTCATCAAGTCACTTTGAACCTTTGATTCAACTTCTTCCAAAACGTCCAGCCTTACTCAGATCTTGCAGTCTGAGGGCCATGGCTTCCTTTATAAAGTCAATCCACTTCATGTTGGATGTTCCTTTTTTTCCTGCTGCTTTCAATTTTTCCTACCATCTTTTCCGGTAAATCTTGTCTTCTAATGTCATGAAAGTATGACTGCCTCAGGTTAGTCATTTTAGCTTCTAGGGACAGTTCAAGCTTGATGTGATCTAGAACCCACGTTGTCTTTTTGGCGGTCCACAGTATCTGTAAATCACTCACCTACCACCACATTTCAAATGAATTTACTTTCTTCCTCTCAGATTCTTCATTGTCCAACATTCACACACTTACAAAGTAATATGGCACAAATTAACTTGACTTTAGTTGCAAATGACACATCCTTATACTTAAGAATCTTCTCTAGCTCTTTATGGCAGCTCTTCCTAGTCTCAATCTCCTTCTCATATAGAAAGTCTTGCACAGTTTTAATTTCCTCATTGTCTACCTTACAGTTGAGTAATTCGCCAGGAGTCATTACTTTGTCTTCTTGACGTTCAGCTATAGTCCTGTTTTAGCACTTTTAGCAATAGTTGTTTCAAGTCTTCGGTATTTTCTGTCAGTAGTGTGGAAACTTCAGAATATTGTTAATGTTTCTCTCCCTAATTTTCACTGCACTTTTATTGAAACCTAATTGAGCTTTCCTTTTGAATACAGATTGAAGAGAGATAAAATACATTATTATCTAACACCTTTGCCAATTGGAAGTCATTCTGTTTCTCTATATTTTGTCCTAACACTAGCGTCTTGCCCAGAGTAAAAGTTGTAAATCTGTATAGTCGAGTGTGGTGGCACAGCTGTATCCTTTACAATCAGGCATAGCTTTTCATGATCCACACAGTCACAAACTGCTGTAATCTACGAACATAATCTGATTTTCTTCTGAAGTTCTCTCATATGTTCCAGTAACCAATGTAAATTTGCAATGTAATCTCTACAGCCTCTTCTTTTTTTGAATTCAGTTTGAACATCAGGCATTTTTTGTTCTATATATGGTACCAGTATTAGCTGAAGGATTGTAAGTATCATTTTACTCATGTGAAAAATTAACCTGATGGCCTTTGATGCAGTCTTTGACGTGGAATCCAAGGCAAATCAAGTGAAGGAAGAGACAGTGTTGCAAGCCCAACAGAATCAATTCCTTGGAGTCTCCTATCCAAATACAAGTCAGGATCAAGACTGAGAATATGTGACTGGCTCAAGGTCACCCAGAAAGCTTCCATGGCATGAGTGGGGGTTTGAATCTTGGTTTCCCAGGTCCTTGTCTGGCACATTAAACTTTCCACCAGGCTGGCTTTCAACAAGAAAAGCTAGTTGCTACTAATGGCAAATCAAATAAATCGTTGTCTAGGTGAGGACCCAGAATAGCAGTCCAAGGTCCCTCCAGAGTAGTCACACATCTTTTCCCCCCACAAGTACTCATTTTAGGTCACTACAATACATTATGTTGAGGTTGTTGCATTGTTTGTTCTATGTGTATCTATTCCATGTGTCTCTTCCTTTGTTGTTAGGTGTGTTAGGAAGATACCTATGAAACAGCCCGATCTGTCAAGTCACATTGAATCCATTTTCTTTACTGTTTGTATGTGTGTGTGAGAGTATGAGTGTAGCTTTCAGTGTACTGTTGACCTCTAAAACAAATCCAGTAACTTCTCAGGATCCTCTATGTCTGCTGAGGAAGGCCTGAGATTAATCTAGCAATTTTACACATGGCTAAGGGATAAACTTGCTGCCAGACTCATGGATTAATCTTCCTAGGCTTTAGATGGGTAGCATTGCAACTGTGAGGTCTTGCCAGTGTAGATCAGAGCTCAGGTAAGAGAAGAGAGGAGGTTTAACCCTTCTCTTCCATATAGTTTCGCTGATCAAGGTTTCACCCCACTTCAGGCTGATGCTAGCGCTTGGAAGGGGAAACTTTTGAACAGTTATGCACCCTGAAAAAAGATGGTGGAAGAGAAGGAAAACCCTTGCTAATGTAAAGATGTTTCTAATTTCTGGTTTCCATGGTGTTAAGTGTGCTTTATTAAGTGTTTTTGATTCTGCTGCTTTCTGCTTTTTGTGAAGCTCCTAGGGGCAGACATCTGCCTATACTAAGTTTTATTAAGAAAATAAATTCATTTACATCTCCCCTCTGTAGCACCTAATGCAAATGTGAATATAAAAAGGCAATCAATAAGGCAGAAATTTAAATAATTGGATGGTATGAATTAATTAACTCTGTTTTAGTCTTTGGAATAATCAGAACATCTAAGCACTCACACATTTCTAAAGGAGAGACCCCTTTTCTCTTTAAGACTTGCCCCAATTTCTGTGTGTTGCCTAGTACTAGCATAATGGTTCGAGGGAGCTATAAAGAAAGACAGATGCTTCACATTAAACTGAAACTTGTAATAGCCATATAAGCAGCACATTTCAGTAAACTGCTGTGCAAATGGAGTGTTTCTTTGGAGGAGAGGGATGTTTAGTGAAAAGGGAGGAGGATATGGGCAAGACTTTCTTTTTGGATGATTTCACAGGGAAGGCAGCTTTCTAAAGAACAAGATTAATGAATTATAGCCAGGATTTAAGGGGGAAAGCTACTTAGTTTGAGGGATGATTTGATATTTGGAAAATGGGTGATTGAAAATCAGACTTATCTTATTTGTGAAGGCTGTTTAGGCTTGAGTCCTATAATTACTTTAACATTTGCTAATCAGTGAAAATAAGTAGCATCTTGGGTAGTTTGGGGATTGCTGTTCGGAGACATTCAGTGCAGCAGCTTCTAGTAGCTACTGTTAATACGTGTTGACAATCTGCTTGGATTACAGATTCTCCCAGATAATTTAAAACCAACTACATTGGAATGTATGTGCAGTTGAAGGCATCCCTCATTCAGTGGTAATCACCATGTTGTCTGTGCTTGCAGCATACAGGATTGAACTAAAGTTCCTGGGTTGCAATGCAAGAACATGTTAATGTATTGCAACTGATCACACTCAACAAATTCAGGCAGGCAAAATGAGGAAGCCAAGCCATAGAAAGATATACAAAGATGGAACCGAGAAGCAAGCTACACACCTACTTTCATCCAACAATGATCAATTTTCAGCTGTTTCAAATAAAATGATTTTGTTGTTTAGTAAGTGTTTATGGGTGCTGACTTTAAATTGCAACCTGGACAGAGGGGTGATTGAGCACTCCTGATTTCAACTAATAATGTAATACTTTCCCATACTCTTGCCTCTGACACTGACTCATTATGACAGGTAGCTGTACAGTCACACAGTCAATTAAAGTCCTTCATTTTATGGCTTCTGTCTTGAACTACAAGTAGATATTTCCGTATGTCTACCCTTGCAGAGAGCTGCTTTCTGCTACCAGCTGTTCTGCAGGCTATTATGTTGGCTCAGTGGCGAAGCTCCCACGGGGACATCCGGGGACACCTTCCTGGACCCGGGCAGCACTCTCTTGCGGAGTCAAGCACATGGGGGGCTTAAAACCATCCCAGCTGCCTCCCCTCCTCTTGCCTGATCTCCTGCCGCTTCCTCCCCTTCTCCTTGCTCATGTTCCGTTGCCGCCGCCTTCTCTCCCCCTCCTTTGCCTGCTTGTCTTGGATCGGGCTTCGGGCTGCTTCCTCCCCTCCCTCTCATTCACTTTCAGTTTTGATTTTGCTTCATGAGGGAGGGAGGGAGGGAGGGGGAGTGAAAAAGGCTGGGATAGTGAGCCAGACCTGAGCCAGCGAGAGTGGGAGAAGAGATCATGCATACCCTTCTGAAACTTGCATTGGTAAGTTTTAAAAGAAAAAAATGAAAGGTGTTCTTTTAGTTCTTTCAGTTTTACAGGGGGCTTCACTAGGGGCTACTAAAAACAAAAGCTAGTTCTGTGGCTTTTACCTGTTTTCTTCCAGCATAAGCACAGTATTATATCTGTAAATTGCATTTGTAATGAGATCTTTAGTGCATTGAATATGAAAATAAATCCCTCTCATAGGTAATGGTTTAGCACTATAAAACTGCATTATACAAACAGCAATAATAAGCTAAGCATAATTTGCATACTTGATTCCACTTGAAAAAGATCTATCTTTAAACCTTCCAGTCTTCACCCTTGCTATTTTAGTTGCCTGTTGCTATTTTTTTGTTTTTGGTATAGTTTTTGGAGCATATAATTTTATAATATCGTATTCCTCCTCCCAAAGTAACTGCAAAATGTGGTTTTTCACTACAGATAGTGGAAATGAATTAGTTAGCTAAGGGTTCCAGCTCTCCAGGTGGTGGCTATAGATCTCCTGGAATTACAAATGATTTGCAGTGTACAGAGATCAGTTCACCAGGAGAAAATGGCAACTTTAGTATGGGATAGGATTCCTGCATTGCACTCCACTGGAAATCTGTCCTCTCTCTGAACCCCCCCCCTTCCTCAGGTTTCCCATCTTGAAAATCTCCAGGTGCATTTCCCAATCTTGAGCAGACAACCCTAGTTCTTGCACAATGTTACATGTTTTTTAATAATAGCTATATCTTCAGTGTTTCAGTGATGTCTTAAATTGTAAAACAAAGGAGCCTAGAAGAAGGAGCAGGGGACACAAAAACATAGCTGTGCGGCTGGGATTGTAGAGAGAGATGTGTTGGAATGCTTTGGAGTAAACTCCCCCCACAGTAAACTCCTCTGAGGTTCAACAAAAAAGGCATAGAGGCCAAAGTCTGATGTTGCCTCTTGGCACTGGTATTCAGAGGTTTAATGCCCCTGGAATGTGGAAGTTTTGCACAGTTTCAGCATTCTCCAAGACAGATTTTCAAGAGCAATTCAAGAAAGTAGCTTCTGAGTTTGTGCCCAAGCAGCTCACAGCAGCTTCTGGCCTTGGCTACCCAGGCGGATGAATGCTCACCATATAAATTCAAAACAATACATAAGCCCTCTGGAAGAACCTTTGGTCATCCAGGGGTTACTTCAATTGGCCAAGCCCTTAGCAATTAAAGGACAAATCTGCAGTAAGTTTGGAATTTTTGTAGATACAAGCCTGAAATATGCACTCCGAGCAATATATGGAAATTCAGACTTGTACTGTGTCTTACTTGGTCAGGTTTGATATTAATCCAAATTGGCTATTATTTTTGGCAGTGCTTGGGAGAAATGCAAAGGAATGAGTGGAGGGTAATAAAACATTATTGAAACAAAACATTTTGAAAGCATTTTAAGTCGTATGGCACTTAAAATACTTTTAAGTGTTATAACAGTTGTTAAACATTTTGAAAATGTTGTCAAATTTTGTTAATCTCTGCTGTGTGCCATGGCCCATTGCTGTGTTCAGATTTGTGAGTTGGGAAATGTTCTATAATGTGATGGTGGCTTTGAGATGACTTGGTGCAAAAAATCATTCTTTGGCTGTAGTGGGGGAGGGTGGTCTTTGGTCATGGGGGGAGGGGGGCTGCCTGGGGGGGCGCAAATCCAGATTTTGCCCCGGGCTCAATTTTCCCTAGCTACACCTCTGTGTTGGCTTCAGAGTATCTTTATATCTAGTGGTGGGATCCAAAAATTTTAATAACAGGCTCCGATGGTGGTGGGATTCAAAACAGTGGCGCCGCTGCACACATGCACCTCCAGTCCCTATTGGGCAGGGAGGTTGCTTTAGTAACCCCTTCTCGGCACTCAGAAAAAATTAGTAACCACTTCTAGAGAAGTGGTGAGAACTGGTTGGATCCCACCTCTGTTTATATCTAAAGAGAGGTTACAACCACAGTGAGGTGGTACACTGGCAAACAAAATGCTGTCGCTGAGTAGCAACAAGTTGGCAGGAAATTATATTTTCCAGTAAGCATCAGTGCCTTAAGAAATCTGTCATTGCTGTGACATATATGGAATAACCTCCTGCTACTATTTGACTACAGAGCAGGAATGATTTCAAAATCCCTTTGGCTTGAGTTTCTTGACAAACTGTGGATTCTCTCCATTAGATTACATACCAGATCAAACCCAACCCATAGGACTTCCAATGAGCAATCTGATGGGTATTTGGATCTTTATTGTCTATGTAGTTTCCCCCCCACTGTTGTTTGAAATGCCATAATTGTAAACTTTCATAATCTTTTGATTCAAAAATCTCTGGGGAAGTACTCCAAGCACTGTGATAAGATTCCCCAGTGTTCATCAAGTGAAACACTAAGCAAGTTTTTTCCCCTGCTCCCTGAATGTGCTTTCCCATGATTTAGGGTCTGTAGGAAAAAACACTAAAGGATTCAGCAATAATCCATATGATGTTGTTATAATTCATCGATGTACTATTATTTTAATATAATACCAGGCAATTCTCCTTGACCAGTGTTTACTGAGCAGTAAATCCCATTGAGTTGAATGGGGTTAATTCCCATACAATTTGTATTGCATTTTAACCATTTCAGGATATATTAATTTATCTCCAGTCTGGTGAGCTCTAATGCAGCTCAGTGAGATTTGCACATTAAGGAGCTAGTGCAATTCTTTTTACCATATATTATTATGGACATTGTATCACATATTCAACACATACACACATCAAACTGCCTGACACTGATTAGAACCTTGCTCAAAGTCCATATTGTCTACTCAGGCTGCAATAGCTCTTCGGCGTTTTAGGCTGAGGTCTCTCACTTCACCTGTGACCTGATCCTTACTGAAGATGCTGGGAATTGAACCTGGGATCTTCTGCATCCCAAGTAGATGTCCTACCACCAAGCCATAGCCTCTTTCCACTTTATTATTTTAGCCCAGTCAGTTACATAACACATGTTGAACCAGTGAGTTTGTCTTTAATGGTTTGGTCTGGAACCAAGTCAGAACAACTTCATTTCCCTACCTAAACTGAACTGGAGGTGAACCCAAACAGTTAATGTTAATAAATGTGAATGCTAATAATCCTCTTTGGCGGTCTGATGTCTAAGCAGAATGGAACTTTTATCAAAAAAGAAAACACTCGTCATATATGGGATGCAATCTAGCTGAACAGAGTATAGAATAAACATAGTTGTTTACACAGAGTAATTGCACTGACAGAAATAAAAATTGTACTGAATTTTAAACAATCTCCAGCTAAATTAATTTATACCTAGTTTAGTAAGGTCTAATGCAGGTGAAATAATTAAAAACTAAGCACAGAGCTTTTAAAGTCAAATGAAAGAAGAGGGAGGAAAAATACACAGTGTAAACTATAAGCAAACATTAAATTAAATGAAGTGAGAGGAAGTCTTATAATGAAGCTAAAGAAACACTCACCAAAATTCTCTCACTATTAATTACTTCTATCAAAATATAAGATCAAACATTTAAACAGCTGAGTATGGAAATAAATGTGTTACTGGATGCCAAGACACTATCCAAGCATAAACAATAGAGAAGGAGAAGGTATTGTCTTAGTTCCTCAGGCCACACATTTGGGATGAAATAAAATCAGTGGAACATGCTTGCTTTTTGAATGGGGGAAAGATTGCTTGGAGGAGCCAAAGATCATCCTATCAGAACAGATCTGTCACTTTAACGACATTACTTGGCCATATCCATGAATCCATGAATCCATTAAAATATGAGCAGATAGCACCAGCTGGTTGCCAACAATGCAGGAGGAGCATAAACAGAGCTTGCCTACCTTAGCTGTTCTGCCTTGTCTGGAAAGCAAGTATTGTATAGTGGAATACCCAGGCTCAAATCCCCATGAAAACTTGCTGGGTGACCTTGAGCCCATCACTCTGCCATGAAAGCTTGCTGGGTGACCTTAAGCCCATCACACACATACTGTCAGCCTAACCAAGCTCACCTGGTTGTTGTGAGGATACAATTATGGAGAGGAGAACAATGTAAGCCATTTTGGGTCCTCACTGTTGACAAAAGTGGGATAGAAATAAACATAATGAATAAATCTATATATTAATGAATACACTCATGGATCAAAGAAGAGGTGCTTTGTAAGTAGCAAGTTTCTTGTGCGCATAGAAGGAGACATTGGGTAAAGTACAGAAGCAAAGCTCTATTGTTCCTAAGTTCCCTTTTCTGGGCCTAATCAGATTGCTTGGGTTATTTAATATGGGACATGCAATTTCATACTGTTATGCTGCACTCCTGCAAGCTGGCAGACACATCTGGATTCCTGTGAGATCCAGACAAACAACACTACTGGTTAGATTTACAATTTAAAATGGTTTAATAAGCATACTAACACTATGTCCCAGCAACGGAAAATAAGCAAACCCCCACAAACATCAATTGTACCAGATGAGAGATAGAAGGTGGCCAACCATTCACGTCAGTAGCAGAAAGTAACATTCAACTGGATCTTCTGAATCATGAAAATGGTTGAAATTTAAAGAGAAAATCTTTTTTTTTGAAGTGTTTTTGGCAACACGTATTGCTTTCGTGGGCTCCATTCACTGCCTGCACATGCGAACGCACCGATTGGGCAGCGGGTTGCTTTATGCTGACTGCAACATGCTGCACTTTTGCTGTGTGGAAGGGGCCTAAGAGGTAGCCATAAGTCATCTGTGACTTGATGATACACACAGAGAGACAAACCCTAACCTTTTATGTGCTTTACCCTAGCTCAGAACACAAAGTTTTGTGAAGCAGGAAAACCCCTTATGTAATGGGGCGCCATCTTGATATATTATAACTGCTGTTTTTATTGTAACTTATGGATGTTTATGATGTTTTTATGTGATTTTATGATGTACACTGCCCAGAGCCCTTCGGGGATTGGGCGGTATATTAAATCAAACAAACAAACAAACAAACAAACAAACAAACAAACTCAAAACACCTACAACGACGCATCGCATCGACACGACGCACGTGATTTTATCTAATTTGCGTATCGACGCACGTACTCTAATGTACGCATTTAATTTTAATTTAATGCATTTAATGGCGGATGATGATGATGAGCAGGAAAACCCCAGGCTTTATTTAATGGCTCAAATAGTGCAAAAATATCCTACCTCTCCTAAGCCCACATCGTACCTCAGGGAGCCATTTTGAGCTGATGGGTCCACCCAGGTTTGACTGCGCAACATATTGGACAAGGGGAACGCAAGTGGGGATACAATAATCTTGACTTAGCACAAATAATTATTGGGGTCTTTTTGCTTCAATTTTTGCTTGCACAAGAGCTCTAGCACAAGTGAATTTTTTGCACTGGATCCAAACATATTCTCTTTTATGTTTCATAACTGAAAATCACTGCAGGTTTTGGCATTGCTAATACAGTTCAGTAATGGCATTAATTAAGGTTGGAATTGTCAAGAGAATTTAAGGGAACTTAGGTTGTTGTGTAAATATGTCATCTTGCTCATAAAGATGTGATGATTCTAATGCATTATTAAGCTAATATACACTCAATTAATATAATCTAACCAAGTAGAATAATTGTGTGGTTAATAAAAGGCGGGTAAGGTGACTCCTTTATGCTTACCAAATTCTGCAGGGGCAGTGAAAGAAATATCAAAATCTTTTTTAAAGAAATGGGTTAAAGTTTGCATAAAGAAAAAAACAAGACTATATCAAAGACTGTTCCCCAATTCTTTTTAGAAAGCAATCAATTTTAGCAAGAACATTTCTTAAATTTTCCAGGCAGAGTATTTTCCACCAATAAAAACAAATTATATGTACACAACTCCAAGTCTTACATCAACATCAATCAGAACTGCCACAATTCTGACAAATGAGAGTCTTTCTATTTTCTTAGACAGTTGTATTTTACCAAAACTCTTGCAAAAGAATGGAGTACAACAATTTAGCTATCACATGCGCCACCTGGCCTTGCACTGAGGAGTGGGTAAAGATTTGTATTAGCATTTGGCAAAGTAAGCCTGAACATGTGGTGAGAAAAACAGGCAAAGTTGAGAGATATTTGGGATCATACATTTCCCTTGAATTAGTGGCAGCCAGGAATATAACTATGCTCACACAGCATAAGCTGCACTTAGCAGTATAAAGATAAAGGCCAAGAACATCAGCATGGGGTAAGAACATTCAAGCTTCATCTAACTGCATTGCTTGAGCACCTGCCTCCATACTTCCTATCCTATTTGATGCACAGTGGTGTTAAAGCCTTGCTTATTCTCTGCTATATAATAAAATGCCAATCAGCAGCATTAGATATCTCAAGCTGCAAGTATATCTTCTAGAACCCGAAGCACAGAAAAGCAATGATTTTGTTTTGTTCTCCACTATATCTCATTCTTCTCCAAGAAACAGGCAATTCAGAAATACTTCCAGTGAAATTATCTACATCACTGTTAAAACAAGTGTCATCAAAAGGAAAGACAAACACAATTTTGGTTCATAAATTAACTGGACAGAATTTACAAATCAGAGCAACACACACCGATGTATCAGCCCAAGCTTCTCAGAGGTACTTTAAATATCTCTCCCTTATTTATTTATTTGTTTGTTTGTTTGTTTGTTTGTTTGTTTATTTCATCCCACCCCTCCCATTTTGGGCTTGGTGTGGCAAACTTCTGTTATAAAATAATAAAAACATTTAATACTTTAAATATTTCATTAATAAATACAGGTTCCTAAGGAGAGACTAATTCCAAATGCTCACAGTTTTGGAGCCTACCCATCAAGGTCAAGATGATACTAACATTGCTTGAGCACCTGCCTCCATACTTCCTATCCTATTTGATGCACAGTGGTGTTAAAGCCTGACAAACTGATGGTCAAGGGTTGATAAAAAGTTGGAAAAGACCCTCAGATGTTAACCAAAGCTGCCTCAACCATACATGCCTGGTGGAAAGCTCCATCTTACAGTCCCTGAGGAACAGCATTAAGTCAGTGGTGAGATTCAAATAATTTAACAACCGGCTCCGGTGGTGGGATTAAAATAATTTAACAACTGGTTGTTTACAAGCACCATTTTAACAACTGGTTCTGCTGAAGTGGTGCGAACCTGCTGAATCCCGCCACTGCATTAGAGCCTTCAGAGCCTTGGTCTCCTCAGACACAGTATTCCACGAAGCTGGGGCCAGGGTAGAAAACCCCGTAACCCTGGTTGAGGCTAGCCAGACTTCCTTGGGGCAGGGACCATCATTAGATTTGTTACCAGACAGACCCATGGTGGGTGGGGAGGCCTGTTTTTAGGACAGCAGCATCTCTACCTATTTTTAAAATGTTCCTTTGGCAGCATCTTCCATTGCAGCACAAGGATCCGCACTGTTCCGGAAATTAAGGCTCCACCTCCAATGGCAGCCATTTTGTTGCTGTGCCACCATGCCATGTCAGAGTTCCAAATGTGCCCAAGGCCATTGTGCTAGTGAAAAATCACCAGTTGTTGTAGCATTGAAATCCAAAAAGACACCCAACATTGGACCAGAAAAACAATATAACACAATATCATTGTCCTAACCAGAGCCAGTTTAGTCAAGGTTCAGGGTACCAGTAGAACAGAAGAAGAGGAGGAGGACGATGAGGAGGAGGAGGAGTTTGGATTTATATCTCACCTTTTTCTCCTGTAAGGAGACTCAAAGTGGCTTACAAGCTCCTTTCCCTTCCTCTCTCCTCACAGACATTGTGAAGTAGGTGGGGCTGAGAGAGTTCTGAAGAACTGTAAGTAGCCCAAGGTCACCTAGCAGGAATGCAGGGGTGCAGAAACTCATTTGGTTCACCAGATAAGCCTCTGCCACTCAGGTGGAGGAGTGGGGAATCAAACCTAGTTCTACAGATTAGAATCCACCTACTGTTAACCACTACCCCATGCTGGCTCTTACTACCAGAATCTGCATGAGGTGCTGTTACAGGAGTAAGATTAAATAAGCTGCTATTGGTGCCTGAAACTGATAATTACCAAAGTAGTCTGGACCTATCCTACACAGGATATCTACTTCTCTAAGCACAAGGCTATGATCCATTGCAATTGCAAAAGTCTGGGATTGACTTGGTTGTTTCAAATTTAATGCATTGGAGGGGGCTGAAAATGCACATTCAAATATTACACTTTGTTAATGATGACATTGTAATGGCTTCTTTTTATTCAAACTCATTGTATCCAAGGGTGATAGCTTTTGTTGCTCATTATGATATTGATCTATATTGTGACCATCATGACATGTATACAAATCAGGGATCTTCTCTATCCTCCATCACAGTTAGATAAGGTCCTAGATTTGCGAGAATATGTGCAATGATATTTTATTTCTAATATTTCCTGAGTGTAAATGGCCCTGCATGCACGCTCCCTCTCTCTCTGTCTGTGAGTGAGTGAGTGAGTGAGTGCGAGAGTGTGTGTGTGAGAGAGAGAAGTTACTCCAGCAATATCAGTATCTCCATAGCTTTGTAAAAAGTTCAGGAAAAAAGCTGGCCATCTCTCTACCCCCTTCTTCCTTCAATAGAACTATAACTAAGATAGGCACACTGACTTTAATTCTCTGGAATTAGCCCAGCAGTTGAGTTTTGATCAAACATGTAACCAATGAGCAAATCCATTTCCTCCATGATGCATTTCCTCCATCAACACTGCCCCATCATATTTGGAGTACATGGTTGGCAATGCATAAAGGAGGGATGCAGAGGGAACAGCTGCTGCTTGCTTATTATTAGCACTGCTGCTAGTCAACCTGGCTCAGGAAATGCTAAGCCTAAGCAGCCAGCAGCAACTACATTCGCTGCATCCTTCAGCCTGAATGGAGTCCATGGGCAGACAGATTTCATTGGTATTGCTGCTGTCTCATTCCATTCAAGAATTCATAAGTTTGATCAAGCAAGTGATAATGGCAGTAGCTGGATCCCTCTGCTGAGAATGGACAACACAATCATCTGCTTCTCCAAGCTCTGTTGGTCCCAGGAGACAACAGAACCAAGCAACATTAGTATCACATCTGTGAGTCTTTGCCACAAAGTCTGCATTCAAAAGGGCCTTCCTGAGTGGGCATGGGGAGAGGTACTGGGAGTTTCTTTCCTCTGCCACCTACACACAGCATGGGTGATTATAGAGCCTCGTTTCTCCAGTTGCAGGATACATGAATAGCAAAGTCAAGTAGGTTCACCGCAATAAACTGGACAGCAAAAAGCATCACCCTGTTGCAGCCATGTTGTCTTAAGACACTGTCTGAAATGCCTTCAATTATAAACAGGTGCATGAACACAGGAGCTAAACAAGGAGAGCTGCTCAGCATAGGGCGGCACTTATAAAATACAGAATATTTATTGCACTCTCCTTCTCAAGGCCAAAAGCTGATTAGAATGGTCTGACTGACACTTTTTGGCATTCAATGGATTAATATAGTTGCGGGCACATACTAATTGGCTTCCTAATTCCCATTGTGGAGAGTAGATTGGCTCTTGCAGTAGATAGCAATGAATTGTCATTAAGCAGCACACCTTTTTATAACCTCATGTTCATTGCAAATAAACAGCTGATTTAGGGCATAAGCAGAATGCGTGAAAATTTAACCAATTAGAATGTCAGTCAATGCTGTGTTTACAAGAATTTTTTTAAAAGCAGCTCCATCATCTTTCAAGCTATTAATAGTTCTGAACCTTTAACATCTTGTATTCTTTCCAGTTTATTTCATCACAGCTATCCTGCCTCTGGCATACATTGCAAGTTACCCTTACTAGGTAGCTACATTTTTAAACATTTTTTTTTAAAAAAAATGGCAGTTATTTAAAGTATGAATTAAATTCAGACTCATTGCAATGTAGTATAAACTTACAACCACTGTAAATGGAAAAGTGATGATAGAAAGCAATAATCAGTAAACAGCATGTTTACTCTTACCCCTTCCTATTTTTTCAGGAAGTGATCTTTGTTACCATTTACAAAAATAGGACAATGAGTTCATAAAGAAAAATGGTTTGTTGTCATTATAAAAGGAGAAGGAGCTATCATTTTCATTAAGGTCCTGTGTTAAGCAATAATATATGTTCTGCCAATTCATGCTCCAGATATCCATTAGACTTGAACTTTTTAATTATGAGATCTCTCCTGTAATGCCAAGAGATTTTATGGGTAGAACTGCACAATGTGTGCCCATGGAAGACATAATAAACTGCACATACAGGGTGCCACTGAACAAGCAGTTCCCATCTCAAGCTCTCACCTGTCCTAGAGCGTGCATGATCACTTCAATGTCATTGCAGTATATATTTCACCACCAATAAGGTGGGGGCAGGAGAGCGAAAGATACAAAGTAATGTTGTCATGGCATGGGCTAATAATGATTCTGCATATTACAGGAGAGAGGCAGAGAACTTGACACAGGGATTACTTTTTAAAAATTTATATCTTGCCTACTTGCAAGATCTCTAAACAGCACACCACCAAACTATCCCCATTAAAAAGCTACAGCATAACATTAAAACATCCCCAGTTACATTTCCATTAAAACATCCCAATTAATGGGATTCCATTTTGGGCAGATGCCCCCTGTTGTGCACAGAATGCAGTTCCACCCTATAATGATTTTATTTTTGTACTTATATCGGGTGTAATATGTTTCCTTAACTATAGACATGTAAAGTCAGTGTGGTCAAATAACACCTTATTCATTCTTGAAATTTTCTGTTATATGTGGCCATATAACATCTGTTCTCACATGCCCTGAAAGATTGCCAAAAGAGGGAAATCTTTCTAGTTGAGGGCACAACTTTCTAGTTGAGGGCACAAGGGGTCACAAAATAGCTTTTTGTCAGCACTTGTGTGGGCCTCACAGAACAAACACTTGCTTCTGCTGTTGTGTTGGTTTGATCAGCTGGGTGCAATCCTGCCTAAAATTTCCAGCTGTGCAAAATGGAGTTTTCACTGATTTCCCCTTCTGCCTGTTTCCCCAAAGCGACTCTTGGGTGTCCCTAATCCTCCAGGAACAGCATTTCAGGTTGCGGGAGTGGTGGGGAAGGCATATATAGAAAATATAGGCACAATCCAAGTGTAGATTCAGAGACCTTTATTAGGCATACACAACATAGGGACAAAGTATAGGAGTAAATCCAGTAAAGAACAGTAATGTAAGCAGAAGCCAAGGGAACCTAATCTAAAACATGCATCAGACATTTGGCTACAGTTTCAATTATTTCAGCTTCAGGATTGTTGAGCAAAAAAGTCATTTTTGCATTGGTAGGAAAGTCCGAGAATCCGACTGAGGTTAAGTCGGGCCTAAAGCTGTTGTACTTAGGGCAGAAGAGCAAGATGTGTTCAAGGAAGTCAGTATGAGAAGGGCAGAAAGAACAGTGTCGATCATGCCGAGGGATGTTTGAGAACCGGCCTTGGAGTAGTGACAATGGAAACGAATTGCATCTTGCTGTTGAAAAGGCCCATCTCAGTTTGTGGTTAAAAGTTGGTCCAGATAATGGGCAACACAGACCTTTGGGGGAATAATCCCCAAGTATAAGGGTGAACAGGAACTCTGTGCCCAAGTATAGATCTCAAGACAAAGAGTTATTCATATACAATGGTTCTATATGGAAATAATATCCACATGGAGCAAAAGAATAGCACCATCACTTCTGAAATGTGCCACAAGAAAATGTAAGAATTTGGTCCAAACTGGCATTCACTTAAAAAAAAGAAGAAGAAGGTTGCTCTGGATTTCCTCAGTTCAGAACCAAACCAGGTTGTCTGCAGCCACACAGCAGCTGTGGAGAATGATGCTGAAAAATAAAAGAGGGCTTTTTTGGGCTCAGAATGCCATCATGTGGGAGAAACAGCTCTGCCTCACCCCCAAGCTATTTTCCCGTGCTGAAATAACACTGTGGGGAGTGATTCTGTATTCTGTTCAGTGGTGTGATAAGCCCAATGTGGACTCCTCTCCTTTGGGAAGGAGAGTGCACTGATGGAGAAAGATTCCCATAGTATCACCCCCCCCCCGCCCCCGCCCCCAATCCTTTGTCTATGATTGATGAAGGACTGAGAAACCATGGTTGCTCCCATGGTAAAACCCTCTTCCCATTTCACTAATATTTTCCTTGTGTGGTCATTTGTGTTTGTAGTGAAGTACCGGAAAAGAGTTTATGAAGTTCTCAATGTTTGACTTGAACTGTCAGAAGCCCACCTGGTAAGACAGTAGGTTAAATAAAAAGTTAAATAAATAGTTTTCTGTTACAATTTAGTGCACCTATGGTAGTGCAGGAATGAATTAATAGCCACAGCTGCTCTGTACCTGCAGGGATCCTAAGTTGGGCTCAGGTTCCTCAAACCCAGCTTTAAAAAAAACCCTAATGCCCTCAAGAGTATGTAACAACCGCATTACACTTAGTTGGTTATTGCTGTGTAGGAAAAGAATCCTATGTGGGATTGTACTTGATAATGTATCTGTTTTCCCGAAAGCTGGAGGCAAGCAGCAGATGAAATTTTCTGAGCTGTTGTGCAGGCCACCAATTTCCTTTTTGAAAAACTCTTTGCAGCTAAAGCAAGGGACTGGCTAAGCAGTAAGTAAGCTGCAAATACACAGATTCTCTTACACCTGTAGTCCAAATGTCCCATGCTATAAATGCCTCCTTTAAAATTCTGTGCAACATAACTCTGATATTTATAATTTTAAACATAAAATAAATTTTAAAATAAACAAAGAATACTTTAAGGTATATCATATCAATGTATTGTTGAGGGCAAAAGCATATTACATCCCCTAATAACCATCCTCAAGGATGTAAATATATTACAAATACAAAGAACCAGAGGATGCATAAGGAAAATTGGGAAAATCCTATATGTTATGCAGGATAAATAATCATTCAATTCTACTGTATTATGCCAAATAAAGGCTTATCAATCAATCGATAATCATTCAAAATAGGAATGCAGAATTTGTATTTAAATCTTATCTACTTTAACTGTTCTATTCCATAGCATTTATTCTTTTCAAAATGCATGAAATTTAAAATCTCATCCTTGAACCAAAAATCAATTGTAGAGGAAATCCCACTGATATTTGCTCTAATGTGGGAGAAATCTAGTAAAACTAGAAATCTAGTATGAGAGAAATCACTGCCATTGCTATGTATTATGATTTCTTTTCCAAGGTCATTTTGTAGACAACCTAACAATATTAGAATTGATATGCAAATACAGATTTGTTTAGGCTTGTGGTCATATAAGATTCTTTTAATACTGGAATTTATTTTCCACAAGGCTTTGCTTTGCAACTATGTCATTAATGCCTGAATAATGGTAGGCAAATTGAACAGGTACTGTGGTTAAACACTTTCCGCTAATGAACTGTTGATTGCAAAAACTTGAAAGGAAACATAATTATCATTACAGAAATTGTAAAGGTGTGTAGTTATAAATACATACTGCCTGATAAAGGCATGAATGTAAATTAATGGCAGACTTTAAGCTGTATCCATTGTCCAAGCCTCAATTATGCAAATCTCTTGATAATTCAAATTTACCATGTGTCCACTATGCTTATGGTATTAGAACTAGGCTATGTAAATGGATCATAAACACATTCACACACACAAAGGCCACAAGTAGATAAAATGCTTTAATTATGCTGTAATCTCAACTGTATTATATAGATTAGTGCAGAGGAAATATTAACTTGTGCCACCATAGCCATTTCTGCATGGCACAATTATAACGGGTTATCATTGATATCTTAAAATCCAGATCTATTTTATCCCTATTTCTCCCTTCGCAAGGCTGCCTGTTTCTGTGAAGAAATCAAGCGAAGACCGGGAGGAAATACTCCAGCTTGTTTCGCACGAGTCTGGGTTTTTTGTATTTACACTGCAAGCATACCAGTGTCCTGTATTCTGATTGGCTGTTGTTTTGGGGCAGCAGTGGGGGGAAATGAAGTCCCCCTTTTTCCAATCCTAGATAGGGCCTGGTGCAGGCCTCAAAATGGCAAGCAGCAGCAGCAGCAGTGGCAAAAAAAATGAGGCACAGCATCACATCACATTCTCCAACCCCCGTGATATGCCCACTAACATTCGGCCCAAAGTGCCCATCTCCCTAGCTATGCACTCCAAGCAACCAGTATATGAACAGAAAAGAAAATGGGGACATTTTGGGACTCCACTCCTGATTAACACAGGCAAAATGGCACCTGGTCGATACCATGAGCAGAAAACTTGCTTGAGGGTACATTTAGGTGGGGAGATCAGGAGGGTGGGCGGCAGGGCGGGGAGATCAGGCATAAATAAACTGGTTCTGCTCCTGTGGTGTTTGCATGGTAGCAGGTTCACTTTTGAAAAGAATTGCCAAATTGGTGATTTTTAAAATCCCAGGTTGAGGGAAATATCATGGGGCATACTCACTTTAGGACCGAGAACCATGCGAACTTCTTGGCCAAACCGGGATATTTCCCTTGCACAACCTGGGATATTTGGACTGTGCGGAACTGACTCATGTCCAAACATAGGCTCATTCTGCACATGAAGAATAATGCACTTTCAAACTGCTTTCAGTGCTCTTTGAAGCTGTGCGGAATAGCAAAATCCACTTGCAAACAGTTGTGAAAGTGGTTTGAAAATACATTATTTTGCCTGTGCGGAAGGGGCCATAGCGAATGGATGTCACACAAAACAACTAGCTTTACTCAATAATGTTTAACATTGGAAGTGGCATTTATAAGAAATGATGCACTAGTTAGCAACCTTTGCCAGGCAGAACCCTATGAAGCTAAGTTTGTTCCTCTAAGGCAGCGGTTCTCAACCTGTGGGTCGCGACCCCCTTGGGGGTCGAACGACCCTTTCACAGGGGGTCACCTAAGACTCTCTACATCAGTGTTCTCAATCTGTAAAATGGATAAATGCTAGGGCTGGGGGTCACCACAACATGAGCAACTGTATTAAAGGGTCACGGCATTAGGAAGGTTGAGAACCACTGGTTGAGAACTCTAAGGTACCTCTAATGGAGACCTTGTGGAGACAGTTATTAAGGTGCTTTTAACTGAAATAACTTCTCATTCTGTCTCCCATTTTCAAAATAAATCCAGACAAAAGCAAAATGATGCTGATTGTAAGACAACACCAAAAGGTTTTGTCTGTTTACAGTACTGAAAAAATCAATTGCCCAAGCATATGCTGTCTCAGTTGTGGCTCCCACTTTATGGAATGGCCTGCCTGGGGAAGTCAGGAAAGCTTCTGCTCACTTGGTATTGTTCTGCATCTGTGTCGCCAGTGATGGGGGACCTTCCTCAAGTTGTTGCATATAGAACCTGGGCCACAGCTGTGTGCTCCAGCAAAGAACCACAGGCCAAGAGCCCTTGTTCTCTCACTATTTAGCTCACACCAAAAGTCTCATGCCTCTGGCATAGGTCTCCTCCTTAAGTGCCTTCCTGGAATACAAAGGGAAGAAGAAACTGGGGTGGGGTGGGGTGGGGTGGGGTGGGGTGGGGTCCACATCCAAGCATCCAGTTATTGCCTTTTCCAAGATGAATGAAGGGGTACATGCTCTGCATATAGAATGTTCCAGAGTCAAGTCCCGACCTCTCTTCTAAAAGGATTTTCTGGAAATCAGAGCCAAGACAGGCCAGTCTGTTCAGGCACTGAGCACTGGGCTATGGACCAATGATCTGATATATTGAGCTCTCTAAGACTGTTGCTGCTATTGTAACCTCAGCTTGTGGGTTCAGTGGGGCAGTACTTGGAAGGAGTTGCAAAGAACCAAATTTAAACAAAACAGTTTACTTTACTTAACAAATAACACTTTTAAAACATTTAACATTTACACTTTGCAGTCCTGTTAAGTTTGCATTTTCAAGTCCTTATTTACAGTCTACTGATATTGCCAAGTCCAATTCTTCTTTGCTGGTGGTTGGTTTTGAAGACTTCTGAGGCTTGGTGAATGGGCTTCAAGATGATGAAGGTTCCCAGAAAACTCTCACCATTTACATACACAAAAAACCCTGAAACAATAAATTCTAACATTTACAATATAGCAAAAAAAATAAACTCCCTTCCCACTAGTTCCCCACAACATTGCAGTTACCTTAAACAAGGTGTTAAGGGCTTAATAAAATCAATCAAGGTCCCAGCCTGGTAGTCTCGCTTCCTCCAGCCTCATGAGTTCTGCAGCATTCTACTTCATTTCAGACTCCACCCCTTTCTGGGTCATCCCATTCTGACACAGGGGTTACACTATGTTTGGAGATTTATGATGGTAGCAGTTCTGCAAGTTAAGATGCAAATACCTTTAAAGTATTGACTAAGTAACTGCAAGCCATTTTTTTAAAATTTGCTTTCTTGTGCTTCAGAGCTAGTTTGCCTAAACTTAAGTGAAATTTGTCATATTTCAGGTAATTTAAAAGCCTTTGTTTCCATTATGAAACAAAATATATCAAGACAATCTACCTTTTTTCAACTCTGCTTATTAATGGAAAATAAAAAGACCACAATGGCCTGGTTGCCGAATAAAGGAGCTGGAGACAAGAAACAACCAGGCTAAAAATGCTGGAAGGGGGGGGGGGGGGGCGGGAGTTCCAGGAGAATAGCCTTTTAAAAAAAAGTCTTTCATCCCAGACATTGCTTCTTGTATTCTGCTACTCTGGTGGCTGGTCACATAGAATTTCATTTTCCATCAAAGGAGATGGATTGAAAAATAGTTCCATAATGTAAAATGAAAATTCTAAATGGTGCAGCAGCTGTGTAGAAGTTGATGGTGAAAATAACTTGGCTGAGGCCAAGAGGGAAAATACCAAGAATAATGGGGCCACGGCCAGCTTCTGTACAAAGTGTAAGCAGAAAGAAATGACTGCGGCCTGAAAGTGTTCTGCTATTAAAGCTACTGGCACCACTTTAAGAACTAGTGCTTGGAAGACAGGGGAGGTGATGGAGGACTGAACATAATGAACATCATGCGAACGGCACTGTGAACAGCCAACATGAGGTGTAGCAACAAATGTCATATCCTTTGTATGCTTGGTGCAGAAAATTCCCTTCCTATTGCTGCTGTTTCCTTTTAAAACATATGGTGATATGGAACCTCTCCAGCACCCAAACACCATGATAACATAATTCTCTTACCTGTAGTGAAATCTGATGCAGCAAATTTTCCAGTTTTTGCTCCCTTGACAGATTTTGCAACCTCCTATCATTTGTGCAAAGGTTCTATATAATAACTAAAGAATCAAATAAGTTGATCCTAGACTGGATCAAGGGATAATATAGAGGCAGGTAGCAGAATTTGCTACCTGCCTCTATATCGTCCCTTGATCCGGGGGGAGCAAAATCTGATAATGACTGATGTTATGGTGGAATGTTCTCTTATCGCTCTTTTCACTTCTTCCTTCTACCACTACCTGGCCCAGCAGTAGCAAAATCACTTTTATCTTTCTCTTCCATCTTCAGTTTGTTCAGAACTAGGACATCTAGCAGGACTTTACTTCACTTGCCCTCTCCCATGGTCCAGATGCAGCAAGATCTGGCAAGGGCAGGAGGCCCATGACTTGCCAAATACATTAACAGTTAGACGCTGCCCCATTTCAGGGGTTGCAAATTCACAAAAGAGAGAGTTTCAGCACAATTTCCTCTTTATGGACAAACAGAAGCCACAGCTAGAAATTTCCATAAAGCTACTCCTTGGCTGGATTTTTCTACCTTTGGAGCTGGAGAAGGTACAAATAAGAGGCAGCAAATTCTGGTAAATTGAAATAATTGTAGTAGGTTGTCGATTATTTCCTCCCACTTTCTTTTCAGACTATAGACAAGACAGAAAGGAAACATGGCAATGAGAGGGCAGGGACATTCTGCTAGCACCTCTTTTGAAGAAAGAAGTTTGGATTTATACCCCCTCTTTCTCTCCTGTAAAAAAGGGCTTACAGACTCATTTTCCTTCCTCTCCCTTCTCAAGAAACCTTGTGAATTTGTTTCCATAATGTAAAATGAAAATCCTAAATGGCACAGCAGCTGTGTAGAAGTTGATGGTGAAAATAACTTGGCTAAGGTCAGGAGGGAAAATACCAAGAATGATGGGGCCACGGCCAGCTTCTGTACAAAGTGTAAGCAGAAAGAAATGACTGCGGTCTGAAAGTGTTCTGCTATTAAAGCTACCGAACGAACTGTAACTAGCCCAAGGTCACCCAGTGGAAACAAATCTCACCAGATAAAACTCCACTGCTCATGTGGAGGAGTGGGGAATCAAACCTGGTTTTCCAGATTAGAGTTCACCTGCTCTTAACCACTTCACCACACTGGAACAGAGAGCATGAGGCACTCTTTCAGCCCCACCCACCTAACAAGGGGCCTATTGTGAGGAAAGGAAGGTATTGTGATTGTAAGCTGCTTTGAGACTCCTTAAGGTAGAGGATACAAACTCTGCTGCTTCTTCTCTCTGCAAAGTTCTTCATGAACTTATCTCAGCAAGCTGAGAAACTATTATTTTCTCAAGGCTTAATTCAGGCCCCTTCCGCACACACAAAATAATGCATTTTCAAAACACTTTCACAACTGTTTGCAAGTGGATTTTGCTATTCCACACAGCTTCAAAGAGCACTGAAAGAAGTTTGAAAGTGCATTATTCTGCATGTGCGGAATGAGCTTCAGTCTGTCAGAACATTGCACAGATGTGATAGTGGCCAAGAGGAGAGAGTCTGTGGCTCATTGGTACAGTATCTACTTGGTTTGCAGAAAATTCTACATTCAGTCCCAAACATCTCCAGTTAAAATGATCTTCAGTGATGTGAAAGACCTCAACCTGAGACCCTGGAGGGCTGCTGACAGTCAGATTATACTAAACTGGCATCAATAGATCAATGGTCTGAATCAGTATAAGACAATTTCATGTTTGAGTGTGTGTCTTCCAATATTCTTTCTTCTCCGCTGTTTCTACAAAAAAATAGATTCTAAAATATGAGCTCTAGTCTGTGTTTGGCTTGAGTGTTCCTCCAGCATTACTTTAACTATTATCCTTGTTGCTCCTTATCTCCCAGTTCTGCAGAAGACCAGGGAGCTAATGAAGATCCCATGTGCTTAGGAGCAATCACATTTAATACACCTATGGCTCCCTTCCATAGGTCTGCAGGTTCAGATACATGACTGCCAGCCATAGATACAGGAAAGTCCCCCAGAGCTGTCAGGAAATGGTTGTGTCAGTTTTATAGTTTTTACACAGTTTTATAGTTTTAAACTGTTTTATAGTTTTATATAGTTTTAAACAGTTTTATAGTGAACATCATAATTTAGCAAACTTTTATAACTAAAGCAAATATTGTCGATGCTTTGCCAGGGTGTCTAAAAACTGCCACATCCTTTTTGTTCATATGTAGACTGTTATTTCTTCTGTCAGCAAAGAATACAAAGCCACAAAAACAGCTCAGAGTCCAAACTCTTCCTCCCTTTCTCTGGCACAGAACTATCAGCAGTTGCAATCCAACCTGCAGAAACAGTCGTGCACAGTAAGTCAATCCCATGCTTCTCTGCTCAGCTTGTATAGGTTTTTATCTGAGGTGTAAGCTCCACTTAAACAAAAACCAGCCAGCTAGTGGATGTGTATCATGACCTAATGGGAAAGAGACCTTGGTATACATTTGAAAAGCAGAAAGGGTTCTGGCTGGCAGCTCATCCAAATGAGGTTATGGACACCGGAGTAGCAACCGCATCGCAAGAGATTTGAGAGGCAAAGTTTCATCCATTATGAAATTGCTTTCAAATGTTCTCTGGCCAGTAAAAATGACAACAACTAATGGCCCTCATCAAAAACTGAACCAACCTGATTTTAAAAAGTAGGCATGATAGCAAGTTCCGTGTTGCCAAGAAACGGCCATTTCACATAGAATTCGTGAGGACAAAGTATGATCACTATGCTGATTATTTTGGTTACACAAATAGGATGTACAGACATTACACTGGAAAAATTCTATTGTTTAGTCTAATTTTAAGTGGCAGCAATCCCTGTTCTCACTATACAGTGTTGTGCTATGTTCAGCCAGAACCAGTTCACTGCTAGCATTGGAACAATTTTTTTTCCACCTTGTTGTCCAGCTTTATGCTTGTGACATTTATATGTTTTCTTTTAAATGGAGTCTGGAGTCAGATTCCTTCAACATATTTGAAAAGTCTTTACCATGCTGCCATTTTTGTTCAAATCATGTTATACAGTCTGACCCCAGCCAATTATGGCCCTTGAGTTCCTCAGCCAATTTTGCAGCTGTTTCACTAAACATGCCTTTCTCGACCTTGATAGATAGATAACTGGATTGATCAATAGAAAGTTTAAATTTGTATCCTGCCCTAACCCTGGGACTCACCAAAATAACACAAAAATATGCCCAGTTGTTCAAGATCTCCAGAACTATATAGCAGGCTTGATATTTTTTGATAGCTTGCGGCTGAGAGAAAAGCAAACGTGTAAGCCCTAGTCTTAAATCCTTTTAGTATCTCCTATGAAGAATGCCAAGAAGATCTGAATAGATAAAAGTAGTGCTGGGTGGAGCTGGTATCATGTTTCATCTTCAATTTTGGGAGAAGGGAAAACAGCAGCTCAGTGAAAATATTTAAAACAACAGCAGTTGGTCAAATATTACCCTTAAATATTACCCTAAAGAATTTCTTGAATTCTTTAGAGTTCAAGAAAAGAGGGAAAACTTGGTAACTGTTCTATCAATAAATCAGGAAATTAATTTAGACGATACACTAGGACCTAGTGACCAGTTATCCAAATTAAGTCGCATTACACGATGAGAGAAGGAACAATATAACCTACTGGGTCCCTTTCCTCCATCTGAAGAAGAATTTATTCTCCCTGCTGCATAAACTGGAAGGGTGGTGGTGGATGTTGTCTACGCCCCTATTCAAAATGGAGCGTGAGGCTCCAATTGGGACTGAAGCCTCACCCAACCCAGCCTATCACCAGAGGTAAACAGAATGAGTATGTAAATCAGTGCCTCCTCTGGTGGACCTTGTTTTAGTTATTGCCACCACCCCAGTCACTTACCCTGTCCCTATAAATTTTGGAAATGTACTTCATATTATTGTCGAAGGCTTTCCTCTGAAGATGCCAGCCACAGATGCAGGCGAAACGTCAGGAGAGAATGCTGCTAGAACACGGCCATACAGCCCGGAAACCACACAGCACCAAGTACTTCATATTGACTGGAAGGGGAGGCCTTGTTTACCTGGTTTGCTAAATGACTAGGAATGGCTTTCCCTTTGAACTAGTTCGGCTGTAATTAGGTTGACCCATCCTAAGGGTAGGGATAGTCACGCTGGCATTGTACTGATGTGCAACATCACTTTCAGTGCAAAACCAGAAGTGATTCATCTAAAACTTTCAGGCAAATTGCAATGATGCCACTTCAGGTTCTGTACCAGAGGTGACATGGTGTATTGCTCACAATGCTGGTGAGCCTCCCCGGTTTTCCCCTTGCCAGCCTTTGGAGAAGGTTTTAGGAATGGAGGCTTATGCCAGGAGGTTGCTCACTAGAGTGGGAGATTTGAGCCCCCTATGAGGAGTAGAAATGTCAGGCACACAGATACAATTGAAGGCAAAGGGAGGATTCCAAGTCTGACTTTGTGATTAGAGGTTTGAGGAAGGAACTCCCTTAGCACTGAGCAGCATCAGCTAAACCTTTAGACTTATGCAGGAAGGAAATCGTGCTTGGAATCGCTAAGAGATTTTCTGGGCAGCTCAATTAAACAAAGATTTGGGGGTACTGAGACAATCCTCTTTTGTTGACTAGAGCTGTTGACTAGGTACTGTTATAAGAATCCCGGAGAAGCCAAAAGGTTGTATGGTATTATCTCAGTTGCTCTTGAGAAAAGACATACACTGCTTTTGTTCTTAGATGCAGCTAACTGGGATCTGTTTTGGAAATACCTGAATCTGGTTGAGAAAGAGGAATTCTTCAACTGGAGGAAAATGACATGGCAAAGAACTTATTCTTTTGTAGGTACTTTGGCCACCAAAAAGAATTCTTATTCCAAATGGTATATTGGTTTCCAGTACCTCAGAAATGTCAGTCACCATTCTCCCCATCAATACCATTTTTTTTCTTTTTTTTAGTTCTAATACATTTCTGTCCCTTGTGGAAGAAATCAGCTCTAAGTTCTAAATCAGCAACACGCTGCTTGCATACTGTTTTGTATTATTCTGGCTGGTAATAATAAAAGGTTATTATGGCTACCTGAAATCTTTATCAGATATCAGATATTAGACTTATTACTGTGGCCTAGTATATACAGTTAAGCACATTACCATGCATCAATGGACTTTAAAAAGCTGTAAGCACTTTCTTAATCTATGATGTCTCTTCAGCATGGCAATGTAGTGTTTCCACTAGAGCAATGTTTGACTTAATGGATAATCACGAGGGAAAAAAAAGAGTTCTCCCTACCTCTGCTTTTCCTTTGTTCGTCCCCTGTAGGGGTAAACATAGATGGCCATGACTCTGTTTAAAATTCATAAACATGCACCACAATGATCAGTCAGCACTGCATGTGCCCTTGGCAATCTGGGCGATGCTATCCAATTCATGTTTTAGCTTTCTAACAATAGATAGTCTTGCAGGTTGTTTTCATTCCCAGATGTGCTGTCACTTGTCCTGCAGCTTTTTCGTTATTAAACCAACCCTTAATGAAGTGAGGATTGGCAGGGAGTTGGAATCTTTGGAAAAAGAGGTTTTAATTTTCTTTGCAGCCTACCCATTGAAGTGCTGATGCCAACTGCGGCCAACTCCAGGGTGGCCCTCACTCCAAGTCACAAGCCTCCGGTTCCCTGCTGCCATGGCTGAAGTTGCTGTCTTAAGCATTTTAAAAGACTCATTTTGTTGAAGAATAAGTAATTCAAAGCTGTTGCAGCTATTTTTTCCCCAGCTGTCGTTTTCTGAAACATTATACTTTCAAAGGTAACGTTTTTGATCTCTCAAGGGCTCTGAGCTACTGAACTGCTTTCATGCATTTCGGGGCCTATTTTAAGATCCACCCACCCCATGGATGCTCATAGGCACACAGCAGCCTAGCCATTAAGGGAAACACAGCAGGGGAAGGAAGGCAGTTCTAGAGAAATATTCCAGCATTCTGAAAAATGGGGACAGTGCTCTGTAGTACTGTTTTAAAATCCCTAGGTATCTTCATTGATCTCCTGTGTCAATGTAGAAGTGATCTAGGATCTGAACTCAGCTCTTCCAGGCCAGCATTCTCTACTGAGTTATATTAGAATCTCAAACAATGAGTGTGTATACAACTGCTTCCATAAATTAAGTACTATGTCCAAAACTTGATGTCAGGCTCCCGCTCGCAAGACTCCTGCATAAATTGCTTGCTCTCTGAGAGGCATCAGCTGCTGCTGATATGCCTAGATTAGTGACTGAGGCCCAGTTTACACTGCAAGAGAACAAGGAGTAAGAAGGTCAATATTCATGCTAAAATAATAGTATCTATTAACCTTACCTTCTGAAACTTGGATGAAGGAACAGGGCTCTTGCTGCTTTGCACAGACATTCTACACACTCATCCTGTAAACCGCCATTGGGATTCCCATAACATACTGTAAATGTACAATGGTAGCCAAAACTTATGAAATCTAAGGAAGGCTAATTGAAACCCTTCTGCATACTTATATCAAGCACTGTTGTCTGTGGAAGGCTTTGGGTTATGATAAATCCATAAAAACGTGTCAACGGTTCTTCTATTGGATGTGATAAATATTTCCAAGTTTCCTGCAAAACTTAGATGGTGTTCCATAAATGAGCAGAAAACTATTCTGTGTAAACCTATCATTTTGAGCTAACCTTAATGTCATGGCAGCAAACCAGTTTGTTGTTCATCTGTCTGCCCTCACGTGCATACACAATGGGTGTGAAGGGAATGTAATTTTAATATTAAAATACTCATGCAAGAAAGGAGAGTTGCTACCCCTCCCATTTGCCTTGTCACCTAAACTCCTTATTTTCCTCCATCTGCTCTGGTACCAGAAGAGAACTGGGTTTGAAGAAAGTTCCAAGAGATTTAACATGAAAAAAATCAGATTATTATTATTATTATTTATTGGTAGATGTTAGACATTGGCCCTTCATTTTATGAACTTTTTATGGTAGATTTTTGGGATTTTGTTTCTCTTATTTTGTGTATGACAAAATATATTCCAACAAAACAAACATTGTAATATAGAAGGTGGCCCTAAAAACAAATGAGCATGTTGGATGGGAATAGTTAAACACGTCAAGACCATTGCTCTGATCTCACGTTTTCTCTTTGTTAGAGATGTCAAGAAAACATTGCATTTTAAGAGAATCTTCTGATTTTAAGCTGGACGCAAGTTCAGCCATTTGCAAGGTATTTTTTGATCATTGTTTATCTTCAATGATGAGTTCCCAGCCCAATTTTAATTAAGAACATTCAGTGTAGCTGAGAAGTTTCTGGCTGGGAGGGGAACTACTCATTCCAGTTAGGAGGGGGCAGGCTTGGAAGGTTTGGTCAGGGCAGTCCTAGGATTGGCTAAAAGGGGTCACCAACATGTTCCATAAAAAGTCTTTAATGTAACAGCTAAACATTACCTTTTTACAACCTTTCTATACCACCTTTGTTGCTGCCAGAGAGAATTTTGCTTATGCTTTGAAGTGATGGCCTCAAAAACACAACAATGCTGGCAGGACTTCAGTGAATATTTAGTGAGACAGATTTGTTATTTTTCTGAATTGTCAAGGTATAATTCTTCCAAATTTTCTCAATGAAGCTCCATCTTGCTTTTTAAGTGCCAAACCCATAGTGCTTGGTTACATTACTGACAGAGGCTGGGCTTTTGTCACTACAAGAGAGCAGAATGCAACATACAGGAAAGGTTTGTTAAAGTAAAACTGTTCATGCCATTGTTTTTGAATGGTGGCACATATGCATGCTAGGTTGCCATAAACTCATCAGCATGCATGCAGAGCTCTTGATCAATGCGTGTGTGCATTGATAAAACCTTCCCCAAGCCATCTCTATCTACTTAGCCACACAATTACATTGGAATTCATGTTGTGCAGTGTTTTACTGATGTGCTTCTGTAATCAGCTCACAATTGCTTTTTTGAAGAGTCCTATCATTGCATATCAGTATGCTAAAAACGATACATGCTGCTAAAATGAGTGATTTGAAAACTGTGGCAAACTAAACAATGCTCTGTACAAACTTCCAGTATAAAATATGGCTTGAAAGAAGATTCACAATGCACTAGTTCCACTTCAGAAACAAGACCAAATAATTCAGAACTGCAGAATAAGGGGAGAAAATAGAGCGATGAGAATAGGAGTGTCAACTTTCCACCTGATGCCCTGTTTTCAAGGATCAGCTGCTATATCTGAACTGCTCCAAATTCTCATTTGCTTCCATTTTGCTCATAAAAATTGCCATGACATTTAAGGAGGGATGAAAACAGAAAAAGCTGACTTTCCACTCTATCTGAGGTGTCAGAAGCAAAGATGTATCCAGAAGAATCTTCAAACTGTGCTTTTGATTTTTCAAATAAAGTGTAACCCTATCTAAGACTGTTTCTGCACAGCCAATTATACTGTTTGTGCCATCGGTGTTATTGGCAACGCTGCAGCAATGGAGTTTTTGCATGGGCGGGCGCTCCATGGACAGGTAGGGCATTGGCTGCAGCGCTTTGCAAACGGCCTTCTTTTTATCCCAGGGCAGATGTCATGGGTGTTCAGCACTAGGATTGGCCAGTGGGGAGTGGGCTCTGTGGCACTGATTCCTGGCGGGCACTTCACACGGTGCCAGCTGTGGAGCACCATTGCTGAAAAGACTCGCTCATTGAGCGATTTTCGAATACACCGTTGTGGGGCCACTGGAGCATTGTTGCATTGCTGCAGCATCGTTTCTGCAGCGGTGGCTATGCGAACTCTCCACCCATAATGCTGTTTTTACCATCGTTTTACCAGCTTTTTTGCCCCATGCAGAATCGGCCTAAGACAGAGCAGAAGGAACATGGCCGCTTCTTCATCCTCAGATTGATTAGAGTTGCCAGGATGCAGCCCTCAGGCAAGGATTGAGGAAGTGAGTACAGACCTGAATTCAAATGTGCTCTACTCTGTTATTGGCAGTGGAATGCCTACTTATGTATACATCTACCCTCTACATTATAGCCCTGACCTGGATAGCGCACGGTAGCCTGATCTTATCAGATCTTGGAAGCATAAGCAGGGTTGGCCCTGGTTAGTACCTGGATGGGTGGCCACTAAGGAACCCCATGGTGGCTATGCATAGGCAAGCAATAGCAAACTAACTCTATTCATCTCTTATTTCTTTCAGAATGCACAGGAGTGCTTGATAGCCCTTACCCCTACCATCTCTATTCTGACCCAGCTATTCTACTGAGGGGGAGAGGATGGAGGCAACAGAGTGACAGCTGAGTTGTCCTGGCAAGATGAACATATTCGTTCTTCTTGAATCACCCACTTCTTCATCAATCGCTTTGCATTCTTCAGCAAAGTGTTATGAAAAATGGCTGAAATGGAGGAATATCACGAGCATGGTTGCCAGTGTCGTCGTTCCCCCTCCCCATTTTGGCTCAGCACTGATTTTTATCAAGATATGCTATCTGTCTGTTTTGTTATTGTTGTTGACAGTGCATTTGCCGTCTCCTTTCAGAGGATTTCTTTGAGCCTGGAAATTGCTATTCAGTGAAGTGAAGTGTTAAATCTGGCCTCCTCCACGATGTGATCAGACTACAGACTGGAACACTTTTTGGGCTGACATTATTAAAAAGATATATAACTCTAATCTATTTTATTTTCACTTTTCCTTGTCTCCAGTGATGTATGAAATTTCTTTTAGATGATTACAAATCTTCATCAGCACTTAAAAAAAAATCTTGTCATGTTAAGACAGGCTTCTATTATTCTGCTATTTTTACCCAGAGGAAAATCAGGACTTGAAACCTGATTTATTGAAAAGGTTTCACTGACATTGGAGCCAGCCATGTTTCTATGGCCAGTAGATGTTTACAGATGTAGAGATATATGACGATATCAATGAGATTTCCATCAGAGCACAGTAGGATACAATATGGTAGCTGAAATGAAGGTCCTAGTTAGATCATGAAAGCCAACATCTTCTCATTAGGTTACAATCTTATGCAAACTTTAAATGTATAGGGATTACATCTGGGCAATATTTTACTATGGATGAGATGTTTTTTAAAGCAGGCAGCCCCATCCAAAGCCAGAGGTGGTGGGATGCAGCGCTGATGCAGCACCACCCTGCCATTTCTAAGAGGGCTTTTGGGAGGAGCAACAAGCAACTCCCACCCCTCCGAAATCCTTCCACCACTGAAAAGTCCCATAGGGCTTACAGGGTGGCATACATCTGAGGGCCTGGGTGCCATGCTCCCAGCCCAAAACCCTGAGAGGGAGCCAACCAACATTGGCTCTACCCCAAGGAATGCCCCGCCCCATGCTGCCATCCATTTGGGCTGCCAACACAGCCCTGCTAAGGTCCAATCTTCCAAGTTTCACCACAGTGAAGCTGTGGGGCAGGCAGCTGCTGGTGCATCTGCCTCCTCCGTCAGGCCAAGAGCCCCGAGGAGGACAAATGTGTGGCTGCAAGGCCACGCTGCTCCCTCAAACCCTTTCACGCGCACCCCTTTGGATGGGGCTCTTAATCTCTAAATTTTAGAAT